>NC_041753.1:46428689-47054696 GCF_004115215.2 Ornithorhynchus anatinus | reverse complement strand
GCAACCCAATCTGACAGGGGAAGGTGTTTCAACATTCCAAAAAGTAATCATTTTCCTCCCTTTATAAATTCAACTTAAAAGACAAAAACAAAAACCATGCATTAATTTACCCAAAGGTTTGGCATGGCTAAAATCCAATTAGATAACCAGTCTAAAGGTTGATTCCTCCTCAGCAATGATGGCCATATCTTTCCTTCTAAAAAAATTAAAATTACTCAAGCAACTTAGGCTCTGCTTGTGTGCACAAATTATCATTTAAATATTGATGCATTATCTGTTTCTTTTGATTCTCATGGTGGATTAGTCTATAGCAAAGATATGATTTTTGATGGCAATAAGAACCCTTTAATGTTCTTCCTGGTGTGTTGTCCATTTTAGCCTTTCTGAAACAAGGAAAATTTGCCTAGGATTGAATATGTCTAAACAAAACTTGGATGGCTTTAGAAACAAGATTTTAAGGGTTTGTTCTTAATAATGTCTCTCAAAAATAGGACAGTTAATGAATGAAAAGAATTGAAAGTATGTATGAGAAGATCATTGTACCATTTAATATTTTAATTTTACTGTTTTTCAGGGTCCAGGCTTCATCCCCACTTTAATAAATGATTCTGTTCAAGGCATTTTTTTGTTTTGAATTTATATTTATAAGAAGCTTGAAAATGATGGGGGAAATGAAATCAAAATTAGTGTCATTGCAGTGTTTGACCAAATTATGCCTCATCTCATGATTACATTTTCTCTAAGGTTTAAAATTACTTGAATCCCACTGGCAGCCGTCAAGATATTTTTCCCCACATTTCTGTGATGAGGAAAAAATCTGAGAGTGGTTGGAGAATATTTTAATATAGTAAACACCAAAGACACTTATAGATCGAGATCCTCTTAGTACAAAGAACTTTGCTCCCCCTATTCCCAACTTTCTCCTTCATTTAGATAATTTCTTTTATAATAATAATAATAATGATTGTGGTATTTAACGAGTGCTTATTATGTTTCAAGCAATGTTCTAAGGGCTGGGGTGGATAAAGGGTAATCAGGTTGGACAAAGTCTCTTTCCCACATGAGGGTCACAGTCTTAATCCCCATTTTACAGATGAGGTTACTGAGGCCCAGAGAAGCAAAATGATTTGCCCAAGGTCACACAGCAGACATGTGGCAGAACAGGGATTAGAACCCAGGTCCTCTGACTCTCAGGCCTGTGCTCTTTCCACTGGACCATGTTTTCATAGTCCTAGTTCCTTGCTGGGCCATTCCCTGGTGGGAGCAGGGAGAGAAAGAAAGGAAAAGAAATTTAAAATGTAAAGGGGAGATGGACACAGAAAAATTGGTAGGAGAAAGAACACAGATATAAAAGGTTAGGTTGAAATAGCTGGAAAAATACTTGAAGATACATATAAATTCACATTTATGCATAAATGCTGAGGCAAGGAATAAAATCCATAAATGCTAAAAGTGACTGTTCGACTGATGCAGAATATAAGCTCCTTAGTGGAAAGAGCACAGGCCTGGGAGGAAGAGGAACTGGGCTCTGATCCTGGCTCTGCCAAAAGCCTGTGTGACCTTGGGCAAGTCATTTAAATTCTCTGTGCCTCAGTTTCCTCATCTGTAAAATGGGGATTCAATACCTATTCTCCCTCCTACTTAAGCTGTGAGCTCTCTGTGGAACAGAGCTTGTGTCCAGCTTAATTACATTGCATCTCCCCAGTGCTTAGTAGACTGCTTGGCATATAATGAGCACTTAACCAATATTATTATTATTACTACTATTCCAACCATTTAGTGCAGTGTTCTACACTCAGTAAGTGCTCAATAAATAACAATGATTGATTGACTGATATAGCTAGGGTGTTGTGGACTAAGATGGAAAGGCTTCTTGAAGGAGGTAGGATTTTTAAGAGGATTTTGAAGATGAAAAGAGCTGTGGTCTGGTGGATTTGGAGTCGCAGAGAGTTCCAGACCAGGGTAACAGAGCGAATGAGGAGGTCAGCGAATGGGGAGTCAAGAGCAAAGGACTATTAAAAGGTTAGTTTGGAAGACACAAAGAGTGTTAGCATGATGTAGCTGGGAAAGTGGAGTCGATATGTAAGATCTGTTGGCAAAACTGGTGGAAAAGCTTGAAGCCAGTTTTGAAGTTTGCATGATATTTAGGGAGATTTCACTGAAGGTTTGGAGGAGTAAGAAGATGTAGGTGGAGCAAAATTTCAAGAAGATATTTCATGCAAAAATATGTAGATTCCCTTCAAAGTAGGGAAACCTATTAAGGGGCTGACATAGGCCTAACCTGCCACTTTCTGGTCCACCTAGCATACATTTTTCCTAAAATATTTTCCTAAAATGCCGTTCCAGAACTACTTTCCATTTTTCATTATAACAATCACGAAATACACTGCAAATGATTTATCAATAGACAGTTTTCTTGAGTAAATCATTTCTGTTCACAACGATGAGGCACTGGTAAAACAGACAAAAACTTTGAGGAGCAAGTTTGGAGAAGCGGCAATATTCAAATTTTCAAAGTACTCTTCAGTGGAAAATTTGTCCCAGAGGAACAGAATCTCTTTAACACCTGTCCAGATGTCCAGAGTTGCTGATTGATCTACTCTCATCCCTATAGAACCATAGTAGTATTCAGCAATAATGTCAGAGCTAAGCCGTTGGGTGTGCTAGAGCCCAATCCAGTCAGGATGGCAATTCTCTTTTGTCCTTTCAGCTGGGTCCTTTTCTTGCTCAATCCTTTTCTTGCTCAACACCAGAAATGATCAATTCTACCCAAGATTTGAGCCAAGAAACTGGGAGAAGTTTAAAGCATTTATAGGAGACTGACAGCACAAGTTGACACAGACTGGTGAACAAAAGGTGATCAGGCACAAAGGAGACCAGGACTGATGGTATTTACATGGTCCCAGGGAAGGGATTATGCTGATGAGAGAAATCCTTTTTTATAATTGCTATTGAGGGACAAACTTTCTGCTTACATCAGTTGCAAGAGCTGGAGGAAACAGCATGTTTTTCTAATTAATTGGGGAGATTACTTTGAAAGTCAATCCTCATATTTCAAGGGTTAGTCTAATTCAAGGCTAATTCCAGGCAGCCACAGCATTCCCAAGAGGAACTGGATTTCCTACTTGAAAGGTCCTGCATCTTTCATGGGAGAGTGTCTGTTCGTGTCTCTGCTCTCCTTTGCCTGGAGCCAATAGCTCTGGAATTCTATACCCACTGTGGCCAAAGCCTTGTGGATTTAGGGGACAGTGACTGTGGAAGAAGGACAAAAGCAAAACCTGGAAATTTAAGGGCAGGTGGAACTAGGAGCACCTGAATGAGCATGGGTTTAGGAGTCAGAAGACCTGTGTTCTAAACCTTATTTTGTCACTTGCCATTTTGTCACTTAACATCTCTGTGCCTCAGTTTCCTCACTGTAAAATAGGGATTCAGTATTTGTTCTCCCTCCTATTTAGACTATGAACCCCATGTGGGACAGAGACTCTGTTCAACCTGATTATCTAGTGTCAGAGGATGTGGGTTCTAATCACAGCTCTTCCATATGTCTACTATGTGACCTTGGGCAAGTCACTTAACTTCTCTGTGCCTCAGTTACCTCATCTGTAAAATGAGGATCAAGACTGTGAGTCCCAAGTAGGACAGGGACGGTGTCCAATCTGATTACCCTGTTTCTACATCAGTGCTCAGAAGAGTGTTTGGCACATAGTGAGTGTTTAACAAAAAAACTATAATTATTTACTTAGCGCATTGCTTAGTACAGTGCTTGGCATATAGTAGCTCTTAAAAAAATAGCACTTGTTGAGTTAGGAAATGGACCCTACTATGTCAGTCTCTGATGTTCATGTTCAGGACTGCCAATGATGGTTCTAAGGTCTTTTCAACTGATTACTAAATGAAGGCTTTGTGTAGAAGCATCAGGCTGGACAACATCTTGACATGGTCACTCAAATGTAAAGCAAACACTGTATTGATCATCCCTTCTTTAGAAAATGTGCTTATGAAGGAAAATGTTTCCTGGAAATGTTACCTCTAAGAGATGGTTGTTCTAACAATGATCCTTCAGTGCCAGAACTGCTAATTTGCCAGATCTATATCATCAGTTGTAGAGGCTCTACTGCTAACAGTGATGTCACAGCATGGCACCTTGGCAATTACTTCAGGAGTTATTTCAATAACTGCTCAGCTCTTTGTCTGAGTAATGAAACTACAAGCAGATTTATAACTCTTGTTACTGAAATGTATCACTAGAGATTTGCTGAATGGTTTGTCATAAATTTTGGACACCAGAGACTTGATGCAGAATGTGATTAGAATGATTATTTTCATCTGCACCTGCTTCACTAAAGTCACTTCCCATTATCTACTGCTAACCCTGGCTGCTTTAAAAAGATAGAGAAAGATGAACATAAAGTATTATATTTTCTATAACCACTACTTTAGTGCTCAGGACACCTAAATTGTATATCGGGCAGTTCTTAAACCAGTAAGTACACCAAGAAGAGTAACATGGGGAGAGATTGTTGTCAGAGAGGAAAGTTTCTAACACTATTCATTTTTGTTTTTTTTATGACCTGGGGCAACTTCAAAAAACTATGGAGAAACTAACCAATAAGACACAGTGGAATGAGTTATAGCCTAAATACTTCATGCATTGTTAGGAGGGAGGCCTCAGGCTGAGTGCCATTAGATGCACTGGGTTTGAATTATTGCCCCATAACTCAAACTGCAAGGTATCAGAATATGATTACAAAATAGCAAATATTATATTGGTTTTCTTAAAGGATGTAGATACAAAACAATTTCCCCCAAAATAAAAAGTGAGTGCATTCTGATGCCTTGCAATTATGTTGTACTTTAATTTTCACTGAAAATAAACACCATGAAATGCCACCCTGAAATTAAGAGAGGCTTACTTTGATTTGCCTTAAAGCACTTTAGCACATTTTACTGATAGGCTGCATAAGTATATTACAATTAGAAAGCAGACCTACAGGTCTTACAACACTGAGCCGTGGGACAAGTCACTAGGATGCAGATGAAACTCTTAATTTCTCCAATCAGTAACATAAATGATAGAAATTACCCTACTACAAATCAAAGAGAAACACATGTTCAGACTTTGATACCAAAATTCCCCTAGAGGGCATAACCTTAAAAAAAAAATGCAAGTTTGATAAGCAGGAAAGAGGGTAAGATTTGTTCTAACATGGGACAATGGATGTGTAAATTACTGCAAAGTAATCCTATCTGACTCATCAGATTCATAGTCTACTGTAATGTCAAACAAAGAGAAAAAGCCAGCATGAAAAAATTTGAGTTTGCCTATCCCTTTTGGCTAATAAAGCTTTCTAGGGACCCAAGAGGGAGTACTTCTGAATCTAGTGAGAAAAAGAATTTAATATTAGTTTTAGTGGGCAGTAAAATGCTTGCATTTATCTGCAAGCCTGACTGAAATACTTTAAATCTACTGTGAAGGAATTTCTTATTTTGCTCTCTCAATGACCCTTCCTTCTTCATTGAGCTGCCTCACTTTAAAACATACTTTAAATCTTGTCTACCTTTCCTTTTAACTGTACTTTGTTGATGTATTTCAAAGTGAATCAATGTCTGTGCAACTGGGAGAGTCACCAGTGCAACATAGGGCTTTTATTTTTCACCCTTTTTAATCAGAGCCTAACCAGGGCTCCTTATTCCTCTATCAGTTATTGAAAAGTATCATTAATCATGCAATTTCAGTAGACAAGGTAGCAGAGGAGATAAGCATTAAAATAAATTATGGTAAGGAGAGGAAACAGCAGAGTAAATAATAAAGATGGTATTTGTACTATGTGCCAAGCACTGTTCTAAGTGCTGAGCACTGCTTTGGGGGAGTGAGGCAGATGGGGAAATGGGGTGGGGAGATGAGAAGTTAGTCTGGAGGAAATGATTTCAGGAGGGCTTTGAAGATGGGGTCTGCTGGATGTGAAGGTGGAGGGAAGTCCCAGCAGGAACAATGGCATGAGCAAGAGGTCAATGGTGAGAAGAGAGGGGATGAGGCACTGGGAATTGGTTGGTTTAGGATTAATCAATCAATCATATTTATTGAGCACTTACTGTGTGCAGAGCACTCTAAGCACTTGGGAGAGTGCAGTATAACAATAAAACAGAGTTGGTAGGCATCTTACCAACAGTATAGATGGGGAGACAGACATTAACATAAATAAATGAATTACAGATATGTACCTAAGTTCTGTAGGGCTGAGGGAGGGGTGAATAAAAGGAGCAAATTAGAAGTGAAGCATGCCGTGCAGGGTGGAAGTGGGAATGGGAATAAGTACAGTGGAATAGAACTGACTGAATGCCTTAAAGTTCAATAAGGAGAATGGGCCCTAAAGGTTCTCAATATCAGGCAGTGATTCAGGTAGAATGTAAAGGTAGAGAGAGATTTGGTGGTAGAGCCTTAGACTGAAGACTTGAAAACTGATCATCTTGAATTTCTCCTTCCCCCTTGGTAAATAGCAGCAACAGCCAAAAATATGAAGGTAGCCTCTGGCTTCAGTGAGATTTGACCTGGGCACCCCAGTAGAATACTGACTGCAGTGACCTCAAGGGCTTGGATTTTTAACCACCATATTCTAACATTTGAATGACCTATTCATTGTCAGTCATATTTATTGAGCACTTACTGTGTGCAAAGCACTTTACTAAGTGTTTGGGAGAGTACAATATAACAATAAACAGCTATATTCTCTGCCCACAACAAGCTTACTATCTAGAGATGAGCTTATCCTCCCATTCCTTTGGATTCTTACACCTCCCTTTCTCTGTTCCTTCTTACATATTCCTGACCCCCTTGTATAATTTATAACATGAAATGTTATATGTTTAAAGCCATATGGACAGCACACTGAATGTTTGCATATTCTTGTGTTCTCTTTGTTTAGTTACTTTGGGAACTTGGTGAGAAAAGAATGAAAACAGTATTGGTAACAATAATAAGGGATGAAAATGTTTTCCACAAAATGAAATTATTGCCAGGTTATGGATTTTTGAAATCTATCTGCAAAGTGGACTAGATGTAAATAGCCAAAAAAGAAAGAAAGAATGAATCTAACTGTATAAATAACCCAAAAAAGAAAAAAAAAACTAATTTAATTGTAAGTATCCACTTGTGAGATCAATGCTAGGCTTTCCTCCTTGAGGCCCTTTTTAACTGGAATAAGCAAAACAATCAAACACATCCCCTGGTGAATAATGGTACACTAGGAAGGAAATAGATAGCTTGAGTAATATTTTATGCTTCAGACTTTCTCAATTTTAGATTTAAGCATTTTATGAACATAAGGAGAGAGTATAAATACAGACACAGTTGGATGTGTTTTCCTGGGTTAACTAAATGTAGTAGAAAAATGGAACCCTGCTGCTTTGAACATTCAAATCAGTTAATACAAATTCTTCTCTCCATTCTATGAATGAATGCATTGATGGTGTTGTACACAGAAAACATGAGCACTCATTATCCAAGGAAATCAAATCAGCAGATTTTATCTTATTCAATTTTTATTAAAAATGCAATTAATAATCACTTATTATGGTTGACAAACTTAATACTGCTCAAACCAAAAAACCCAAAGGAAATCAGAAACTGGTCTATACACATCCAGTTACAGATGGGAAAGAAAAAAAAGAGAAATTTGAGAAGATGGCTAATACGAGCAGTCATCCTGCTTCTATCCTTGAAGCCACTGTAGGAAGCTTTGAAAGAAAAACATATTTTGATAAATGTCTGTGAGTTGTGAATATGACACAGCTTCTGTAATGAGAAACCAACTGTGAGCAATAAAGCCACAATATTCTACCCTCAGGCTTAGTGACCATGGAAAATCGAGGGGCTCCTAAGATCTCCAAACACACTGTTCTCTGAGTTTTAAAATATAACATGGTGTTCTTGTTATCATAGAGCTGGTATATTACATCAGGGTCAGAGTGAACAAATAAAAGAATCCCTGACAGATCTGTGCCTGTAAGGTCTCTCTTCCAATAATGAGGACCCATTAACTTAAGAGAAACAGCCACCAAACTGCAGAAAAGATACCATTCCCCACTTGCAAAGTATCTCCCTGTCCAGTACAGCAAGTCTATTGCACATGAGAGCATATTTACACGACAGAGAGAGATACATGGTGGCTTAAGCAACCTTGGCTGGGTGGTGGCCTTCTGAAAAGAAACAAAGCAGGAGCTCTGTTGCCTTCTAAGTAAGTTTCTCCTTAAAGCTGATACTCAGGAGTCAAATTACATCATTTAATAACCAAAAGGTAAGACTGTCACAATTAATGTCAAGAATATGGTTTGTCTTCAGAGCTTGAAACAAATCTTTCTATAATAAGGAACTCAGAAAATGGAAGAAGAAAGCCTACCTAGTTCATTCATTCATTCATTCATTCATTCATTCATTCATTAATTCATTCATTCATTCAATAGTATTCGAGAGCTTATTATATGCAGAGCACTGTACTAAGTTGCTTGGAATGTACAATTCGGCAACAGATAGAGACAATCCCTGCCCAATAACGGGCTCATAGTCTAAATGGGGGAAACAGACAGCAAAGCGAAACAGAATTAACCACTCTAAATATTAAATACTATTTTTTGTAAGTGCTTACTATGTTCCAGGCACTATACTAGGCACTGGGGTAATACATTAGGTTAGATACAGTCCCGTTCCCACATGGGGCTCACAGTCTTTATTCTCTGTTCTGCAGATGAGGTAACTGAGGCACAGAGAATTTAAGTGGCTTGCCCAAGATCACACAGCAGACAAGTGGAGGAGGAGTTATTAGAACCCTGGTCTTTATGATTCCCAGGCTAACTGGGAATACTGTAAAGCTTATATTTAATATTTTACAAGAGTAGTTCTTTCCAGGGAAACCCTTAAATATACCCAAGTCCTGAAAATCACTTGACTTTTCTGTGCCTCAGTTATCTCATCTGTAAAGTGGGGATTAAATCCTACTTCCCCCCTTTCTAAACTGTGAGTCCTGTGTTGGATAGGGACTGTGTCCAATCTGATTGTCCCAGCATTTAGTACAGGACTTGGCACATAATAAGCACTTAACAAGTACTATTAAAAATAGAGGTAATAATACTTATTAAGTGCTTACTGTGTACGGAACACTGTACTAAGCACTGAGAGAGAATACACAGATGAGATTTAGACCCAGCCCTTATCCCTGGAGAGGCACACAATCTAAGAATTTTCAAAAAAATGATGCATTATACAAATACATCTTGAAAGTGCACTTCAAGTCTAATTGCGAATCAAAATGCAAAGAATGTGAGGTGGTGGAAGATGGTGAGAGAAAGAATAGAAGGTGATTGAATGACTTTGTGTAATTCAACTCATGTGGAAAAGAGCAATTTTGGAATGGGAGAGAATAAGAAAGAAGGAAAAGAGAAGATTGTTTTCATAGCATGCCATCATTATGATCAATATTTACTAAGCTGTGCTATTTTGTGCAGATTCCTACTCTAAACACAAGTGCAGCTGACTGTAAGTCAGGAACAAAGAAAAAAATATCTTATGAAAAAGGTACTTTGTTATTTATGATTGAAAAAAGGCAATATTACAAGGGCATCCCTGAATTCATTCAGTCATACTTATAGAGCGCTTATTGTGTGCAGAACATTGAATGTCTATTGCAAGCAGAGCAAATTATACAGGTAACTCAATTCAGCAATCAACCATAGTATTTATCGAACACTTACCAAGGGCATAACATAGCTAAGAGTTTTGAAATCAACCCCAAGAAGTCACATTTGCTGTATAAATAATTCCTTTCTGGCCCAATCAACCCCAAAAAGCCACACTTGCTGTGTAAATAATTTCTTTCTGGTCTGCCACAAGCAGATGTTTACTTCCTTTCTGTTGGGGCCTGGGCTGCAAATAAGAGGGTTTTATTTTCTGTTCCTAACTGGAAGAAGAATGTGTCTTCCGATCACCCTTTTTCTTCATTTTTATTTTTCCTCTCTTTTTTCTGGCTCTCCCTTTGTCTCTTTGACTAACTCTGATGTTTGTGTTGGTATGTGTGCTTCTGCCTCCCTCTCTTTTTCTAGTTGCTGCCTGTCACTTCTACTACCAGTGGTGATTTCTTTCAAGTCTTGTTAGTGATATACTGTCCAAACAAACAAAAAAAATCTACAAGCCTACATTGGTAGACATGACCTCACCATATTCACCTGTTTGACTAGCAGCAGTTCAGACTTTTGAGAACCTCACCCAGTTTCACCTGATTAATATCATGGCAGGTTCCAGAGTCTAGCTAGGTGGGCAGTGACAAAGAAGCTTCCCAAAACTCTAGTCATAGAAACCAGCAGCTAGCTGTCAATAGGGTGGAGTCCCCACCCAACCAAGAGGCAAGCACATGATCTGTAAGAGTGCCAACCAATAGCAGTCACTAATGTATATACATGGTAATAAAAAAAACAGTACTAAACTCCCTTTATTTTAACTGTTTATTTTTGAACCTTCAGGAAGCAAGTCAGTTCAAGATCTTTTGCTCTCAAATACTATATAACAAATATTATAATAATTAAATAAGTCCTGCTTTTGACCCAGGGAGAAGCTCAGTACCTTCCAGTTGAATAAAAGCACTGCTGATAGACCACTGTTTGCATTCATACATTATAAAGTTAAAAAGAATGAATATCACTTCTCAAAAAGTGTTAGGTTCAAGTAGTTTAAGCTGCTAAATTGTACATCCATTTATCTATGGCATCAATTTCTCCTATAGCCTGTAAGCTTCCATGTAGACTAACTCCTTGTAGGCAGGGAATGTATCTATCAACTGTTGTATTATACTCTCGCAAGCACTTAATACAGTGGGCACAATAAGTGCTCAGTAAATACCACTGATAGTTTGACATTGAATTCCTACTATCACAAATACTTTTACTACAGGAAAGGAGTGAAAATAGTTCCCATCACATACAGTTGATGCTATCATCTGTTGCAGACGTAGTAGCCTTCACTGCCAAACCTGACCCAGAAACTACCTCTCCTCTCATTTCATCATCATCATCACCATCACTATCATGATCACTAAAAGTACTTACTGATACCTGAAATATTCAGAAAACTTGAGTATTTCTACTGCAAGTATAGCACTAGACTCAGTTCTAAGCTCCACTATTCTTCACGCTCTGAATCACTCTCAGGGCGCTTATCCGCTCACTTAGCTTCAACTACCACTTCTACGTGGATGACTCTCAAATCATTTTCTCTAGCTCTAACCTCTTTTCCACTTTTGGATCTCAAATTTTCTCTTGCTTCCAGGACCTCTTCACTTGGGTGTCAAAGCTTAACATGTCAGTCAACATGTCCAAAACTGAACTTCTTCTCTTACCAGCTCGTCCTCCTTATCCCTTCAACTTTCCCAACTCCATTCTCCCTTTCCCAGAAAGCTGCAATCTTGGTGTTGTCTTCAATTCCTTTCTCTCTTTCAATATTCACGCCTAATCATCTTCTAAATTTTGCCTATTATTCCTTCAAAGTATCTCCTTGTTCTGCCCCTTTCTCGCCACCGAAACAGCTCTAATCATGTCAGAGTTTGCTACCAGGATTTCAGTTGATCCTCCATGCTACTGATCTGATCATCTTGCAACATTACTGTAAGCACATGGCTTCACTCCTCTTAAAACAACAAAGACCACCTTTCTTCCTCCACATCAAGCAAAAAATCTAACTACTGTCTTTAAGTCCACCAACTCTTTCCATTTTCCATATTGGCATTTTTCACAACTACTCCTATCTTGCATCCCTCACTTCTCCCAAACTCACCTTTTAACTGTACTTAACTCCTGTCTCTCCTAGTTCCACTGCTTTGCTCTCACTGTTACCCAGTTTGGTACTACTCACCCAAATCTGGCATTCCTCAGCTGCCTTAACTTTCAAAGCCCTCCCAAAGTCCTCCTGCTCAAATATGTCTTCCCCAACATCCATCCTCAGCATTTGTGTAAAAATGGACATTCAGTGGTATTTACCGAGTACCTGCTGAATGATAGACACTGTACTAAGCTCTTGGAAGAGCTCTTGGGAAAAGCAAAAAGTATTTAGAGTGTTAAAGAAGTGCCATCTCTCTCCTTTGCCTTTTTTCCCCAAAGTACTTTAAGTAATAATGCTACTACCAGGGATTGGTCTGTTATTCAACTTTGGGGTATATACAACCTTAAAAACTTAAGACATTTAATTTAGATAAAGGTATGAATGTAATTATCCACATCATAATATGGGTTTAAACTCAGGACTCCATACCCAGCAGCAGATATACTCTATCAATAACTCACAGGTGTATACCATATGAGAAGGTGAAAATAGCATAATTTGATAATCAGAGATGTGGAACACAGATGTACATCCATAACACATTCCCTTCAAGGTACATGCAGCATCTGTTCTGTCTTTAGATAGCTTGGTTTATTCATTTAAGGAGTCTTTGTTTTCTTAAACTTTGTAGCTTCCAAAATCAGGGAAATTTACTTCCTTGATTAGAGGGCTAAACTGTTGCTTGCAGGTGGTGAAATACAGTGGTCAACATGAGAAATGATGATTTAACCACTGCATAATGCATTTATAATAAATCACCTGATACCCTTCATTATCCTCTGTAAACTTTGAAGATCAACAGTGCTTTCTCGCTCAGAGATAAGGTAGTCATTTTGTAGAAGATTAATTTGAATGTCCAAAGGTCATATGCAAACACATGGCAAAACTACCAGGAAAACTCTGGACATTTTAAATGACCAATCATTTTATGCCATTATTTGGCTAATCTCCATTTTTGAGGTTTAAATACTGACTCTAGAGCCATATTTTGAAAGCCTCTAGAACCAAGGATCTAACTATAGAAAGCATGAAACTGATGACTTTTAATCATTTAATGTTAAAAGCTATTCCTTAACCCTTATTTCATTTCTTAATCTTTTAGACACTGTCTCATGAACCAGAATTAAATTAATGTTTTTTTATATATTGCACATAAAATATTTCTAACTTGACCCCATACTGAAGTCATTTGCTATATGGGTCCATAGAAAATGATAAATAAAACCATCTCTTTAATGCAAATAATGATGAATATGGTAGATGTCAGAGTCCACTTAATTTTTCATTATATTTATATTACTCTTAGGCTAATACCCATAATCATGCTACAGTTCTGGCTGATTATCCATCAGAAAGCTACATACGATGACTCATTCATTGTTAGTTTCCCTAAACCATTTTTGTCAGGTTCCTCATATTTCTCTATGGCTCTTCATGATGTCTTATAAGTAATTGCTTTCATTTTTAAGTCATGTTTATTGTATTCATCAGTCTTTAATTTGATCTTATTGTTCCTTATTTTTAAATCATCCAATTGACTTAACATCATATCTTCATTTTCAGGCTCAGGCCACCATTGATGTTTTATGTAAAACCTCTTGTAATACATCAAGGAAGAGATTAAATGCCTTGGAGAGATAAAGCTCTTCAAATGCTAGGGGTCAACTAGATCAATTTCAAACAAAAGCTTTGTTCATCTGCATAGGAGTTGGGTTATTGAAGTATTTCCAAGGAGTCTCTAATGGAACATCATGTGTGGACAGCAAGTGAGGAGGTATTGCTATTTTAAGTCAAATCATCCATTGGTTAGCCTTGTTCGCTATCTTAACTTCAAAGTGAGTGATAAAGTGATATATTAAGCTGATTAATTTTTTTTTCCTGAGATGCAATGGTTCTCTTCTAATCATCCTGAGAATCGTTATTAGATCATTATCACCAAGAGCACTTATTGTGCACCTACCGTGTGCAGAAGACTGTAGTTTAAGCTTAGAGGAAACATGCACAAGAAGTTAAAGACATGGCATCTGCCCTTGGAAAGCATACTAATATAAACATTACCAAATATGCAATAGGAAACTTGTTGGAAAATTTTCTCTGAAAGTTTCCAAGTTTTTTTTTCTAACTTACAATCAATCAATAGTCAATCAGTGGTATTTATTAAGTATTTACTGTGTATGAAGCACTGTACCTACCCCTTGGGGGAGTACATACAATTGAGTTGGTAGACATGATCCCGACCATCAAGGAACCTACGATTCTTGTAGTCTCTTAGACTTGTTTCCAGTCATAAAATGTACCTAATTATTGGGGCAGGGGTGGGGGGTTTGTGAGTGCTTGGAGCTCAAATCGGATGGGTGGTTCTTTTGTATATTAAGCTTGAGGTAATATAGAGACAGCTATTCAGAATATCAGGGTTTGGGGGAGCTGAGGTCTGGCAGTAGTAAAGGCAGCTTAACTGCATTCCCTCTACCCTCATCCTGATTATGCTCTTGAAGCAGAAATGGCTCTGGCCTAGGTTCGACCCCGGGAGTGAAGATTGGTGTGTTTAAAGCATGCAAGAAGTTCGGGCACATATTTTCAGAGTCCACTGAGCCCCTATAAGACTTGCTGTAGGACTTGAGAGGTTTAAGATGACTAAGGCAAGCCTGAGAGGGGATTTCATAGGGAGCAGACTCCATCAAGCAATCAATCAGTGGCATTTATTGAGCACTTACTGTGTGCAGGGCACTGTACGAAGCACTTGGAAGAGTACAATAGTGTATAATTGGTAGATGCAATCCTTGTCTACAAGCAGCTTACAGAGTAGAGGGGGAGACAAACAGTAAAATGAATCACAGATAGGGGAAGCAGCAGGGTATAAGGATATACTCTATACAGAGTTTAGGGAAGGAGTGTGGCCTAGTAGATAGAGCATGGGTCTGGGAGTCAGATGGGCCTAGATTCCAATTCCAGCTCCACCACTTGTCTGCTGTGTGACCTTGGGCAAGTCACTTAGCTTCTCTGGGCCTCAGTTACCTCATCCTTAAAATGGAAATTAAGATTGTGAGCCCCATGTGGGACATGGACTGTGTCCAACCTGATTAGTTTCTATCTGCCCCAGCACTTAGAAAAGTAGTAATAATAGTAATGATGGTATTTGTTAAGCACTTACTATGTGCCAGACTCTAAGCGCTGGAGTGGATACAAGCAAATCGGGTTGGACACAGTCCCTTGTCCCACGTGGGGCTCGCAGTCTCAATCCCCATTTTACAGTCGAGGTAACTGAGGCACAGAGAAGTTTAGTCACTTGCCCAAGGTCACACAGCAGACAAGTGGTGGAGCCAGGATTAGAACCCAAGACCTTTTGACTCTCAGGCCTGTGCTCTAGCGACTACATCATGCCTGGCAAACAAATATCATAAAAAATAGGTATGCACATAAGTGCTGTGGGGTTGGGGTGGAATGCATATTAAGTTCTTAAGGGATACAGACACAAGTACATAGGTGACATAGACATTGCTGCTGCTTCCTTGCTCACAGTTTGGCCCCAGCTCTCGTGTCCACGGATCATGATGGAGAGTAATATGTGGGAAGGAAGCATATTCTTCCACCTTCTTCTAACACTTCTTTTGTGGATTTAAGGTCTTCTAAGATACTCTTTTTCCCCTTGGGAGAATAGGATTCAAGACCTAGTCACTATTTATAAAACTTTCTTGTTTTTCCTAAGAGAATGCAGACAATATATGATCAAGGTTCTATTTTCAAAACAGTGTCTGCCTTAGGACGAATGTTCATCATCAAAAACATTTATTGTCTGGGTTTCCAGCAGGCCAGGTGTATTTTTCTAGTGGAAAATTCCTTTTTTTTTTTTGGTACTAAATTTCCCACAGAAAGCCTATACTTTTATGCCAAGTTAATGTTAGGAAGAATTGGCCATTGCAGAACAGACTATTGTTTTTGGAGCCATAAACAAACCACTGTGCTGCCTCAGAGCCTACATTCGGGATCCTGGATGTGAATTACAGAAAGAATTTACAGCTTTTTTCAGGTCCAACAATGAACCATTATCCTGTGTGGCCTAATGGATAGAGCACATGCCTGGGAAGCAGAAGGACCTGGGTTCTAATCCCAACTCCACCACTTCTCTGTTGTGTGACCTTGGGCAAGTCACTTCACTTCTCTGTGCCTCAGTTACCATATCTGTAAAATGGAGATTAAGACAGTAAGCCCCATGTGGGACATTGACTGTGTCCAATCTGATTAGCTTGTATTTCTACTCTATGCTTAGTGCAGGGCCTGCCACAAAGTAAGTGCATAACAAATACCACCAAAAATAAAACAAAACAAAAAACTCAGAAGTCTTAAAGGCAGCATCCAGAGCCCACACAGGTTGGCAGCAGGTGAGTATAAGAATGTTTAAAACGTCATCAACAACTTGATGACTTGAGGAACGATGTGGCCTAGTGGAAATAGCACAGTCCTGGGAGTCAGACGACCTGGATTCTAATCCCGGCCCCACCACATGTCTGATGAAGACAAGTCACTTAATAATGATAATTGTGGTATTTGTTAAGCACTTACTATGTACCAGGCACTGTATACTAAACGCTGGGGTGGATACTAACAAATCACGTTGGACACAGTCCCTGTCCCACATAGGGCTCAATACAGATGAGGTAACTGAGGCACAGAGAAGTGAAGTGACTTGCCCAAGGCCATACAGCAAAGTGGCAGTGTGAGGATTAGAACCAATGACCTTCTGACTCCCAGACCTGGGGTCTATCTGCTTTGTCTCAGTGCTCTCATCTGCAAAATGTGGTTCAAAGCTGTGCTCCCCCCTCCGTAGAATGAGATCCACATGTGGATCCTGATTATCTTGTATCTACCCCAGCAGTTAGTATAGTGCCTGGCCCATAGTAAATACTTAACAAATATGATTGTTATTTTTATTGTTATTGTTATTATATCTAGGCAGTAATTGTCAATCAGGATGATTCCCACTTATGAGAACATAATCTTACAAAAGAAACAACAAAAACCTTTCTAAATATCCTTAATGCAACTTTTTCAGCCTTCTAGTGCTGAATATAAACAATGAATAATAATAATTCTGCAGTTTCTAATCTATACTCCCATAAAAAATGAAAAACTTCCAGGAAATCTCTGTTCAGATTCTTCCAATTAAAACACTGGTTTACAATATGCCTGTCCCATTCCCTTCTTTGATTGGTTCCCCCAGGCAGGATCTGATTGGCGGACAAATCTGGCTGTTGAGTGTTCAGCACAATCTGCTTGCTGGCAAAACCTTCCTGATTAATCCCTTGCACCAGTGATGCAATCCCTTCTGGTTTCAAAAGTGGGAGAGTAAGTACAGTGGGCACTCAACACTCACCGAATCTTGGTTCTCATAGCAGTAGGTACTCTGTTTTCCAGCTCTCCTGACTACCAGCTCCATGCTCTTTCTGTAGCTAAAGCAAAACCTGTATGAAGCCTGGGCAGTGGACGGGGGTTGATGGGGGGTGGGGGGGGGGCGCATTTGGATGCAACCCGGAGGGTGTCCAGATTGAGTCACACTCACTTCCGCTTATCCTGGACTGGACCCCTGACTCTGTCCCTAGCTCCGTGGGGGTGGGGACGGTGAGAGGAGTGGGTCCAGAACCCAAGGGGACTCCTATGGATGCCATAGGTATCCATCAGCAAAGTGGATCCAGCAAATCCAGCAAAGTGAATCCATCAGCAAATTCAAGGCAAGTTGCTCTGAAAGTTTTATTGCCCATCGCTGATCTAAAGGGAGTCCTCGCCTCAGCTCCACCCCCTCTTCGCTAGCAGTGCCCAAAACAAAGTTTAGTACACTTGAGAAAAGAAAGAGATACTTTGATAAGCCTCCTCAAAAATGGTTTAATTTTGGAGAATTCACCAAACTGGAGGATCTCTGTCCAAAAAATCAGTTTGGCTTTGTGATAGCCTGAGTAGCTACAAAATGTATTGGTGGCAAATTCTCTTATTTTTAGTCATTTCACTAGCTAAAATTACTCAGGACTATTGCAAAACATCGATTTTGCTTTTTAGTAAAATTCATGTTAGGTTAGTCAAGATAGACTTAATCACAAAATCTTTGGACTGCAGATGTTCAGTGTATCATACACAACACTGCAACATCTTGGAAAAGTGGTTGATACCTGAGAGAAGATGTTCTAGGACTAGGACATGCTTTTGTGGACTAAAGTTTTGAACAAACAGCCAAGACTGATATAATCCACAACACACACTTTTCCCATCCCTTTCAGATATTTGGTAATGTTTCCTTTGTGCTCTTCTGGAATTTCCTATAAAGAAAGGAGTTAAATGGAGTAAGATATCTCAGAGAATCTTTAATCCAATATCTATTTAGTTTACATCTGATTGTGTTTTAAGTTTGGGCCTGGGAAGAATATGAAAAGGAATCAGCAGTCAGCTAGCAGAAAGAGGTATGCAGTCTGGAAACCATCTACTTGTTATTGAAATCTTTAATAGAGGATACTATTGGGGAAAGGTCAAAGATAAATATAGCATCTTTATTTTCCTGATTCCAATACTGTTTTCCCAAAGCATTTGGTTTTTGAATGCCTTACCTAAGCTTTTTTCTACCCAGAAAGCCAACAATAAACTTGTAATATTGTGCTCATACTCTCTATTAGAAGCCTTTTTGCTTATTTTAATAGAAAAAAATACCCCTGTTGCAATGAAACATTTGTAGAATGTTATTTGGGCACTTTTCAAGGGGCACCAGACTGCAGTAAACACCTCCCAAGGGGACTATGTAAAATGCCTGACCCTTTGGGGCTATTTGTAAGAGCATAACTAACTGGCTCAGAGCTCCGTAATTCCCCACTCCTCCCTCCCCCATTGGTTCTTCTCCCATCTTTCCTAGATTCTGGTCAGTTCCAGAGACCTCAAGACATTGGGATTACAGGAACTTCAGTGCCTTTCAGTGAATGTTGATTGATGGTGAACTTAGTTGTTCCATTACCTCATGGGAAATGCTATGTTTTCTGGGTCACTAATCTGGGTAATTGTCTCCCTTAGGATGCACCAAGACATAACAGAAAGCATATGTTAGGTGCAAGAAGAGCTTTCAGGAAATCTTTGAGTTGAACATTTAGAGATTGTAGTGACAATATAGCATTCAATCAATAGTTGTTGTTGAGAACCCTCCGTTTGCAAAGAACTATACTAAGCATTTGGTAAAATATAGTAGCATTAGTAGATATGATCCCTGTCTTCAAGGAGTTTAATATCTAGCAGAGGAGACAGACAGGAGGAAGGGGATCTGACTATGTATATGTGTTTGTGCTTAAAGAATAGGCTATATAAATTACTATGTACAAGAATTGCTGTGGGTGGTTATGAGTACGTAGCTGCATAGTTGAGAAGCAGCGTGGAACGAGCACAGGCCTGGGAGTCATAGGACCTGGGTTCTAATTCCAACTCTGCCATTTGCTTGCTGTGTGACCTTGGGCAAGTCACCTCGCTTCTCTGTGCTTCAGTTTCTTCAACTGCAAAAAGGGGACCTGTTCTCCCTTCTACTTAGACTGTGGAATAGGGACTGTGTCAGACCTGATTAAATTGTATCTGCCCCAGTGCTTAGAAAAGTGCTTGGCATGCAGTAAGTACTTAAAAATACTATTATTATAATTATTATTATTATAATTGGTGCAGAAGTGCTAAAGTGGTAGTTGGGAGGATAGGAACTGAGAGAAAAAGAAATTAATGGTGAAAAGCCCTTTTCAGGAACATGTGATTTCTGAATCAATCAATCAATCATCTGAAGATGAAGAGAGCTGTCTTGTAGCAGATTTGAAAGGGGAGTGAGTTCCAGACCAATGGAAGGGTATTATCAATAAGTCAAAGGTTGGGGAGAGAAGTATGGAAAACAGTGAAAATATTAGCTTGAGGAGAGCAAAGAGTGTGAGCTAAAATGTAATGGGAGAAAACAGTGGAAAGATAGGAGGAGAAAACTGGTGGAGTAGAATACAACTCTGTTGAATTGTACTCTCCCAAAAGCTTAATACAGTGATCTGCATAGAGTAAAAATGCAATAAATACCACTGATTGACTGAGTGCCTTAGAGCCAATGATTAGGTGATTCTACTTAATGTACATGGGACAGGTTGTTCATTGAAGGTATTGGAGGAGTGGGAAGACTGTGGTGAATGATGTTTTAAAAAAATGACCTGCACAGCAAAATGAAGTATCAGCTGGAGAGGGGAGAGACTGGATTCAGGGAGATCAATTCATTCATTCAAGCGTACTTATTGAGTGCTTACTGTGTGTGATGAGATTGATGCAATAAGCCAGGATATGATAAGTGTCTGGATTAATGTGTCAGCCATTTGAATAGAGAGAAAGAGGTGGATTCTGGAAATGTTTTGGAGGTAAAACCGACAGGATTAAGTGACAGTCTGAATATGGGTTTTGAAAGAGAGGGAAGAGTCAAGGATAATGCCTTGAGAGATGGGAACCTCTTCGCTGACTTTCCTACACCTTGTCTCTCCCTACTCCAATCTATACTTCATTGCTGCCCAGATCATTTATCTGAAAAACCATTAGGTCCATTATCTCTCCACTCCTCAAAAGCCTTCAGTGGTTGCCCAAAGGTAATAATAAAAATTATGGTATTTAATAATTATTATTATTATTATGGCATTTGTAAAGTACTTACTGTACACTAGGAACTGTGTTAAGTGCTAGGGTGGATATAAGCAAATCCATGTCCATGTCCCACATAGGGTTCACATTCTTCATCCCCATTTTACAGATGAGGTAACTGAGGCACAGAGAAATGAAGTGGCTTGCCCAAGGCCACACAGGAAACAAGTGGCAGAGCCGGAGTTAGAATCCATGACTTTCCGACTCCCAGGCCCATGCTCTATCCACTCCACCTTGTATTTCTGAAGTGCTTACTATTTACCAAGCACTGTACTAAGTGCTCAGGTATGTACAAGATAATCATGTCCCACGGGGCTCAAAGTCTAAATAGGAGGGAGAGCAGGAAACTGAGGCACTGAGAAATTGGGGAAGGTCATAAAGTAGACAGTGGTGAAGCCGGGATTAGAACCCATGCCCTCTGACTCCCAGAGCCTTGCTCTTTCCACTAGGCCACAATGTTTCCACCTCAGCATTAAACAGAAACTCATCACCACTGGCTTTAAGATATTCAATCAGCTCTTTCCCTCCAATTAACCTCACTGATCTCCGACTACAGTCTGATCCACACATTCCACTCCTCTAATGCCAACCTACTTACTGAACCTTGATCTCATCAAAGTAATGTGATTTTGTAGAGGTTAGAGGTCAGAGCGAGAGATGTGGATTCCATAGTCAGTCACTTATCTCCCAACAGCTCAATGATTTCAAAGAGCAAAGTGGAATTTTCTGGCCCATAATACAGATGTCCTTCAAGCTCAGAAGTGCTGCTGCTGATGAAGAGATTGCATGCATGTATGTGTGTCATTGGAAGACAATCCTTGCCACAATGAATTATGTTAGAACACACTTAGTAGCTGCTAACTCATTACCAAAAATTATTTAAGTAACATTTGCTAATTGTAATTTTTTTTTTTAGCAAAGAGAAATCTATGGAAAGATTAGTCATCCCTGCATTATTCCTCATTAAACTTGATACAGGGCCTGCTTTCTTTCCCATGTAATCTAGTTAGTTCTTAGAAAGTGTTGAGAAGTTATCTGAACGGTTAATATTAATTTATACTTCCTCAAAAAATAATAGTTCATTGTCACACAAAGGTATTGCCAACTCTTTTGACATTAAAGTTGGCAGAAATTGGTAAATTTTAACCTAAAGGATGAACTGAAGTGAAACATTCCTCTTAGGCACATGAACTGTATATGGAAGTATTTTTCAAACATTGACACTTCTAACTAAATCCTTCCTCCTGGAAAAACTATCCAACCTTGATTTTCTACCATAGGTCTCTCCTGGTTCTCTGCCAAGCTCTTTTAGACAATTCTTCTCTACCTCTTTCGTTGGTTCCTCTTCTGTCTCCAAACCATAAAATATGGATACCCCTCAAGATTATGTTCGGGGTTCCCTTCTCTGCTCTCCTCACTTAAATATTACTCCCTTTGGAAGCTCATCCACTCCCACAGCTGCAACTACTCCACCTGAATGATTCCTAAATCGATCTCACTAGCCCTGACCTTTCTCCTCTGGAATTGTGTTATTTCTTCCTACTTCCAGTACATCTCTCCATAGCACCTTACGCTCAATAGATCAAAAATTAAACTCCTCATCTTTACTCCCAAATTCTCACCTCCACCTAACTTTCCCATCACAGTTGATAACACACCATCCTCCCCATCTCGCAAATCCATAACCTTAGCATTATCCTTGAATCCTACCTTGATTTTGACATCATGTTTATTGAGCACTTACCATGTGCAGGTGTGACTTAGTCTGGGGAGGCCTCTTGGAGGAGATGTGCCCTCAATAAGGCTTTAAAGGTGGGAAAGAGTAATTATCTGGAGGATTTGAGGAGGGAGGGCATTCCAGGACAGAGGCAGGAAATGGGCTAGGGGTCGGCAGCTAGATAAGTGAGACTGAGGCACAGTGAGAAGGTTTGCACTAGAGGAGCGCAGTGTACGGGCTGGTTGTAGAAGGAGAGAAGCAAAGTGAGGTAGGAGGGAGCAAGGTAATGGAGTGCATTAAAGCCAATGGTGAGGAGTTTTTGTTTTATGAGGGGGTGGATTGGCAACTACTGGAATTTTTTGAGGAGTGGGGTGACATGTCCTGAATGTTTTTGTAGAAAAATGACCTGGACAGCAGCAAAATGAAGTATGGACTGGAGTGGGGAGAGACAAAGGGCTGAGAGATCAGTGTTCTGTAAGAGGGTAAGGGTAATGAATACTAGTTCTATCGATCTCTCTCCAGCACTTTGTGCAGTGCTCTGCAGAGAAGACCCTCAGTAGAAACTATTGATTCAATGCTTCTTTCCCATTTTGTATGTCCTGTCCCAACTAAGGCACTTCCTTCCTCCTCAATTTAGCCAAACCTTATTTCTCCCAGCTTTTAAAGTCTTTCCAGAAAAGTATTTATGTACATATACATGCTTTGTTTATTTACATTAATGTCTATCTCCCCCTCTAAACTGTTTACCAATTGTTACATATACTTTCCCAAGAACTTAGTACAGTACTCTGCACACAGTAAGCACACAATAAATATGATTGATATTTATTCCAAGTGATATTCCTCAATTACTTCCCACCTCTCAGGTCAACCAACCTAAACGCTTGTTTGTATATGTGTTAATTTATTCCTCTCATTTTTTTGAAGTGCTCATTTTTGACTGTGTTGATAACAATTGTGTCTACGATTTTCCTCTTGTTCCCACTGTGTGCTCACTGCTGATCTCCCCCAGTAGATTCTAATCTGCTTGAATGCAGAGACCATGTGATCTCCTTCCTATGAATTCTCCCAAGTGCTCCTTCTGTGAGCTGCACACAGTGGATGCTTAATAAATACTGATTAAGATAAGTACAATCAGGTGTTTTATCTTTTATATTTAGTTTTATGAATTTTGTTATTTATTTCCAATTCATCTCATAGAAAGGTCGCTTAGTGGGAAGAGGGAGATTGTTTCAGAGAAAGAGAAAATGAGGGAAGAAAATATGTCAGCTGTAGAGGGAAAATATTATTAAAGGAACCAAGAGGAAATATGCTTATCTAGAGTCAAAAGGGTTGACAAGGACATAGGGAGAGAGATGGAGGGATTGACAAGTTTATTCAGGTCCTTGTAGCAAACTGAATAATTTGAATTTGATTGAGTTTGATACTGACTGAGTTGGACGTTTGAGGTGAAGAATGAATAGATCTATGCAGTGGGTGAGAAATATGACTTTAGTAGTAATGATTTGGATTGATTCAAGGGAGAAAGCTTGATGAAAAGAAGATAATTATTATAGCACGACAAAAAGTTACTCATGCCCTGCACCAATGATTTTGGTGAGGGGTCAAAAGGAAGGTACATGACCTGGTGATAAGAGTCTTCAACCTTTTTTATTTCAATTCTCACATTTGGTTGAATCCTACTAAATCCCGGATGTTTATTCTCCACAGTGTTTCATGGATCTCCCTCTCTCCTTCATATAAATGACTGCAACACTGATCCAGGTGTTCATTATGTCCCATACCATAATAGCCTCCTCACTTATTTTTCTGTCTTCAGCCTCTCCCCTCTCAAGTTCATTCTTCACTCTGCTGTCAGGATCATTCTTATAAAATATCGTTCTGCACACATTGCTCTACTTTCCAATCTCTAATGGTTACCCATTCCTCTCTGCATCAAGCAAAAAAAAAAAAATACTGGATTCCCCCATTGTCTCCCCATGTAATCATATACCTCAACTTCATGAATCACTCTCTGGTCTAGTCTCTCCTCTCACCCATTCCTACATAAACACAGGTCTCCAAGACACACAAAACACTCACACCAATGTACACATCCATTTTCATATATGCACAGGCATATTCCACAGAGCCTAGTGGTTCTTCGGGTGGAATGGAGAGCACTATCAGAAGAGAAGGTGAATTCTTAAAACAACTCTGGGATCCCACAAAATCTTCAGCATATTCATTCATCCAGTAGTACTTCAATCAATCAGTAATACTTACTGAGCAAGTACTGTGTACAGAGCAGTGATTACAGTCCACATTGAGCACCTCCTGTGTGTAGACAGTGTATAAAGCACTTGGGATCATACAAGAATGAAATACAGGTTCCCTCTCCCAATGAATTTGCAGTGTAAATGGGCACTCATCACCTGCATTGCTGCTACTTGTTTGGAACCCTCAAGAATTCCCATGATCCAAACCTATTGTCTTCCATGTTGTTACACTCTATATAGGGCTATGAATTACTCTTGGGGGCTTAAATTTCCTTTCTTGCAACCACCATTATTGGAGAAAGAGTAAGGGGATGGATAGAAGACTTAATAGGAAGTTAGGAGTGGGGAAAAAAGTAAGGACAATAAGTGGAGAGTAAGGAGAGGTATAAGTGAGGTATGAAGAGTAGTAAATGGAGTTGAGGAGAGGTGGAAATAGGTATGTAGGTATGTGTAGTTTTACTTCAGGCAGTGGGGATAGGGAAAACTAATAAAGTCAAGAAATGAGAGGTGTTTGTTGGGGAGGGAAATGTAAGCTCCTTGAGAGTAAGGATGGTATCTACCAACTGTATTGTAATCTCCCAAGTGCGCACATCAAGGGCTCAATAAATACCACTGAATAACAGATTGATGAATGGGGTTAGATTCCACTGAAAATAGTAGAGACAGGAAACTGGAGTTTATGGTAAAGCAGAAGGGGTGAGGACAGACACTAAATGTTAAGGGAGTCAGAGAATTTGGGAGAATTATAGTAGATGAGGATAACCATGGCTCAGTGGAAAGAGCATGGGCTTGGGAGTCAGAGGTCATGGCTTCAAATCCTGGCTCTGCTGCTTGTCAGCTGTGTGACGTTGGGCAAGTCACTTAACTTCTCTGTGCCTCAGTTACCCCATTTGTAAAATGGGGATTAAGACTGTGAGCCCCATGTGGGACAACCCACCTTGTATCCTCCCCAGTGCTTAGAACAGTGCTTTGCACATAGTAAGCGCTTAACAAATGCCATCATTATTATTATTATTATGTCACTGGTGTTAGGGAAAGTCTACAGGGACAAAAGACAATGGTAAAGACAGACAGTAGAGAGTAGAGATTTAATAGTATTTACTGAGTGTTTGCTATGTGCGAAGCACTACACTAAGAGCTGGAAAGGAATACAATAAAGGATGATTCAACATGTCTAAAAAGAACATATCTTGCTACCCAAATCCTCTCCTCCCACTGACTTTCTCATCACCTTTAAAAACACCACCATCCTCTCTGTCTCACTAGGCCCTACAACCTTAACATCATCCTTGGCTAATTTCTTCCTTTCAACCTGCACAATCAGTCCATCACCAAATCCTGTTGGTTCTATCTTCAAAGCATGTCTAAAATCTGCCCCTTCCTCTCTATCCAAACTGCTACCCCACTGGTCAAGCACTTAACCCAGCCCATATTGACTACTGCATCAGCCTCGTCATTCACCACTCTGCCTCCAGCCATTCCTTGAACTTCAGTCTCCAGTTTCCTATGCTCCCTCAGTCATTTTTTTCTTAAAAATTAATCTACACATATTTCCCCACTCTAAAACCTCAAATTGTTGCCCATCCATCTCTGTGTCAAACAAAAACTCCTTACCATCAGTGTTAAGGCACTCATTTAGCTTCTCCCTCCACCTAACCTTGCTCCTCTCTCACTAGAACTCAACCCATACACTTCAGTCCTCTAACACTAAAATATTTACTGCAATTCCATCTCATCTTTTTCACCATCAACTTCTTGCTCAAGCCCTTCCTCCTTCCTGGATCTCCCTCCCCCTTCATAGTTTATTCATTCATTCATTCATTCAATAGTATTTATTGAGTGCTTACTATGTGCAGAGCACTGTACTAAGCGCTTGGAATGAACAAGTCGGCAACAGATAGAGACAGTCCCTGCCGTTTGACGGGCTTACAGTCTAATCAGGGGAGACAGACAGACAAGAACAATGGCAATAAATAGAGTCAAGGGGAAGAACATCTCGTAAAAACAATGGCAACTAAATAGAATCAAGGCGATGTACATTTCATTAACAAAATAAATAGGGTAATGAAAATATATACAGTTGAGCAGACGAATACAGTGCTGAGGGGATGGGAAGGGAGAGGGGGAAGAGCAGAGGGAAATGGGGGGAAAAGAGGGTTAAGCTGCGGAGAGGTGAAGGGGGGGTGGTAGAGGGAGTAGAGGGAGAAGAGGAGCTCAGTCTGGGAAGGCCTCTTGGACGAGATGAGTTTTAAGTAGGGTTTTGAAGAGGGGAAGAGAATCAGTTTGGCGGAGGTGAGGAGGGAGGGCGTTCCAGGACCGCGGGAGGATGTGGCCCAGGAGTCGACGGCAGGATAGGTGAGACCGAGGGACGGTGAGGAGGTGGGTGGCAGAGCGGAGCGTGCAGGATGGGCGGTAGAAAGAGAGAAGGGAGAAGAGGTAGGAAGGGGCAAGGTGATGTAGAGCCTTGAAGCCTAGAGTGAGGAGTTTTTGTTTGGAGCGGAGGTTGATAGGCAACCACTGGAGTTGTTTAAGAAGGGGAGTGACATGCCCAGATCGTTTCTGCAGGAAGATGAGGCGGGCAGCGGAGTGAAGAATAGACTGGAGCGGGGCGAGAGAGGAGGAAGGGAGATCAGAGAGAAGGCTGACACAGTAGTCTAGCCGGGATATAACGAGAGCCCGTAGCAGTAAGGTAGCCGTTTGGGTGGAGAGGAAAGGGCGGATCTTGGCTATATTGTAGAGGTGAAACCGGCAGGTCTTGGTAATGGATAGGATGTGTGGGGTGAACGAGAGAGACGAGTCAAGGATGACACCGAGATTGCGGGCCTGAGAGGATGGTCGTGCCATCCACGGTGATAGAGAAGTCTGGGAGAGGACCGGGTTTGGGAGGGAAGATGAGGAGCTCAGTCTTGCTCATGTTGAGTTTTAGGTGGCGGGCCGACATCCAGGTGGAGACGTCCTGGAGGCAGGAGGAGATGCGAGCCTGAAGGGAGGGGGAGAGGACAGGGGTGGAGATGTAGATCTGAGTGTCATCTGCATAGAGATGGTAATCAAAGCCGTGAGAGCGAATGAGTTCACCAAGGGAATGAATGTAAATAGAGAACAGAAGAGGGCCAAGAACTGACCCTTGAGGAACTCCAACAGTTAAAGGATGGGAGGGGGAGGAGGCGCCAGCGAAGGAGACCGAGAATGACCGGCCAGAGAGGTAAGAGGAGAACCAGGAGAGGACGGAGTCCATGAAGTCAAGGTGAGATAAGGTATGGAGTTTACAGACCTCCACCTCCCCACAGGGAATGCGAGTAAAGTGAGATGCAAAAGTAACTCAGAACCCAGTCTTAGGAGACACCTAGAATTAGAGACTGGGTTGGATAGAGAAATGAGAAGAACAAAGTATTAACTATGTCAGAAAAGCCAAGGTTCAGTAGTGTTTCCAAGAGATGGGAATTCTCTAGACTATTGAGGGCAGTTAAAAGGTCAGTATCTAATTGAAAAAACCAAAGTCCAGTAGCTTTTCAAGAGGGGAGTGGTTAACAGTGCCACATGTCAAGGAAGAATAGGGCAGAATAAAGCCCATTGGATTTAGCTAAGAAGAGATCCTGAGTTGACAGTCTCAGTGGAGTAAATGCTGTGGAAACCTGATTGCAATGGGTCAAGAATAAATTTGGTGGTAAGGAAGTGAAGGCAGCACATGTATACAATCTGATCAAGAAATGTGGTTGGGAAAGGAAGAGAGCAATTGGGTGATAGCAGAAGGGAACTATCGGATCCAAAAAAGCCCTTTTTTTAGTATAGAAGAGAGTTAAAGATGGTTCAAGCTCAGAGAGCAAGGATCCACTAGAGAGTGGGAGGTTAAATATAGTGTTAAGTTACAGAAAAGAGTGGGAGTAACAGTTTTTTAAGAGATGAGAGGAGGTAGGATCGGAAGTTTGAAGTTGATTTAGTGAGCAGATGGGAAACCTACTAAGAGACATCTGGGAAGAAATAAAAAGAGGAGAATATAGTCAAGCAAGGAAAAAGTGATGGAGTTATGAAGTTCAAATTTTCTGTTTTATCAATAATAATAATGTTGGTATTTGTTAAGCGCTTACTATGTGCCATGCACTGTTCTAAGCGCTGGGGTAGATACAAGGTAATCAGGTTGTCCCACGTGGGGCTCACAGTCTTTATCTCCATTTTCCTGATGAGAGAACTGAGGCCCAAAGAAGTGAAGTGACTTGCCCAAGGTCACACAGCTGACAAGCGGCAGAGCCAGGATTAGAACCCATGACCTCTGACTCCCAAGCCCAGGCTCTTTCCACTAAGCCACGCTGCTTCTCTGACCAGTGGTGTGGTCATCAAGCATTAGGGAAGGAGGTATTGGGTGTTTCAGAAGGGAGTTCAAGGTAGGGGTTGGTGGGAGGTGTTGGAATTAATGAGGGAGGAATCAGTAGTATTTATGAGCATGTGCTATGGGTAGAGCACTCTATTAAGTGCTTGGGAGATTCCAGTTGAATTAGTTGCCGCCAACTCTGCCCTCAAGGAATTTACAAGAGAATGTCATACACTAAAATAATCTACAGATAGGAAGAATAAGTAATAGAGTATTTGTGCTGTACTCTCTCAAGTGCTTAGTACAATGTTCTGCACAGAATAAGCACTCAAAAAATACCTTGGTTGAGGTGTACTAATGGGTGGGGGTGATGAGCAGTCCTACTGGCCCCCACATGAAATATTCAAACAAAATGATGGGCCACTTTTGATTTGTTGAATTTAGTTGAAATTTAGGTAAAATAAGTAACTATGGTGCCTTGAAAATAAATAATTTTTCAGAGCTGACCACATTTTAGAAATACCTGTCAAAGAGTTGTTTGCATCACTGAAAATGGTGATATCGTCTCAAGAATAGTGGATATTTTTATGACACGAAGTTAAAATTTGTACTAAATGTGAAGGATTTAAAATGTGAAGGATATTTAACTAGGAGTTAAAATTTTCAAAATATTGGAAAAGGAGGATAATAATTGAAAACAACAATTTATGCATACTGAGCATCAGTCTCTTGAGTACCTTAAAACATACATCAAACAGTTCATTTAATGAAAAACATCTCCATAATGGAGATAGGTTGAATATACCTATTATTATCTCTATTTCATTATTAGTATTTTCCATTTCTGCATATGTTTCCACTCGTGGCTCTGGAAAGCCTTTAGAAATTTCTCCACTCCCTGTTCAGAAAAGTCTGGTTTATATTCATTTTATATGAGTGCCATAAAGTTAATGAGCAGAACCTAGGGCTGAGCCAGTGTAAACATGTCAATTGTTTATTGATTTATAATCTTTCTCCCCACAAGTTCCAACACAAGATAGTTCTCCCCAAAACAAAACCTTAACAAATAAAACACATAACCCATACAAGATCTCTTCATTGCCTTGGAGATGCAACTCTTGCCAGTCTTCTTCTCCTGGGAACCTGTTCCTCTCCTCCTGGAAATCACAACCCCAAAGATCCAGCTTCCCCTGCTTCTCATATGGGATGAAGACTATCAGTACATTACTCTGTAATCCATCAACCAATCAGCCAAATGTGTTTACTGAGCACTTCTTGTATGAAGAATATTGTACTACATACTTGAGACAGTCGACTACAACAGAGTCGGTAGACACAGAAGTCTGCCCTCAAGGAGTTTACAATCTATACATTGTATAGTAAACCCTCTGATTGGTATACTGGTTGCCTCACCATTTATTTCCCTATTCTTTTTAAAGATACTTGTTCTGTGCTTACTCTATGAAGGTCAGTCCTTAAGAAATCTTCCAACACGGCATGTGTATTATGGGCTACCTGTCCAATTTGAAGTTGTAAATCCAAGTACCTTCACTCCATTCCTATGTCTCTATTTCTACCTTTTCTGACAATGTAAGAATACATTTCTCAGAAGCTGCTTTGTCCACTGCTTTTCTTCAGACATTGAGCTTTATGTTCTGCATCATATTTTCCTCATTTTACTGAAAAACTGAAAACAAGATTAGTTTTTACTATTCATTAAAAGACTTTGTATTCCCTCCATTCAGTGCTTTTATTTAGTGAACCTTTTAGAAATATCCTTTATAATCAGACACACTAGGTAATTCATCATTTTACATTGCACTGCTATTTTTACCACTAAATACACTGAGAAATGCATATTCCCATATGATAAATACATTGGAAGTATATTACTGAGGCTTGGGCATATTGACATTTCTGTTTGTGTGAGTTACGTTGACACCATACACATTTTCTATTCTTCCTTTAATTCTACTGAAAATTAGAACTTAATTTACAGTTTCTCTTAAAAATCAATTTTATTGTTTTTTCTTAGCAAGAAGCCTGAATTATTCATTTATATTTGACTCTTTTGAGAGTGTTTTTAAGGTAATTTTTAGAACATAGATTCATGAATGCACAGTGAATATTTGAAATAGTAGGTGAGCAAATGAGAATAAATCAATTGCTAATGCCTCATCAGACTCAGAAGAGAGCTGCAGAGAAATGGATTTCTTACTCACATGACCACTTAGTGTGATACACAGCCTTTTAAAATACAAATTATTTTGTAGGAAATGTAGGAAAGAGCAAGGTCAAACAGCCTGACCAGGGTGTTGGAAAATTCATTCAAAATCAGATCTGGCAAGAGAAGTGTAGGGGAGGAAAAAGGACTAAAATCCCCATGGTACAAAGGAGCTGGTTTCAGAAGATTGGTCTGGAACAAACACCCTTCCTCATCCAATCTGACAATTACTCTCCAACCATTCAAAGCTTTATTGAAAGCATATCTCCTCCAAGCGGCTTTCCCAGACTAAGCTCCACCTTTTCTCCTCTCCCACTGCCTTCTGCTTTGCCTTGACTTGTTCCCCTTGCTCTTCCCCTCTTCCAGCCCTACAACACTTACATACATATCTGTAATTTCATTTATTTGTATTCATGTCTGTCTCCCCCATCTAATAATGTTGGTATTTGTTAAGTGCTTACTATGTGCAGAGCACTGTTCTAAGCGCTGGGGTAGATACAGGGTAATCAGGTTGCCCCACGTGAGGCTAACAATCTTAATCCCCATTTTATGGATGAGGTAACTGAGGCACAGAGAAGTTAAGTGACTTGCCCACATTCACACAGCTGACAAGTGGCAGAGCCGATATTTGAACCCATGACCTATGACTCCCAAGCCCGTGCTCTTTTCACTGAGCTAAGACTGTAAGCTCTCTGTGGGCAGGGAATATGTCCATTTATTGCTGTATTGTATTCTCCCAAGCACTTAGTATAGTGTTGTGCACACAGTAAGTGCTCAATAAATATGATTGAGTGAATAAAAAGATTGAGATAGTTTCACTCTTCTGCCAATAACAGGAAGACTGCATCACCCTTATGTGGTGGGGGGAACAAAGCTCTCAGGAAGAGATGGGAGAGGAAATTCAGTTTGAACTTCTTGTGCTGTGCATGCCAGCCAGAAGAAGATTCCTGCATCATATTTCTCTCATCTTAAGATATTTCTGGCTTAAAAGGAAGCTAGGGTGAGTTGATTTGGGATTATTTGTAAACTAAACTCTTTTTACAACTATATACCCAACCAAAGCCATGAAACAAGCCACATGATGATTTTTGCTAGTCAGATGATCAAGCTTTGAACCTCAGAGGCAGTAAATATCTTCTGCTTTGGTCTTTTTCTGTTGCAATTCTTTCTGAATTGTACTTCTGATTAAATCCAACTCTGTTCATTATCTTTCTTGGGAATCTGCTTTTGCTATGATTCCTGGGGCTTCCACAGAATTCTCAAAGGGGTCCTAGCTGGAATTTTGAATCCCTCATCTTCACTGGATTGCCCCAAAATCAACTATGATGTTAGTTTGGGGGTATTCAGCTAACCCCAAATTCAATTTTCTAGTTTAAATCTCATGAAACAAGAGCTTGGGAATCAATAGGAAGAAAGCATGAGAGGGAATTGGGAAGACTATATTTCCCTTTCTCTTAGCTTTGTCTCTAGATGGTAAGCTCGTTGTGGGCAGAGAATGCGTCTGCTATATTATTATACTGTACTCTGCCAACTGCTTAGTACAGTGCTCTGCACACAGTAAGCACTCAATAAATGCAATTGACTGCTGACTAGAAGCCTTCGGATTTCCTAGTTCCTGCCTCAGCGAGTATGGGCTTCTGGGCAGCAGCCTAATGCTTCTTCAGTAGCATCTTGTCCAACTAGCTTTTGTGTTGGAAAATGAAAAGATAATTGGACTTTTTAGGAAAAATATACTGGGAAAATTGAGGTGACTTGATGGAAGTCTGAGACCTTTTGTCACGGCCTCTAAATTCTGGGACTTCTACTTATCTCCTCCATAGTGCTCTCCTCCCCTCATAAGGAATGGCAACTTCCTTATCTATAGAGAAGGTGAAGGGGGAATTGGGGATGGCAGTAGGGATGGCCATGTGTCACCAACCAACCTTGAAGGTGGAGAGTCCAGACTAGATTCATTTTGGATTCTGAGTAAGGAATAAATGAGAGCCCCCAGGCAATACAAGGGATAAAAATTTATGGGTTAAATATACTAATCTAAGAAGGTAAATACTCAGATAATTGCCACACCTGAGTTCCTAGTAGCTAGTATTTGGTCAGATATAGCCTCAAGCGCCTTTATACCCATTCTTTCGCATACTTCTGGGCAAGCCAATTAAAGTAGTTGAAAACTCACGGCTCTTACAGTTATTGATCCCCTGATTTCCCTGTCCTAACTATGGCTAGTGATGGTGGGGGTGATGCCTGTCACCTTGGGTAGGTGTGCCAGGCCCAGACCAGCTGGTGTTCTCAATGCAGTAGCTAACAAGGACCTCCAGGTCAGTCTGGATTCTTATACCCCTTCCCCAGATGTAGAAATGTTGAGGGTTGCCATGTCCTCATCTTGTGATTTTCCATGTACTGACGTTATCTGGACCGCTTTCCTTTCAGGAAAATACACCATGCCACCTCACCCACTGAACAATTCAAGGGTCCATACTTGCAGTGCAACCTCTTGAATTACTTTCTCCGGCACCGCTATGGGTGTGGCACAGATGGTCACATAGTGGTAGTTTAATATCTTGAAGAAAGAAGGCCTTGCCAGGTATGGTGGGCAAAGAGAAAGCTGAAGTCAATAATGGCCTGTAAGTAAGTGTAGCTGTCATAACTTCACCTCTCAGTATTATCCTCCCACCAATCTCCCCAGTGGGGTTCACTCTCCCCTGTGCACCAGAACAGCACTGCTGCAGCCACTCTCCCACTTACCTCCTACCTCTCATTCCACTTCCTCCAGACCTGGATGGAATACCCAAAGGAAAAATTACCAACTGATGGACAATTACAAGTCAAAAAGTCATTTTTCCTTAATATTATTTCAAACAGGTGAGGGTCATTCATTTACAGGAGTGTAATTTAAATGTTTTATAATTGTAAATAGTCTGGACCCTGGAATGGATAGATTGCTCATTTGAAATGAACAGTGGACATTTCAGAAGCAGGAAGAGAAAAGATTTGAAGTACCTGTCTTGGAAGGTCAAAATATAAGTGTACAGATGGTCATCCATTGAAGGCCTAACCTACTCCCCTCTGGACTGCAAGGCTATGAATCCCATGCTATCATTAATTCGGGAGTCTGTTATATTTCTATGCCAACCCAAAGCTTTGCATTCCACAGGGATTCTGCCAAGGGAGAAAGACATGCAAAGCATGGCTGGCTAACAGATGGCTCAAAAAACCTGTCTTCTTTAAGAAGAAAATTTGCCAAAATGAGGGTGTTTCATTTTTTTTTTTTGCATTTCCCTGAATGGGCCCAATGCAAAAGTCAGGATCAAATCACAGCTGCCTATGAATTATCTAAGGATATGTTTTTTAAAAAAATTGCCCTCCATCCATAGGCCCCGTCACCCAAATCCCAACATGAAAGAGCATTTTAAAAATGCTTTTTGGGGACAAACCATCTGTTTGTCATTCCAAGGCAGGGAATTTTTAAACTTGTCATGAGCATTCGAAGTTACTGTAACTGCTTTTCTTCAACCATCTTTAGGAGGGTGCATCTGTTGATCCAAACAGGACAGTAACTTCTTGGCAGTAGTACCTATTCTTATCACTTCTTAAAGATGATCTTCCATTATGTTCAACATATTTTTACATTTTACTGAAAACATTAAGCAACACTAAAGCACAGGATATGAACTTTATCTCCTGTCTTCTCAAAATAGACTATTTAGAGACAAATAAGGACACCCAGAGGAGGAATGAATGGAGGCATATATGACCAATTGATCAATCAATCATATTTATCAAGTACTTACTGTGTGCAGAGCACTGTGCAAAGTGCCTGGGAGAGGACACTATAACAGAATTGGTAGAGACAGGCCCTGCCCACAATGAGCTTACAGGTGAGACAGGGAGACAGACGCTAATATAAATAAGTAATATATCTGTACATACGTGTTGAGGGACTAAGACGGGGTGAAAATACAAGTTCAAGGATGACACAGAAGGGAGTGGAAGACTTAGTCAAGGAAAGCCTCTTGGAGCAGATGTGAACTTAATAAGACTTTGAAGATGGGGAGAGTGGTGATCTGGCATATATGATGGGGAAGCGAGTTCAAGGCTATAGGGAGAACATGGGGAAGAGGTTGCTGGTGAGAGAGACAAGATGGCACAGTGAGTAGCAGGCACTAGAGGAGCAAAATGTGTAGGCTGGGCTATAGTGGGAAATCAGTGAAGTAAAGTTGGTGGGAGTGAGCTGATTTAGTCCTTTAGTCCTTTAAAGATAAAAGTAAGGAGTTTCTGTTTCATGTAGAGGTAGATGGGCAACCACTGGAGGTTCTGAGGCATGAGGAGACATGGACAGAAAGGCTTTTTTTAGCAATATGATCTGGGCAGCAGAGTGAAACAGGGACTGAAGTGAGGAGAGTCAGGAGGCAAGGGAGGTCAGCAAGGATGCAGATGTGGTAACCAAGATACAATAGGCTAAGTCCTTGAATAAGTGTAATAGCAGTCTGGGTGGATTTTAGCAATATTATAAAGGTAGAACTGAGAGGATTTAGTGACAGATCAAAATGTGGGTTGAATGAAAGATGAATCAAGGATAATGCCAAGACTTGGGAGATAGGGACAGTGTCAAAGGCAGCTGAGAGGTAGAGAGGATTAGGATGGAGAAGAGGCCGATGGATCTGGTGAGGAGGAGATCATTGGTGACTTTTGAGAAGGTGGTTTTTGTGGAGTGAAGAGGACGGAAGCCAGATTGGAAGGGGATCAAGGAGAGAATTGGAGAACAGGAACTTGAGGCAGCACGTGTAGACAGCTTGCTCAAACCAAACTACATTCTTTGCTGTGACTGTCACTGTTGTGAGTGCTGGTCTCTGAGCTGCCAGGAGCCTGAAACTCTTCTCCTCTAGCCACAGCACCCTATTTCTCTTATTGGCCTTGTCTTTTATAGATTACTTTTGGGTTTTTATTGTTTCATATTTTTCAATTGTGTGTCTGTCGCCAAACCTTTAGCTTGTAGATTTGAACCTCTTGGGAGCCAGAGATGGTGTGAAATTTTCATCCATGAATTTTTTTTCCCCTACTGATAGTGCTTTGCATACAGTAGGCAGTTAATAAAGACTACTGCTACTGATCCCCTATGAATAGCCTATAGATCCTAAAGACTTTCTCATTCTTACCTTATTACCCCAATATATATTTTTTAAAAATATAGTTAAACCCTTCCCAAAACCCAAAATTTTATTTTTAAACTTGATGATTTTTAAATATTCCCACTGCCAAAAAGCCTTAGGTTAATTTACGAATCCATCTAATTATATCACAGTAGACTTAAATCAATTTGATGCACCTAAGGAATGTTGATTTTTTCTCCACTGTCATCAATAAAATTCACATGAATTTTGTAATTTGATACTTGGAAGGTTTGGTCATATTAAAATGAGACATGGTAGGGAGTGTTCTGTTGACCATACGCCTTGGTCTAGATTCAGTGCAATGCAATCTCTGAAGGAATGCTGTGTGCATGTGTGCTGGGTAAGTGCTACAATGCAGGGGTTCCTACTGGATTACAAACACTATGTTATAGGAGAATGGTTTGTATTCCTTGTAGGGAAATTCTTATCTCACCTACTGTGTAAAGAGTCTTGAGTCACCTAAGTAAAGGGAACGACCATGGGCAGTATTTGTCTCTTCTCCACCTAATGTCACCTAATGTCATTATCAATCTACATTTATTGAGGACCTATTCTCTGCCTAGCACTAAGGAAGGAGTATAATCCAGAGGAAAGAGAACATGCTAGGGAGTTGGAGGACTTGGGTTCTAATCCCCAATCCAGCACTTACCGATTGTGATATCTTGGATAAATCACTTAACTTCTCTATGCCTTAGTTATCTAGTCTGTATAATTGGGATTAAATCCTCCTCCCTTCAGTTTAGACTGTGAGTCCCTGGGAAACAGGACTGTGTCCAGCCTAATGATCTTCTATCTACCCTCAGCCCTTAATACAGGGCCTGTACTAAGTGCTTAATGAGTTTCATTAAAAAAAAGGTCACCACCCAGAATAGCTTAGTGTTATTTGTGGACTTTACTATCCATTTTCTCTTCTGCATTATTTATAAAAAAATATATATATATAAATGTTAACCCAAAATGATCCTACCACTGATCCCTGAGGAATTTCTCCCCCCTTTTCCCTCTGCTCCCCCTCTCCTCCCCTCCCCCCACCCTCTGCTTCTCCCTCTTCCCCTCCCCTCAGCACTGTGCTCATTTGTATATATTATTTATTACCCTATTTATTTTGTTAATGAGGTGTACATCCCCTTGATTCTATTTATCTTGATGATGTTGTCTTGTTTTTGTTTTGTTCTGGTTTGCTTTGCTGTATCTCTCCCCCATTTAGACTGTGAGCCCATCATTGGACAGGGATTGTCTCTTTCTGTTGCCGAATTGTATGTTCCAAGCTCTTACTACAGTATTCTGCACATAGTAAGCACTCAATAAATATTATTGAATGAATTCCACTATTTACGCAGTAGTAAACAATAATACGAACAAGTGTCTTCCTTTCATATGCAAATTAGTGTCTTCTCACATTTAACCAAGTTCTCAGATTTCCTGATCCATGTCATTAGTTAGTTATCATATGACAAATTTGACAAATTTGTGTGAATTTGTCAAAAGAGTTCATAGTTTTTTCCTGCAGTGTGATAAGTTTGTAATCAGTATGTAAACTACTTTGCTTTTCCCTTACATTTTTCCCAAATCGATTGTACATGATCAATCTCATGATTTCTTGGTAAAGTATGCCATCTAATGCATACACTTAATGACAAATCCTTGATAGGGTAAACATAATTTTACTACGGATATTTCCTATCTACATTTATTTCATTACTTTTTTTGAGATTGTCATCTTGAGACATGATCTTTCAGTCAACCAATCAATCAATCAATGGTTTTTATCCAGGGCCTATTGTGTGCAGAACACTGTACTTAGTTCTTGGGAGAGTACAGTGCAATAGAGTCTGTAGATATGATTCCTGCCCATATGAAGCTTACGTTCAGAGGGAGAGAAAGACATTAATATAAATTACAAAAGGGAGAAATTGATGTGAACATCATTGCTATGTTGGCTGAGGGAGGGGTGAATATCAGTTACTTAAAAATATGAATCCAAATGCAAAGGCAACTTGAAGGGGAACCTGGGTAGTAGAAATGAGGGCTTAAAGGAGATGTAATTTTAGGAAAGCTTTGAAGGTGAGGAGTGTAGTGAACAGTCAGATATGAAGGGAGAAGGAGTAACAGGACAGAGGGAGGATGTGGGTAAGGGATCAGCAGTGAGATTAGATGGGATCAAGGTACAGAGAGTAGGTTGACTTTAGAGGAGGGAAATTTGTAGATGAGTTGTAGTAGGAGATTAGCATAAGGTAGAAGGGAGACAGCTGATTGAGCACCTTAAAACAAATGCTGGGGAGTTCCCACTTGATATGGAGGTAGATGGGTTACCATCTTTGGAGGTTTATGAAGAGTGAGGAAATAGGTACGATTTTTTGTGTGTGTGACCTCCTCAAAATCTTTCCTGAATTTAATCTATTACATTTTTGTTTTGAATACATTTGCATATCATACTCATTTCATTTTCCAAGTCTGCATGTTTTTCACTATATGCTCTAGATAATATATCTGTACTAATTAATAATTAACCTGGATCATACCACATTTCATATCATACAACTGCCATTTTTTAAATAGCCTTTATAATCATGAGGTGGGCCACAGTTATTTTATAAGACATCTATCGTTCATAATTTTCAAGGTGTTATTAGTAACCTGAGTGACACATTTGAGAGCACAATAGGGTATATGGATCTAGTGCTGACCTAGTTCCACCCTCTGCAGTAAATAATGAGAGAACTGTTTTTCAGGCAAGGAAAAAATGTCTTTTGTTTGCTGCTAGACTCCAGGGACCTTTTTGAAAACAAATACAGAGTTAGGAACCAAACAGTTGGCTGAAGTGGGAGGGAAAAAAAAGTAAATTATGTATTTTGCTAGAGGGATTGAAAAAGTAGATGATTAGAAAGTAAATATTTCAAAGCCTAGATCTTGGAAAATCTTAAGCATACTCATTTTCAAAACTAGATATGCTTTGTCACAGTCTTATAATTCAGAGCAGCTGTGGATGGTTTGGGAAATATCTTGCCTGGATTTAGTCCATGATGAGTTGTTTTAGCACTATTTTAAATGTCTGTTTCCAATCTTCGAAGAAAGAAAACTTGTTTTCTGGGTCAGTAAAGATTGAAGTCACTCTAGAAATTTAGCAAAGCAGAAAGCATTCCCAAGTGTGTGCTGAAGAGTCACTTGGCTACACTAGATTAAAAAGGCTGACCACATTTTTAGATCCATCTCTGGGATATTACAAAGAACCTGGGCTCTTCAGTCAATTTTCTAAATTGTTAAAAGGGGAAGAAAAGACAGGTTGAGTTTGGCATTTCATTGGTCAGAGGAAGGGCAATTCCGACCAGGTTTTTTTTGTCATTTGCCTTGCACAATGTGCAGTGCATTGGAGTAAGTTCAGATATCCATTTTGCTAGTTATACTTTAGGTAATAGAGATTGTTTTTTGTTTATTTTTTAATTTAAAAAGATGACATATACTCAATCAACTGGCTTTCTGGAGGAAGAAAACCAGGAGGTATCAGAGGTGCACAACAAGTAGTTTGCTTAAATTCAGTAATTAACTACTGCAATCCTTCTCTAACTCTGACATACAGGCTTAAGATAGCTCATTATTAGTGAAATTACAATTTGGAAACTTGTTTCAAAAAGGAGCATTTCACCTCTACCTTCTTGTTCCCACCAAACATATCTACAATAGTGAAAATTTATGTAACTAAAGTCCTTAAAAATAGGTAATGCCCAATTCCAATAAGATAAAATCTTTCAAGCGTAAGTTTGAGGTGTCAGGGGGACATCTAAGTAGAGATGTCCTGAAGGCAGGAGGAAATACAAGACTGTAGAGAAGGAGAGAGATCAAATCAGGAGATGTAAATTTGGGAATTGTCCACATAGTTATTAGAAAGGACTGTACAATATTGAATCCCCATTGAAATCTGTTAGAAAAATTTTCTAACAAGAAAGCCAACCTATTGCAAAGTGACATGGCCTAGACACAGCTCTTTTAGAACAACAGACCTTATCAGGCTCTAACAATCATTTCTACCAGACTTCCTTTAAAAATGGATATAGACCACAACTGGTTTGATGATCAAGTTGCTTATAGATTGTACACTGTAAGTTCCTTGTGGTGAGGGAGATAATGTCTGCTAACTCTGTTATATCATAGTTTCCCAAGGGCTTAGTACAGTACTCTGCACAGAGTAAGCATTCAATAAATATCATTGATTGTAGAGAAGCAAGATATATAGATCAACAATACCTTCTGGAGTCTATTCTACCCTAATCTGTGGCCAAATCCTGACAGTTCTTCTCCATGTTATTTCCAAACTCCACCCTTGCCACACCTTCCACGTTGCCACCAAGCTGGTCTTGGCACTTACCATATCCCAACTCAACTTCTACATTAGTCTCTTCACTAATTTCCTGTTCCTATTCTCTCCCTAATCTCACTTGGCTGCATAGAGCTTGTTTTTATTCTGGTATTGTACATCTTTGTACATCTTTGAGATTGTCACAAATCTCAAATGATACCCACTCGTCTCCATATCAAGCAGAAACTCCTGATTTAGGCCCACCAATCAATCATCTTTATTAAGTGCTGTACGCAGAACACTGACTGTACTAATCACCTGGGAGAGTACAGTATAACAGGGTTAGTAATAATAATGTTGGTATTTGTTAAGCGCTTACTATGTGCAGAGCACTGTTCTAAGCGCTGGGGTAAACACAGGGGAATCAGGTTGTCCCACGTGGTGCTCACAGTCTTAATCCCCATTTTACAGATGAGGGAACTGAGGCACAGAGAAGTTAAGTGACTTGCCCACAGTCACACAGCTGACAAGTGGCAGAGCTGGGATTTGAACTCATGAGCCCTGACTCCAAAGCCCGTGCTCTTTCCACTGCGCCACGCTGCTCCTCTAGTAGAAACACCGCCTTCCTCTTGCTCATGTCCTTAACCTGCCTGGAACTCCCTCCCCTTTTATATCTGACAGAGCACAGCTTTCTCTCCAATTACAAAACTATTTTGAAATTCCATCTCCTCCAGGAGACCTTTCCCATTGAATTTACCTTGTGTGCCATGTAATCAATCAGTCAATCAATGGTATTTATTGAGACCTTACTGTGTGTTCAGGGCACTGTACTAAGCACTTGGGAGAGGACAGTAGATTAAGTAGACAGGTTTCTAGCCTCAGGGAGTTTATAATCTATCTTGGAGGCTGACTTTTAAAAAAGTACTAGTTGGAAGAAACCTTGTATAGAAATAAAACCATGTACATGGCTCAGTGGAAAGAGCACAGGCTTGGGAGTCAGAGGTAGTGGGTGCTAATCCTGGCTCTGCCACTTATCTGCTGTGTGACCTTGGGCAAATCACTCATCTTCCCTGTGCCTCAGTTATCTCATCTGTAAAATGGGGATTGAGACTATGAGCCCCACATGTGACAACCTGATTATCTTGTATTTACCCCAGCGCTTAGAACAGTGCTTGGCATGTAGTAAGCACTTAACAAATACCATCATTATTATTATAAGTGCTGTGGGGATGAGGTGATTACCTAAGCTCTTAAGGGCTCTGAACTCAAGTGCACAGATGATGTAGTAGGGAGGGAAAATAGACTGGGCAGATAGGGGAAGGCTTCCTGGAGGAGATGAGAATTTAGTAGGTCAATGGTACAGGAGGGCTATGACATGTGTTTGGATCAGCATAGTGGCAGTTTGGATGGAGAGGAAGGGTTGGATTCTAGAGATGTGCTGGGTTCCACAACCAATTGGCACATTTTGCTCTGACACTTTAGGCAGAATCCTTCAAGGTGATGAACAAGCAGTTTATGTCAGCTCCTGATCAGTTGTTTTCATAGTCTAAATCATGAAGTCACCTCACCTTTAAACCAGGGGTTGGTCCTGGGGAAAAGGGAAGCATAAGTTTCCATGAAACTCTGGAGGAAGAAACCCAGGCTGTGTCGAACGTGTGAATCTGGGGTGTTCTGTATCCAGGAGAGACTGTGTGCAGGGGACTGTCAACCAGAGATGCACGTGCATGGTTCCACCAAAGCAAACTGGGGGCCCCTCCATATTCAGGAGGGGTTGTATGCTTGGAGAGTGGACTGTCTACTGGGATGGGGGATGGTTGCCAGACCAGCATCAGATTGTGTTGTATGACTGGCAGATGTGAATCATAGGGGAGGTTGTGCCATGTTGGGTCACAGTTCAACCCCTTCCACTAGGGATTGGTAGATTTGTTAGGATGCCCAGACACATCCGTAATCCAAACAAACACATTTTATGCAAATCACTTGCCTGTGAATTAATTAGGATGCTTTGGAAACTAACTCTTTTAGGCAAAAAATGGGCATTTAAGTGTGCACTTTATAAAATCAATATGTTCTGCATCTTCTTCCTTATCCCTTGTTTGCTTAGTTTACATAAATATTTGTGAGAGTGGTGAAATGTTGCAAATTTCTTGCAAGCATATGCTTTTGTTCTTTTAGTTGAGACAGCTGAACAAAAGTGGAAGGAGGGGCAGGGTTGGTTAGAAAAATGAATATGCATAGAGAAATGAAAATTGGAAAATAGATTACAAAGTTGTCTGAGTTACTGGAGCTTCCACAAATGTACATGTCACCTTTGGGAATTAGGTTCTAGATTGGTAGGATCAAAATCAAGTGTTGTAGTCCATGCTAGAGCAAGGTATCACCTTCTGTCAAATAGAATTGAATAAAATTATTTCCATTCTATTAGGAAAATGAACCTTACAAAGGACTAGCATCAATACAATTTATTCCTATTAATGTCTGTGTCCCCTTCTAGACTGTAAGCTCATTGTGGGCAGGGAACATGTCTACAAACTCTGTTACTGTGACATTATATATGACATAGGGCGAGAATCGTTCCTGTAACCTTAATTTTGAAAATGTGGTTGATACTTGAAATATTATTTTCCTGTGGGTGGGTGGAGTAAGGGATTTGGTAAAAACACTTTTGCTTTATAATTCTGTAACTGCCATTTTGATGAAGGCAATCTAACCCTCTGCCACCTAGTGAGTCATGAAAGACACAATTCAATGATCTGATGAGATCGAGGTAAAGTAAATGTTCTGTGGCTTTCAGATAAGGCTTTTCACTGGCACTCTTGAGTCCCCAGAATCACAGTCTAGAGTCAACCATCAGGGATCCTTGATTATTAAAGTGAGAAAGAGCCAACCGGTTTGATGAAGATAAGAGACCCTGCATGCAGTGTGAAATGTAAAATAGAAGGACCCAATTAAATTATATGTGAATCTTGTACCAAGTCCCAATCTCTGTATTTTCAAAAATGCCTTCATGAGGCTACTTTAACACACATTGTCATTTTATCTAAGCAAATCCTTACCATTATGAACATGATTAATTTTAAATAAAATAACATGCTTTTAAGTGATGTAGGTCATTAAAATGAACCAAAAATGAAAAACTTTCATTTTTTCCCTTCCAGGATTTAAAGGCTTTGAAAGAATTAATATTCAGTTTTTAATGGTCAGTCCAAATCAATTCACTGGGGCTTCAATCTATCAATTGCTAGTATTTACTGAGCCCTTACCGTGTGCAGAGCACTGTATCAAGTGCTTGGGAAAGTACAATATAACAGTCGGTGGACACGTTCCCTGCCCACAGTGAGTTCAAAGTCTAGAGGGGGAGAAGGGCATTAATATGGATAAATTATAAATATGTACATAAGTGCTGCGGGGCCGAGGGAGGGGTAAAAGGAGAGCACATCCAAGAACAAGGGCGATACAGAAGAGAGAGGGAGAAAGGAAATGAAGGCTTAGTCAGGGAAGGCCTCTTGGAGGAGATGTGCCTTCAATAAAACTTTGAAGATGAGGAGAGTAATTGTCTGTGAGATAAATGAAGCAGGAGGGCATTCCAGACCAAGAGGCAAGATGTGCATGAGAAGTTTGCAGTGAGACAAGATTGAGGTACAGTGAGTAGGTTAGGCTTAGAGGCACGAAGTGTCAGGGTTGGGTTCTAGTGGAAGAGCAGTGAGGTAAATTAGGAGGAGGAAAGGTGACAGTGCTTTAAAGCTGATGGTGGGGTGTTTCTGCATGATGCAGAGGTGGATGGGCAACCGCTGGAGGTTCTTGAGTGGGGAAACGTGCAATGAATGTAGAAAAATGACCTGGGCAGCCGAGTGAAGTGTGAACTGAAGTGGAGAGAGACAGGAGGCAGGGAGGTCAGCTGATACAGTAATCAAGGTGGAATAGGATAAGTGCTTGGATTAATGTGGTAGCAGTTTGGATGGAGAGGAAAGGGCTTGACTTACAAATCTTTGACTTGGGCAATTCTGAGTTTTACAATATAACTACATAATTGTTGACATAAAACATGTGTGTCTATTTCATTCTCTGACAATGCAGTCAATCATATTTAATGAGTGCTTACTATATGTAGAGCACTGTATTCAGTTAACATAGTTGGTAGATACAATCCCTGCCCTCAAGGATCTTACAATCTAGTGGGGGAGACAGACAAATCAATTACAGGTAAGGAATGCAATCAAGTATAGAGATATGTACAGAAATACTGTGGGAGTGAGGGTCAGGTGAGTCCCATTTAGGGATTAGGGCTAAGAGCATTGGTGAGGAAGTAAAGAGGGAAAACAGGAAGGAGAGCTGACAAGGGAACACTTCTATGGTGGTCAATCCAAATATTCCCAAACTCAGGTGGAGAAAGAAGACTACACCTAGGTGCCTCACCCTGAGGGAAGTTTATTTATGGCATTATATGGCAGTATCTTGTAAATTCTTAAAAGGAAAGGATTGGGAGGGGCCTATGGGAACTAGGTAATTGGGAAGAAGATGCTCTGTCATTTTGAGATGATAGGTTTTGACACCATAGGCTTGGGAGAGCTGTGACCCTGAAAGGACACAAGGCACAAGAAGGGATTAAAGATAATCCCAAATGAAGGTTAGGGTATCCTAAAGAATTGGGGCCCAAACCTAGGACTCCAGAGGAAGAGGTTCCTGCCCCTGAGGGGGTGAAGTGACATTGAGAGACCCAGGCATCTGAAGGACATGGAGAGGCTGAGACTGGAACTCGGGACACTCTGAGAGGAGAGGAGGAAGGAGCAGAGGAACATGAGTCCCAGGAGGCCTACAGGGTAGTGCCCAAGGTGGGTCCTGGAGGGACAAGTATTAGAGCAAGGGAAAGGCAATTCAAACCAGATTTCTGTTAGATTTCTGGCTAATTAATAATACCTGCAAGAGTACTATTAAATGTTATTGGGATCTTTGAACTTGGTTTCTGCCTGAGGCAGGGCTGGGAGGGGTTGTGTGGATAGAAGGGAACACACATGGGACTTTCCTCCAGAGCTGACTGGATGGCACATTGGAAAGGGGATGTCAGGTCAGCATCAGATTGCAGATTGACTGGCAGATGTGAATCATAGGTAATAATAATAATAATAATGATGGTATTTGTTAAGCCCTTACTATGTGCAAATTACTGTTCTAAGCACTGGAGGATACAAGGTGATCAGGTTGTCCTACATGGGGCTCACAGTCTTAATCCCCCTTTTACAGATGAGGTAACTGAGGCACAGAGAAGTTAAGTGTCTTGCCCAAGGTCACACAGCTGACAGGTGGCAGAGCCGGGATTAGAATCCATGATCTCTGACTCCCAAGCCTGTGCTCTTTCCCCTGAGCCATAGGTGATGCGACACCATCTTGACCTGTAATTCAACCGCCTTCTAGTAGATTTACTAGGTCACCCAGACACATATGCAATCCTACCAAACACCTCTCACACAAATCATAATCCTGTGTACCCTGATAAAGTTGAAATTGTTGCTAAGCTTCTTAAACTTCTGGGCAACCTTCTATGATTGCACTCCATCAGTAAAAAATGTTCTTTTGCAGCCCACCCAGGGGTCACTTCCTCTTGTTGGTTCCCACAGACTAGTGGGTGTTGAGATGCGGTTCCCAGAGTTGACATGGATAGGTGTGGGATAGTTCACAGGGAAGAAAGCTTGAATGCTGGAAGCCAAATAAAACAGACAGAACATCCTGACATGCTTCAATCAAGAAAGGTGGGACTACTTCAGCTGAAACATTGAAAATATTGTTACACTGAAGCAAAAACAAAAACTGTGCCTAATAAAGACAAACGTGTCAGCACAAAAGAGAGTCTATGTGTGTGTATGCTTTTTTATGGTATTTATTAAGCACTTACTATGTGTCAAGCACTATTCTAAGCACTGGGGTAGATACAAGGTAATTGGGTTTGAACAGTACCTTTCCACATGGGACTCACAGTCTAAGTATTGAATCCCCATTTTACAGTTGAGGAAATTGAAGCCCAGAGTAGTCAAATGACTTGCCCAAGGTCACACAACAGGCAGGTGGCAGTGTTGGAATTAAAACCCATGTCCTCTGATTCCAAAGCCTGTGCTTTTTCCACCAGGCCCCGCTGCTCCATAGTGTACTTCTGGCCAATCTGCACCCAGGAGTAAATAGAAGTGACATCTATTTCCAGAAAGAACATCTCTACACACACACACATGCACACACACACCCCACCCTGCCCCCCTATAAAGGTTAGAAAGGATTAAATATATTTCAAGAGTAGAATACTCTTTTTATTACATAGACCATTGTTTAATATGTGTAGTTTATATTTTTCACGGGGTATTTTATCTAACCATGGGGGAAGTACAATTTTAGCACATTTCTCATTAATAGGAGTAGGTATATAAAATCCCTAGTAACTCAACATTTTAACAAATCAGCAAGAGTAGAGTTAAAATTGGGAATTGATCAGAATACCCAAAATAGGAACACCCTTTTCCAAATTTTAGAACAATGATTTCAATTTCATCTTTGATATATGACAGTGACTACATGGCAGTTATCATTTGCTTTCTTTTAAACTACAATTTTATGATTTAATATCCTAATCCATAGGGTTAATATCTCTTGCCTGATATTATCATATGAAATAAAAGACAATCCATTTGCTTTTGAAAGAGTTTTGTTTTACCCAGTGGGAAATTTTGAACTCATCTTTCAATGCAAATATAAATGAAGGTCAAAAAAATCCACCTGTGTCCTCAAATCTGGAAAAACCTTGATAAGCTGAAATTTTGAGATCCTCTGTATGGACCCCAAATGTCCAGGATGGAGAGGGGAAACCGTTTCAACTCTACTTTATTTTTCCTCGTAGATAACTTAAGCAAATGCATGCTTTAAGATTCAAATACAGAGAAAGTGGATTTGCCATCTGATCTCTGTTATGGGTTGCTTTTGATGATGAAAGATGAGTTTGCTTTGATGTTTGTCTATTCTACTTAGCTGTTTCAGTGAGTGGTGCTGTTGAGATAATCCACAAAATGTTCCTGAGAATGTATGTAGACAATAGCTTTCACAGTTTCATTTTAATGATAAAAAAATTTTCCCAAACTCTTTTTTCAAATAAGCATTGAGCTCCATAATTTAAGGCAAAGTGAGTGATTAAGAATCTTTCTTCCAAGATGATACCATTTCCCTGTGAATGTGCCTACTATTAGTTTGTTTTGCAAACAAAAAACATTGATAATCGCCATGCTTAATGAGTTCTAAATAGGTGTAATTGACGTTGGAAAAGATCACTTCAACATTTACCAAAACACAGTAGCAAACTGACCTTTTTAAGGTGGCAAATTCTTCTGAAATGTACCAAAATTCATCTGACCCAGGATATTTCTGAATTGGTCATCTAGCCCTGGATTTAGTCAATTCATTGACTGGCCCCAAATCACAATTGTATATGCTCATAACTCTGTGTGTCCATGAGTTTGCCACTCATAACCACCACTATGTTTTCTGTGGGGCCATGGCACTGCTAGGTTTTGACTAGGACTAAGGTCTTGAGATGCAGCTGTATTTATGTGGTCACCCTAAAGTACTAACATGGGGCGGGACAATCTGAGAATCAATCAATCATTCATGTTTATTGAGCTCTTTCTGTGCAGAACATTGTACTAAGAGCTTAGGAGAGTATAACAGATTTGGAAGACTTGCCTTGTGGGAGGTCCATAAGGCATTTGACAGGCTGGGAGAATGTGACCACTAATCAAGTATATCTGCTGTTGGTATTTCATCTGGATTCTCCTGGCAATGGTTTGTATTTTTCACTCTTTGGATTTATATTATTTGAGGGTTTGGGTACAAATAGCCCAACTGATTACAACTCTTGATTGCTCTGCTGTGTAAATATACAGAGAAAACTGTGTGGCTAATTCTACATGAGTTTATACTAGATCCTTCTGACCAGAGTTGATTTTAAATGTATTGTCTCTCCAGTACTGAGGCAAATTTATCCAAGATTTCAAGTAGGGAGGCTATTGGCTGTGCTACCACTAAGAAGTAATAGTAGAAGTAAAAGTAGCAGTAGGAATTGGAGACTGTAGACAGTGAGCTCATTTGGTCAAAGAATGTGTCTGTTTATTGTTATTTTGTACTCTTCCAAGTGCTTAGTGCAGTGCACTGCACAGAGTAAGTGTTCAATAAATATGACTGAATGAATAGTAATAGTTATAGTACTCATATTGGTACATGATAAGCACTTACTATGTTCAGAGCATTTACTGAGCATAAGAAAGGGTACACAGGTGTGAAATCGACACAGTAACTGTCTCTAAAAGCAATGGTAGGGTTGATTTTCTTAGGCCTGGTAAATTCAAGGTGAGGGTGAAAATCCTACTCCATGCAAGAGAAAAAGTCTCATTCCTGTTCAAAACAACACCTGACAATGCTTTAGGTATTTTCCTTTGTCCTTATGATAACTCATTTGGGCCCAATAAGCAAGTGTAATATTTCTCACCATCCCATAGAGGAAACTTTCATATTTTATAAGTAGCCTTCGTGTTCTGTAATAATAATTATTATGGTATTCATTATATGTTTACTACCTGTCAAGCACTGCACTAAGCACTGGGATAGATGCAAGAGAGTCAAGTCACACAATGTCCCTATCACACATTGGGCTCACAGTCTCAGTACCTCTTATTTATGTAATATGCATGAACTGCACCTCACTCTGATCAATTCTAAATTCCACTGATTTACAAATCTTACGGTGATGAAATACAGAAGTCTAAGACTACAGGGCAGAATGCAAACAAGATGTGTCATGGACTTTAGTATTATACAAAGCTTCACTCCCAGAGGAGATTACTGGTTTGGGGACTCATCCCATCAAAGTGAAAGACAAATTTTACATCTGCTTAGGCTGTGAGCCTCATGAGGGTCAGGGACTGAGTTTGATCTGATTATCCTGCATCTACTTTGGTTCTTTAGTAAAGTTCTAGGCACAAAGGAAGTGCTTAACAAATACCACAAGTATTATTATTATTATATTGTGAACTATATAATTATATTAAAAGAAAGGTACAGTGGTGGTGTCTTCAGCCAGAAGATAGAATGACAAATTAGCAACGTATGTAGGAGTTCGTCTTTGAATATAAAACAAATCCTCCATTGTTTATAATTGGGCAGTTTTTAGCATCATCTAATGTAGTATATGCCAGTGAAGTGAAGAACTTAACACACTGTGATCACCTAATAACCAGTTTACATTAGGCAGAGAAACAGATTTGGCAAACAGGCCATCCGTTGACCTCAACCACATTAATCAATGCTGTCTTCTTGCCCCATTCCACCATCCTTGTCTCATCCTACTTCTCTCCAAAACACTTGACTAAGAGAAGATCTTAGCACACTCATGAACATTCTAATTCTCATCTGGTATCTTTCCCCAGTGTTTAGTACAGTGCTCTGCATGCACTGGCCACTTAACAAATACTACAATTACTATCACCTTTACATGGTATTTCCCCCAACTTGTAGGTAGCTGCTCTAAGCTACTAAGCTTTTAACACATACAGTTCTAAAGTCTAACACCCTAGAAAGCTGGAGCTCCAGTAATTATGCCATTTTACACTCTTATGACTTGGTATGTGCACAGGTATTGTGGATATCACTGCCATTCATAGCTGAAAAAGTAACTTAATGATAACTGTGGTATTTGTTAAGCAATGACTTTGTGCCAAGCACTGTACTAAACACAGGGGTAGATACAAGATAATTGAGTTGGATACAGTCCCTGTCTCACATGGGGCTCACAGTCTTAATCCCCATTTTGCAGATGAAGAAATGGAGGCACAGAGAAGTGAAGTGACTTGCCCACAGCCACACATCAGACAAGTGAAGGAGCTTGGATAAGAACCCAAGTCCTCTGACTCCCAGGTCTGTGCTCTATCCACTAGGCAATGATGCTTCTCTATCAATTCTCTATTAACCTACTAACAGAATGTGGAATAAGTGGAGATGTTTACATCTTAGGTTGTTAAAGATATTAAATATCATTTTGATTTTTACTTGCATAAATGAAATGCCAAGCCCCAGAGATGCCAGGGCTTTGAACTGCCAATACCAGAGGTGCCAATGCTGAGACCTGGAAAATCTTGGCACCAATTAAGCACTTTGAGAGATTTATTAGAGCTGTACATTTACACTCTCCAAGATAAATCTTGCTGTTTTAAAGAACACATTTTTTTTTATAAATGTTGCAGTTTCCTCAGTGTTGGCTCTTGATCTTCTCTCATTTGGAAAACAGTGAAACACACACTGAGCCAGATTCTCCCAGGACATAAGCTACTCAGGTCCTTACTAACTGCTGCCTTAGCAATGCGAAAGAATGAATGGACCTTCCCAAAATGCTTAGTTTCCTCTAAGTTTATGTGTTTTATGCTCTGGCTCAGCAAGGGGAGTCTCCCTAAGTTAGATAAGATGCTTCCCAAAACAAATGTTAACACAGAGGAACAACTAAAAGGTGTAGCTAAAAGGAGGAACAAAAAAATGAACTCCATTCAGTATTTTTATCACTAACAAATAGAGAAAAAGTCACTCTTCTTGTAAAATATAAAACAGTTTTTCCAAATAAAATTCCCAATGCAAACATCAGTCACCTCCAAATGCAGGGAAATAACTAAACTAGCTTCAGAGCATCAGTAAAAGTGATATTGAAAATGTTCAACGACAGGGTGGTGCACTTTTTGCTGGGACACGTTATTCATGCAAAAACCTTCAAGGTGATATATTAAGTGGCGTTCTTGAATATCTTTAGGGCAATCTGTCTTCCATACTGAATTACTGGGTCTTGCAATCTCGTGAGCTAAGGGGAGGAGCCAGGAAAGAGGAGAGAAAGGAATACAGGATAATCATGGAAGCAGAGGGGAGTTCCGTCTGGGATGCTGCAGGCTGACTGGTTTTGGAAAGCTGCGGTTCCTGCCACTGCCATTGACACTGCCACTCTCTGGATTTTGGGAGGGGGGAGGAGAGGGAGCCAGATGGCTGCCATTACTGCTGCCCAAAATAAAAAACAAATCCCCTGGCACTAGGGCTCCCTTGTCTGTGGACTTGACTGGTTGCTGGGAGGGGGTGGTGAACATTATTTTTATTTAAAAATAAATCTCCTGGTGCTGTTGAGCCAGGCTTCTACCCCACCTGCCCCCTACCCTACTTCCTCTGTGTCCCCCTCCATAGCTCTGTACCTTGAGGGGTCAGGGCAGTTGTGGATGCAGAGAAGGAGCAGCCTGGGCTCCATACCCCTCCAGTCAATCATATTTATTAGCGATTACTCTATGCAGAGCACTGGGAGAGTACAACACAAGAAAATTGGTAGACATGTTCCCCGCCCATAAGCTCCTATAAGTCTATAAGTCTATAGTCTATAAGTCTAGATGGGGAGATAGTCATTAAAATCAATTAAGGATATATACTTGAAAATCAATTATTGATATGTACATAGGTGCTGTGGGGCTGCGGGTGGGCTGAATAAAGGGAAGTAAAGGTAGCAGGGCTAGGGAGGGGGAAAGATATAGATTTCATTGTTTCAGAAACATTCTCTCTATCAGTGTCCATGTCTGTCAATTGGTGTCTGTGTCCTACTCTGATCTCACTATTACCTCAGTACAGGGGGATTTTAATAAGTTTCCTCAGACGCAGTTGGCACCAGCTCCAAACCTCTTCCTCAACAGGATACACATTCTCTTCATCTCTAATAAACTTTTTAATAAAGTTTTAGTTCCTGTCAGCAGGCCCCAGCTCAAAACCCCTCCCAAATATTAGTTTTGATTTTTAAGAGACATTCTCTTCATCTTTAAAAAAGTGTTGATAAAACTTTAGCGCCTCCAAAAAAAAAATCTAGCTCATATTGGGAGTAATCATTTAAGGAAAGTAACTTATAACCTTGCCATAAATTAAATCCTTCAGCTGATTGAAGGACGATCAGATAGGGGGTCCTAAGAAGGACCATACTCCAATCAGGCATAGTTTAGACGGTCCGCACCCCTGTTGTGTATCCATTGAAAATGAAAATTGTTCTTTCCAGGAAAGGGAAGGGTGACAGTCTAAAGCATATGCAATTTTATTTCAGTGTCACATGGAATAAATGTATTAGTGTACAGTATCCTTTTTAAGGAAAGCTATCCTGAAACAGTGAAATTGATCTGTCTCCATCATTAATAAATCATCAAGATGTATGCAACGTGTGTTACTTTTTCTGCACCTTCCCTGGGTTTGAAGATTTATTTTTCCATTTACTACAATAATGATATAAAATGAAAATGAAAAGTTCCAGTCACCAAATGATACAACGTTTTTCTGACTCAATTATAAATCATGACAAGTCTTCCATTTTGCATAATAAAGATCACCCTTCTTAGTTTCTTTCATATTGAACTATTAAAGTGTCTCAAATTCATACTAAAATGTAAAGTTATAGAAATGACAGACCAAAGGAACCTGCATTTCCAGGAGTGAATCGGGATTGGCTGTTTCCTGTTTATCAGCACTAAAACAGATATCCCAATCCTACTGGGATATGTTCTTTAAAGCAAAAGCCAATGTCAGAAATTTAAACTAATCATCATGCAGGAAGCAATCACTTATATTTGCTCAACTTCATATTTCTTCTTTTCAGATCTCATTTTAGTTGCTAGAACTACAGTCTCTATGCAGTGATGCACAGATAAATAAAAGTCAAATCAAGATTCTCTCCAGTAGAATGCAGGGCCAACATGGCATCAGGATTCACCACATGTCTATATAACTATAGCGCTGGCTAATTTTCTATATAGTTATGAGCTCTGAACCCACAGAAAAAGAGCTACATTCAGCTCCTTGATGGCAAGATGGGATTACAAACAATGAAGTCCTGGAAGGAGTCAATCTCCTAACAGTGAAGCTGTGCTCACCTAAACACAGCTTAATTGGGGGAGGATTTGTGAGGAGGATGGATGACAAGAGGATACTGAAGTAGTAGTTGGATGGTTTACTTAAATGGGACAACCAAGGGCAAGAGGAAAAGAGAGAACTTCAATTGCAGCCTCAATGTGCCATCCCAAGTGAAGCTGGTAGATAACTGAGGCAGACAAACTGGCATGACACCTTGCAATCAAGACAGAATCAGTTTAAGTGTAACCTCTGACAGCATGATGAGACAAAGACAAAGGTGAAAACAGACCTGACGCTGCAAATAACAAGTAATACAACACATTAACTTGTGTCTACCCCAGTGAGTAGAACGTATAGTAAACACTTAACAAATACCATAAAAAATAAATAAAACAGAACAGTCTTTGTTATGTGTTACAGTGTGGTCAGGTTTGAGAGTCCCATATTATTACCCTTCTTAGCCTCAAATACATCCACAAGTAAACTTCACTGTGGGAGATCATCTCTGAAAATAAAGGACAATTACACACATATCTCACACTTTGAGATAATCAAAGAAACCCATGAAGCATTGTTACTCAATACTGTGATTTTCTTAAATCAATAAGTGAAGAGGCATCACAGCAGATTAATCCTGTTTCTTTCTTGGCAAATGAAACATATAACTTGTCTAAACTCTGGGGAATAAAGTTCAGAAGCAGAGGATTATTAACAAAAGATATGAGAATTTGCTGATGTTTCTGTAAATGATAACCCATGTCTAAGCAGAAAGCAACCTATTCTCTAGTGCTTTTGCTAATTATCTTCTGTGCTTGCTAGTATAAATCGAGCCAAAGATGCATTGTCTAAGGTTTGGTACTTGGAAAAACAGAGCAAGCTAATACAATAATGCCAAGTTTCATTACTTCAGATTACCTAAATACACTTTTTATGAGGCATATAAGAAATGTCTCCTTTATGTTTCCCTCCAAGAAAGGTTCTGTGTTTGGAAGAGTAATAACCTACATAACCAAATGTCTTGGATAATAAACAAAACGAAACAAAAATAATTTTCCCCAAACTCTGTTATTAGTACCACAGGGTGAACATCTGAAGTGTTTACTCCCATGGAAGTTGAGTTCATTAGCCAGTAGTAGAAAATAATTAATCTAGATCATTTCAGATTTAGCATTCTAAATCTGGATTTTCTACTTCATCAAACTCTGATCCATGGTGGGCTTTTCTAATGAGACTTATCTTTATGCTGTCCATTTAACCAAAGCACTGTGAGCTGCATGATAGGTGGTAGAAAGCCAGCTGCCACAAAATGTCAAACCCATTGCCCGACTTGAGTCAACAGCCCAAATACTAGCAAACCACTCATCCCTTCCCATAGCTTTGGCTAGAGAATTAATTCAAAAAGAAAATACTATGATCCATGATTTTGTGTCCAAAAATAAAATTGTGAAAAAGAAAGCAACTAGTCCATTGCCTCCTCATTTGGTTCAGAAACAATTGCACAGATACTTTGCTCATTCCATTGTAGGTGGATAGTGGCTTGAGTCAACCAATTAAAATTGAATTAAATTTAATTTACTCCATGATTTTAACATTATAGTCTGAAAATAATTCCACTCCATAGGGGTACACGATGCAGGTGCAGTTTACCTAAGGTATATTTGAGTGGTTTATACCCATCTCTGGGTGTCCTTATTATTATTATTATTATTATTATATATGTGAAGCACTTACTGTATGTCAAGCACTGCTCTAAGCACTGGGGTAGATATAAATTAATCAAATTGAACTTGGACACTGTCCCACATGGCACTCACAGTCTAAATAGGAGGGAGTACAGGTATTTAATCTCCATTTTACAGCTGAGCAAACAAACACAGAGAAGTTAACTGACTTGCCCAAGGTCACACAGCAAGTGATAGGTAGAGCCTGGATTGGAGCCCAGGACCTGACTCCCAAGCCCATGTTCTTGCACTAGACTACACTGCTTTTCAATTGGATCATCCTCCCCCTAGTTGAAAGGGTTGATTTTCAAAATGCTAATTAGCTGCATCCTCTTATTGGTTATTGCAGCCAGGATTGGGTTGATCAGAAGATCTGCCAACCCTATGATGCGGTAAAATCACAGTGGGACATAGAGACCAAAAGGGAAAGAGGCAGAGAGAATATTTCTGAAAAATCAAAATCAGTGTCCTTCCCCATCCCTGTCGCCTCACCACACTCACCTGTGGGGTAGCTCCAGGGATTTAATCCAACTCTTGCTGCCACTGCCCTTGTGAGAGACAGAAAGGATGAGTAGGGGCCCTGTTGGGGGTGTCTCCTCCAATTATCAGAAATTTAGCAGTACAAATCATCTCTGTTAAATGCAAACCAGATCAATCTCTCCCTTGAACGTGTTCAATGGCTCTCTAGCTATCACCTAACTAGATTCTCTCTTCTCCTGCTATACCTTAGTTTGTGTTCTCAATTCACCTACTAGAAGAAAAATCTTATATTATCCTCTAGTTCTTTGTCAGGGTCTCAATGTGACATCATATACTGATGGTCCCCTTAGTTGACTGAATGGATCACTGAAATACATTCAGAAGATTAGGAGCATTTGACCTTTCTGAAACTCTTTGATGGCAGCCTGTAAAGTCCCTGGAATTTTGTTGATGTTCAGAATTTCAATCAAAAAGTTAAAGATTACCTTAGCAGCAAAACTTCTTTTCAGGGAGCTCACTCTACAACAACTCTATATAAAGTTTCACACCCCACGACCCCTCAACTGGGCATCATCTTCATCACCACTGGCAGCATTGATTGTGCATAAGTATACCCTAGTTCCAAAAATACTAGTAACTCATCCAGAAAATTGAGACCAAATGGTACACTTTGGGGTCTTTGGTCTGAAATAAGTATATAATTAAAGGCACTTTTTATTTTGCCTGGAAAATTAACCAGTATTAAAATAGAAGCCTGGCCTTAAAAACAGTTCTGGTGGAATTGTTTTCATTAAAATGTAAAGACTCCTTAGTGTGGTATTCATAATATTGTTCCTTTTTGAATAATCACCTAATATCTAAAATAGCCAACAAGAACTTGGGTTCTATTTTATTAGTATTTATCAGATCTACAGCTAAAATGGCAGGGTGACCAGATGGGAGTGGCAGTTTAATATTTCTGAATATCAGTTAATCAAACAATAGTATTTATTGAGAAAGTACAATACAATTGAGTTGGTAGATATGCTCCCTGCCCACAGAGGAGCATACAGTCTACAGTAGTATATTTATTCACTTTATTTAGCAGGGAATTATTTTCATTTTTTTCCCTTCTCTAGGATATACATAGTCCTTAAAATTTGAAAATACATATAAAAATTTAAACTATGAAAGGAATGAGATGAGAGAGAAAAATAGGAAAACTGAGGAAAGATGGACAGGTAAAATACAACAGAGAACATTTGTTTGTTAATAGATGATGCCTCTCTCTCTTGATTGTCTAGTCTGATCTTTCTACTGTAGTTATCTGCCAAAAAAAATGTTGCATTTTTTGAGACAAACATTTGTTCTACCCTTCTGTGGGTATGACCCATTTCAGTTCACTATGCAGCAGTATTTTGTGTATCCTTCAGTCAACTCCTTTCCTTCAATGTCCTACCCAGGAAAACCATTTTCTATTACCATTGTCTCAGTGATGAACATACTTTATTCCAGGTTCTTATCACTGATGATCCTGTCTTGATATTTGGTGTGGAGTATAGTTCATAGATTTATAATGCCAATGAAACTAAATGTGCCTTAAGTTTAGGCCTTAGAGCCATATTAGAGGTAGGACATTAGAAAAGCATTGTACAAGGACAGTTCTAGTGAAACTACATTCATACAGGGAATGAAAAGATAAGCTAGCATGCTATTAAGATACTTTTGTATCTAATAGTCAACATTATGAAATTTGAGCATATTACATTTCTGTTAAAGATGACTGAAGGAAGAATCTCACAAGTCTACTCCAGTAGGGATTCAAAGTCTCATTTTTGTAAATAAACTTGAAATAAAAGTCTCTTATATAAAAGATAATTTGAAAAATATCTGAATTTTAACTGAAAGGGATGCTATGGGGTGACAACAGTCTTGGGAATAGAGAGTATACTCTGATATTTATTGGTTAAAAAATGAAGGGATTAAACCAAGAATATTCATAACTAATCACTGGGTCACTATAGCCAAGGGGCAGGGATAGTAAGTAGTGTTCTTAATATGAGATCAAATTGTTTTGTAAAGTTAATACTTTCATTTTGTGCTCTGAAATACTCTGGAGTTAAGACTAGAGTCAACCAGATTTGGCAAAGGGTTAGCCTTGATCAATACTATCAGAGCATAGAGAAGATTGGTCCAGTGATTAATTTCATGCTAGACCCAAGAGAATAAAACAGCTGAGTATATTTGTCTCCACAATCCCTTTTCCCAAATGTAATTACAAATGGAATTGATCAACTCATGTGCTTCTATTGAGGCAGACCAGGCATATTAGAATTGCTAGGGTGTGTAATAACTTAGTACACATCATCAGTCCTTGGAGCAAAAGGGAATTGGTTATTAGAATCTTGTTTTAAAGAAAACACTTTTTTAATTCACATTCCTTATTTCTAGTCAAGGATAAACAACTCTTGGTTTTTGGCACTTTCCTATATCTTTAAAATTGACATTTTCATTTTATTTAATAGGTTTAATGAGTATATAGGTGTCAATGTTTCATTTTAAGACCAAGAGCAAATGGAAATAAGGGCTTTCAGGGGTGGAGCTTCAAAGGGAGGGGGGAATAGGGCTACTGAGGGGAGGGTGAAAATAGGCAGGAAGAAGAGACTCAGCCAGAGACTCAGAAGGGCTTTTAGGGGTTAAGAGAAATAGCCAGAGATGCATTAAGAAACAAACAGTATGAAAATCTTGATGCTGATCCTTGCACTTCCTATATTTTTGATGCTGTGCCTTGTCTAGGTCTAAAACCATATTGTGAATTAGAGTGTGTGTAATACTTGGGCTTATTATTCATGAGTACATCCATAAGAGTTCTGCTAATGATTTTGCCATCAATAAAGACAATGAGATACAAAGAGTTTCCAAGCAGTTCTCTTATTTATCACATTGAGTATGTTGATTATGGTAGTATAGTTAATAGGTTCTCTGGCAATTCCTCAGTGTATTACATTTTGAGGAAAACCCATACAGGTATCAAAGCATAAAATCTCCTTTCTTCTATAGCTCTTCCCTGAGATTCATGAGTTTATTCATTATCATTGTAATTATTATTTTGTCAAGCCCTTACTAGTATCAAGCAAGTGCTGGAGTAGTCACAAGTTAATCAGGTCAGACACAGTCTTTTCCACATAATTTAAGTAGAAGGGAGAACAGGCATTGAATCCCCATTTTACAGATGAGGAAACTGAGTATATCCAATTATATATACAATTTTATCCTGACACATTTGTACTGTTACCTATTATCACCTTGTTCTTCTGTCTCTTCACCCTATCACAAATAGTTTCTGCCCACCTGTCTCTCACTATTAGACTGTAAACTGCTCTTTGAGGGAAGGGAAGGTGGATCTTCTGTTTTAATTGTCATGAGCCCCCAGTTCATACCAACTAGGACCTTCCAGGACCAAAGGAGCCTCAGTGATGTATAATAGAGTTAAAACCACACCTCTGATTATCAAAGGTTACTGTGGAAAGTTTTTTACTTAGTTTTACCAGCATGCAAGGGACTGACACATACACACTTACTCCACTAAGGGCCTAATGCCAGCCTGTGTTCAAAGGAGCCCATTCTGCCAGTGCTTCTTCTTTCTGTTCCAAGTGCTGTTTGTTGCCTTTGATTTCTGCCCTCAGTATGCTTCTGCTCCCCTGCCTTCTTCTGTGATGCTTCAGCAGGCTCCCTAGCATTTCAAAATGAGAGCCTTTTATCTGCCTTAGGCATCACAGCTGGGGCTCTACTTGGCAGTCACTGATTGATTCTGACCTGTTATTGGGTAACAGGGAGAGAAAGCTTTACCTCCCTCCTTGTTCCGCCCCCACAGGCCAGCAATCACCTGTCACAGGCAGAGCCCTTTAGTGGCTTCGCAAAGTCTCTTCCTTGTTGTTGTTCAAGGGATCACGAACAGTCACTAAAAAGGCAATTGTTGTGGGCTCACTTCAGTAATCTTCCAGGTGCTTAGTACAGTGCTTTGTTATAGTAGGTGCTCAGAAAATATCAATGAGTAATCATTTTGTATGGTTTTTGTTAATTGCTTTCTGTATGCCAGACACTGTACTAAGCACTAGGGTAGATACAAGATAATCAGGTTGGATACAGTCCTTGTCCTACATGGGGCTCACAGTTTTAATCCCCCATTTATAGAAGAGGTAACTGAGGCACAGAGAAGCTAAGTGACTTGCCCAAGATCACACAGCAGACAAGTAGCAGAGTTGGAATTAGAACTCCGGTCCTCTGACTCCCGGGCCCATGCTTTTTCCATTGGGTTACACTGCTTCTCTGATGGATTGGTCTCTTCAAGAGTGCCATCAGTTTCAGGTGCTTTATCATTTTTCATACCTTTGACTCTGATAGTAACTGCCTTAAAAGCTGGCAAGCTTTCAAATTCTGACTCGTTTTTATGACTCATAGAAATTCATCCTTGATGTTGGAAAATATATTGAGAGGATTATTGAACTGTGTTTCCAGCATGGAAGGATACCTGCCTTTTCTGTATTGAGGGGCCAGTTGAACTAAAATGGAATTTTAGGCAAATCCCACAACAAAAAGATAAGGGGGCACACATTGAAGCTTGAAGTTTGTAGATTCCAAACATAATCAATAAATTAATCAAAAGTATTTATTGAGCACTTTCTTCAAACTTATTGTTGAATCCCCATTTTACAGATGAGCAACTGGGACATAGAGCAATTACGTGACTCGCCCAAGGTCACATAACAGGTAAGTGGCAGAACCAGGATTACAGCCCTCATTCTTCTGGGCCTGAACTAATCCAAACAATTTTAACTGGCTTTTGTTTTAATCCATCAATCATATTTATTTGATGGCTTACTATTTGCAGAGCACTGTACTAAGCACCTGGGAGAGTAATACAACAGAGTTGGTAGAGAAGTTACCTGTCCACAATGAGCTGACAGCTGAAAGGGCAAAACAGGCAGTAATAAAAATAAATAAATTACAAGTATGTATACAAATACTGTAGGGTTGAGAATGAGGTGAATATCCAGGGTTCATAGGGTACAGATCCAAGTGCATAGGCAACGTAGAAAGGAGAGGGAGTCAGGGAAAAGAGGGTTTAATCAAAGAAGGCTTCCTGGAGGAGATGTGATTTTAATAACACTTTGAAGTGGGGAGAATGGTGGTCTGGTATATATGGAGGAGGAAGAGTTTCGGGCAGGAGGAGGATGTGGGCAAGGAGTCTCTGTCCTATATACTTATGTACATAACCATCTGTAATTTATTTTAAGGTCTATCTCACCATCTAGTCTACAAGATCCTTATGGGCAGGGAACATGTCTACTATGTCTAATAGTACTGTATTGTACTCTCCCAAGTGCTTAGAACACTGCTCTGCACTCAGTAAACACTATTGATTGATTGGCAGTACAGAGGACCACTAAAATATTTAGTATTTAAGAACTAAGGCACCAAGGCATGCTCAGAGAACTATTTTGACAGATATCCTTCTTGATGTCCATCCTAATATTTTAGATTCTACTCTCTGACATCTCTAACTTTACCTCTCGTAGCCCATAATGCACTTCTAATCTATCTCTGTACCCAAACCCTTCTTGGAACTATTGATATTTGATGCCTGTCCAACTTCTTATGATGAAACTCACATCGTTATAAGCAGGGAACGTATCTGTTAATTCTGTTGTATTGTACTCTCCCAAGTGCTTAATACAGTGCTCTGCAAATAGTAAGCAATCAATAAATATGATTTATGGATTAAAACAAAAGCCAGTTAAAATTGTTTGGATTACTTCAGGACCAGAGGAATGAGGGTTGTAATCCTGGTTCTGCCACTTACCTATGTGACCTTGGGCGAGTCACATAACTGCTCTATGTCCCAGTTGCTTATCTGTAAAATGGGGATTCAACAGTTGTTCTTTATTCCCCTAAGACTACAAACTCCATGTGGATCAGGGATCATGTCTGATTTAATTGCATTGTTTCTACCCCAGTGCTTAATACAGTGCTTGGCACAAAATAAGCACTTAACAAATATCACAATTATTAAGGAGTCAGGTAAATGGAACCAGCTAGTCTGGTATGATTATCATCAGTAGTGGTAGTAATGTAGTAGAAGTGATATTTTAAATTATCATTATAGTTATTATTCATGTTGGCACATATTTATTAAGTGCTTACTATATGCTAAGCACTCAGCTTGACCAAGAAAACCTAATCAGAGGTTCCTATCTGGGGCAATATTGCTCTCGGTCCAGGTGCTCCTGAAGCAGTGGCAGAAGTCTCTCCATGGCCTGGAATGATCTGCAGAGGCAGTAGGGGGGTGAGACCACCTCCTGACCTAGCATGGCACTGATGAGGTCCTCATGCTGCCACCACAACTTGGAAAAATTGCTTCATCCTGGGCCCAGGGAACCTGGCAGGAAGAGCTCTGGCCTGAGGCCAGAGGAAGCCTTGTGCCCTCGGCACTACGGACCTACCCAGCTCCAGAACAGCCTTGACTGATGGCCAAGCTCACCTTACTCCAGGACAGAGATTACATTATAATATTGTGATGCAGCAACCTTTCCCAGAGTCACTTAACATGCTTCAACCCACTCGAGTCTTTGCTGAAAGGAAAACATGAAATCATAATTACTCTTACAGTATTTGCTGTTGTTGTTCTCCCTATGGTATAAAATTTTGTTTCTAGTCTGAAAGTGAAAATGAAGGAGAAGCAGCATGGCCTAACAGATAGAGAATGGGTCTGGGAGCCAGAAGGACCAGGTTCTAATTCTGGCTCCTCCATTTGGATACTGTGTTACCTTGGGTAAGTCACTTACCTTTTCTGTTGCCTCAGTTATCTCATCTGTAAAGTGGAGATTAAGACTGTGAGCTCCAAATAGAAGATGGACTGTGTCCAACATGATTACCCAGTGCTCAGTACTGTTCCTGGCACACAGTGAGCTCTTAACAAATACCATTAAAAAAAAATCAAGAGCTCCTCAAGAATATAGAATAGGCAGGAATATTATATTTTACTCTCCCAAAGATACTGACTAGCTTGTATCTACCCCAGAGGTTAGTATAGTGCCTAGACCATAGTAAGCAGTTAACAAATACCATAAAAAATACACTGTAAAATTAAATGTTAAATTTGAAGAGAAAAGAGAGACAACTAATTGGTCCTGCTTGTATATTTGCCCGTTTTTTTTTTTTTGGTACATGTGAATTGTGAAGAGAGTTCTTCAATAAGAATATCAGTGTCTTGTCTACACCTCTCCTGATTACCAGTAATGTGGAATTCTGTAATTATTTTTCTTAGCTTGTTTTGTGCAAAGAACATGTCTACAAACTCTGTTATATTGTAATCTCACAAACACTTAGTACAGTGCTCTGCATACAGTAAGCACTCAACATTTACAATTGATTGTTTGAACCTCAGTTTATTCTCTGACAACCTCTGGGAGTTTCTGAATGTAGCTGCTCATGTACCCTGGATCCATAAATATTAATCCCCTTCCTTTCTTACACAGCAATCCCAATCCTGCTCCATATTTTACACCAATCCCTTCACAAATAGAGCACCGCTCATAATATTTACTCTTGCACAGCCAGTCAATCATATTTATTGATTATTATGTTGGCATTTGTTAAGCACTTACTATGTGCAGAGCACTGTTCTAAGTGCTGGGGTAGATACAGGGTGATCAGATTGTCCCACGTGGGGCTCACAGTTTAAATCCCCATTTTACAGATGAGGGAACTGAGGCAGAGAGAAGTTAAGTGACTTGCCCACAGTCGCACAGCTGCCAAGTGGCAGAACCGGGATTCGAACCCATGACATCTGACTCCCAAGCCCGGGCTCTTTCCACTGAGATTACATTGATTATTGTGGGCTGAGCACTGTACTAAGCACTTGGGAGAGTAAAATATAACAAAATAACAGACACATGCACTGCCCGAGATGAGCCGTCGACCCCTGGGTCACGTCCTCCCGCGGTCCTGGAACGCCCTCCCTCCTCACCTCCGCCAAACTGATTCTCTTTCCCTCTTCAAAACCTTACTTAAAACTCACCTCCTCCAAGAGGCCTTCCGAGACTGAGCTCCTCTTCTCCCTCTACTCCCTCTGCCACCCCCCCCTTTACCTCTCCGCAGCTAAAGCCTCATTTTCCCCCTTTCCCTCTGCTCCTCCACCTCTCCCTTCCCATCCCCACAGCATTGTACTCCTCCGCTCAACTGTATATATTTTCATTACCCTATTTATTTTGTTAATGAATTGTACATCGCCTTGATTCTATTTAGTTTCCATTGTTTCTACGAGATGTTCTTCCCCTTGACTCTATTTATTGCCATTGTTCTTGTCTGTCCATCTCCCCGGATTAGACTGTAAGCCCGTCAAACGGCAGGGACTGTCTCTATCTGTTGCTGACTTGTTCATCCCAAGCGCTTAGTACAGTGCTCTGCACATAGTAAGCGCTCAATAAATACTACTGAATGAAAAGCTTACAGTCTAGAGGGGGAGACAGGCATTAATATAAACAAATTGCAGATAAATACATAAGTGATGTGGGGCTGGGAGAGGAGATGACAAAAGGGAGCAAGTCAGAGTGACGCAGAAGGGAGTTGAAGAAAAGGAAAGAAGGCTTAGTCAGGGAGGAGATGTACTTTCAATAAGGCTTTGAAGGTGGGGAGAGTAACTGCCTGTCTGATATGAAGCAGGACTGTGTTCCAGGCCAGAGGCAGGACATGGACGGGAGGTCAGCAGTGAGATAAAAGAAATCCAGGTACAGTGAGAAGGTTAGCATTAGAGGAGCAAAGTGTGAGTGCCGGATTGTAGTAGAAGAGTAGTGAGGTCAGTTAGGAGGGGGCAAGGGGATTGAGTGCTTTGAAGCCAATGGTAACTCAGTCAGTCAATCGTATTTATTGAGTGCTTACTGTGTCCCGGCTAGACTACTGTGTCAGCCTTCTCTCTGACCTCCCTTCCTCCTCTCTCGCCCCGCTCCGGTCTATTCTTCACTCCGCTGCCCGGCTCATCTTCCTGCAGAAACGATCTGGGCATGTCACTCCCCTTCTTAAACAACTCCAGTGGTTGCCTATCGACCTCCGCTCCAAATAAAAACTCCTCACTCTAGGCTTCAAGGCTCTCCATCACCTTGCCCCTTCCTACCTCTCCTCCCTTCTCTCTTTCTACCACCCACCCCGCACGCTCCGCTCCTCTGCCGCCCACCTCCTCACCATCCCTCGGTTTCGCCTATCCCGCCGTCGACCCCTGGGTCACGTCCTCCCGCGGTCCTGGAAGGCCCTCCCTCCTCACCTCCGCCAAACTGATTCTCTTTCCCTCTTCAAAACCTTACTTAAAAATCACCTCCTCCAAGAGGCGTTCCCAGACTGAGCTCCTCTTCCCCCTCTACTCCCTCTGCCATCCCCCCTTTACCTCTCCGCAGCTAAAGCCTCATTTTCCCCTTTTCCCTCTGCTCCTCCACCTCTCCCTTCCCATCCCCACAGCACTGTACTCGTCCGCTCAACTGTATATATTTTCGTTACCCTATTTATTTTGTTAATGAATTGTACATCGCCTTGATTCTATTTAGTTGCCATTGTTTTTACGAGATGTTCTTCCCCTTGACGCTGTTTAGTGCCATTGTTCTTGTCTGTCCGTCTCCCCCGATTAGACTGTAAGCCCGTCAAACGGCAGGGACTGTCTCTATCTGTTGCCGACTTGTTCATCCCAAGCGCTTAGTACAGTGCTCTGCACATAGTAAGCGCTCAATAAATACTATTGAATTGAATGAATGAATGAATGCAGAGCACTGTACTAAGCACTTGGGAGAGTACAATATAATAATGAACCTACATATTACCTGCCCATAGTGAGCTAGTTTCTTCTTGATGCTGAAGTGGCTGGGCAACCATTAGAGGTTCTTGAGTAGTGGGGAAATGGAGAGGAAAGGGTAGATTTTAGCAGTGTTGTGAAGGTGAAACCAACAGGATTTAGTGATGAATTGAGTGTGTGAGTTGAATGAGAGAGAGGAGTCAAGGAGAATGCCAAGGTTATGGGCTTGTAAGACAGAAAGGATGGTGGTGCCATCTACAGTGATGGGAAAGTCAGGGAAGGGACAGGGTTTGGGTAGGAAGACAAGGAGTTCAGTTTTAGACAGGTTAAGTTTGAGTTGACAGCAGGACATCCAAGTAGAGATATTTTGAAAGCAGAAGAAAGTGTGAAACTGTGACTTTCAACCTCTGAATAATATAGAACAAGTTGAGCAAGGTACCTTTTAAGTGTCAGCTCATTTCCCTCTACCCTTCAGGGAAGTGATGGAAATCAAATCTTATGACAGTGTCTCTCTTCCCTCTGAGACTGATTTTGGCAGATGCATGGCTATTTGTTGAGCAGGTCCACTAGAGCAGGGAGATTTCCATCCACTAGACATTATGACTCCTGTGTTGTGTCCTCGTGTTTCTTAAAAGCAAATTGAAGGCATTTATTTTTGCAGGCTCACACACCATTGAGATGTTCTGCACATTGGCTAAGGGAGGATTTTATTATTGTTCTACTGTGCTTTGTTTATGTTCAGAAATTTCAAATGATTTCTCAGAGTCATCCCTCTATATAAAGCCTTGTATGTGAGATATGGGGTGTGTCTGTAAATGTGCTCATTTATCTATAAATCCATGCATTCCTGAATTCACGCATAGTTTATATGACCTTGAGGAGAGGACAGAGTTTGAAATGTGATTCCATCTTCCCGCATATGATTATGTGTGTTCTGTTCCTGTTTATTACATATAGTTTTTTAATGATTACTGTACTTTTTATAATTTTATCCATGCAGCCTAAAACATAATATACAGCTTAATAATAAAGTGATCCCAAGTGATCAGCAACAATGCAATTTTGAGTTCCTGATCACCGTAACAATGAGACTCACAAGAATATATTAGAGTACAATAGCTAGATGAAAGCATTTTTCAGCAACAATTGTTGCTTTAAACAACAATTGTTGCTTTAAGCAACAATTATTGCTTTAAACAATAAATTGCTTTATCTTTCTCTTTAGCTCTTGTCATCTGCAATTCTTGGGTGGATGTTTCCTCCAACTCAGTCAGGCTAAATTTTGGACAAGCTGCAGAGCAGGTGCTTTCTCAGTACCATGGATAATTATTTCAACTAGGAAATCATTTGGAACAAAATAGGGCAGTGTTTGCCTTTTGGGATTTTGAAATCCCCAAAGAACTGAAGAGTGGAACTCTGGAGAACTTTCTTTTCATTAGCAAAACGTGACTGTACTTTATACCATCCAGATGAAAAGGAAACCCTCAGAAGAAAAAAATAAACGTTCAAGGTGTAGTTCTTCGAAGGGAATAGAACTAATATGTAAAACTACTTCAGAAATGATCACAATACATATTCAACTGTTTTCCAAAATGGTCTCTTTCACACCTATTTGATCTCATACTGGTTTCTGAAAAGACTTTGTGTGATTCTACTACACAGTGGTAAGCAATAGAAATGTTTTATTCTGGGGTTGAGCAATGGAGTTGTCAGGTGCTTAGGATGAAAACAAAGTATTCTTCCACTCACATTTTGTGTTGTTCTAAATGCAATTTTATTTCCATGTCTATGTATCCATCTATCTACCCAGTTACCTTTCCTTTTTGGCATGGCACTTCATACTTGAAGACATTTTTACCAAGGGTGAGGCTAAAAGGACCGAAAACTGTGTTTCCAGATTCTCTACGCCACATACGTATTCTATCTCTGCTGTGGGTGGTGAATGAAACAACTGCTTGCAGTCATTTTTTCTTTCCTAGGACTTAATGCACATTTATGACCCAAACTAAATCTTCCCATTAAGGCTCTGGAAATGTAGGTACAGGTCATTTCTGGAGTTTTGGATGGCACCTGCTGATGTGATATTCTCTACATTTTGGCTTTGGTTGGCTCTGCACCTCATTTCCATGAGGTCTAACCCCATAATTTCAGAATCCAGGGTTTGGGAATTCAGAAAGTTGGAGATGGTTCTCAGGGAAGTGGTTGAACACTGGATCAGAGCCAGGACATTGTCATCACTTCCTACATGGTCTCTAGGCTGTTTGGGTGTTAAAAATTGGTTTAACAGTCAGAGTGGCAGCAAACAGATAAATGTGGGGAAGCAGAATTAGAATACATATCAGATTTCCAGGTCCAGTTTGCATTATGTCAAAGCCGATTTTTTATTTTTTGGGTGGATTGGGGTAGAGGTGTTTGAGCCAAACTGCTTCAGCTAGAACACACTCCTCATTGGTGTGTGCTCCAAGGAGCAGAGTTGGCCACCAACATGCTGCTAGACCCTGCTTTATGTTGTGGTGTGGGGCCAGTATTGCAGCAATTAGCCACCAGCAGCACTGTCTGCTCCAGCAGTAAACCAGGAGGGCACAGGGGTAGTTTGGGGTGAGAAACGGGAGAGAACCAGCATATGCTCCTGCTCTTTTGGCTGGCAGGGTGTCACCTGTGGAGTTCTCTTTGTCTTCACTGGGCTTCAGATGAACCCGAGTCTTTCCTCTGTCACAAAGTTTGAAAAGCCCTGTGTCATCTAGCCCTGCTGCACAAACATTTCATCCAAAGAGAACAGCCAGGCATATTGAACTGTCTTGGCCCCACCCCCTCTTCTGGTATGAGTCCATTTTTTCCTTTCACCCCTGAATTCAGCCTATGTGTTTCCTTTCCCTGACAGAGTAAGACAGATATCAGAAATTTCAAATTCGAATTATGGCACTAAAACTTGCTTCTTGACCTTCCTACAAAGACTGAAATGGAATCAGCTTCATCTCACAAAGGATTCTGAGGCTAGGACTTCAGCTAAGAAATCTTTGCAATCTTGACTGGAATAATGGCCTCTATTTTCCCTAATGTCTGACACTGAGGGAAGCACATTCATTCTCCAGTTGCTGAGGGCATAGCTGAGAGCACTGCAGTAGTAATGAACCAAAGACACTGTACTAACGATGAGATTCTGCTTTATCAACAAGGCTTTTGTTGGTGTGAAGAAATAGCACAGCTTGAAGCACAGTGTTGACAAGCAACTTACATTTAACAAGAACATCGTAAGATCTGAGGTCACAAACTGGTCAGGAATAGCAATGGATGTCCTGATGGTGCAACTTTTGTACTTTACGACCATGCTATTCCTTTGTCCTTAAAATGCAGTGGTTGTGATATTATCCTGATCCCTTTCCAGCAGCTTAATCATTGGAGAATATGTCCAAGATCTCTGGTGAGAGAGAGAAAAATGGCAAGAAATAAAATGAGGTTGTGATTAGCTTTTGTTACAAGAAGTCACTGAATTCTTTCCCTTTGATCTCTTTCGTCCTATTACAGCTGCACCATTTTCATCTTTAAAGGTCCTTGCTCTCCTATGTTATTCCTAGTTTAAAGTCAGACTGTTCCTTTGTTGGATTAAACAGGCTTTGAATTAAATCTTCCTTCCCTCAATTCTGGGCAGGCTACAGTTCAGCTACTTAGCCACTGTGTAAATGCTTTTGAAGCTGTGAATGAAATTCAGCAAGAACTGGAACCACCTTTCCTCCTTGTTTTTAAATATATGCTTATGAGCTAGTTACTTAGAGTTTCCATTTACCAGGTTTGACAACATTGTAATTGATTGAGATAATAAAACCCTGACCAAAAACTGAATTACTTTGCGAGAATTTGCCTTGTTTTCTGAAGTATTTTGTGAGTATGATAAGTTGGTTATGGTGTTTTTCATGACACAAGTGCACAAGAGATATATGTTCTCTTTTAGAGCATGTAGTGACAAAAGATCAAGATGTTGGGCCACAGGCTACAACAAATTGAACATATTGAATTTCAGTTGGGTCCTAATGCAGTTCTAGGTCTGTTCCCATGCATTAAAGTGTTACCTTTAGGACAAGAGTGTGGTGATTTTATTCACAAAACCGGTCAATGACTAGAGAAGGTATTTTATTATTGTTTTCTAATGGATTTATGCAACAAGTACCTAGAAATTTCCAATACAAATGACGAGATGGGTTATAAGTAATCAGTCTCTTGTTTGTAACTCTTCATAATGCACCCGTACTCAACTCCAGTAGGGAGATTCCTGGGAAAAGTAGAACTAGTTCTGGTGTCAATCCCACCACCAAGACTATTCAGGGTGCTATCAATGTATTGTTAGAGACAAAGTAATTTTTGCTGAAATAAGATTATGGATGTAGCTCTTATTTCTACTGCAGTTTTACTACAATATTAATTAAGTGAAAATCCCCCCTCCTGCAGAAAACCCTAGTTTGCTTCTCATTTTGCTTTTCGTTTCAAGGTTTCAAATCCAAACTCAAAGTCAAACTTGGGATTGTGAAATAATGAAAATTGAATATACAACATAATTTTTTTCACCTCTTCCTTTCCCTTAGGAATATGTTTAGACCACCGGCTCTGTGCCCAGAAACTCCACCCATGTATGATCAGTTTCCCACCTCCCTTCTCCCCTGAACCACTTTGGACTCAAGTAAATGTCTGACTTGCTCTATGTGTGTTACACCTACAGCTACCCTTGCCTATGAAAAAATGTGGGCTGGTTTGTCTGTCTGGTCTATCCAGTGCTTCCAAAGTCCCTCAGAGATTCTAGTTCATTCAAGGAAAGATATCTGGGTATCATCAATTAATTAATCAATCAATAACTTTACTGAACACTTACTGTGTGCAGAGTACTATCCTAAATTCTTGGGAGAGTATAATAGATCTTTGCACCCAAACACTCTCCTCCCCTTGCCTTTCCCATCACTGTGGACAATACCACTATCCTTTTTATCCATAATCCTGGCATTATTCTCAACTCTTCTTGCTCATTCAACCCAGGTATTCAATCTCTCACCAAATCTTGTCAGTTCTATTTTCACAACATTGATAAAATCCACCACTCCCTCTCATTCCAAATCACCACTATATAGATCCAAGCACTTATGATATCCCACCTTGATTACTGCATCAATCTCCTCAATGACCTCCCTGTATTCTGTCTCTCCCTATTCCAGTCCATTCTTTACTTTGTTGTCTGAATCATTTTACTAAAGAAAATCAGTTCACAACTCCCTTCTCCTCATGAACCTCTGGTGGTTGCCCATTTACCTCCACATCAAACAGAAGCTCCTTACCATTAGCTTTAAAGCACGTAATCAGCTCATCCTCTCTTATCTTACCTCCTTGCTTTCTTACTACAAGCAAGTCCACATGCTCTACTCCTCAAACCCCAACCTACTCACTGTATCTTGATCGTCTATCTCACCATTGACTTTACACATGTTCTCCCTCAGGCCTGGAACTACCCTCCTCCTTCAAACTTGGTTTCACTGACACTGTCCTCTCCTGGTTCTACTATCTCTCTGGCCACTCATTTTCAGTCTCTTCCAGGGATCCTCCTCTTCCTCCCACCCCCTAACTGTGGGAGTTCCTCAAAGTTCACTTCTGGGTCCCCTTCTATTCTCCATCTATACCCACTCCCTTGGAGAACTCATTTGCTCTCATGGCTTCAACTACCATCTCTACAAGGAGTATTCCTCAATTTACACCTCTAGTCCTGATCTCTCCATCTCTGCAGTCTTGTATTTCCTCCTGCCTTCAAGATACCTCTACTTGAATGTTCCACGGACACTTCTAACTTAACATGTCCAAAACAGAATGCCTTACCTTCCCACCCAAACCCTGTCCTCCCCATGATTTTTCAGTCATTCAATAGTATTTATTGAGCACTTACTATGTGCAGAGTACTGTACTAAGCGCTTGTACTAAGCAATTTTTGCATCACTATAGACAGCACCATCACACTCCCTATCTCAGAAGCTCGTAAACCTGGTGTTATCCTTGACTCATCTCTCTCATTCAACCCACATATTCAATCTGCCACTAAATCCTGTTGGTTCAACCTCTAAATCTCATATCCTATATGAGATATATTCTTAAGTGTTAAATCACAGTTTGCTTCAGTCCTACAGTCACAGTAAATGGTGTTAGAATAAATACTTAATAAGGAGTTAGAGTACCTTCATCTCAAGATGTTCATATACTGGGAAATTTGACTCACCATACTCTCCATATTTGTCATTGACCAGTAGGAGAAATATCAATATTCAAAAGTTATGGCAGGATTGGGGAAACCATGAGCTAGTCCTCAAATTTCCTAAAGCAAATGGTGTTAAAAATGGAATATTTCCCAAGTCAAATGACAGATGAGTCTCCTTCCAGTCACAAAGACTTCAGGATTGAGAGACCGCTTGAATGAATTGATTACCGTACTAATGGTTTGTACTCTCTTACTCTGCCAGTGCAGATCCCACTAGAGCAGTCTTTATTCATTCAATAGTATTTATTGAGTGCTTACTATGTGCAGAGCACTGTACTAAGTGCTTGGGATGAACAAGTCGGCAACAGATAGAGACAGTCCCTGCCGTTTGACGGGCTTACAGTCTAATCGGGGGAGACGGACAGACGAGAACAATGGCAATAAATAGAGTCAAGGGGAAGAACATCTCGTAAAAACAATGGCAACTAAATAGAATCAAGGCGATGTACAATTCATTAACAAAATAAATAGGGTAATGAAAATATATACAGTTGAGCAGACGAGTACAGTGCTGTGGGGATGGGAAGGGAGAGGTGGAGGAGCAGAGGGAAAAGGGGAAAAAGAGGGTTTAGCTGCTGAGAGGTAAAGGGGGGGTGGCAGAGGGAGTAGAGGGAGAAGAGGAGCTCAGTCTGGGAAGGCCTCTTGGAGGAGGTGAATTTTAAGTAGGGTTTTGAAGAGGGGAAGAGAATCAGTTTGGCGGAGGTGAGGAGGGAGGGCGTTCCAGGACCGCGGGAGGATGTGGCCCAGGGGTTGACGGCGGGATAGGCGAGACCGAGGGACAGTGAGGAGGTGGGCGGCAGAGGAGCTGAGCGTGCAGGGTGGGCGGTAGAAAGAGAGAAGAGAGGAGAGGTAGGAAGGGGCAAGGTGATGTAGAGCCTTGAAGCCTAGAGTGAGGAGTTTTTGTTTGGAGCGGAGGTTGATAGGCAACCACTGGAGTTGTTTAAGAAGGGGAGTGACATGCCCAGATCGTTTCTGCAGGAAGATGAGCCGGGCAGCGGAGTGAAGAATAGACTGGAGCGGGGCGAGAGAGGAGGAAGGGAGGTCAGAGAGAAGGCTGACACAGTAGTCTAGCCGGTATATAACGAGAGCCTGTAGCAGTAAGGTAGTCGTTTGGGTGGAGAGGAAAGGGCGGATCTTGGCGATATTGTAGAGGTGAAACCGGCAGGTCTCGGTAACGGATAGGATGTGTGGGGTGAACGAGAGAGACGAGTCAAGGATGACACCGAGAATGGGGGCCTGAGAGACGGGAAGGATGGTCGTGCCATCCACGGTGATAGAGAAGTCTGGGAGAGGACCGGGTTTGGGAGGGAAGATGAGGAGCTCAGTCTTGCTCATGTTGAGTTTTAGGTGGCGGGCCGACATCCAGATGGAGACGTCCTGGAGGCAGGAGGAGATGCGAGCCTGAAGGGAGGGGGAGAAGACAGGGGCGGAGATGTAGATCTGCGTGTCATCTGCGTAGAGATGGTAGTCAAAGCCATGAGAGCGAATGAGTTCACCGAGGGAGTGAGTGTAAATGGAGAACAGAAGAGGGCCAAGAACTGACCTTTGAGGAACTCCAACAGTTAAAGGATGGGAGGGGGAGGAGGCGCCTGCGAAGGAGACCGAGAATGACCGGCCAGAGAGGTAAGAGGAGAACCAGGAGAGGACGGAGTCAGTGAAGCCAAGGTGAGATAAGGTATGGAGGAGGAGGGGATGGTCGACAGTGTCAAAGGCAGCAGAGAGGTCAAGGAGGATTAGAATGGAGTAGGAGCCATTGGATTTGGCAAGAAGGAGGTCATGGGTGACCTTAGAGAGAGCAGTCTCGGTAGAGTGGAGGGGACGGAAGCTAGATTGGAGGGGGTCTAGGAGAGAATGGGAGTTAAGGAATTCTAAGCAGCGATTGTAGACGACTCGTTCTAGGATTTTGGAAAGGAAGGGTAGTAGGGAGATAGGGCGATAACTGGAGGGGGAAGTGGGGTCAAGAGCGGGTTTTTTTAGGACATTTTCTTTAAAATGTAGAGAATTAGTAGCAATGATTGGCCAAGATGCTTCACCTCTTTTTCACACATAATCTCATCTCAACAAGTCATCTAACCTTTCCTCAGTCCCTGGAGCCTCACCTTCTCCAGAACCCTGGCATTTTAGGAATGTTCTTATCCTAGTGGACGGAGCTAGACTGACCTTTGACAATCTACACGTGTTATTGGTAATGCTTCCATTACTAGAAAGCTCTATGAAGGGAAGTGGAGATATGAATACTCAGACTGGGGCTACCTTTAATCACTTTCCACATTGCTGATGGGCAAGAGGATACAGTATCAATAATAATATGGTATTTGTTAAGCGCTTACTTGGTGTCAAACACTGTTCTAAGTGCTTGGGTAGATACAAGTTAATTGGGTCAGGACACAATCCCTATCCCACAAGGGGCTCACAGTCTAAGTAAGAGGGAGATCAGGTATTAAATCCTTAATTTACAAATGAGGTAACTGAGGCACAGAGAAGCAAAGTTGCTTTCCCAAGGTCATAAAGAAAACAAGTGGCAGAGTTGGGATTAGAAACCAGGTCCTGTGATTCCCAGACCCATGCTCTTTCCAGTAGGCTACACTCTTCCTAGTGCTTGGGTGCAGATTTTAATTTTAGCCACCTTGTTAAAGCTGAATAGAGCTTTGCTAGAGAGGAGCTAAGCAGAAGAAATGCCTTGTGCTTTGGCTAAATTTACTGACTCCTTGAGTTCTCTCAGACAGACAAGTGAATACATATTAGTAGTGCTCCTAGTGCCACCATACTAAAATTCATCTAAAGTGAAATACTTTTTTATGATGACTCATTCATTTCTTGATTAGGAAATATAGCTATAACTTAAACATTAGCATGCTTATCCAGGCTTTGACTTGGGAAGAGGTTTATTGAATATATTACTCTGCACATAGTAAGCATTCAATAAATACCACTGATTGATTTCCAATCCTGTTATCCATAGACTCTAATTGTAGATGTAGAGTAGGACTTTCTTCAGAACTCTTCCCCATAACTCTTCACTTAGAAATGCTGGATCACTTGTGAATAACTGCAGATAGCTGTCAGAGAGCTGAATACCTAGTAAGACTAAATGTCTCAACCTTGTCAGATTCTTATGCTTTAGTGCACAGAGCACTGTACTTACCTCTTGGCAGAGGACAATACAATAGAGTCGGTAAACAATGATTCCTGCCCTCAAGGAGCTTACTGTCTAGTGTCCTGATGTACTCCTATGACAGCCTAACTATTCCCATAAACAGGGAAAAAGTTAAGACTAAGTCCTACAAAATGGAAGAAATGTATATTATCAATGCATTGTATTCATAATTCTAACATACATGCTGATGATTAATTGAAAATTACCACATTTCTTTCTTTGAGCCTGAATACACATAAATGAATTGGCATAGTTCCATCAGTTAGTTGCAGCTTAACTAAATGCCTAATTGGACTACAATAACAATAATGATAATGAAAAATTTTCAAAGATATTAATTAGTGAAAATGCCACATTTTGCTTTGCTTGCTTTGATGGCTCTGTATTCTGTGACCCCATAGGTTTTATTAAGAATTGAAGCACAAAGACTACAACAAGAGGAACGGTTAGCTATCCAGTAAAGCTAAATTGGATTTAGAAACTGCCTGGCTGTTTAATGGTGAAACAGAAATTTAAGGCATCCCTTCAGTGTAATAAATTAATCAAAAATAGAGCCAGGCATTATGGTAAAACCTCCAAAATTTTGATGTAGTTAAAAAACACAGGATTAGGACTAAGGAGATTTGGGATTGTGTCCCAGTCCAGCTGCTTTGCGACCTTGAACAAGTCGCTTAACTTCTCTGGGCCTTAGTTCCCCCAGATGTAAAATGAGGTAGTAAGATCCATATGAGAGATGGATTGTGTCCAATTCCATAACCTGGTAACTACCACACCATTTAGCAGATAGTAATTTCTTAATAAATAGCATTTTTTTTTCAAAAAATCATTATGAAAAGGTAATCCAAAGGAAATTTAACCTTATACTAGCAAAATCTCTATCCGTATAATGATTTTCAGGTCTGCTTATAAATTTCTACTTGCCTCTACCATAATAACAGTACTATCATTTTCCTCTCTAGCTAATGATTTTGCTTAGGTCAAGTTTTAGGCTTAATATAAAGGAGGCATCTTTTCTGAAGTTCAAAATGAAATGAATGGTGGGATTTTCAAGGGGTTGGGTCCTTTTAAATATAAGGAAAAAAAGAGAAACCAAAGGGAGATCAAAGATAATCACATACAAAAATATAGACACTCATTAAGAAACAGAAACTCACCCAAGCACAAACTATTTGCCTAGATGCACATCCGTTCAAGCACAGCCACGATCAGATAAACTTTCACCAAAACAAAACGATAAAAAAAAAACACAGAGCACACATACACAATAATAGCAATTGTGGTATTGGGTAAGTGCCTACTATGTGCTAAACTGTACTGTACTAAACTCTGGGGTAGATAAAAAGTTAATCAGGTTGGACACTGTCCATGTCCACATGGAACTCACAATCTAAGGAGGGAGAACAGGTATGTAATTGTACAATTCCCATTGTATAGATGAGAAAACTTACCACAGAAGAAGTTAAGAGACTTGCCTAGGGTGAAACAACAGACGTGACAGAGCTGGGATTAGAACCCACATCTTCTGACTCCCAGAACAGGACTCTTCCCTCAAGGCCATGGTGCTACATCAGTGACATAAGTTTTCATCCAAAAGATATGCTTGGAGCAAAGCACAGCAGTAGCTATGAGGAGGAGGTAATTTAAACAGCAGCCAAGTGCACTCAATGCAACCCAAACTAAGCTGGCTACCTAAAGTCAGCCTGAAGTCTGTAGGAACCAGTGGAGCCAAAAACATGGGGTTTTCAGCAATGACTGTGGTTGTCTGAGTTAGATGCTGTGTCTATAATATTCTCTAATGCCTACTATTGTTGCTCTACTCCACTCATAATCTGTGCTGGAGCCTCAGCCACTTGGATGACAACTAAACAATTCTACCTAACATATTTACACCTTCAGATTTTATCCAGATTTTTTTGGTTTCCCTCTAACACTATTTTTTTCTTTTTATTCCATTAATTCAGAGTTTGACCTAATGTTTTAGATGGTACAGAAGAGTCAGTATTTTAGAAATCCTGGGGTCCTGAATAGCTAGTATAATGTCTTTGTTGAGAGATGAAAAACAGAAGGATTCTGTTGAACCTATAAAAAGGATGACATTTTGCCTGGCCCTGAGCAGCACTATTCAATATTGAAGCTTTTCTAGCTTACAGCTCTTTGATTTGTGATCTAGGAAGTATCATATCTTAGCTATTACTGAATCATAAAAGTTTTCTACTCTTCCCAGCTCATTTTATTTAATAGGGAAAAAAAGTCTCTTGACCTAGTGTTTTGTCTTTTTCACTTCCTTCTTTTTCACCTTTCCTATTATCCATTCTTTGATTCTCTAAAATGCATATAAATGCAATTAAAATGACCATACAATCTATTCTGAGGGTGGGGATAGGCGGTGTTGTCAATATAGAACAGAATCAGTCACATTCAGGTGAACATTTGGGGCTTATCAATTCCACTACAGCTTAGAAACTTTCAAATGTCCTATCATTACTTTCCTTGAAAATCTCCACGGTAAAATAGTAATATTAACATGTTTTTAATATAAATGCAGTCTGGGGTTGGTTAAAGGTGCTATAAAGAATGGGCAGTAGAGATTTGTTCCCTGGCTTCCTCCCCTGTCTTAACCAGGTAAAGTCCCCACAGCTTGGATGGTCTCAGAAGTGTCGGCTGAAAGCCAGGGAAGGAGCTGATAGTGGCAAAATTAATGAAATAAACAAATGAATATATAAACTGTGCTTGATGAAAGAAACTGGAGGAACATGTCAGGATCATGCAGGGATCACAGGGGTTGGGGAGATATGCATTTGGGGGCCTATGTTTTCTTTCTCCATAATGTTTCCTTAATGTGTTCCTTCTGCTCCATTTAAAGTCACCGTGATGGGCCAGCTTTTTGAAATGTCAGATTTGTGCAGGGAGAGAGTTCCAGGCCAGGAGAACAGCAAGGATCAGGAGAAGCTTCATGATTTGTTCACACATTTTCTCTATGAAGCACCTGTACTCTCTCTTTTGCCCTCCCTGGCTGCCATCTTTAACTGTTCACTTTCCAACGGCTTCTTTCCCACTGCTTTCAAAAACATGCTCACGTTTACCTTGACCCCACAGCTCCCTCCAGTTATCACCCCATCTCCCTCCTCCTAGTCCTGTCAAAACTCTTTGAGCAAGTTGTCCACACCCATCACATCCACTTGCACTCTTCTCCTTGAGCCCCTCAAGCCTGGGTCCACCTCCTCCATTACAGTGAAGCAGTCCTCTCAAAGGTCATCAATGATCTCCTCCTTGCCAAAGTTTAAGACCTCTAAACCCCTGTGCTGGGAATCAGTGGCATGGGGAGAGAGTAAAGGGTGGAGATGCAAGTTTACTGCACGTTAAGGAGGCAATGGTAAACCACTTCCTTATTTTTACCAAGAAAACTCTATGGATACACTACCAGAACGATTGCAGATGGAGGCAGGGTATTCTGGGAGAGATATATCCATGGTGTTGCTATGGGTCAGAGATAATTCTACAGCAAAAAACAAGACAAGACTCTATCCTAATCCTCCTAGACCTCTCTGCTGCTTTTAACCCTGATGACCACACTGTTCTCCTGAAAACATTATCCAACCTTGGCTTCACTGACACTGTCCTCTCCTGGTTCTCTTATCTCTTTGGCCACTCCTTCTCAGTCTCTTTTGCAGACTTCTCCTCTGCCTCCCACCCCTTGTGGGAGTCCCTCAAGGCTCAGTTCTATATCTCCTTCTATTCTACATCTGTACCCTCTCCCTTGGAGAACTCAAAAACTCATTTGCTCCCATGGCTTCAATTACCATCTCTACGCAGATGATTCCCAAATCTACATCTCAGCCCTGATCTCTCTCCTTCTCTGAAGTCTCATATTTCCTCCTGCTTTCAGGACATGTCCACTTGAATGTCCCACAGGCACTGCAAAATTAACATGCCCCAAATAGAATTCCTCATCTTCCCACCCAAAGCCTGGCCTCCCCTTGACTTTCCCATCATTGTGGACAATACCACTATCCACCCTATCTCACAAGCCCATAACCCTGGCAATTCATAACCTTGTCCTCAATTCATCTCTCTATGGGGGTCCTGGGAGTTCCTTTATAAAATCATACCCAGAGTAGAACAGTGTTGCTTATTTGTTTTGAAAAGAAATTTTATTCTAAGAATCCTAAATGAATTAAATATATAATTAATTATACACCTAATTTAAATAGAAGAGGTACATATTAACCAATCAATCAATAGCATTTGCTATCTGATTTCTGCATGCAGAACACTGTACTTATTACTTGGGAAAGTACAATAAAACAGAGTTGGTAGACACGTAGCCTGCCCACAGTATGTTTACAGGCTAGAGGAGGGAAACAGTTATTAACAGAAAAAAATGCATTACAGATATGTAAATAAGTGGGTTGTGGGTGGGGTGAATATCAAGCACTTAATAGGATGTTAATATGAAGAATAAATATCTAACCAATCAATTCTACGATATGAAATATGTAATGTTCTTCATTTGAATCTGCTGGTATCCCTTCTTATCTAGGCACCTTGTGGAAGGTACTGAAACTACATATCAGTGGAGGAAGGTGACGTACAATTCCCATGGGAAATGTTCCCTTTGCACAATGGTGGAGGAGATTAGCACAGTTCTAACATTATAGCACTTTCCTATAAGGAAAGGTCTGAGAGATGCTAATTGTCCACCTAACTTCCTGCTCAGATGTTTCTATCCTCCAATGCTAAATGAAATTCACTAGTGCTAGGAATGTATTGTAAATAAATTAATAGCCTAGACCTGGCCCTGCACGTAAATTGGATTTTCCATTTACTATCTATCCAGCTCTTAGCCAATTTTGTCTCATAGAAAGAAAGTTGACCAATGTTTCTTAATGACTTTGAGCCTTTCTAATCATTATAGAGTCTCAGGTGCCAAGCTATTTTAGAAGACTCCCAGATTCACTATTTAAAAATAGTGAGGAGTTTAGTTTTGTCTCTGGCAAGCAACTACCTTCCATCTGAGACAATTTCTGTCCTAGAATTAATTACAATATGGTCTCAATAATTGGTTCTCAATATATACTGAGTGGTGGAGTAGTCTGGTAGAAAACAATTACTACAATTAGCAGACATAATTACTTCACCATTTTCTCTAAAAACAAAGGTGATTCTGGGATTTATGCTTGGAATTTTCAATATCGCATGTGTGTTTTCTGGCTGATGCACACCAGGCTTTGTTTAAGAAGCCCTACTTCATTAACAATGGTGTTCATTGAGTGCCTACTGTTTGCAGAACACTGTACTAAGTGCTTGGGAGAGTACAGCACAACAGAGTAGATAGAATCATTCCTTGTGCACAATGAGTTTACAATCTAGAGAACAAATTTACAGTGTACTTACTTGGGGTTCAGGATTTATCAGTTCAAAGTTGTGACTCTTGGGTGGGCAAGAAGGTTGCTGAGTAGGACTTGGAGACAGGTATGCTACAGGGGTGCTATTTTCCTGGGAGATATTTTGATAAGATTACAGATGTTTCTGGGAGCTTCTACCTCATCATCCTACACTTAGTTGAAGGTGTTTTCACCTGCTAATGAGCTGCATCCTCTGATTGATATCTGCCAGTCATTTGACAAAATCTGACATGGGGAAGGTAGCCCATGTTTGATGGCCTGGAAATGTCCCTGCCTCACAAAACCCTGAGCAGGCTCCTGAAAGTAAGTGTGTGTGTGTGTGTGTGTGTGTGTGTGTGTGTGTTTGGGGGTGGGAGTGGGCAGATGTTTATCCTTGCAAGCCTCAAAGTGCTTCATCCGGGCTCCTTGAAAGAATGTTGTGTCTGTCACATAATACCGGGCCCCCACAGCACCCATCCCTCTCAAGGATAGAGAGCAGTTCAGTGGGGTCTGGGGTGTCAGACCGCTGTCCCTCCAGAAATTGTGGGGTGGGAAGAGACCCCAAACTGCTGTAGGAGGGGAGGAGCACAGATTACAGAATGTCCCACCCTACCTCTTCCCCGTCTCGCTCTCCTGGTTGTGAGGCCAGCAAGTAGGTAATTTAAACCACCTGCACAATCAGTGAGATGCTGACATAAAGTGAGCCCTTATTAGGTCATCGTAAAGTACTTCACCAGATAAATGGATTGTAGTTCGAAGTACACTAATCCACTGTTCTGTTGTGGCCAGCATATCTCATAATTCTAGCCCTCTCTTTCTTCAGCATTCCTACTTTTCTCAACATTTTATTCTCCAGTATCACCTCATTTTCTACCTGCCACACCCGGCACACCTCTCCTTCCCTGGCAACCATAGAAAGATGATATATGTATTTCTCTGTCTCAAAATCCCGGAGCGTTTACTAAGTTTGTGTGTGAGTGTGCATGTGTATGTATGCATGTGGAGGAGGAGAAGGAGGAAAAAGACAGACTCAAGAATCACTCAATGTTATTTACTGAGCACTTCCTTTATGCAGAGCGCTATACTAAGCACTTAGAAATGAGGCAGGAATTCTAAGAAGTTTTGAGGATAAAAAAAAATGGATAACCACTTTTCTGGATCAGTGAGAAGAGAAAAGCCCTTTCCACTGTTTTCTCTTAGTCAAGGCAACAAAATAGTTCCTTGTAGACATTTAGGCTAGTGGAAAAAGACAGACTCAAGAATCACTCAATGTTATTTATTGAGCACTTCCTTTGTGCAGAGCGCTGTACTAAGCAATTAGCAATGAGGCAGGAACTCTAAGAAGTTTTGAGGATAAAAAAAAATGGATAACCACTTTTCTGGATCAATGAGAAGAGAAAAGCCCTTTCCACTGTTTTCTCTTAGTCAAGGGAACAAAATAGTTCCTTGTAGACATTTAGGCTAGTCTGGCTGGAAATACCTCACTTTTCTCTTTGTAATTCCCTGCTTTCCTCAGAAGATATTTTTCAAAAGGTATTTGGATAGGATGCAGTAGACTGATATTATCTCTATCACTTTATCCTCAGTAGGTATGAACGTAACTGCAGTTCCTCTCAAGATAACAATCAATCTGAGGTGTCATTAAAACAGTATTCTCATAAGAATTCACATTACTGGGTCAGACCAGTTGGTGTAACTCTGTTCATCCAAGCATCCTTTGCCATCACTGTCAGAAGGAAGCTTGCCTTACTTGGCACCACATCTAAAACCCCTGACTTCTTTGCCTAAAAATTCAATTAAATCATTTCATTAATTCCATATTTTGGGACACATAGCCATGCCCATTTGGTTTGCAATAGGTTTTTCTTTCTCTGTTTCATCATCTACCCTGAATAAAATATTTTTTTCTCCCTTTAATCCATCCCATCTCTTGAAACTGAAACAACTACATTCATTTCAGGTTGACTTCCTTACAGTGGGTTCCCAAAGGTGATATTAATATCCTTTTATAAAGTTCTTATTTTCCCTTTTCTTTTCTAATCTCTGTATGGACTCCAATAAAAAAGATTTTCCCTATCATAAGCATTCAAAGTTGTCCATAAGATAAATAGAAAAATAGAAAGATATGTTGTGTCTCTACAAATTTCCACTGTAACATCAGACTTGAATCCCTGGATCCTCACTAACTAGGTGAGAGAAATGTAGAAAAGTCTGGAGATCTTTCAAAGTAAACTTTCTAAGGACCCCAGGAATTACAGATAAGGATTCCTTTTTCTGGGTTTAAGAATGTGGTGTTCTCAGAGGCTCCAAAAATATAATAAAATAAATACCCTTGCAACACACTGATTATGGTCACTGTTTAAATAGCAATATCCCAAATCCAAGTTTGCCCCCTCAGTTTTCCAGGTTTTTCTCTTTCCCCTATCCACAACTGGACAAGTGGTTGTAACCAAAAGACTACCAGTCATAAGCCCTGGATTCTACTCGATCCATTGCCTACTTTGCTCCATTCCTTTATATAAATATCTTGATTTCTCTGTGCCCATCTGTAAAATAGGAGTAATTAAATCTGCCTTCCAAACCACAAAAGACATTCAGGTCTTCAAATAAAAAATACTGGGTAAGTTCAAAGTATCACTATTATTGTAAAGAAAATGTCAAGTCAATTTATAAATGCTCTGTAGCTTCAAACCAAAGAATTACATAGTAATGAAAACCTTTATTGAGGGAAATGACTGTTTAAGCTTCAGAGTCTAATTCCTTTTCCCAGACTTGTTTTTCATGGTACAAAATATGGACTATAACTACATCTCCTCTACAATCTCTGATGATTATGTGGAGAACAAAAATGGCAAATGATAACATCTACAGGGAGCAAGAATTGGCCTGAGAATTAGTCCAATAGACTGATGCTTCCTGGAAGTGCTGGAGACTCTGTATTGCACCTCTTAAACAATCAATCAGTGGTATTTATTGAGCCCCTATTATGTACTGAACACTGTATTAAGCACTTGGGAGAGTATGGTGGAGTTGATAGGCACAATATCTGCTTTCAAGAAGTTCACAATAGGGACAATCTCTATCCTCAAGGAGTTCATAATTTGGCCATCTGCAAGCCTGGGGGATGCCTGAGATCATTTAGTGGTAGTGGTAGCAATTGTATGAATTGAATGTCCACTGGATATAATGCACTGAACAGAGCAGTTGGAAACTATAACAAAAGGAAGGCATATGATCCTTTTGTATAAAGAGCTTATACTTTAATTGAGGAGATAATAATTTTTTAAAAATTACAAATACAGTCATCAGGATAAACAGTCCAATGGAAAATTGAAGAAAAACAGAAGTTCTGAGGATGTATTAAAAAATATAAAAGCTCAAAAGTACTGATGCATTCATATGACTTGGGATTTGGGGAAGACTTTGAGCATGAGGAGAACTTTGTATGTCAGACTGTAAGGAGAGCTCCATTCCATGTAGTTGAGGTGAGGTGGTGCTTTGGGAGCAGAAAGGCTTTGAAAGGCAGGAGGTAAATATCTGGGATATGTAGATATCAAGGGTCTTGTGGGGTGGGAGCAAAGGTCCAAAGAGAGTGGTACATGGCTTTAATCAATCAATCAATTGTTTGGACGGTGCATTTTTCTAAATATTCAGGAGAGTCAATAGAAATAGAGTAGATGATGACTGCCATTAAGAAGCTTACAGTCCCCAGGAAAACTGGACAAAGTAATCAATCAATGGTATTTATTAAGTAGGCTGGGTGTGCAGAGCACTGTACTGAGTGCTTGGGAAAGTATAATTCAATGCTGCTGGTAGACATGCTCCCTGCCCTCAAGGAGCTTATAATCTAGTGATAGAGATAGGAGGAAAGAGAGGATAGAAAAATGGAAAAGTCGACAAGTGCTTAAATAATAGAGTCAATCGATGTGTACAAAACCTCTACAATATCGCCAAGATCCGCCCTTTCCTCTCCACCCAAACGGCTACCTTACTATTACGGGCTCTCGTTATATCCCGGCTAGACTACTGTGTCAGCCTTCTCTCTGACCTCCCTTCCTCCTCTCTCGCCCCGCTCCAGTCTATTCTTCACTCCGCTGCCCGGCTCATCTTCCTGCAGAAACGATCTGGGCATGTCACTCCCCTTCTTAAACAACTCCAGTGGTTGCCTATCGACCTCCGCTCCAAACAAAAACTCCTCACTCTAGGCTTCAAGGCTCTCCATCACCTTGCCCCTTCCTACCTCTCCTCCCTTCTCTCTTTCTACCGCCCATCCCGCACGCTCCGCTCCCCCGCCGCCCACCTCCTCACCGTCCCTCGGTCTCGCCTATCCCGCCATCGACCCCTGGGTCACGTCCTCCCGCGGTCCTGGAACGCCCTCCCTCCTCACCTCCGCCAGACTGATTCTCTTTCCCTCTTCAAAACCTTACTTAAAAATCACCTCCTCCAAGAGGCGTTCCCAGACTGAGCTCCTCTTCCCCCTCTTCTCCCTCTGCCATCCCCCCTTTACCTCTCCGCAGCTAAAGCCTCATTTTCCCCTTTTCTCTCTGCTCCTCCACCTCTCCCTTCCCATCCCCACAGCACTGTACTCGTCCGCTCAACTGTATATATTTTCGTTACCCTATTTATTTTGTTAATGAATTGTACATCGCCTTGATTCTATTTAGTTGCCATTGTTTTTACGAGATGTTCTTCCCCTTGACGCTGTTTAGTGCCATTGTTCTCGTCTGTCCGTCTCCCCCGATTAGACTGTAAGCCCGTCAAACGGCAGGGACTGTCTCTATCTGTTGCCGACTTGTTCATCCCAAGCGCTTAGTACAGTGCTCTGCACATAGTAAGCGCTCAATAAATACTATTGAATGAGTATTTAGGTGTCTGTGAGTGCTAAGTAATAATTGTTGCAATTGTGCTGAAGTGGCAGTTAGGAGGATGTGACTTGGGGAGAACACAAGTCCATATCCACTAAGCACTTTAATACTCATCCCACTCCCATTCCCACAACACTTATGTGCTGCTACCCCATGCGCTGTTATTTATTTTAATATCTGTCTCCCCCACTAGATTGTCAGCTCCTTGAGGTGACGAATCATGTCTGCCAATTCCACTGTACTCTCCCAAGTGCTTAGTACAATGTTCTGCACGCAGGAAGCACTTGAGAAATACCATTGAATGATTGAAGCTAATCAGAGAAAACCATCTGCCCTCTTCTTCTCCCCTTCTCCATACCCCTCTCCTCAATCATGTTACTGTCTCCCTCCACCCCTCTAAGATCCCCTTCCCTCTCCACACACCTTGTCACCATGATACTGTTCCTTGCTTCTTCATTCAGCCAGAAGTACTCATCAGGCATTTATTGTGTGCAGAGCATGGTACTAAGCACATAAAGCGAGCAACAGAATTAGTAGACATGATCACTGCCCTATAGAAATTTTGAAACTAGTGGAAGATGTAAGCACTGAAATAAATCACATATATATATATATATATATATATATATATATATATATATATATACACACACACTATATACTACAAAGTTGTATGAATACCCAAGTGCTTAGGTGGCATGGAAGTGCTGAAGTGGCAATATGGGAGACTTAAAATGGTGAGGTTAAAAATGAATTGGGGAAGACCTTCTGAAGAAGATGTGATTTCAGGAGCACTTTGAAGATGGAGAGAGCTGTGTCAGATGTAAAAGGGGAAGGTGCTCCAGGCAGTGGGGAGGGTTTGAGCTAAAGGTTGATAGTAGGAGAGACAAGGGCAGGACATAGTGAACAGACAAAATTCCTGGCCTCCAGGGAGCAGAGTGAATGAAGTATTGATTGGGGAAGGGAGAGACTGATAACATTAATCCTTTATCTCCCCCTTCTCTCATAGTTCATCTACTTTGTGATCTGCAAAACTCCAGTTTGGTTATAGACAAACTCACTTTCACCCTTGACCTGTTCCTAGCCTGCACTTTCCCTCTCCTCATCATCACCAAGGCTTGGCTCTTGTCTGATGACATTGTCTTCCCTGCCATTCTCTCCTAAAGGAACATCACCTTCTCCCATTCTCCCCATCTCACACAGAAAGATAGAAGTGTTGGCCTGGTCCTCTCCACCAGTGTCACTTTCACTCAATGTCATTCCCTCTTGTTTCTCCTTTTCCTCTGACACTCTCTTCTCCCATCTCTACCATCTCTATGGCCGCTCGTTGCTGTTACCACACACTTAGTCCCTTCTTGTGGATTTTGACACCTTTCTCACTTTCCAACTCTTATTTTTCTTCTCCTACTTTGAACCTTGGGGACATCTATTTCCATTTTTTTATTATCATCGCTATCATTGTTAATATTACTACTGTTATTATCATATATGTTAAGCACATGCGTCAAGCACTGGGGTAGGCTGGGCCCAGCCCCATCCCACATGAGACTGTCAGTCTAACTATCCGGGAGAACAGAAATTGAATCCCTATTTGAGAGCTGGGGAAACTGTGGCATAAAGACGTTAAGTGACTTGACCAAAGGGAAGTCAAGGGGCAGAGCTGACACCCAGGCCTGTGCTCTTTCCACTAGACCACACTGACCTCCCAGCTGCCTGCTTCTTTTTAGTCCTTAGCATTGCTACACCCCACCTCAGCCGCTCACCGGCATGTACATCTGCTTGGCCTAATCATTTCAAATAATGCCTCATTTCAAACCTCGCCTCTTTTGGACCACAACCTTTCAATCTGTCACCTCGTCCACACCTCCTTGTCATGCACAGTCTCTTGCCCCTGCCAGTCATCTTCCAGCTGCAGTGAATGAATAGGTGGGCAAGAGTGCAGCAGATTGCCCATGCCATGTAGTGGCTTTTTACAAGCCAGACCATTTATGACCCAATGTGCTCAGCAGGGTCTCTATGCTATGCCATACCCAAGCAGGCAATTGCTTCAGTAACCTCTGATAACTTCACTGCCCCCATTAGCTCTCTCTTTTTCAGGATGCCTGCTGTGCCCATCCACTTTGCAGAATATCATAAGTGGTTCTTGGTTCAAAAACCTCCCCCACTGATGGTGAGGGCCCAGCAGGCATTTGTCTGTTTATAGTGAGAAGGTTAGAACCCAGATCTCCTGATTCCAGGACGTTGCTCTTTCCATTTTATGAATGAAAGTGATAAAAATCTATAAAAAGTACAAATAGAATGTATTAGTATAAAACTTCCTGCTATCAAATTAACTCAGTCTTTTATTATGTGAATAATGGTCTCTCACTGCTCACATTTATTTTAATTTTATGAAGTTCCTCTACTTATTCTTTCATATGATTTTGCTGGGCTTCAGGGACATCAATTTCCTTTAATCATCTTGAGACCTGAAATGTCACTTTTCATGTAAAATTTATGCAAGAAGACCACATATCTCTGCATAAACGTATTGTTTCAAAGATTTTCTCTTCCCATTTAACAATCTTCCAAGCATTATACAATGCTCAATTCCATGTTACCTGGAAAAATTCTCCAGTGAAAGCTTGGAATTGTCAAAGAACTAAAAGCAAAAGCCTGAAATATTAACCACTGAGGAAAATGAAATATTTGAAATGTTAGAGCTGTTGGCTAAAACACTTTGGTAGAAAATAACATTCCAACCAAGATGCTGTGATATTCCGTAGAAATATTTTCACACCTTAGGTGTTGTTTTCTTCATGCAGAGGCAGCAGTGAGTTGGAAAATTGCAACAACACAAACTTTTAAATTTTAAAACATCTTAATCCTTAAGCTAATTTGCCCCATGGTGATTGATACTTCAATCAAGATTCAGGGGTTTGAGAATTAATCACTTTATCACAACAAGACATGTAATATTTGGGTGATGATGAAATTGTTAATAATCAAAAGACTAAAGAACAACATTACATAATTTTGCATTGGGTTTATTTCTCAAAGGAGCAGCTGATCATTTAGGAAATGTTCATCTTTCACAGATTTCATAAGTTCGTGTATTCCTAATGAGCATATCTTATTGTGGGTGGAGTCTGAAAACTAGGACTCTGGGGAAACCTAATGACATTTTGAAAAAAAAATAAATCCCAGAGTCCACCTGTGTCTTTATGGAATTAATGACATCTGACTTGAGAGTCAGTGTTTTAGATATGAAAGTGAACTATTTGGAAAATATCCCTAGGGTGATTTGGTCATTAGACTAGGTCCTTTTAAATTCATTTGAAGGAATCCTTATAATGATGAACTGAATATGAATTCTAAAACAAATAAAAAGCAAGCTTTGTGCCAGAAAATTGATCATTTGCAATTCTGTCAAGAAAATGTGTAATCTACACATAAAACTTGGGATTCCTCTTCAAAGCAGATTTTAGCATGTTAGCAGAGTCAATGTTGTTGATTAACTTTGTGCCTGATGGGTATTGCAGTGCTGTGCTTGGGTTTGCTAGTACAGGCAGACCTTGGATTAACAACACAGTTGGTCTCTGAAAACGGGGTCTTAAACTGAAGTCCTCTAGACTGTAAATTCCTTGTCAACAGGGAATGAGTCTACAAACTCTGTTGTATTGTACTTTCCCAAATGCTTAGTACAGTGCTCAGCACACAGTAAGCACTTAATTTATAGCATTGATTAACTGATTGGTTGATTGATTAAAGCTTTGGAAGTCTGAACAAATTTTCCCATAAAGAGCAACTTTATAAGTGGGGGATTGGTTTCTGAACTAGGGAAAGCAGCATGCCCTAACAGATAAAACATGGCTCTGGGAGTCAGAAGGAACTGGGTTCTAATATCTGCTCTGCCACATGTCTGCTCTATGACCTTGGGCAAGTCATTTAGCTTTTCTCATCTGCAAAATGAGGATTAAGACTGTGAGCCCCATGTAGGACACAGACTGTGTCCAACCTGATTAGTTTGTATCTACCCCAGCAAATTTGAACAGTCTTTGACATATAATAATAATAATAATAATAATAGTAATAACAATGGTACTTGTTAAGCACTTACTATGTGCCAAGCACTGTACTAAGCACTGGGATAGATACAAATTAAACAGATTGGGCACAGTCCCTCTTAATCCCCATTTTACAGATGAGGTAACTGAGGCCTAGTGAAGTGACTTGCCCAAGGTCATACAGCAGACATGTGGGGGATCCGGGGTTAGAACTCATTACCTTCTGACTCCCAGGCCTATCCTCTATCCACTGCTTCTCCATCTATGCTTATCAAATACCATCATTATCATCATTATTAAAGCCGGGTACCCTATTTTTGGACATTACCCAGAATTTTGTACTCAGTCAATTAGAGATGAGTGATAATGCTACATTAATTTATTTTACATGGTATTTATAAAATGTAGCATTTGCATTTACTTTAATGTACCAATGTTATCCTTTATATCAAAAAATCACAGTAATTCAAAATACAATACATAAAGAAATAAAGAACAGAACTGTATTGTACAGTGTGCATTGCCTCTATCTACAAATGATCTAAAATACTTAGATAAATTTTAAAATATCTATTTATTCATTTATTGCAGAATTTGGGTTCATTTCAGTTTGAATGGGTGAGGTTTCAGGGTATTTTGAACTGATTTGAAAGTATCACTTGAAGAGCTCAAACACAGGAGTTTGGGTAAGGCAAGGAGGTATAAAGGAAAAAATAATGAAACCTGACAAAGGATTATCGTCCTTTTGAACTATGACCCATTGATCAAGCAAAAGTCCTCCTAGACAAGTGGATAAAATACCAGAGTTTATGGCTGCCTCATCCACTGTCTAAGTGGTTTAACCTATGTTAGTTGCTGGCCTACTGACCAGGGGATTCACATGGGGAAGAGGGAGGTGGGACATTCCTTGAATTAAAGGATTGGTGGTATACTCAGTCCCTCCAGTCCCCTCCTCTGATTGGTTCTCCCAGGCATGATCTTACTGGTGAGAATATCTCATTCATTCATTCATTCAATAGTATTTATTGAGTGCTTACTATGTGCAGAGCACTGTACTAAGCTAAGTGCTTGTAATGTACAATTCGGCAACATATAGAGACAATCCCTGCCCATTGATGGGCTTACAGTCTAATCGGGGAAGACAGAGAGACAAAAACAATAGCAATAAATAGAATCAAGGGGATGTACATCTCATTAACAAAATAAATAGGGTAATAAAAATATACACAAATGAGCGGACGAGCAAAGTGCTGAGGGGAGGGAAAGGGAGAGAGGGAGGAGCAGAGGGAAAGGGGGGGAAAAGGGGGCTTAGCTGAGGGGAGGTGAAAGCGGGGAAAGAGAGGGAGCAGAGGGAAAAGGGGAAGCTCAGTCTGGGAAGGCCTCTTGGAGGAGGTGAGCTCTCAGTCGGGCTTTGAAGAGGGGAAGAGAGTTAGTTTGACGGAGGTGAGGAAGAAGGGCATTCCAGAATGTGGCCCAGGGGTCGATGGCAGGATAAGAGAGAACGGGGCATGGTGAGGAGGTGGGCGGCAGAGGAGCAGAGCCTATGTGGTGGGCAGTAGAAAGAGAGAAGGGAGGAGAGGTAGGAGGGGGCAAGGTGATGGAGAGCCTTGAAGCCTAGAGTGAGAAGTTTTTGTTTCGTGCGGAGATTGATAGGAAACCAGTGGAGTTTTTAAGAAGGAGAGTGACATGCCCAGAGCGGTTCTGCAGGAAGATGAGCCGGGCAGTGGAATGAAGAATAGATTGGAGTGGGGAGAGATAGGAGGAAGGGAGATCAGAGAGAAGGCTGACAATAATAATCCAGCCAGGATATTATGAGAGCCTGTACCAGTAAGATAGCCATTTGGGCGGAGAGGAAAGGGCGGATCTTGGCAATATTAAAAAGGTGAGACCGGCAGATCTTGGTGACTGATTGGAAGTATGGGGTGAATGAGAGAGCTGAGTCAAGGATGACACCAAGGTTGTAGGCTTGAGAGGGGAAGGATGGTCGTACCATCCACAGGAGATACGAGCCTGAAGGGAGGGGGAGAGGACAGGGGCAGAGATGTAGATCTGTGTGTCACCTGCATAGAGATGATAGTTGAAGCCGTGAGAGCGAATGAGTTCATCAAGGCAGTGATTGTAGATGGAGAACAGAAGAGGGCCAAGAACTGACCCTTGAGGAACTCCTACAGTTAAGGGATAGGAGGGGGAGGAGGAGCCTGCAAAGGAGACCGAGAATGACCGGCCAGAAAGTTAAGAGGAGAACCAGAAGAGGACGGAGTCTGTGAAGCCAAGATGAGATTAGGTGTGGAGGAGAAGGGGATGGTCAACAGTGGCAAAGGAAGCTGAGAGGTCAAGGAGGATTAGGATAGAGTAGGAGCCATTGGATTTGGCAAGAAGGAGGTCATGGGTGACCTTTGAGAGAGCAGTGTCAGTAGAGTGGAGGGGACGGAAGCCAGATTGGAGGGGGTCCAGGAGAGAATTGGAGTTAAGGAATTCTAGGCAGCGAGTGTAGACGACTCATTCTAGGAGCTTGGAAAGGAAGGGTAGTAGGGAGATAGGGAGATAACTGGAAGGGGAAGTGGGGTCGAGAGAGGGTTTTTTTAGGATGGGGGAGACATGGGCATCTTTGAAGGCAGAGGGGAAGAGGCCATTGGAGAGTGAGCAGTTAAAGATAGAAGTTAAGGAGGGGAGGAGGGAAGGGGGCTATGGTTTTTAAAGGTGAGCGTCAATGGGGTCCGAAGAACAGGTGGAGGGGGTGGCACTTGCGAGGAGGGAGGAGATCTCCTCTGAGGATACTGCAGGGAAAGATGGGAAAGTAGGGGAGAGGGTTCGGGGGGGAGGCAAAAGGGGGAGGGGTGACTTTGGGGAGCTCAGACCTGATTGTGTTAATTTTCGTGATGAAGTAGGTGGCCAGATCGTTGGGGGTGAGAGATGGGGGAGGGGGAGGAATAGGAGGCCTGAGGAGAGAATTAAAGGTCCAGAACAATTGGCGGGGGTGAAGGGCATGGGTGTCAATGAGGGAAGAAAAGAAGTTTTGCCTAGCGGAGGAGAGGGCAGAGTTAAGGCAGGAAAGGATAAATTTACAATGGATAAGGTTGGCTTGGTGCTTGGACCTTCGCCTGCAGTGCTCGGCAGCTTGCGCATAAGAGCGTAAGAGGTGGACAGAGGCAGTGACTCAGGGCCATGGGTTAGTGGAGTGAGAGCGGCGGAGGGAAAGGGGGGCAAGTGAGTTGAGATGAGTAGAGAGGGTGGAGTTAAGAGCGGTAACCTGATCATCGAGAGTGGGAAGAGAGGACAGGGAGGCAAGGTGGGGAAAGATGCTTTTGGAGAGATGGATGGGATCAAGAGAGCGGAGGTCTCTGTGGGGGAATAGTACAGATTTCCAGAGGGAGAAAATGTTAGAGAGGAGGCAGGTGAGAAGGTTATGGTCTGAGAGAGGGATTTCAGAGTTGGTGAGGGAGGAGATAGTGCAGCGGTAGGAGATGATGAGATCGAGAGTGTGACCAAGTTGGTGAGTGGGCGAGGTGTGGTGGAGCAGGAGGTTGGCAGAGTCGAGGAGCGATAGCAGGTGGGCGGCAGAGGATATCTGCCTGTTGAGTGCCTGCCACCCAAACTCATCTAATTGGTCTCCCTTGTTAGTGACACTTGGGGCAGAGGGCTTAATAAAATGGGTAAATTATTTAGTTTTATTTATGTCTGTCATCTCCTCTAGACTGTAAAGCTCACTGTGAGTAGATCACGTTTCTGCCAACTCTGTTGCATGGTACTTTCCCAAGCTCTTGATACTGTGCTTGGCACATAATAAATGCTTGATAAATACCGTTTATGATGATGATGATGTTGATTATAATAATGGTGATGAGGAAAGGTGTGGCGGATTGTGGGGAGGGTGGGGTGAGAAGCAGCATGGCTTAGTGGAAAGAGTCCGGTCTTGGGAGTTAGAGGTTGTGGGTTCTAATCCCGACTCCGCCTCTTGTCTGCTGTGTGACCTTGGGCAAGTCACTTAACTTCTCAGGGCCTCAGTTACCTCATCTGTAAAAATGGGGATTAAAAAATGTGAGCCCCACATGGGACAATCTGATTACCCTGTAATAATAATAATAATAATAATAATAATGTTGGTATTTGTTAAGCACTTACTATGTGCAGAGCACTGTTATAAGCACTGGAGTAGACACAGGGGAATCAGGTTGTCCCACGTGGGGCTCACAGTCTTAATCCCCATTTTACAGATGAGGTAACTGAGGCACAGAGAAGTTAAGTGACTTGCCCACAGTCACACAGCTGACAAGTGGCAGAGCCAGGGTTCGAACCCATGATCTCTGACTCCAAAGCCCGTGTTCTTTCCACTGAGCCATGCTGCTTCTCAAATGCCTCAGAGCCTCAGATGCTCTGAGGAGATGGGCCCTGTTTCTTGGCAGCTTTTCCCCACTTCCCCATGAATAACTTTGCAAATGTTGGAGTGGCTGGATGGTTTCCTGCAGCTTTCTTCCTTGAGGGGAGCAGATAGGAGAGAAGGTGTGGGAGGTCTCCATCTTGGGAAAATTGTCAAACAGGAGGAGCACCGTTCATAAAGTGGGATCAGCATCACAGTACCATACAGCAGCAGGACTAAGGGAAAAGGTGGAAAAACCCAGGCATGGTCGGTTTCGTTTTAGGAAAGCAAGGGTTTCTCTGACACATGGATCCTGTTCCTAGAGCCCAGTGGCTAAGAGACAGGTGAGTGTTCTGGGGATGAGGCAGTTTCCTAATACAAAGAGACAGTTCGTACAGTTGTGATGCTGAAATGCAGGCCAAGGACACCATCCCCTTATGATACATTGATATAGCTGTTGTCACTTGGGCTGATTGTGGTAACAGCAGTGATAGAGGACCAACAATGCAGCAGACGAGTATCTTCTATTTTTCTCTCCCCTTTTACCTCCATTTTCCTCATCTTCTTTCCCCTCTATTTCTTCACCATCCCATCTCAATCAATTAATAATATTTATTAAACATCTACTGGATACAGAGCACTGAACTGAGTGCTTGGGAAAATACAATGAAGAGACACAATCCCTGCCCTGAATGAACTGACAGTCTCCAAATCCCCTCTGCTTCTCCCTCTCTTCTTTCTACTTCTCCCTCCCCTTCTTCCAGTCCCCTTTACTTCCTAATTTTACATGCCCCAAGCTTCCTAAAACCTTAATTCATCTCTAGTTGTGGGACTGAGTTATGAAGGGTTTCTAGGCCATAGCCAGAGCAAAGAGAACCTGGGAGTGCCTCTGCTGCTGTACATGGGAAAGGAGAGGGGAGAAGCTTTTCTTTTTATGGCTGGGGAAATCCTAGCCATAAAGAATCAAGGACATAATTCTTTCTTAGTTAAAGCATTCTCTCCTGGCTTAATTCCTGGCCTTTTGAACCGACTTAAAGGATCTGTTGAATCTACTTCCTGATCTCAAAAGTTCATTTGTTTTCCTTCAAAAAGGAACATCTTTTTCATAGCATAATCTTCTATTAATGAAAATACACAGAAAGAGACCTTCAAAATCCCCAAACAAGTAACCTAAAAATTGAAGCATCAAGATCTTACATTTGTCACTACACTATATTTAATAACCCCAAGGACATGTACTTTTTCAAGAAAACAAATTATTATGGACAAGAAATGGTTTATGTAGACTAATTGATTAAAGCAAATGACTTTGCCTTTCTTAAAATAGCAAATTCCAATTCCTGTGAGAGGAGAAAGTTTCATACAACATTTTGTTATTTTCACATTTTGGGAAAGTTCTCAAATATATTAAAGTAGGTTTAGGAGAAGCAGCATGGCATAGTGGATAGAGCATGGGCCTGGGAGTCAGAAGGTCATGAGTTCTAATCCTGGCTCTTCCACTTGTCTGCTGTGTGGCCTTGGGTAAGTCACTTAACTTCTCTGTGCTTCAGTTGCCTCATCCGTAAAATAGGGATTAAGATTGTGAGCCCCAAGTGGGACAAGGACTCTGTCCAACCTGATTTGCTTGTATCCACTCCAGTGCTTAGTATAGTACTTGGCACATAGTAAGCGCTTAACAAATACCACAGTTATTATTATTATTATTATTATTATTAATGGAGCCATTGTGTTATTTCTTCACATTATCTTCCATTATGTTGAAAAACTTGAAAATTCACTGTCAGAAATAATAATAATGGGTAGTTTATCATTGAGACTTACGCAAAATCACTCTATTCTGCTTTTTTTTTTACCACTTTTGCTCTATACAGTAACATCTATACCTGAACACTGATCAAAATATGGGAGAAACGAGTCTGTTTCAGCAATACTGGAAAGCACTGGATAACTGGACCTGAGTTTAGGTTCAGATCTTCAGGTGAGATATCTCTCATTTAACAAAGTGAGATATCATTTTTCCCAGGTATTTATTAGGAGCAAAATGATAACTGAGGCGTCTCCTATATATGAACCTTAATTCCCATGCATTTCAGTCTATCATCTTTATGGTGCTCTATCCATATATAGGGAATAGGTTTGACATTGATACCATCTGCTACTTATTGAAGATTCCACAATATACTAAATGATCCAAGTAAAATATATATCCTCCTAATTCTGGAAGAACTGCCCCTGTTGAGAAGGATTTGAAAGGAGTGGGGTGAGACCCAGTGGGAACCCTTTGAGCTTAATCTCTGCTGAAATACTTCTGTTGTCATTTAGGAGAGATCAGCTACCTGTAAAAGTCCACTAGGTCTTAAACCACTCCAAGTTTTTGCCTCCCCAGGAATGGGCAAGATCGGGTCTCCCTGCCTAGGTAACCCCATTCCTGTAACCCTTTGGCTGCCATCAGTGCCCTTTGTCTGTCAAACAAGGTATCCTCTCTTCCAAGGGTGAGAGAAAGGACTCTCACTCTCCCTCCCTCAGCTTCCCAGGCAAATGTGTCTCCCTCACAGGAACTGCCCTAGCCAAAGTGGGATATATCCTTTGTATATCCTTTGTCCTCAAAGATACCACCGATGGTGAAACTCACCTATGAGTACATGTGTGACTGAAAAGGTCAATATGGCATCTGCAGTCCCAGCCTCATTGGTCACATATGAATACATTAATTAGATATCAAATAGAAAAGAAATTTTTTATCCAAAACAGCTTTTCCTTTCCCATAATCTTGTTATCCTTTCCCCAGTACCCTTTCTACTTTCCTGGAGTACCCTGGTGCACACGGGTTTTTTTTCTGGTTCTTTCCACTCTTATCTCAGTGTGTCACTTACAACCCCTCTGAATCCTTCCCTTAAGATAATTGTTTGCTAGAGTAGATCTGCTGCTGATCCAAATGATCATTTCCCCTCTTCTGGGATAAGAGCCTTGCTTTTCTGGGATCCTAGACTCTGGATCCCAGGATGGAGACTCTTCTCTCTCCTTGACCTGTGTCCCTCCAGGCTTGTATCCCAAAACCTTTGTCATGGCCTGAACTTTCAGGATCACATCTCAAAGCCTTTTGCTCCCAAATGACTGAGTGGCTTCTACCTATAAATAGCACTTGTTCTCCTTTTCCAATCCTCCTCCTCCTGAGAACCTAATCCACTTAGTTTTCCCTTAAGAAAGAGATCCTCGAGAGTGAGTTTCCTTCTCTTCTAGCAACTTCAGGTTTCTCCTTCCCACTTCCTCTGAATGAGGGGCTAAGTGACTGACCCATACACCACCATATAGGAGAATGCTTAAGATGCTGATAAAGGGCATACGTGTTAAAGTAGCCAACGTAAAGAGTTATCACATATCCCAAGTGAATTATAAGGGTGAATTTAAGGGTGAATTATGACCTGATTACTTTGAGGTGCCTTCTAGTAAGTTCTTTAAGGGCAGGGATCATGTCTACTTACTCGGTTGTACTCTTGTCTACTTAAATTTTTTATCATCTCCTTGACTCAATTATTTCAGCATTTGAAGTTCACACCATCTTCCTCTACTATTCCTAGTTGATACTGTTGATAGAGAAGCAGCATGGTGCAGTGGAAAGAGTTTGGGCTTTGGAGTCAGAGGTCATGGGTTCGAATTCTGCTCTGCCACTTGTCAGCTGTGTGACTGTGGGCAAGTCACTTCACTTCTCTGTGCCTCAGTTACCTCATCTGGAAAATGGGGATTAAGACTGTGTGCCCCACGTGGGACAACCTGATTCTCCTGTGTCTACCCCAGCGCTTAGAACAGTGCTCTGCACATAGTAAGTGCTTAACAAATACCAACATCATTATTACTCTGTTGTATTCTCCCAAGAGCTTAGTACGTGCTCCACAGATAATAAGAACCCAATAAGTACCATTCATTAATTGATTGAATTGTAAGTTTGAAGCATGACCTGATTACTTAGAGGTGTAAAATTGGCACCTTAGATAATCTGGATCCCAAACTTTTGTTTTCTTTAAAGGCAGTAAATGTGACAATGCAAGACCTATCTCCTAAGTAGTTTACAAACTAATCCTCCCAAAATGAGAATTCTGAAAGTAAAATTTCTACAAGTAATGCCAAATAGTATGTAGAAAGAAGAGGTTAGCTTGTGGGGGGCGGGGGTTGCCTCTATTCATAAAACAACATCAGAAGCATCCCTGGAGAATTCTGGGGCTACAGATAGCCTTAATTTCTTATACAAAAAGTCTCATCTCCCATTCTGCTAGGCATCCATAAGGCACATACTTTTAGTTTATGGCTTGCTGTACAATACTCACCCACAACACAAACTGGAATTTAACTGGATATGTTCACTTATTTTTTTCAAAATGCTCTTGACTAAATAGGAAAAGGAGAGGTAAATCGCTTGGTGATTCAAATTCCATTGCTAAACATCAAGAAAGCTGTCAAGAGATGACACCATTATTTTCAAGAATATAAATAGGATATGATCTTAATCCCTTGAAAGAGCTGAGCCAAATGACTGTCAAAGTAATAAAGTAAAATATGAACCGTGAATGCCCTCCAACGCTATATATCATTTGCATCATGTCTTTTGGTTTTTATTGAAAACAAAAATGCTATCCTCTGAGGAGCTTGTGAATTTAAATGATATGTTCAGAATGAAATCTTGCTTATCTCATGTGCTCTTGTTTTCACAAAAGGCCTTTACATGTAAAGTTCCAGAAAAGAGGGAGAGATTGGAGTTCCAGGGAATAATTTTCAGCAGCATCCACCCAGTGATAGTTAAGATGTCTGAGCTGGGACCAAGAGTTATGGAAAGAAGTAGGACAGAAAAGCAACTGGGAAAAAGAGTGCAGCCTCTAGAGAATCTGTTTTGTGACCAGCATCACTATTATTGTTATTACTATACTTTCACGAACAAAGCGGGCAGATGCATAAGAGTTTCTGTCCATAGAGTCACTATGGGTTGGAGTCAACTCAGCAGCATAAGACAAGACAAGATAAGAGTTAGGAAGAAACTTTCATGAAAGTGCAGGAATCTGTGTCAGGTAGCCATAAATGAGATTGGCACTACCACTCTTGTTGAGTCCTTTAGTTGATTCAAGAAGCTTAGTACCACCTTCTTATCTTCGAGTATGTGTGAGTGGGTACATGTGTTTACACGTAAGTTATAACGTACATTTGTAGATGTATATACATATGTTATACACACATATATATATATATATATATATATATATAAAATACTTGTGACCTTAGTTAAGTGCTTACCTCTGTATTAAACACTGAGGTAGATGCAACATAATCAGGTTGGATACAAACCATCCCTACCCTGAACTCAGGGATGTATTTCTGCTCTGTATTAACTATGCAAATCTACTGCTATCTGTAGGCTGTCAGATGACTTCAGATATCCTCATTCTCATTGTGAAACCACAGTACTCTATTAACTTTGAAAATCTGTTCAAAATTTCTGGGCCAGTCATCGTATGTGTATTTTCATGGTACAGTCATCACTGTACAGAAGCTCCTGGATGACTGTCTCAACTTTTAATTATTTAGTTAGCCAAATTGAAAATGATGCTCAGAGGATGAAAAATAGTTTAACATCAAATTTTTTGTTGCATCAATGTCGACAGTATTCACTCATTCAATCGTATTTATTGAGCGCTTACTGCATGCAGTGCACTGTACTAAGCGCTTCCCTTTAGTTCCTTCTCTCTGTAGACTGGAAGCTTCTTGTGGGGACAAGTTATATCTACCAATTCTGTTGTACTTTCCCAGGTGCTTAGTACAGTGCTCTGCACAGATTAAGCACTCAAAAAATACCATTAATTAATTGATGGATTCTGCAGAGCATTGTCTCACATGCTGATGGCTTACATTTTCAAGGACAACTGCATATAAGAGATTGAAGGAAATGACTTACTAGGTGATCTCACTTCACTTCATCCATGGTAGGAAATGGATTAGGTAGGACACTATCCACTCAGATAAAATCAAAAATGACCTTTTTAGGTCAAAGATTTGGTCATAAGACATCAGAGTCCAAGTTTACCAATGATGCCAAACTCTTTTGTAAAATAGATGAACAAGGTTCAGGATTAGAATCATTCTACATGTCTCTTACACCTTTTGCACTGCATTTATCGAGCACCCACTTGGGGCAGTGCATCGTAAATGGCATTTGTGAAATAGAGAATATAGAAGTGACATTCCTTGACCTTGTGTACCTTACTATCTAACAGGGGATAGTAACCTAAAGATGTTTACAACTAGAGTGGTCAAAATAAATGATTTAGAACATATATACATAAATGTTGATGAGGATGTACATAGGTTCATAAGTGTGAGAATTGAGTGAATGGGTGATATGGCACAGGGTGCTAGGAAATTCATAGATACAAGTTTGTTGAAGGAGGTGGGATTTTAGGAGGGATTTGAATGTGAGCAAAACCGTGGTCTCTGATTTGTCGAAGGAGGGAGTTCCAGGCTGGAGGAACAGCATGAGTAAGGGGACAGAGGTTGGAGAATAGAGACTTGGGTACAACTATAAGGGTAGCGTGGGAGGAAAAAAAACAGTGAGTTGGGGTGAAGGGATCAGAGAGGTAAGATCAGGCCAGACAGTCAAGAGCTTTCAAGCTGATTGTGAAGAATCATGCAGAAAACACAGGGTCGCAGTGGAGGGTTTTGAGTAGAGGAGAGATTTGGGACAAGTGATGCTTTAGGAAGATGATCCAGGCAGAATAGATTGAGAGGTGGGGAGAAGCTGGAGTGTAGGAGATGAGGGAAGAGACAAATGCAATAGTCTATCTCTGACCAGACCAGAACTTATAGGGTGATAGCAGTTTGGATGGAGGAGACCTTGATTTGGGTCTTGAATTCATTCAATAGTATTTATTGAGCGCTTACTATGTGCAGAGCACTGTACTAAGTGCTTGGAATGTACAAATCGGTAACAGATAGAGACAGTCCCTGCCCTTTGACGGGCTTACAGTCTAGTCGGGGGAGACAGACAGACAAGAACAATGGCAATAAATAGAATCAAGGGGAAGAATACCTCATTAAAACAATAGCAAATAAATAGAATCAGGGTGATGTACATCTCATTAACAAAATAAATAGGATAATGAAGATATATACAGTTGAGCGGACGAGTCCAGTGCTGAGGGGATGGGACAGGAGAGGGGGAGGAGCAGAGGGAAAGGGGGGAGAAGAGGGTTTAGCTGTGGAGAGGTGAAGGCGGGGGTAGAGGGAGCAGAGGGAAAAGGGGAGCTCAGTCTGGGGAGGCCTCTTGGAGGAGGTGAGCTTTAAGTAGGATTTTGAAGGGGGAAGAGAATTAGTTTGGCGGAGGTGAGGAGGGAGGGCATTCCAGGACCTCGGGATGACTTGGCCCAGGGGTCGACGGCGGGATAGGTGAGAACAGGGGACGGTGAGGAGGTGGGTGGCAGAGGAGCGGAGCGTTTGGGCTGGGCAGTAGAAAGAGAGAAGGGAGGAGAGGTAGCAAGGTGATGGAGAGCCTTGAAGTCTAGAGTGAGAGGTTTTTGTTTTGTGCGAAGGTTGATAGGCAACCACTGGAGGTTTTTAAGAAGGGGCGTGACATGCCCAGAGCGTTTCTGCAGGAAGATGAGCTGGGCAGCGGAGTGAAGAATAGACTGGAGCGGGGAGAGAGAGGAGGAAGGGAGATCAGAGAGAAGGCTGACACAGTAGTCTAGCCGGGATATTACGAGAGCCTGTAGCAGTAAGGTAGATGCCAATAAAGAGTCGAGGATGACATCAAAATTTTAGTTTTCTGCGACGGGGAAGATGCTGAGGTTATCAAATGAGATAGGAAAATTAGGGAGACCTTAGGGTTTAGGGGAAAAGATGAATAGTTCGATTTCAGACATACTGAGTTTGAGGTACTTGAGAAACTGACTGTCCACTATCGTCTCACCCGCCACTGACCCCTTGCTCATGCCCTCTCTGTAGCTCCCTCCCTCTACATATCCGATAAGCCAGCAATCTCCCCATCTTCAAAGCCCCACTGAAATATCTCCTCCAGAAAACCTTCCCAAACTAATCTCTCATTCCTCACTATAGCCTCTGCTATGCATTTAGTCCAACCACAAAACACTGAGGTATTTTGATGGTATTGATGCCTGTCTACTTGTTTTGTTGTCTATCTCCCCCTTCTAGACTGTTGCATTGTTGGGTAGGGATTGTCTCTAAGTGTTGCCGAACTGTACTATCCAAGCACTTAGTACAGTGCTCTGCACACAGTAAGCGCTCAATAATTACGATTAAATGGATGGATGAATGAGGTATCTATCCTTGTACTCAGTTGCTTCCCTTATCTGTAAATTATTTTGATGTCTGTCTCACCCATTAGAATGTAAGTTCCTTGAGGGCAAGGGTCATGTCTAGCAATTGTATGGTACTTTCCCAAGTACTTAGCACAGTGTTCTGCACAAAGTAAACACTTAATAGATGCCATTGATGAATGGATTGATTGATTCTAAGTGGAGATGTGGAACTGAAGGTCAAATGAGAGGTCAGGTTTAAAGAGAGATATTTGAGTCATCCCCATAGAGGAGTTAGGTGAAGCCATGGGAGTAGATGAGCTTCTTGAGAGTTTAAAGCGTGAAAAGTAGAGGATCCAAAACAGAGAGACAAGAGATGCCCTCAGTGAGAGGATAAAAGGAAGCAGAGGATGGAGTAAATGAAATTGAAAAGGAACAACTAAGAAGTAGGAAGAGAATCCGGATGGTATTGTCAGCAAAACTAAGGTTTCATAGTGTTCCAAGGAGGAGGAGGTGGTCTACTGTTGTTAATTGTAGCAAAGAGATAAAGGGGGATCATGATGGAGTGTGTTCTTCTTGGTATGACTATAAGGAAGTAATTGGTGACCAGGGTGAGTGCCATCTTGGTGGAATGAAGGTGTCGATAGCTAGACTGCAGAGGGTAAAGAAGAGAGTTGGTGGAGAAGAAGTTAACATAGGTGAAAACAACCTGAAAAGATCATGTTCATGGTCCACATAGTCACCTAAAGTGCTCCTGTAATTCCAGGAGCTATCTATTTGACTTTTTTGCACTGTGGCTAATCCAAAAGGAGACTGGCAGGATCCTGTCATTAGCAAGATTCTAGGATAGTCAGTCAGTCAATTGTATTTATTGAGCACTTACTATCAGAAGAGCACTGTACTAAGCACTTGGGAGAGTACAGTACAACAATAAACAGACATTACCTGCCCACAACAGCTTGCAGTCTAGAGGGGGTGGTCTACAGTCTAGAGGGGGATATTTTTGCAGTCACTGCTTTTCATTTCTTCTTGAAGGTGTTAATGATCTTTGCAGTTCTGTGGCATCTCTTTTTTTTAAATAAACAAAAGGTATATTTTAAGTGCTTACTATATGCCAAACAAGATAATAAGCACTGGGGTAGATACAAGATAATCAGGTTGGACACAGTCCCTGTCCCAAATGGGGATCACAATCTAAATTGCAGGGAGAAGGATTCAATCCCTATTTTACAGATGAGGTAACTGAGGCACAAAAAAGTTATGACTTGGCCAAGATCACAGAGCTGGGATTAGAACCCAATTCCTTTGAGTCTCATCCCCGTGTTATTTCCATTAGGTCATGTTGCTTCCCCCACCAGTCTATATTGTGAGGAAAAAGCAATGCTAACATTAAGTAGTGATCTTCCGGGATGGAAAATATCTGCTACTCTCCATCACTTTTAGAAGCTCTGACTGAAGTCCTGACTTTCAAAGGTTGTAATGGAGTCCATTTTTAGGGTTCTTTTTTTTTGAAAGGATGTTCACTAGTCTGATAGTCTGGAATAGTTTACATCTTGCACTGTAGTTTTTGTTAGCCTTGCTGATGTTATTTTAGTGCTTACTGTGTTCTGCATAGTCTGTTTCCCCATTTAATTATCTCAATTCATCTTCCTTATAGACTTCATGTTGGTGACTGGTTTACCACACTACCCTTTCAAGTCCAAATATTTTACAGAGCAGCATGTGTACCTCCTGTATTTTGTCAGTCTAGCCTGCTCTTCCCCAACCAGTGCACTGTTTCCCAAAGATTCTTTGTGGTCTTTATTTCTCTGTGCTAGACAGTGTTTCAAAATGGAAATAAAAAGAGGCTAGTTGGCCTCTTGGAAAATGTTTGCTATCAATGAAAGGCTATCTCTGACTGAATATTTTTTTGTAGATTGGAAAAAAACCTGGAAAAAAAGGAAGGTCTTTGAAGAATGTAATAATAAAGTCATAGAAGTCAGCATTTCTGACTGCTGTCATGTTCTAGTTCTCTGATCACACAAGCATCCAACCCTGGAAGCTTTCTCAAGTTTCAGATTTCCCATTGTTGATATGCAGATAGCACCCAGAAAAAAATATCCTTGAAATATATGGAGAAGGGAAATAAGTTCTAACATTATCCTCTTGATTTAGGTACCAAAAATTACCTGTCAGACTGCTATGTGAATTATTATTGATATGGTATGAATCCTATTTAAATAATGTTTCTCTCCTGATTTCCCTCTCGCAGGAACAAGTCTTGGAAATGAGGTGTTGATATTAAAAAAATTTTGGACAATGACATTGAAAATATCTGTCCTGAACTTGTGACTCCCATCTAAGTTCAAAGATGCAACTAGCAATTGTACTCCCATGATTTTTTTTTTACTTTTAGATGTATTTTTGCATTTTTTTTTACTGTTGATTAAAGTCAGATCTCATAAATCTGCTAGTTTCTGAACATCAGTGGCTTTCTGAATATCAGTCCTTGTATTTCAATTTAAATCGAAAGGGACCGAACTTATTACTTCTATTCTGAAAGGTCATTTTTCATCAAGATTGTATTAGAAAATAAATCATTTAAAACCATCCTTTGGAAGGTCCCTTGCATGAACGTCTTAGAAGAACCTAAAATAAGAGCTTGTCTGCAAGGCAAAGCCGATTTATTAATCCAAATTGGTCTAAAGCTGCCATCTTCTGGTAGTTCAGTGCTACTCTTAACAGGTTTTTTTGAAAAATAGCTCCACTTAATTAAGACAGTCTTTATGCAATACTTTCTCATATTTCAAGGAGGGATCCGTCAAGAGTTCACTGGGAAAATTCCAAATTTCTATTATTTCCCTTTCTATAAAAGAGACAAAAAATATCATTAACAGAATGTGATCTCTGCAACAGTATCTTTCCCGCATATCTCTACAAGTGTAGAACCTCAGTCCTAATATGGATGAGAATGAGAATGGGGTTCAAATATGTTTTATGTAATCCAAATATTTTGTAGTTGTTGAATTCTATCTGTAATAGATGAATGGCCCGAAAGAGGAATAATAATTTGGTGATGTAGTCTTTTTTTTGAAGAAGTTCCAGTGGAGTGGTAGAGATCAGGATTAGCCGTTGAAGAGCATTTTTCAGTCAATTACAGCAAAGGAGGTGTATACTAATCCCTGGATTGGTCAGAAAGAAATTAATGCTTGTGGGAAGGAAATGTGTCTACCAACTCCGTTGTATTGTACTCTCTCAAATGCTTAGTACAGTGCTCTGTGCACAGTAATCAATAAATACCATTGATTGATTCAGATGACTCAGGTACAAGAGAGCTCTTTGCCTGAATAATCCAGGTAATTGTGCAATGCATTATGTGACTGTCTATCCAGTTTTATGGATACTAATTTTGTTTAATAGTTCCAAAAAGAGAAACATGAATTTATCTTTGTCAAGCCCTGTTTAAATGTGATGTCTACCAAACTGATGTGTATAGTGAGTCTGATTCGCAGGTCACCCACTTCTGATAGCACAGACAGCCTCCCACTATTGCCAAGACGGGCTTCCTGTCCTCTCCCCAATCTGCTTTTGAGATGACCCCTACTGGAAGTACCTATGCTTTACTAGCAGAATCACTATGTGGGCTGTAGGATGACATACTCTCTTCTGCCCAAACTCTCCAGCTCCTATCAATCAATCGTATTTCTTGAGCACTTACTGTGTGTAGAGCACTGAACTAAGTGCTTGGAAGATCAATCCATCATTCACTTGGATTTACTGAGTGTTGTGTGCAGAGCACTGTACTATGTGCTTGAGAGAGTACAATATAACAGAATTGGTATACAGATTCCCTGCCCACAGTGAGTTTATAGTCTAGAGGGGGAGACAGACATTAATATAAATAAATTATACACATCTACATAAGTGCAGTGGGGTTGAGAGATGGGTGAATAAAGGATGCAAATCTAAGTGCAAGGGTGATGCAGAAGGGAGTGGGAGAAAAAGAAATGAGGGATTATTGGGGGAAGACCTCTTGGAGGAGATGTGCTTTTAAGCCAAGCACTTAGTACAGTGCTCTACACACAGTAAGCACTCAATAAATACAATTGAATGTATATGAGTGAGGCTTCAAAAGTGCCAGCATCAGCAATGGTAAGTAGCTGCAGTCCCTATAACCCAGTTCCACCTGCAAAAACCCACTGAACACATCAATCAGCTGTATTTGTAGAGCACTTACTGTGCTTGGGAGTGTAAATTCTGACAGATTTGATAGACACAGTTCCTGCCCACAGCGAAGTTATAGTCTATGACCATCAAGGCTGTGAGTCCAGAGTAAATCAGACTCTTTAATATCCGTCTCCTACTGCGGATTGCAAGCTCCTTGAGGGCAGTGATTGAAATCAATCAAAGGCATTTATTGAGTGCTTACTGGGTGCAGAGAACTGTACTAATCATTTTGGAGAGTACAATATAGCAGAGTTAGTAGACAACCAGCTCACAATAAGCATACAATCTAGAGGGAGAGAGTGAAGAACCACCCATATGCCCCTTTGCACCTTCAGTCTTCTTGTTGATGGTCTGCAGGACCCTAACTGCCAGTGATGCCTGAGTACCTCAAGTGTCAAGCCCTGCCATGGAACACAGGGTGGCCTATGGAATCTTCTTCAAATGGCACTCACACTCAGGGCAACTTGGAGTGCAGTCACCTAACCAACAAGGCTCATAGTGACACAACTCCACTTAGCCTAAAACAGGACTCCATGGAGTAGTGGATAGAGCAAGGGCCTGGGAGTCAGTAGGTCGTGGGTTCAAATTCCGACTCTGCTCCTTGTCTGCTGTGACCTTGGATAAGCCACTTCACTTCTCTATGCCTCAGTTACTTCATCTGTAAAAGGGGGATTGAAACTGTGAGCCCCATGTGGGACAGGAGCTTGTATCCACCCCAGCACTCAGTACAGTGCCTGGAACACAGTAGGCACTTAAATATGATAATTATTAATTAGCATTATTAACTCCTCATATTCACACCCAAACCCTGTTCTCCCCTTGACTTTCTCTTTACTGTAGATGGTTTCACAGTCCTTCCTGTCTCACAAGCCCGCAATCTTAGGTTTACCCCTGACTCCTTTCTTTCATTCAACCCACATATTCAATCCACCACTAAATCCTGTCAGTTTGACCTTTGCAACATCACTAAAATATGCCTTTTACTCTCCATCTAAAGTGCTACCACATTAATCCAAGCACTTATCCTATCCCACCTTGATTAGTGTATCAGCCTCCTTGCTGACCTCCCAGCCTCCTGCCTCTCCCCATTCCAGGCCATAGATCACTTTGCTGCCCGGATCATTTGTCTAAAAAATGATCAGGCCATGTTTCCCCACTCCTCAAGCACCTCCATCAAATAGAAACTCCTTACCATCAGCTTTAAAGCATTCATTCAATCATATTTATTGAGTGCTTACTGTGTGCAGAGAACTGTACTAAACACTTGGAAAATATAATTCAGCAATTCAGCAAAAGCACTCAACTACCTTGCCACATCCTATCCCACTTCACTACTCTCCTACCATGACCCAGCCCACACACTTCATTCCTCTAATGCCAACCTTCTCAATGTACCTTGATCTCATTTATCTCACTGCTGACCTCTCGCCCACATCCTGCCTCTGGTCTGGAATGCCCTCCCTCATCATAACTGACAGACAATCACTTTCCCCACCTTCAAAGCCGCACTGAAGACACATCTCCTCCAAGAGGCCTTTCCTGACTAACCTTCCTTTCCTTTGCTTTCGCTCACTTCTGCATCACCCTGATTTGTTCCCTTTATTCACCTCCCTCCCAGCCCCACAGCACTTATGTAGATATCTTTAACTTCATTTATTCATTTTAATGTCTGTCTGTCCCTCTAGACTGTAAGCTGCTTGCGGGCAGGGAATGTGCAAGTTTACTGTTATATTGTACTCTCCCAAGGGCTTACTACAGTGCTTTGTACACAGTAAGTGCTCAATAAATATGATTGAAAGAATGAATGTTGTTATATTGTTCTCTCCCAAGAGCTTAGAATGGTAAGAGCTCAGTAAATGATTGACTGACTGATACATGACAAGAATGGACAATGACGGGATTCCCAAACATCAGTTGCATGGCAGACTGAAAGAGGCAAACACAAGGAGGGCACTGTTGTAAAAACTGTGACATGAATAATAAACTAGAGGGAAACTCCCACACGACACAGACCTATTTGGTATGCAGCAACTAGGAGAGAACCTGCTGTTTTTATGCATAAACTCTGGGAAAAGTATAAGATACCAGTACTTCTGGTCAACTTTCCCAAGGTCTTAGTAGTACATTACACTTGGTGGGTGCTCAATAAATACCATTGCAACTTCTACTCTCAAAAACAACTATCAAGGCAAACAGCAAATGCATCAGTGCAGCAAGTCACTTCAGTGTGAATGTAATGTAAAATGGCGTATCTGTGGCACACAGGTTTTCTCGAGCATACCCGAACATGTGGATAAGAACTCATTGTCAGAAAAGTCATCTTTAAAAACAAATGACAGCTCTCTTTATGAATACGTGAATGTACATAAATCATTTCCACATACTAAGCACTTAGTACAGTGTTCTGCACATAGTATGATTATAATAATGAAAATGCTTGCAGCATTTGTTAGGCATTTACTATGTGCCAGGCACTGTACTAAGCACTGGGGCAGATATAAGAGAATTGAGTTGGAAACAATCCCTGTCCCACATAGGGCTCCCAGTCTCAATCCCCATTTTACAGATGAGGTAACTGAGGCACAGAGAAGCAAAGAGACTTGCCCAAGGTCACACAGAAGACAAGCGGCAGAGCTGGGATTAGAACCCAGGTCCTTCTGACTCCCAGGCCAATGTTCTATTCACTAGGCAACACTGCTTCTCAATGAATGCACTCAATAAATAGCATTGATGGATTGATTATCATCCCAACTAGAGGGAAGGTGAAGCCTGAAAAGTATCTTGACACTTTAAGGGGAAAAGAGATTAAACTGCCTGGATTATTTAATTTATTTAATCAAAATAAGATTTTCGCTTGGATGATCTAGAAAATTGAAACTGTATAAAACCTTAGAGAACATTTTGGAAATCTTCAAACTCAGTTTTTCCAATAAAACTAAAAATAACTTTGAAGAGCGTATAAGAGGGGAAAGGGTTTTCTTTGGCTAGATTAATCACACCCAACAATTTTTCAGAGATGCCTGCATCTGTTCATTTTTTAAATTCTATCTTTCCTCTTTCAATGAATAAATATGTGCTTATTTAGTGTTTAAATGATCAATTATTTGATATTAACATCAGGAATTCATATTTTGGGTTTCTGAGTGAGATAAAAGAATTACCTGAAATCTGCCAAATTAGACATCGAATCATGTACTTGAGTCATTGATTTCTCTTTTTCATTCTTACAAAGTTTGCCATTTTACAAACAGGAGAAGAAAATGGGGAATCATTAGTATTACTGGAGACAAAGCCTAAGGTGAATTAAGATGAGTGGAGTCATCAAACTGAAAATAGCTTTTCATATCATGACAGAGAGGAAGTTGTTCCCTGATTACCTGGTGTCTTTAATGGGTAGTTCAATTTTATTACTGCCTAGTATATGACTAGAGACATTCTGTAAAGAAACTTTTATTTAGATTTAAAATCAGTGGTGGCAGTAAATGGTATTTATTGTGTGTCCTCATGTGCAGAGGCAGAGTCATAATCACGTAATCTCAAGCCCGCAAGCTAAAGGACAGTCTGTAAGTATGCCTAGAGGTTGTCAACTCAATAACCTTTTGAATTCCAGAAATGTACTCCAAATCAAGAAAGATCTTGTGTCTTTGGATCACCTGAGAGCAAGGAGGCTAGCAGCGGCTTCACTACTGATTTGTGTAAATCGGACAATGAACATTGCATGTTAAAGTCCATAAATTAATAATTATGTTATTTGTAAATAATTATGGAGTTAAGCACTTATCATGTGCCAGGCACTATACTAAGTGCTGGAGTGAATACAAGCAAATCGGATTGGAGACAGGCCCTGTCCCATGTGGGGCTCACAGTCCCAATCCCATTTTACAGATGAGATAACTGAGGTACAGAGAAATTAAGTGACTTGTCCAAAGTCATACAGCAGATTAGTGGCAGTCAGAATTAGAACCCATAACCTCCTGAATCTCAGGCATGTGCTCTATCTACTATGCCAAACAACAAACTCATCAAACACTGAAGCCCAGAAATTGCTTTCATTATAATTTCCAGAGCCTCTGGGTAAAATCAAAGAGGTAGCAACCATGGCAAGTATGATATCTGTCACACCTCATTTTTTGAACTATACATAAGTAGGGTTAACAGCCACGGTGCCATCAAGAAATACATTTCTCTCCCTTTACCCCATTTTCTCACTCACTTCCACCTCCATCCTCTCACTCACACTGTTTTCTCCCACAAAATATCCAACAAACTATCACCCTCCTCACATTCAATGCCCTCCTAAAATCCTCTCTCCTCCAACAAGCCTTCTTCAATTAATTCCTAGCACCCCAAATTGAATAAATCCTTCAATCACCTTGAGCACTTCGATCTTTAGCCTCATCCTCATCACTTATTCGTATCTGTTTATTCAGTTGAACATTCAATTATTTATTTTGATTACTCTATTTGTAAATATTTTATCCCTATGTTTCTTGTTACAGTATAACTTCTTTGTGGGTAGAGACCGTGTCATTTGTTTTGTACTTCCCTAGTGCTTACTGTGCTCAATACATACCTTTACTATATTACTCTTACTACTATCTCTACCTATATTGCCCTCTCTCTCTCTCCCCAAATTCATTTGTGGTGTAGTTATCATAAAAATATATCACTAATATATATTAGAGAAGCAGTGTGGATTAGTGGAAAGAGTTCAGGCTTGGGAGTCAGAGGTTGTGGGTTCTAATCCCTGCTCTGCCACTTATCAGCTGTGTGACTTTGGGCAAGTCACTTCACTTCTCTGTGCCTCAGTTACCTCATCTGTAAAATGGGGATTAAGACTGCGAGCCCCATGAGGGACAACCTGATTACCTTGTATCTACCCCAGTGCTTAGAACATTGCTTGGCACATAGTAAGCACTTAACAAATACCATCATCATAATATATATGATGGTATGGTAGTATTTGGTAAGTGCTTACTATAAAAAGATATCACCAACATAGATTTTATTGAACACCTGCTGCTGAAGATAATTTTTCTAGGTGCTTGGGAATAAAATAAAAGTAACAGGCATGGTCGCTGACTTTAAATAGCTTATAATATATAGCACATACATTAGACTGGCATAATATTATGATTATATATTATTACAAAGTGAAGTTGTATTCCTTCCTAAGACATTCATTGCAGTGATTGCTAAGGAGATAGTCAAATTTCACTGGTCATAAGGGTACTGAGAAGCAGGATGGCATAGTAGATAGAGCACAGCCCTAGGAGTCAGAAGGTTATGGGTTCTAATCCTGGCTCCGCCATTTGTCTGCTCTGTGACCTTGGACAAGTCTCTTTACTTCTCTTCGCCTCAGTTACCTCATCTGTAAAATAGGGATGGGGACTGTGCCTGGCACATAGTAAGTGCTTAACAAATATCACAATTATGAATTATTATAGTGAAAACCATAGCAATCTAAATAGATAACTTTACTAATAAGCCTCAACAGAAATTTAAAGAAAATCATGCTAATCTATTCTAAACTCAACTTTAATAAACCAATTCTGGCCAAACTTTATAAAACAAAAAATAAAATAACTCTTGCATGTGGAGGCTACTTGATATTTCTTCAAATCTGACAGTACAATAAAGAGTCTGAGTCTCAGGAAAGAATCAGAGTGGTTTTGCTTCTTTCCCTTTCTCAGAGAACCTCATTAACTTCTGTTATTCACAGGTTTGAAGATGTTTGGCTGTAATATGAAGAAAATATTGAAGTCTATTTTACAGCATAAACTGCCTTCAAATTGCAATTACTTCTTTGAAAAGGAAACATTGTGATGTTGAGGATAGAGTATTGTCTTTTCTAGTCTTATGCTGGCAAGTCATCTCGACCCACAGCGACTCCATGAACACATCTCTCCCAAAACACCCCACCTCCATCTGCAATCGTTCTGGTAGAGTTTCCTCAGAAAACTATGCAAGTGGTTTACCATTGCCTTCTTCCCCGCAGTAAACTTGAGTCTCTGTCCTGAACTCACACCCAGGCCAACTGCTGCCCAGCGCAGGTGAGTTTTGACTTGTAGCAGATTTCCTTCACTCATTAGCCACTGTCCAAGCTAGGAAATGAATGAGTAAGGCTCTGCTTGACTCTCCCTCCTGTAGCCAAGTCTGGTAGAGTACTGGAAACTCTTCAGGTGTGATCCTGAGAGGGGAAAAGTATTGTAGTGAATCTCAAAATAACAAATGTTTTTTCTTCCAGTTTGACCTCTAATCTTGGTCAAGAAGCAGTCCCCGTTTTCCTACTTCCCATCTTCCTCACTCAACTAAACCTGGGGAGAATTAAAACAGTGAGTCAGGTTTTCCCAAGGACTGGCTTACCATTTTCAAAGTACTTGAGGTTAGTTGTAAGAAAAACTAAATATGAATGACAAATATATTTTTATTAGTAATATGCAGCACTTGCCAAGACATTATGATGTACAGTACTTGGAAAAGATACATGGACCCCATATGTTCTGTTTGTTCATAACTTTAGTATTTGGCCTGCCTGGACAGTTCTGAAATATGCCAGGCAATCACCCAAATGTAGTCATGTAATTAGAAACTTCTGGAAATTCATTCTAAATCAGAATTTCTCCAAGTCAGATCTGGAACCTTGAAAATTCTGCTCAGATTTCTGTGTTGTTTTAGGGCCCCCAGTTTTAAGGGAATGAGAAGGGATTGGGAGGAATCAGTGACTGAGGTGTATAAGAGGATGATAAGATCTGAAGGGATGTTTGAAGGTAAAATGATATTGGAAAAATGGAGTGAAAGCTTGGGGAAAAAGTAGTATTTGAAGATAATGAAGAATTACCCACAAGGAAGTGTGAGGCAAATGAGGTGAGAAACTTTGTTATATAAAATAAGGTGGAACTGATTCCCCACAGTTACACATAGTTATCAATCAATCTTATTTAGTGAGTGCTTACTGTGTTTCGAGCACTGTACTAAAAGTTATCTTATAACGCGAGGGCTGTGGCCTGGCAAAACCTTGTGTTAAGGAAAACACACTCCAGTACTCACCGTTTCTGAAACTGCACGCATGTGCACGAACTATTTCCCCCAACATTACAGCATGATGGATGGCCTAAAGGAGAGCACACAGGCCTTTAAACAGAGGATCTGGGTTCTAGCCCAGCTCTGACATCTGTCTGCTGTGGGACCCTGGGCAAGTCACTTCATTTCTCTGTGTCTCAGTTTTCTCATCTGTAAAATGGGGATTCCAAATCTATTGTCTGACCTTATAATTTCATTACTCCAGGGCTTACTACAAAGCTTTGCACGTAGTAAACACTTAATAAATAGCACAATAAGTATTAAATAGGCTCATGTTGCCATAAAACACTCCCTAATTCCCTAACAATGTTCTAGCCAAAAAACAAAGTGAAAATATGTTATGGCATATCTAAACCCTACAACACAGTGGTAGTAGCCACCACAGAGTCAAAAATTTTGAAACAGGTGTAAAAACATTAATCAATTAATGTTATTTATTGAGTGATTACTGTATGCAGAGCATTGTACTAAGCATCTGGAGAGTTTAGTAGAGTTAGTAGATACAATCACTCCTCTCAAGGATTTTATAATCCAATGTGGGATGGGTCAGGCTAACTAAAAAACAGATGAATAGCCATTCTTCTCAGACATGAAGAGAAAGATCAAGTGGTTTATTCCTCGAAGGAAGTTCATAACTATGTACTTAGCTGAAGCCAGAATTCCTTTATTTAGTCATGTCGAAATTTAGCTAAAATTTCCAATTAGTTCAGTCTAAAAGTTTTATTTATTTTTTTTAGTCTCAAAGTGTTTAGTATCAATTTTGTAGTTAATATGCTCGTGTAGAAGTAACCTAAGTTTCTGTTAGCACTGGCAGGATGAAATTTTAAAAATAGCCTATTATGCTATGGGAAAGAGGGAGGTAAAACACCACCAGAATTTCTTGAAAAGATTCTTATCTGTTAAAAAAAAAAGTCTGTGACCCATTCCACCCATTCCATGTTAAACTCATTGTCTTTAATCTTCCATATAGAAGTATGTGACACAAATCATTTGTGGCAATTTTGTTTAAAATGCCACAGATAAGTTATTTAGCATCATAGAAGCCATGATTTGAGAAATAGAAGGAAAATATACAAGAAAGAAATGGTAAAAGACAAAGATAGTTTGGGTTCAGGAACATCATTATGCTACTAGCTCCAAACCAGGAAATCATGCTTTTCTTAAATAAAGTTGGCCGTTGAAAGTTCCACTTCAGTCCCAGTGCTTCACAGGACACCCCGAGGTCTGTGCTTAACTAACAGTGGCAAGAGTTGGATCACCTGTATGCAATAAGGGTTAGCAGAGGTCCCAAACACCAACTCCACGTTTGAACCTGTCCCCAAAACATTTTCCTGATGGACAGAGAACACCTCGAGCTTTTCTAGTCCACTGTATCCCAATCTCATTCCTTCTCTCCCTTACCTGTGTAGTTTAAGGAATATCCCCAAAGTCCAGATGTCTAGAAGCAGTGGCTTTTGTGATTCCGATATATATTTGTGGTATAGCTTGTAAGGCAGGGAAGGGGTAAGTGGTGACACTAGTAGCAAGGCAAGTTTTGTGTTGTTTTGTTTCTTTTTAAAGCTGCATAGAATGGGTCTAATTACTGGCACCAGGAAAGTTTAGTTGGAGGTAAAGGGTATTTGGAGCTGCAGGGATGGAGGGAGGATTGGAGACACAGGGGCAAGGAGACCACGCCTAGGGAATGCAAGTTTCAAAGAATCACATGGAGGCTGGAGTAGACTTGACATTTGGCTACAATGGAGGGTCCTTGCTTGGCAATGGAAGAGATATTTACTGCTTCTCATCAGAGTGACTTGTCTCCACCCCTGGGAGGCCCAGGATGGCTCCCAAGAATTTGAATTAATTGTAAGAAAAACATATGAAAGTAAGAATTCCAAATTTTAAATCCTTCACATGTCTTGTAAATCAACATGAGAAATGAAAGAATGAAATGTAAACTATTAAGGCTAGGGCTACATAGCACAGAGTCAATCATTTGATTCAATCAATAGCATTTATTAAGTGCTTACTGTGTGCTGGGTAATGTACCAGGGGCTTGGAAAAGAACAATAAAATTAGGAGACCTAGTCCCTGCCCTCCAGGAGCATACGTTCTAATAGAAGTCAAGGGAAGAGTTGTCCGTGATGACTGTGATACTCAGCCAATTTGGGGAAAAAAAAATTCACTGTCTCATTTAAATCAAAGATGGCCCCAAATTACAATTTTGGCTTTTCTACATTCATTATTTGATTTATGGACTATCCAGAATATTTTATTTTTATCCTTCTTTGGCTCCCTGTACTTTCACCATTCATTATCCAAGAGCTCTTCAGAAGGTAGGCAAGGAAAATTAGAGGAATTGAAAGTAAATAAGCTTGCTTCTTATTACAAGCACTGGGAAAAGGAAAAGGTTTAATAGAGGTGGAGATGGCAAAATCAATTGGCCAAAGTGAGAATTTGAATTTTCCATGTCAATCATGTCCCTTCATGTGTAATTTACAATGGGTTGCCTGCAGTTTGGCTGCCCAGGCAGACAATTTACCTGCTACCCATTTTGTTCTATTCTCAGTAACCTGGATGTAAGACTGATCATCCAATATTATTTGTTTCAAAAATTAGATAAACTTCATAATCAGTAGCAAATTAATGGTAAAATATTTTTTCAAAGACTTTTCAAAAATATAAGGTCAAGCTGTATTTCTCTTGCAATTATTCCTTCACAAATTTTCCCTGGTTTGCTAGTGGGATTCTGTGAAAATACCTCCTGCTTTAATAGGAATTATTTAATTATTTCCATAGTACAAAACATAAATCGAATCCTCTCAACTTGAATTGCAAGTTGAGAATAGGAAAGTCTTGAAAGGAATGTGAGGATCCCAGCTCGAACTATGAATAATTCAAAGAATGTGCTTGTTGGCCTCAATAATTAGCTATTTTGAATCAGATAGCAAATGCAAAAACTATTTCGATAGTTGCCACATATTAAAGCTTAAATGATTATGAACATATGACATCTTGAAATGGGTTTGGGTTTTGGGTTTTTTTTTTTGCACTGGGGGTGATGACCCCTGTGCAAGTTGCTCTATTTATTTTGTCTAATTTATTGTTCTATTTCATTCCCAGCATTTTAGGGCTACTCAGTCAATGCAAGTTCATTGGGCCTTTTTCCTTTAAAGGGACTGAAATCCCTAAGCCCCTCAACTAAGGAGACAATTTCCAGCTATTGTATCAACCCAGCACCTTGTACAATGTTTGGCACAAACTAAGTGCTTCACAAATGCCTCAATTATCATTATTATTAGAACGGAAAGATGTTTCCCCTGTTTGAATGAGGCAGGGCAGGCAGTCAGAACAGCTTAAGACCAGCACCACTTGAAGACACTAGCCTGGTACCAGAGTGCCCAGGTCTCTGGATCTCCCAAAGGCAGGGCATCAGGGTTGTGGCCTCTTGGTATTTGTTGTTCACTATCTCAACTTGGCCGAGGGTCCCAAGACAGAATGCCTGTTGCTAATTGCTCCTGCCCTCCTTTCTCCTGTTGTCTCTTTCTCCCATCCCCCCAGCAGCAATGGGCTGCATGAAGCCAGTGCCTTTGTGCCATCTGTCACGGCTCTTAGTAGTTTGCAGCTGTGGTGCTGTACAAGCTGGAGAAACCACATACTGTGACATGTTTGGAAGGGGCTTCTCCATAGCCTGCTTGAGTTCTCTAGCGGGCTATAAGCACTGCCTGGAGTAGAATCTAGGCCTCCTAATCCCCAGACATAGAATCTATCCAATGTGCCTCTCATGATCATCCTTAACCTTCCACTCAAAGAGAGTGACTCTTTTTTGATTGCAGCAGTCCAGGTTGGTCTGGGATTCGTGATCTATTAGGAGATGATAATTCCAATCAAGCACTTGTTTATTTGTTCCTCTTCTGAGATTTCCTTTTCATTCTCTTGCCAAACCACTGAACTGGCTGACATTAACTAAAACAGCAAAGTGAATAAACTAGTGGAAACTTTATTTGTCTGTGCATGGATCGCTTACAACAGTAAACTCCTAAAGAGGATTCTTTGTTTTCTAGGTAAGTGGTCACCAGAAATCTCTTAATAACATCTGTGTGACCCTAACTTCCCCAGGCTGGAGAGTTATGGGAGGAGTGAGCATTGTCAAACACAGGTCTGCTGCTGAGGTTCAGTTGAAGAATTTAAACACTCTTCCTCCTGAATCAAGTCAAATGGATTTGGGATGCAGTAAAAGGCATTTTGGTCCAAATGACAAGCTGTGCTTCCTTATAATGCACACTAACTTAGTGACAGCTAATATCAATAATAAAAGGGATGCAAACTTGAAAATTGTAAGCATGTAGATTCAATGTGGCAGCCATTTTTTCCATAAAGAGTAATGAAATGATATTTAAAGGAAAATGAGCCTGCCTCCTACAAGCTTATTCTAGAACTAGATCTTTGCATGCCACTAGGAAACAAGGTGACCTCATCTAAAATGAAGGTTTTCAGTTCTCCATTGTCCTTCTAGCTGCTCAATGTTCTTGGACCACTGATTTAGCTCCAAACTTAATTTTGTGCCCAGTTTTATTCTTTCTCTGTCATTCAATTTTGGTTCAAATATTATGTTCTGAACTGGACACTTTTCACAAGAGTGATTGATAAGATGACAGACTATGTGATTTGGTGACCAGAACAGATAAGGACATTTCACAGTTCTGATCCCATGGAAAATTTTTGGCACAATGACCTCGTGAACAAGCTACTTTAACTCATTTTTTAGCTTTTCTGAATCTAATGCACCTTCCTATATGCTTTTCAACTTTTCTCTGAAAAACATTAAATTGCGGGGGGGGGGGGGGGGCAGGGGAGGAAGCCACTTGAATGTCATAAAGGACAAATAAGTATCTATTCCAGAAGGTCCAAGGTCTGTGTCTGAATACAGTCAAGTCAAAACCCTCCTCAGTAGTCTACCCCCAGTGTTTAAATCACCTTGAGAATCAGGTACTTCTTTACTTACAACAAAATATCTTCTACCTTGTTGGTAAAGATGCCACAATGGAAGAAATTCAAAGCTTTAATGTGGGCTGGATAAATTAGCTCTCTTGATTTTTACTAGTCTGTGAGTTCTGAAATTATCATAGAAGGAAATCCCATTTGTCTGGCATGATTTGCTCTTCACAAATCTGTGTTGGTTGTTCCCAGTGTCTGTTGTTTACTGGATGGTTACACATGAATTGATTGATTGCTTGAGAATCTTCCCAGGTATTAATGTTAAAGCCCACTGATCTATAGTTTCTCAAATCAGTCTTTTCCCCTTTTTAAAGATGAGCACAACTTCATCCCTTTACTAGTCCTCAGAGTATTTTCCTGTTAACCAATGAGTTATCAGAAATAATAGGTAGTAATTCTTATAAACATATAGATACTAATAAATGATGCTGAAGTGCTCACTCTACAGCTTAACGTATTGTAAGCCAGTTTCAAAGGTCATAAAAAATATAAAGGTTCTGCTAAGATCCTTATAATATGCTTCAGGATTAGAACTAAATGGGAGGTCAAACAGAGAGCCTTATTATCATAATCATCACTACCATCAATTAACATGTATCTAATAGATGATTTCTACTAGTTACTATGGAGATGGTAAAAAATAATTGTTTCCTTTGACCATAAAATAATTTATAATCAAGGGAGAGATGAAAAAAATGGCCGTTAAGTTTCTTGGCACAGGTCCCTGAACACAGACAACAGAGATCATACATATTGGAGAGGTTTTCCAGGAAATGTGAGGTTGTCCATAGACTCTCTTTTCCTGTTCTCATACATATTTATGAGAGTACAAACTGGGTATAGGTGGTGTTCGATGTTTTCTGACTGTTGAGGAAGCCCCTTCCCCAACAAGAACCTGAGAGCAGCCTAAAGTCACTGCAGTACCAGGATTCCTGGAAACTTGGTGGGAGGGAGTATTGACTTGCCTTCCTCTTTCTCTCCTATGCACCAATCCCTGGAGAGAGTAATTGTCTAGAGCCGCCAGGGAGGGGAAAACAACCTCTGGGAAGTGGAACATTTAGGAGCCGCTCAGAGAGAAAAAGGGGGATTCCAGGGAAGAGTCATCTGGGACTTCCAGAAAGAAAAGAAGATAGGAAAAAACTAGAGGAGTAAGATTAAATGATAAAGAGAGGGTAGAGAAGGTGAGAAAAGAGATACTGGAAGGACTCATAGGAGAAAAGGGAGACAGAGAATCAAAAAAAGAGAGGAAGAGAAGTAGAGGTTTTCCATACTTCTAGCTCCAGAAAATATTTTTTTGTGCATTTTAGAGCCAGAAGAGAAGAAATTGGATGATTATCTCATTTTGCAATTAGGAAAACTAATGGAATAATCTATTTAGCAGATGTAATTTAATGGAAATGGGAATAAAAATGAAAAATTCTGGCCTTTGGCCTTCTGTTAACCTCTTTAATTAGAAAAATATTATAATTGAATGTTCCCTCAAATGAAAAATATCTTTCCTGGTTTTTTTCTCTTCTCAGATCACAGTGCAGCCTATTTTCCTCTCTCTTTTCTATTCTAGATATATCTGTATAGTTATATAAATGTTTTTGGTTTATTTCTTTTACAATGTTTTCCTTGAGCCATAAACATTCTTATTCTATGTGTTCTTACTAAAGTCTCTTCAGTGAGTATGATCTAACACTTCTATTGGATTTGCACTAGCAAATAATTTTGAATTCTGCTCCTCACTATGTACACTGTCAGAAATTATCCAGAAATTTAGGGAATTAAAGCTAGGAAGAATTTAGGGGGGGATCTTAAATAGCAGAATCATTTCTGGTATTGAGAAATTAAAGAGAAGTAGTACATTAGCAATAATCACTGTTAATAAACCCTGGAGGAAGGGATACAGGATGACCGGGCCAGTTGTGCAGATTGCGGGGGGTGCTCCATATTGGGGAGGGGTTGTATGCCACAGTATGGACTGTCTACTGGAGGTATGCAACATATTATTTCTTCCACTGGGCCTGTGAGTGGATGTAAACTGAAATGACTCTGTCCTCGCTCCTCAGGAAGGATCGTGCCCCACTGGGGCATTTCCCTCGGTATCCCCTAGCCCCCACGGCTGCCATCCCTCCAGGGGACAGAGAGGAGCTTTGCATGAGTAGGGGAGCAGGTGTCAGGCTTGTGGCAGATTGTGCCATATTGCTGGTAGATGTCAATCATGGGGAGAGGGTGCCATGTTGCATTGTAGTTCAACCCTTTCTACTGTGAATTGGCAATAAAAATATTATTATTAATAATAATGATAATATTTGTGTCATCTGTTAAACACTTACTATGTGCCAAGCACTGTACTAAGTTCTGGGATAGGTACAAGATAATTTCAGACACCATGCCTGTCCCATGTAAGGCTCACAGTATAAGTAGGAAGGAGATCAAGCTAAAGAAACTAAGACACAGAGAAGTTAATTGACTTGCACAAGGTCTCAGACCAAGCAAGTGGTGGAGCTGGGACTGACTAAGGACAGAATATTTCCCGAGTTTAAAACTGATGACTTTCAAGCATGTGAGCAAAATACAATATTGCATTCATCCTCTTTCAGCTTGTGGGTTGCTTTTTCACATCTACACGTGACAGCCCTAGGCAAATATTTTTGGGTTTCATGCACACTATAGAACACACTCTAAGAAAAGCAGAAACTAACATTTATTGCTGCTCTTGCTCCTCACTTCTTAAAGAGAAAACCCTCATAGTCAAAAGCCTCCAGTCTATCCCCAACTGTAAAAATACCAGACAGTAGGATGTGCATCACCTTTATGCTCCTGCTAAAGGGCAGATCCCCTCTCTAGCAATGATGGGAAGAAGAGGGATGCCCTGCCTGTCAGCATCATAAAATGTATTTTGCCCCAGGGGACCCTGAAGGCCCAATGCTATGAAGTTCCATAGGTTACTGCTTCTTTTTCACTCTTTTACTCCAGCTTCTCTTTCCATAGGCTCCTGGACAAAGCTATCACCATCACTGCTACTCTCTCCACCCTGACAAAGTCAGATTTGGGGAGGGGAGGATTCCCACGAGCCTGTTTTGAGTAGCAGGACAGATGCCCAAAATGTATGGCCCTCCCCACCTAAAGTAGAACCATGCTAGTTCAGTTATTTTTTAAAAGGTTTGATCTTAAATAAAGCATAAAATCACTAGACAAATCACCCCACTCCTTAAAAAACTCCAGTGGTTGCCCATCCATCTCTGCATCAAACAAAAGCTCCTCATCATTGGATTAAAAGCACTCCATTACCTTGCCCCCCCTCCATATCATTTACTTAACTCTCCTTCTACAACCCAGCCCACACACTTTGCTCCTCTAGTGCTATCTTTCTCACTGTGTCTTGATCTTGCCTAACTTGCTGCCGAGAGCTAGCCCACATCCTGCCTCTAGTCTGGAACGCCCTCCCTCCTCAAATCCTACAGACAGTTACTCTGTCCCCTTCAAAGCGCATCTCCTCCAAGAGGGCTTCGCAGACTAAACCCCGCTTTCCCTCATCTCCCACTGCCTTGTGCATCACCTTGACTTGCTCCCTTTGCTCTTCCCCATCGCACTTATTGTACATATCTGTAATTTTATTTATTTGTATTGATATCTGTCTCCCTGCCTCTATACTGTAAGCTCATCTGGGCCGGGAATGTGACCGTTTATTGCTGTAGTCTTGCAAGTGCTTAATAAAGTGCTTTGCATACAGTAAGTGCTCAATAAATATGATTAAATGAATTAATAGAATGGTGATTAAAGAATTAATAGAATAATGTCTGCAAAGCACACACAGAAAGGTTGCTAATTATGTAATTGATTTGAAGAAGTCAAAAAAACAAATGAGAATTTTCAAGTCAGAAACACGGCCTTTCATTAATTATCTGGGTTTGGATATTTGTCACTTTATACATATAGACTAATTGTGGATTTCTTTACAAATGCATTCAGAATTTTTAGAAATGACTATATTTTTCAAACTCATAAAAAAAGTACTTGGTCAATTTTTTAAAAAGAAAGGGATTGTCTTTACATTGTAACCTTTCAGATAATCCTTGTGGCAGAGAAATTACATTTTAGGCAGGTACTGAAACTAAATCCCAATGTATTTTATTTCATCTGTGTGGTACTACATGGTATGGAGAACAGTTCTGTGGGTTTGTTTTTTTTTTTACTTTACTAAGGGCTATATTATTTGGCCAGTTAAGGCTCTTATACCCCTAAATGAGACTGTCTTGGACTTGGCTGATGTTCCTAATAAAATGTTCCAGCATCACATGAGCTTTGCAGGAGCTGGAAAAAGGAAGATTTGAAAAATTCTGCAGTTTTGAGAACAGCCTGGCTTTAGCTCTAGTCACATGAAGAATCTGGCAGTGTTTTAGTATTGTACCAAGAATACTCCCTTTCTCATTTTTTTCTAATTATCGTTATTTTAACACCAAGGATTATACTATCAAGTCACAGGAAAAGCACATGATAATGATTTCACTTTTGTCCAGTGATCCCATAAACTTCTTGATACCAGTTACAGTGCGAAAGAAATACGGAACACAGAGAAGCAGCACAGCTAGTGAAAAGAGCATTTGTCTTGAAGGAACAGAGGACCTGGGTTCTAATCGCTGATCTGCCACTTGCCTGCTGCATTACCTTGGGCAAGTTAGCTTCTTTGCCTGAGTTTCCTCATCTGTAAAATGGGGATTCAATACCTGTTCTCCCTCCTAGTCTCCGAGTCCCACGTGGGACAGGGACTGTGACTGCCCTGATTATCTTGTATCCATCCCAGCGTTTAATACAGTACTTGGCACACAGTAAGTGCTTAACAATTACCACAATTAACATTATTAGATTAACATTTCCCTGCATGGCTTGGATTTCTAAAGTTGTGTAACTTGAAATAAGCCATTTAGGTTTGCTTTGAAGAAAATGTAGTGCCCTTAAAAATAAAGGCTTCTAATGGTTTCCCCGTATTAAAGCAAATGGTCACTGGTAAACACTGGAGCATATGGTGACATTTCAAATGTCACCAGCATTTGGAATCATGTTGGCTTGCTCAAATAAAAAGCAGTCAACAATTTGCATGTAACATTAGGAACAGTGGTGATATTAGATTCATGGATTCTGGACTTATCTTAAAAATTATTTAGTGACTTCACTCTCATTGTAACATGTACCTGTCTGATCCCACAGATTGCAAGCGTCATGTGAGGTATGGACAGTGTACAATTTTCTGTTTACCCCAGGGCTCAGTAATAATAATAATGATGATGGTATTTGTTAAGCTCTTACTATGTGTAAAGCACTGTTCAAAGGAGTGGGGGGATACAAGGTGATCAGGCTTTCCCACGTGGGGCTCGCAGTCTTAATCCCCATTTTACAGATGAGGTAACTGAGGCACAGGGAAGTTAAGTGTCTTGCCCAGAGTCACACAGATGACAAGCAGCAGAAATGGTATTAGAACCCATGACCTCTGACTCCCAAGCCTGTGCTCTTTCCACTGAGCCACGCTGCTTCAGTACAAATTAAGTGCTAAATAAATACCATTGCTTCCATTCAATCTACCCCATACACGTTTTATATATAAGCATATAGTAAATATTATTTAATAGGTATTATATATTAATTTTATAATAACTACATATCGGGGCCACTGGCAGGCTTGCCATCTTTGAGTACTCTGAAAGGCAGAAGATAGTTTCAGCTAACCAGGATGACTGGAGCACAGAGGGTTAATGAATGAAGTGTGCCAGTATAAACCACTGGCCTGAGAATAAGGTAAAGCTGGTTCTAGGGGCAAGAAGAAGCAGGTAGGTAATCGCCACCCTTCCCCACAAACTCCCTTCCCCCGGCATCCTCTCATGATGCACCACAGCCACAACCCTCCTCCTGCAGGTGTTTAATAGAGAGGCAAATCCCAGGGAGGAGAATAGTCTCAGACCTTTCCCTTCCTGTCTTTCGTCCAGTTCTTCACCACAGTAGCCTCAAGTCCACCTCATTCAGGAGCAGAAACAAGGAGGAGGAAAAGGCTAATTAGTTCTGCCAAAATGCCACTTGGGCTGTAGCAATGATCTGTAATAACAAGAAACCCAGCACTGAGATATGTAGGACTGCATGAGGGCCAGTTAAGGGTGGCCCTCTGGGTCCATTTCCTCTTGTCTTCATCTCCATCCATGTCTGTGCCCATCCCCCTCTACCTCTCTCTCCCTGTGACTGGCCCTAACCTGCTTGTTCCTCCCACAGTCATCCTTTTATTATCACACCCACACAAACTTTTTGCTGGTCATATTCATAAGGGCATAAGCAAGGCCATCCACCCAATCCTGCATTCTGTATCAAGCTGGCAACATGATGCTTGGAGGAACACTAATCGTTAGCCTTCCTTGCTGTCCCACCTGATGTTTAGGGATCAATCAATGGTATTTATCGAGTGCTCTGTACAGTAAGTACTGTATGTATTAAGTATTTAGGAGAGGAAAATACAATAGAGTTGGTAGACACCTTCCATGCCCACAGGAGCTGGCAGTATAGAATGATGTACCACTTAATATCCTTAACATTTCCCTCTCTATTCTCTATATTTCATTTAGTTTTGAATCTACCACCTCATTGGGTGCCCCTTTGTCCTGATGTTGATTGTTCTGGCATAAGGTGAAGACAAGGCAGAATGTGCCCTGGCCTGGAGTTCTCTGGCTTACAAAGCTCATTCTTGAGCAACTCTATGCTGATAAAACAAAGAGTTGGTCCCCCATATTATCCTCCAGGTGATTCTCCCCTCTGTCTGGGGAAGAAGCTAGAATAGAAGAGAGTCAAGAAATAACTACGCTAGATTCTTTTTTTCCTTATTCCAGTTAGCATGATTTCAAACAAAAAGTTGCCGAGTAGATAAAGAAAAATGGTGGGCAAGTCTATAAACATCAGTGAATAAATGAAAAACTCTAAATTCTTTATGTAGTCAATGTCACCATGATGGTCAGAACACCAAGGGTTTTCGCCTGTAACTCCTTTCCAGGGTTATTTATGGTGTCATTACATCCTCCTCTTTGACATCAGCTGTGAACATCTCACCAGAGGCTCACCTCCCATGCATGTGTGTGTTATTCATACACACCCATATACATACACACACACCTCCATGTGTGTATGGGTGTATATATATATGTGTGTATATATATATGATATATATATACAATTAAAAATAAATTATAGAGGGAAGCAGTAATCTGTGTACATCCAGGGCATCCTCCTCCTCCCTACCATCATCAGAGTGGAGATCTGCCCCTCAACAGGAGCATAGTGGGGATGCACACTTATCAGCCCAGCATTTTGACAGTTGTGGATAGTGATTATGGTGCAAAACTCTCCTTCCAGCATGGTTTAATATCCTATGGGGACTTTCTTCTGGAAACTCTTTGGTTCTTCCAGACCAGCCTTAGAATGATTCAACTGGATTTTGGAAAAACATAACTGAGTTGTTCTTTTCTCTCATAATAATGTTTTTTTAAATTTGAGATGCCCAAAGCAGGACATGTTTTCTAAACTTCTACATGGCCTAGTGAAAGAACTTGATGGCTCAGAGGACTGGATTATTCCCTTTTTAACCTAGGAACCACTTTCAAAGCAGCCTCTGACTGTGGAGGAAAAATGCACTTTCTTCAGCCCCCAACCTAGAGGTGAAAAAACATCCATGCTTATGATTAGACACCCTGGAGAGTGATTGGCCTGGCCCCTCCCCAGCCACAGTTGAGTTCTTTTCCATATGGAAACTGGGAAAATTCCCCTTCAAGTTCAGACCTATGCCAGGGAAGTCAGGAATGAACAAAATGATCTGCCTTCCCTGGATCCTCATGGCTTTCCCCATACCTTTTAACTGGGATTTCTATGCCCAGAGAATCTGAACATGAAGGGGAATTTTCCCAGTTTCCCAGTTGGCTAGGGTTTGTTGGGGAGGTGGTGGTGTGGGAGGGGGATGACCTAACCCTGGAAACTGGCTACTGAGACAGGAGCCATGTGTAGAGCTGTTCTGCCTGGATTCACAAAGTGAGCATAACTGGTGTGGGTGAGACAGGCCAGATCCAGTTCTCTGCAGGTTGGGGGAGATGGGTAGTGGAATTGAGCCAATTCCATATAAGAAAAATTTATTCATTCAAATTGTAAAATAAATACACTGACATTTCCAAACTCTCATCTTGACAATACCTAAAACCTCTGTCCTTCGATGTCCTTCATTGATAAATCCACCACTGGGGGAGAAATAAACACTAAAGGTGGGGGAAGATCAAAACTTTAGAACAACAACAAAAAAAAAATCAAACCTTCTTACAATCTAGATTCTTCTCCATCCTCCCAGTACCTTTGTGTTGATTTATTCAGTCTGCTTATTTGCATTAGGAGCCTAGAATACTGTCTACAATTGACTTGACATTCAATAAATTCATGTTGGCATCCAATAAAGGTTAGATCAGGTGAACTTTCCAATGAATTTAATAAAGCTAAGAATGGTAATATAATAATAGATTCACTAAATCAAATGTGAAAGCAAACAAAGCTAACTACACGCTGACAGATGAATTTAGCTTAGAGAAAAGTCATCAAAGCATATTATTTTCTTTCTATGTTGATGAATGTGCCTTTAAAACAAAACTGAAAACAAAATAAACAAAAAAGCCCTGGAGATTCATATTATCTAATTACAGCCTACCAAACTTTGATCACCAACAAAGAGGATGGTCCTGACACTTGGGATGGGAAATCCCCTAATAATCATAATGAGTCCAATGCTCATCTAAGCAAGCCCACTGAATCTTTGGACAGGTGTGAGAGGCTGGGTGGAAGCAAGCCACGCTACTCAAGGCAGCAGTATAGAGGGGCTCAGCATTAGTAGAGCATACTCCATACCAGAGCCCCAATATCCAACAAGTAAGGGAGCAGGTAGCCCAGTAGAGAACTGAAGAGGAGTCCCAGATAGCAAAATCCAGAATGGAAGAGAATGACAGAATGAGGGGAAAACTAACGATTTGGCCACTGAGTTTACCATCACCCTCAATTTATCGATACTACCATTTAAAATAATGATGAAAGTGTTGTTATAAAAATATGCTCATTACTTTATGAACTAACTGAATTCCCACAACAAATTCATTTTTTCATAGTATTTGTTATTCATTTACTATGTGCCAGGCATTGTACTAAGCACTGGGGTAGATTCAAAGTAGTCAGGTTGGGCCCAGTCCTATTTTAGGGAGATCAGTGACAATAATTCTTTCAAAGCCTTTTGATCACTTTTTACTACAACTATTTTTAAAACACTGTACTCTTCAATAAGTTCCATCATTTGCTATTAAACTCAATATAAGAAAACATGGTGTCTCAGCTATGTGACCACATCAATTCTGATGATTTCATTTATGGAGCACCCTGATAATACAAAGGAGAGAGAGAGAGAGAGAGAGAATGGTAGAGCTAGAGATAGTAAACATGGCTGAAATGATCAATCCATACCAACATTTCCTGTGCATTTGTATTTCCATGTGCTCTGATGTGTTATTTCCATACAGCCCTGTCTCTGTTTTCAAACCTACTTGTTGACATCCTGATCTTTGTTAAGACTTGGCTCAAGGAGAGCAACTCCTCTCTAATCACTACCTTTCAGGATGGTGTGTCTGCTGTAATTGTCTTCTAAAACTCCATTGCTATGTAGCATTGCTTGACACTGCACTTCATTGGGTCTTTAAATCATTTATTCTGCCATCCAGTTGTGTATGTGGTAGCCCCTTTTCAATTTACCATACAACAACTGCTTTCCTATACGCCACAAATCCACTCTCCTCACATGACTCACCCAAGGAAGCTGAGCTGATGTGAGCATTACTTCAACACTGATAAGCTGACTGTGATCCAGGAGTTCATGACTGGGAATCACATCCTGCCATAAGTAGCACTAGTGAAACTGCTTGAGCAGCAGTTATATACAGTATTGTTTGTTGCAAAGTTCCTAATTTATAACAAATCTGAATTAAAGGAAATTTAAATTTAAAAATTGAACAGCACACCAATTTTTGAGAAGAAAAACTAAATTATGAGTTTTCAAAGTTAAAAACAGTTAAAAACTACTTTTCTAAATCATGGTGACTGGCATTTGAAGTGAATTGTGGATTTAAGTGGGTAGTCTTCAAATGCAGGGGATTTCCTAAACGTCTTTCACAATAGTATTTTGGATTTATGGAGCATACTAAAAATGAAGAGATGATTGTAAACCACCAATTTTAAGGGTAATTTTCTTCACTAACTGGATCTTCTGTAATATTAATTTAGATTTTATCTGCATAGCATAGATTTTCTGATTGAGAAACACATTTGAGTAAAACTAATGGAATGAAGGGCACTATAAACCATTATAATCAGTCATTTCCTGCCATATAATAAATTTTAAATTTAAAATGTATTTTTCAAACTTTGTGGGCATTTGTGAAGACACTTTAAGCTGAGTTCCTATATCCCAGAAACTTGCAACAGTAGGAAGCATGAAAATGATCTGGCCAAAGGCAACCACAGGTTGAAACATCAGGTTCAATGAATGTGAGCAGATTTATATGTCTTCTTTTCTATGCCTGTACACAGGCATTTTATGTTTGATCCCAAAGAGACACATCCAAAGGGAGAGACAAAGTCCAGACTTAATTGTCTGGCTCAGTGGAAAGAGTATGGGTTTGGGAGGCAGAGGTCATGGGTTCGAATCCAGATCTGCCACCTGTCAGCTGTGTGACTGTGGGCAAGTCACTTTACTTCTCTGTGCCTCAGTTCCCTCATCTGTAAAAAATGAGGATGAAGACTGTGAGACTCGTGGGACAACCTGATTATCCTGTATCTATCCCAATGCTTAGTACAGTGCTCTGCACATACTAAGAGCTTAACAAATACCAACATTATTATTATTGTCTCTATGTGCATTTCCAGTTCTCCTCCACAGATCATGAAAGCAGATTTCTCCCTTCTGCCCCTATCCTACTGAGAACCTAAAAGTTGCTAGATCATTCTCTGCTTGGCCCAAACCATAGCCAGGTTCAAGAACAAAACAGTGACTGGTGGGAGAAGGGGAAGGATGAATAATAATGAATGAATAATGATAGCATTTGTTTAGCACTTACTATGGGCCAAGCACTGTTCTAAGTGCTGGGGTAAATACAGGGTAATCATATTGTCCCACGTGGGGCTCACACTTTTAATCCCCATTTTACAGATGAAGTAACTGAAGCATAGAGAAGTGAAGTGACTTGCCCAAGGTCACACAGCAGACAAGTGGAGGAATCGGGATTAGAACCAATGTCCTCTGACTCCCAAACCCGTGCTCTTTCCATTAAGCCACACTGCTTCTCAGGAATGAAGAAGAGGTTTCTCTTCTTTCCCACCACATGTCCAAGAGACATAAACCTGCCTGCTCATGGGCAAAGATCGTCCTGCCAATAAAAATATTTACTATAAATTTTACTGATGAACTCAGTAGATCTATCTTATATAGGAACAGAAGAGAAGTTCTGTCCCACTCACAAGAGTACACCCATAAGCAACAGGGGATGAGGGAAAGGGAAGGCAAACAGTGTCTGCATTATGAGCAGGCCACTGAGGAAGGAGGCAACAGGGCCCCACAAGGAGGAGACCCAGGGTGGAGGCAAGGGAGAACCAACTAACACATGCTAATGCATATTTAAACTATGCATCCTTGCAACATGAAAAGGGGGTTGGGAAATCATCACCAAATTAAATGATATTTGTGAGTGATTATGATGAGTAAAGTGCTGCATTAGGAACTTAAGGAATACAGGCATATGATAATAATAATAATTATTATTATGGTATTTGTTAAGCGCTTACTATGTGCCAAGCACCGTTCTAAACTCTAGGATAGATACAAGGTAATCAGGTTGTCCCACGTGGAGCTCACAGTCTTAATCCCTATTTTCCAGATGAGGTAACTGAGGCACAGAGAAGTGAAGTGGCTTGCCCAAGGTCACACAGAAGACAAGTGGTGATGCCAGGATTAGAATCCACATCCTCTAACTCCCAAGCCCGTGCTTTTCCACTAAGCCACGCATGATACAACTGGGTTATACTCCATGAAAATGTAGTTGCATCATGAATAATTGCATCATGGAGTACATTCACGTTATGAATTAGCAGACATTATAGAACCTCAGGAAGAGTCATATGAAATTATTTTACATGCTTCTCACTGTAATGATAGAAGTCATTCAACTATTTGTTTAATCTCTTGAAAGAAATTCAAAGATTAGCATCATAATATTAAATAAGCTTCACTTGTTTTAAAATCTTACGGGGTGATGCACTAGGTCTTTGGAGTTCCATGAGGTACTCTTTGAACAAAACATGTGCAGAGCTTGCTCAAAGATCTATTCAATGCTCACTGCTTTTCTCAGTCCAGTTGCCGGGGGGTGGGTGGGAAGGACTGACTCTCCTATATGGTGCTGAGACAGAAAATTGGGGCCAGTTAGGAACATGTATAAATAGGATATCAAATAGTAATAATAATGGTATTTGTTAAGCACTTTCTATGTGCCAAGCACTATTCTGAGTGCTGGAGTAGATACAAAGTAATCAGGTTGTCCCACGTGGGGTTCACAGTCTTAATCCCCATTTTACAGATGAAGTAACTGAGGCACAGAGAAGTTAAGTGGCTTGCCCAAGGTCACACAGCTGACAAGTGGCAGAGGCAGGATTAGAACCCACATCCTCTGGCTCCTAAGTCCATGCTCTTTCCTCTAAGCCAAACTGCTTCTCTGGTTGTACAGGTTGTACAGGTATCCCACAAATGGTGGTATTGAGGAGGGAGGCATCTAAACACTGGTTGCATCCTCAGGTTATTGGATTGTGGGATGATTTGGAACATGGGATATGCTGGTCAATGGCAGTATAAAACCTGATCTTTGCAGTCTTTCAGTAGATATTTTAGACATCATTGCAAATGCTAGGTAGGAATAATATTATCAAGCAAATACCTCACCAGGCAGATTGTGTTGTATGTGAATCGTTGAAGTAATAGCTAAAAGAAAACCCACAGACTTTTAATTATATATTGTTTGAATCCAACTTTTTCAAATATATATTTAGACCCCAAATTATATTGCATACATATTTTTAATAACAAACAATAAATTTTGTATACCTAAGGATATACATTCTTGCTGATGGGGCTGATGGGGCATCACTGGGATGGTGGGAGAATTAATCAGGGAATTTCCTCAGAGAAGGGGCTTTCTAGAATGGCTTTAAAGAAAGGGAGAGGAATAGTTTGGAGGAACTAAAGAAATACATTGTTCCAGGTATTTAAATGGCACGAAAGAGAGGACCAGTAGGACTTATACTTGAGAAGAGCTTAGAGCATGAGTTAGAAAAGAGAGTAGCTGGATATGAGGTGTCATCAGCTGGAGAACCTTGAAAACAATGGTCACTCAACCAGTATATACAGTGCTGATTCTGCAACGGACATTGTATGCAATCAGTGGTATTTATTGGACACTTACTGTGTGCAGAGAACACTGTACTAAGCCTTTGGAAGAATACAAAATACTAGAGTTGGTAGTTGCAGTTCCTGGTCATGAGGAGCCTACAGTCTGCAGGGGAAGATGAAAATTAAAATAAATTACAGGCAGGGAAAATAGTAGAGTAAACAATATTTATATAAGATCTGTGGGGCTGGGGTATCAAAGTGCTTAAGGGGTTCACAGTCAAGTGGCTGTGCATTCAGCATCTGGGAGAATGTAATAGACTAAAATAGAGACAACCTCTGTCCTCAAAAATCTTATAGTCTAGCAGAGGAGCTTGATTGATTGATTGTATTAGAGTGTGGATTAGATACATAAACTTTATGGTGTGACAGTGTGCCTTCCACATAGAGACATCCTTAAAACAACAGGCGATTTGAGGCTATAGAGTAGGTGGAATATCATGGATGGAGCTAGGTATTTGTGTGTTAATTCATTTAGAGGGGGTAGTTAAAGACCTATGTGTTGGAGATGTGCCTCAAGAGAATGAGTGTATGATAAGAAGATCCCGGAGCATAACTTTAAAGATACTCACAGTTACAGGGCGAAGTAAGAAAATAGGTCAAATGAAAGACACTGAGACCGAGCCATCAAAGAAGTAGTAAAAGAACCAGGAGAGTATTTGTGTATTTTAAAACAATATTAAAGAGAGTTTTCAGGAGATGATAGTTAACATGTTCAGAGTGACAGTCGGGAGTGGAGGAAGGTGAGACTGGCTTCGAAATGGGTCCAAGAGGAATAATAATAATGATAATAATAATAATAATAATAATAATGTTGGCATTTGTTAAATGCTTACTATGTGCAGAGCACTGTTTTAAGCGCTGGGGTGGATACAGGGTAATCAGGTTGTCTCACGTGAGGCTCACAGTCTTAATCCCCATTTTACAGATGAGTTAACTGAGGCACAGAGAAGTTAAGTGACTTGCCCACAGTCACACAGCTGACAAGTGGCAGAGCAGTGATTCGAACCCGTGACCTCTGACTCCCAAGCCCGTGCTCTTTCCACTGAGCCATGCTGCTTCTATATAGACAATATCAACTAGGAACAGTAGAGGAAGATGGTGTGAACTTCAAATGCTGAAATAATTGAGTCAAGGAGATGATAAAAAATGGCCCTGAAGGACTTCCGAGGGGAAAGGAATAGGCTGACCCCTAGTCCTTGGGGAGAATGAAAGAAGGAATCAATCATCAGTATGAATATGATTTAAGGAATGTTTTCTTGAAATGAAGCTTGTTTTAAATATCTTGATAGGGAGAACAGTGATTTTACAGTGCTTAGCACACAGTAAGTGCTTAACAAGCACCACAATTATAATTATCAATCAGTGGTATTTATTGAGTGATTACTGTATGAAGAGCACTGTACTTTGTGCTTGAGAGAGTACAATGCAACAGAGTTGGTCGACATATTCCCTACCTGAAGTTTTACAAAGGAAGAATCTGAGGGGATACACACTTGCCGAAGGTCACACACAGCAGGCAAGTGGTGAAGCTGGGATTAGAACTTGATCTCCTGATTCCCAGTCTCATGCTCTTTCCATTAGGCTACATCATGCTGATCAATAGGCTTAGAAGTGGGATCACTACCTCTGCGAGAAGCTACTTTAATCATCATCCAATCAAAACATATTCTGGGAATTAATGTGAATGGGTATATGGCTTCTTTTAACCATCATCTCACACAGGAAATAAACCCCAGTAGCAGTGTTGGCTCTGGATTTAAGAACCATTTCAGTATGCATTATCGCATAATAATAAAATCCATTATTAGCCCTTTCTCCTTTTTTATCCTCTTTCTTCAACACATTTTCACATGATATTTAAGAGAAGGTCACTAGTCTTTTTTCCCCCTTCATCTTTAGAGATATTGTCTATTTTCAAAAGTGAAAATTCCCCAACAAAACACCCCTTAGTTGTTCTGATGGTATGTATTCCATTTGCATGCTTCTGACCTTTCCTAAAAAAAAAAATCACAAGGAAATCATCATCAAGTAAATCATGTGCTCTTCAAGTACTTAACACCCAGAGAAACTCACCCAAGTGAGAGGGGATTAGTAAAGGGTGGTGGAGAGGGGAGATCAGGCCAACTGAAACGTCTAGCATGCGCAAGATTAATACCAGACAAAACTGCAAAACAAGAGTGCAGCCATTCTATGAGGAAGGAGTCAACTGAAAAGCACCTAGAGACCAAGCAGAAGCTCAACAAAGAAACGTCTAGAGAATGAAAGGTACTGAAATGAAAGTTTGGTTCAGAGGGTGGAATGCACTAAGGTCACTTGAAGTCTGTGACTTGAAATCATGCGATCTAATTACACTGAAATCTGATTTGGGCATTTCATTCTTACATTTGCAAGGATGAAGGCAGTTCTAATCATGGGTTCCTTAGCTCAAAAATGACATAAATGTGCATGGTAGCATTTTCATTGTTGAGAATACTAACCAAGATGACCAAAATCCTAAAAAAGATTAGAGAGGGAATGATTATGCTGCAGGAGCCATCAAATCAAATTAAGAAAGTCAAAGTGTTAGAATGATATTATTAAACACTGCATTAACCTTCATTCTCAGAAAAGAAATGGAGGAGAGTGTTTTGACTGGGGGCTGGAAAGAGAGGATGACGGTCAGGAGTATTCAGGACTTAGTACGATGCTTGGCATACAGTAAACACTTAAAATATGATTATCATTTTTATTACATTATTATTACTGTTAGGCATTATATAACTCTTTCTTCCTCTCTCGTTTTCCAGTTGAATTTTCTTAATCTGTTTAAGCTTGACCAAAGACAGAAACTACCTAAGAAGTTGCTGGCTGCAAACTTCCAGGACAGCTTCCTGCAGAATTACCTAGTGTATTTTCTTCACCAGGAGAGCTATGAGCAACCATTTCTTCTTGCTACATCTTCTCCTACCACTGCTGTTTTTCCACCAGGCATATGGTCAATTTCCCCACGAATGTGCAACACTTGAAGCACTGAGAAGTAGGGAATGTTGTCCAGACCTTTTCCCTGGAGCTGATCCTGGAACTGACAAATGTGGGTCTTTGTCTGGAAGGGGCAGGTGTGAAGCAGTGAATGCTGATTCACGGCCCCACAGCCCCCAATACCCACATGATGGCAGAGATGACCGTGAACGCTGGCCCACTCGCTTCTTCAACAGGACCTGCCGCTGCAATGGTAACTTCTCTGGTTACAACTGTGGGGTGTGTCGACATGGGTGGAGAGGAGACAACTGTGACCAAAGGATCCTCACAGGTAAATAGAAATGGTTAACAGGCGAGCAGCATTCCATTAGACCCCCATACACAACTGTCAAAGCTGTGGATCTTTGAGGAAACAACCCCTTTTCCTATCTTACAAGGTAGCATAGACTAAGCCTCAATATCCTTCACAGGATCAGAAATGACTACCAAAGGAAACTCATCATTTTCATTTTTTTCTTTTAATTTATTTCATGGTATTTGTTAAGTGCTTATTATGTTTCAGGAACTGTTCTAAGTGCTTGGGTAGATACGAGGTAATCAGTTGGACTGTGTCCAATTCCCACAAGGGGCTCACAGACTTAATCATCATTTTACAGGTGAGGTAACTCAGGCACAGAGAAGTTAAGTGACTTGCCCGAGGTCATTCAGCAGATAAGTGGTGAAGCTGGGACTAGAACCCAGGTCCTTCTGACTCCCAGGCCCATGTTCTATCCACTGGGGCAGCTGCTTCTCATTATTATTATCCACCCTGTCAGAAATCTCTCTTCGGGGACTGAAATGGTTCAGGTTTGGTACAGTGCTCTAAATGCAGTAAGCACTCAATAAATACTATTGATTCATTGATTGATTCATGACCCAGTGGACTCTACTTCCAGTAGGGGAATGTCTCGTTAACAGCATCAGTATCAGTGGTGAAGCAGTGGGATCCGGTAGAAAAAGCATGGGTCTGGGAGTCAGAGGACTTGAGTTCTTATCCCACCCCCACCACTTGCCTGCTGTTGACCTTGGGCAAGTCACTTAACTTTTCTGTACTGGAATTTTGTCAACTGTAAAATGGGAGTTAAATACCTGTTCTCACTCCTACTTAGATTGTGAGCTCCATGTGGGACAGGGACTGTGTTCAACTTGATTATCTTTTATCTTCCCCAGATTAGAATAGTATAGTTGTTTGACACATATTAAGCACTTGGTTCTAATCCTGACTCTGTCTCTTTCCTGCTTTATGACCTCAGGCAAGTAGCGGGGATTGACCTCTCTGGGTCTCAGCCTTCTCTCCAGTCAAATGGGGGATCCAAAAACTGTAATATTGAATGACTACTGTTTATGAAACAACACATTAGGAACTGGAGGAAATATAAAAGGTGTAAAAGATTCATTCATTCCATCGTATTTATTGAGCGCTTACTATATGTGGAGCACTGTACTAAGCCCTTGGAATGTACAATTCAGCAACAGAGACAATCCCTGCCCGATAACAGGCTCACGCCCTGCTCATGGGGCCTTTCGGTATAATGGGTGAAACCATAAGCATGGCTTGATAATTTACCCTAGTTGAAAATGAAAAAGTAGATCAAAATTATAAACATACATGAATAAATAGCAATAAGCTATATTGAATGCTAGAGAGGCAGATTGGTTGGCACTACCAGGAATAAGAGGGATTAACCAGAGTCTTGTGACTCTAGATATTACACCAACTGGACAGTAAGATTAAAATCCAGTGAGTTTTCAAATCCCACCTCAGTGTCTTTCTGCTAAATTCTGAACCTTTTTATGTGAGGCTTGACAAAACTAATCAAAATACTGGAATATCATCTCAGTTCCTTGGTGTTTTGTTTAATTTTGCTTTGTTCCGTTCTCTGTGCATGCATCTTGCCTGTCTGTATAAGCAAGATTTAAGGCTGCTTGGTACTGATGATGTCTAGATGTGGTAAAGTCAACATGCAACAAACACTGAATCTTTTTCAATGTAAAGTCAAACAAGTAATAACATCTCTTCCTGTGTGCTTCAGCAACTCTTTCTTGAACCCTGATTCTCATCTTATTCTCCCCATAAACATGGCAATTCTGAAAAGCCCTTTCCAACTTTAAATCATTACTGTATCTTCATATTAGTTTATAATTAGTTTGCATTTTTTCTAGCTGAAAAAGAAAACACACAAACACAAAGCAAGTTCTGGTCCTCCAAATAAAGCATATGAATGAGGCAACTTTCCAAAGGCAAACTCTTGTGCCTGAATTTCACAGGTTTTTTGGCTGAATACCCAAGTTATCTGGAAACTGATCTGATCTTTGTCAAAAATGTTACATATTTTTCTTTTCTCTTTGAGATTGTTTACCTTAAAATAAGCTCCTTTCCCATAGCCCAATAAAATTGATTTTCATTGTTTGTGTTCTCTAATGGTATGGGAAAAGGAATGGATTTATTCTTTTGATGATTGATTTTTGTATCCTTAAAGTTAGAAGAAACCTTCTGGATCTCAGTGTGGCAGAAAGGGATCGATTTGTCCGCTCTCTCAACATGGCAAAGAATACCGTCCATCCTCAGTTTGTCATAGCCACCAGGAGGTCAGAGGAAATATTGGGACCAGACGGCAACACCCCACAATTTGAGAATATTTCCATTTACAACTATTTTGTGTGGGCCCACTATTACTCCATCAGAAAGACTTTCCTGGGGACAGGACAGCCAAGTTTTGCAGGTGTGGATTTCTCTCACGAAGGGCCAGCATTTCTCACCTGGCACAGGTATCATCTGATGCAATTGGAAAGAGACATGCAGGTAAGTGTGGATGGCAGGCAGGCAGTTGATTGAGCTGTTTTTGTTGCTTTAAATCCTTATTCAAAAGTAACAGAGCTGGTGAGCTAACAAAGACCTCAGTGAATGGGAATATTCCAGTCCAGGCCCTATCACTGCTTGCGTGGGCAACCCAGAACAAACCACACCACTTAGCCTCACAGAGCTAAAGTTTTCTCATCTCTATAAAAGGGTGAGGTGTGGAGGAAGAAATTGGTTTTGTATATTTTTATGTAATATGGGGAGTAATTTGTCATTATTAATGATAACAATAATAATGGTGTTTAAATGCTTCCTATCAATCAGTTATTCACTGAGTCCTTACTGGGTGTTCAGCACTGTACTAAGTGTTTGAGAAATTACAACAGAATAAGTAGACATGCTTCCTACTATGTGCCAAGCTCTATGCTAAATGCTAGGGTAGATACACTGCAATCAAATCAGGCACAATCCTCTATCACATGATAATCTCAGTCTAAAGGGGAGGAAGAACAGGCATTTAGACATTTATGGCAGTTTTGGGGCCCTTGACAAGCATTACTATTTGTTAATTGCATCAGTATTTCTTTTGTTAACCTTGTATGAAGAAATGAAGATGATGATAACATCTCATTTGAAGAACTTTCATCCTCTCTCAAAGATATAGATTATCTCCATATTTTAAATAAATTAAGGCACTCTTCCACCTTCTTCTGCATTCATATGTTTTCCTTGATACACCATTAGTAAAAAGACACCTTTTATATAGTTTCAATCATTATTATTCTATTTTCAGCTAAAGCTAACTCACATATACGCATACACCCTTCCCCTTTTCCTGTTTAAGATGCCATATAGATCTTGTGATATTTTAAAATAAAGAACACTCTTCCTATGTACACCTATCTGGTGGTTTCCAATACATCAAGTGTTTTCTCAAATATTTTTGAGGTTAGCTTCTATTTCCTTTTTATTCTATTTATTGTGGATGAAATTAATACCATCAGAGTATATATTCTGTATATAAATTACCAGAAAATACATCTGCTTTAAATACTTCTAGATATGAATATAGCAATTCTTTAAAAAATACTATCAAACTATAATTAATTTCCAAGTTGAAAACTAATTTGACTATAAGCATTTTCTATGTACTATTTTTCATGTTTTTTGTATATCATTAGAATTATTTCAAACAACAAAAAGAGGTCTAAATAGGAAAATTTAAATCTTTAAAGCGTAGAACTAAGTGTAGTCCCATGGAATTTTCTTTGTGGAGTTCCAGAGTGCTAAATTAATTGAACTTATTCTTAGAGCTTCATATGTTACAATTATGATCGTTAGATGATTAATGCATTGGGGGTAGATAAATTTGTCATCTGTAATTGGTTGCAGATCTTCCGATACCCCCAAGTTGTTTTCTCCTGGGCACACCATAATGAAAGAGCAGGTGGAAACTATCTAAGAGCTTCAAATTTGCCTTGGTAAACTCCAACATTCATGAGTTGCATTTTATAAAAGAAATAGCACAATGCTTCTGACAAATTAAAACCTTAATGGCATGTGCTGTAGAATGCCACATGAATATGCTGTTGTTTCAGGAGGCTAATTAACACACCCTAAACTGATGATTTGTAATTAGCTGGCAGATTTTCACTTATCTTAAAAACAAATAATAGTTTCAAAATCAGAAATCTAAGCCCCAGGGAACAAATATCAGGAAAAAAAAGTTTCTAGATTTGTGGTCTTCCATAATACCTCAATTTGAGGTGGGTTCTTCCCAGAATGGAATTTACAGGGACAGATATTATTGAAGTATAAAATGTAGAGAGTAAAATAAAAAATGAGAAATGAAAACATTTTTAAAAATTTCTTAATATATGTCTTCCAGTATCTCAAAAAATAAAACAAATGACTATGGTATATAATAATAATAATGATGGCATTTAAGCTCTTACTATGTGCTTGTTATATCCCGGCTAGACTACTGTGTCAGCCTTCTCTCTGATTTCCCTTCCTCCTCTCTCGCCCTGCTCCAGTCTATTCTTCACTCCGCTGCCCGGCTCATCTTCCTGCAGAAACGATCTGGGCCTGTCACTCCCCTTCTTAAACACCTCCAGTGGTTGCCTATCAACCTCCGCTCCAAACAGAAACTCCTCACTCTAGGCTTCAAGCCTCTACGTCACCTTGCCCCTTCCTACCTCTCCTCCCTTCTCTCTTTCTACTGCCCACCCCGCACACTCCGCTCCTCTGCCGCCCACCTCCTCACCGTCCCTCGGTCTCGCCTATCCCACCGTCGACCCCCGGCCCACGTCCTCCCGCGGTCCTGGAACGCCCTCCCTCCTCACCTCCGCCAAACTGATTCTCTTCCCCTCTTCAAAACCCTACTTAAAACTCACCTCCTCCAAGAGGCCTTCCCAGACTGAGCTCCCCTTCTCCCTCTACTCCTTCTACCGCCTCCCCCTTCACCTCTCCGCAGCTTAACCCTCTTTTCCCCTCATTTCCCTCTGCTCCTCCCCCTCTACCTTCCCATCCCCTCAGCACTATATTCGTCTGCTCAACTGTATATATTTTCATTACCCTATTTATTTTGTTAATGAAATGTACATCGTCTTGATTCTATTTAGTTGCCATTGTTTTTACGAGATGTTCTTCCCCTTGACTCTATTTATTGCCACTGTTCTTGTCTGTCTCCCCCGATTAGACCGTAAGCCCATCAAATGGCAGGGACTGTCTCTGTCTGTTGCCGACTTGTTCATTCCAAGTGCTTAGTACAGTGCTCTGCACATAGTAAGCGCTTAATAAATACTATTGAATGAATGAATGAATGAATGCCAGGCAGGCACTGTACTAAGCACTGGGGGGGATACAAGTAAATCTAATTGGACACACTCCCTCTCCCATGTGGGGCTCACAGTATCAATCCCCATTTAACAGATGAGGTAACTGAAGCCCAGAGAAGTGAAGTGACTTGCCCAAGGTCACACAGCAGACAGGTGGTGGAGCCAGGATTGGATCTTTCCTCTCCACCCAAACGGCTACCTTACTATTACGGGCTCTCGTTATATCCCGGCTAGACTACTGTGTCAGCCTTCTCTCTGACCTCCCTTCCTCCTCTCTCGCCCCGCTCCGGTCTATTCTTCACTCCGCTGCCCGGCTCATCTTCCTGCAGAAACGATCTGGGCATGTCACTCCCCTTCTTAAACAACTCCAGTGGTTGCCTATCGACCTCCGCTCCAAACAAAAACTCCTCACTCTAGGCTTCAAGGCTCTCCATCACCTTGCCCCTTCCTACCTCTCCTCCCTTCTCTCTTTCTACCGCCCACCCCGCACGCTCCGCTCCTCCGCCGCCCACCTCCTCACCGTCCCTCGGTCTCGCCTATCCCGCCGTCGACCCCTGGGTCACGTACTCCCGCGGTCCTGGAATGCCCTCCCTCCTCACCTCCGCCAAACTGATTCTCTTTCCCTCTTCAAAACCCTACTTAAAAATCACCTCCTCCAAGAGGCATTCCCAGACTGAGCTCCTCTTCCCCCTCTACTCCCTCTGCCATCCCCCCTTTACCTCTCCGCAGCTAAAGCCTCATTTCCCCCTTTTCCCTCTGCTCCTCCACCTCTCCCTTCCCATCCCCACAGCACTGTACTCGTCCGCTCAACTGTATATATTTTCGTTACCCTATTTATTTTGTTAATGAATTGTACATCGCCTTGATTCTATTTAGTTGCCATTGTTTTTACGAGATGTTCTTCCCCTTGACTCTATTTATTGCCATTGTTCTCGTCTGTCCGTCTCCCCTGATTAGACTGTAAGCCCGTCAAACGGCAGGGACTGTCTCTATCTGTTGCCGACTTGTTCATCCCAAGCGCTTAGTACAGTGCTCTGCACATAGTAAGCGCTCAATAAATACTATTGAATGAATGAATGAATGAACCCATGACCTTCTGACTCCCAGGCCCACGCTCTATCCACTACTCCATATAACAGCCGTAAGAATGTGTCAAGTTCTGATGCTGAAAGAAATAAAGATGACCTTAAAAGAAATCAGGCAGGCCACTTGAAGGAAATTCAATTTATACGGTGTTTGGGGTTCGTAGATGATTGGACAGTTATTGTAGACCTAAATGTGTGGTCTTATAAAAGCAGTGTGTGGCTTAGTGGAAAGAGCCCGGGCTTGGGAGTCATAGGATCTGGGTTCTAATCCCACCTCTGCCACTTGTCTGCTGTGTGATCTTGGACAAGCCACTTAACTTCTCTGTGCCTCAGTGACCTCATATGTAAAATGGGGATTAAAAGTGTGAACCCCACGTGGGACAACCTGATTACCCTGTATCTAACCCAGCGCTTAGAACAGTGCTTAATACATAGTAAACACTTAACAAATACCATAATTACTAAGGCAAGCAATAGAGTAGGGTGGAAATGTCTAAGTGCAGAGAAAGTCTTAGAGACACTGGCTTAGTATGAATATAATACAAATCTACACAAACATAATGATTTACTTGTTGCAGGAAATGCTTCAGGACCCCTCTTTTGCACTGCCTTATTGGAATTTTGCTACTGGAGGAAATTCATGTGATATCTGCACAGATGATTTGCTGGGATCAAGGAGCAACTTCGACTCTTCTCTTATAAGCCAGAACTCTGTCTTTTCTAGTTGGCGTGTTTTATGTGAAAACCTGGAAGACTATGATACCATGGGAACCCTTTGTAACAGTAAGTCCATTGTCCTCAAGAAATCAGAATTCCTTGTTGGGAAAGGCAATAATATAGTCTCTGGAAAGTCCTTAATTATAATCATAATTATGGTATTTTTAAGCATTTACGATGTGTCAAGCACTGTTCTAAGCAGTGAAAAACACGTTATAGAAACACTCAAAATAATTGTGGCATCTGCTAAGTGCTTACTACATTCAAATAACCACACTTCATGCTGAGCTATAACCAAGATAATCAGTTTGGATGCAGTCCCTGTTCCATGTGGAACTCACAGACTAAGGGGAAGGGAGAACTGGTATTGGAGGAACTGAGACCCAGAGAAGTGAAGTGACTTGCCCAAGGCCACACAGCAGGCAAGTGGGGGAGAGTCAGATCCTCTGACTCCTAAGCCCATGCTGCTTGTCTATCGGACATCCTAGTTTTCACCCATCTAAGATGGCAAAATAACCGCTCATACCTATGAAACATTTGATCTTTATTTCAGTAGTGGCAGCAAGAATTTCCTCACCTTGTTTTATATGTTTAATAAACTAATCTCACGAGCACTGGTCAGACCTTTATGAGAATACTTTTTCAAGGACAAGACTATACAAATCAGGAACCTGGAGTGAAAGCCATAAAATCAATTACAAAATTGGAAACTGAACCTAGGAAGAAAGGCTAAGAAATTAGGATTATTCTATTTAGAGAATAAAATATGGATACTATCTTCAAACCTGTATAGGTAACTCCACGGGAGGTGATGACCAGCTGTTTTCTACCTCTTCAGAGCACAAAACAAAATGAAAATTACTTAAATTACAAGAAGGGGGATTGACATTAGAAAAAAGTGAAAATTTCCCAATAGTGAGAATTGCTGGATGGATTATTGTGGGATGGAATGGAGTAAAAAGAACTCAACAGTATTATGAACTCCATTTACTGAGCACCTATTGGGTTCAGAGCACTGTACTAAGTGCTTGGGAAGCAAGTAAAAAACGTAAGGGGGAGAGATCTTATTTCTGCCCTCAAGAAGTTTACAATCTAATAGAAGAGGCAGTAAGTATAAATTGGTGAATGTATTGTAGTTAAGAGTGAGAGAATAAATAACTAGAAAATAAATGGATGAATGATAATAATGTGTGGTATTTGTTAAGCACTTACTATGTGCCAACACTGTATTAAGCACTGGAGTAGATACAAGACAATCTGGTCCCATGTGAGGCTCACAGTTTAAGTAGGAGGAAAAACAGGTATTAAATCCCCATTTTGCAGATAAGAGAAGTTAAGTGACTTGCCCAGGGTCACACAGCAGTATGTGGTGGAGCTGGGATTAAAACCCAAGTCCTCTGACTCCTAGGCGCATGCTCTTTCCACTAGTCCAGCGGGGGGGGGGGGGGGGGGGGGGCGGGGGGATGGAGGAGAGGAGATAAAAAGGGTGGGGAGAAGGACACTAATTGGGAAATGACCCGGGCAGGAAGTTACTCTTTAGAAGTGTTTGTCATTTTCCTAAATTCACTTTGTTTCCTGGGATGGTTTAAAGCAGCTGACAGTAGGGGAGAACAGTGGATAGCTTCTCAAGGTCCCCTCATACTCCTTTGATTTATGAAATCTGTGTACTTTTGTGTTCACATAGCAGTGGATGTACCAGATGCCTTTTACCATAATTTTAGGACTCTGAGAGAATAAATAGCAAAATTACTGTGGATGAGTGGAGGTAAAGACAGATTTTAAAAGGAAGGGAGCAAAAATCCCTTCCTTATCATTGTTCATCCATCTCCTCCTTAATGTATTCTGGTTCAACTAGTCACTCACTCTTTGGAGTCACATTTTTGGGAACTTCCATTCCCAAATAATATTTAAATACCATTAAATATCTTTTCAAATCAGTTCTGGAAAGAAGCTACTTAATAAAATTCTAGACTCCCCAATTGAGAAGTATTTGGATGGATAATTTAAAACAATTTGGTGCCAGAGAAGCTTTGTTTTGTATAAGATGTCAGTCATTTTCCAATAAGCTCCTTTCCTGAGACTTGAAGCACAGATACTTTTCTCTTCATGACACATCCTGTGTGCTAGTCTCTTTCTGAATGCTGGATTTTGGATTAGGGCTTCTAAACAACTCCAAATTTATACTGGAAACGTTTGTAAAAATGAGCAAGGCCCGAAGTTAAATATCAAGCCTTCGTGCCTGGAATTTTGTTTATGTAAATCAACTGCCAAATCACTTTTCTTTTCAAGTGTTCATGGTTTAGGCTTGCTAGTTAATAAATGCCTGGAAGAGATGATTTATCATATGTATGGGTGCAAGTGTCCCCATTTCCTCTGAACCAGCTTTAAATATTGCTCAGCACATTTCGCAAGAGTGAAATTGTCTTTGATAGCCTAAATTTCCTATCCTCACATTTGAATGCTCTTCTCCCTCAGAGACATCTGTCAGTCACTAGTTATTCGGTTCATTTTTGTCACTATGAGTCGGAGACGATGCGACAGCGTGAGTTTTCTTATCTTTTTTTCCTTGTTCAACTCTCAGGCACAGAAGGGGGTCCAATTCGTAGAAATCCTGCTGGAAATGTAGCCAGGCCAATGGTGCAACGACTCCCTGAGCCTCAGGATGTTGCTCAGTGTTTGGAAGTTGGTTTATTTGACACACCTCCTTTTTTTTCCAATTCTACAGATAGCTTCCGAAACACAGTGGAAGGTAAATAAGCAAAACTGGTGTAAAGAAACTGCAGGAAATTCTCCTCTCACTTAATTCACCTCCAGAATTAGATCTTTGAATGACTAGCTAACACCTTATATAACTACGGTCCTTTAAGGTTAGGAATTTTCACTGGTCACATGTGATTAATTATGAATTTTTACTTTAGTAAGAACTGGATTAAAGTCCTCAGTTTGTGGAACCTTTTCCTTCCTGTCTAGGGTAGGCATGAGAGATGATATTATATTTCAAAATGGATCCAAAGCACAGGTATTTTCTGTAACATTCTCACAAGAGCTCCAATTAAATATCTGTAAATCCTCAATTCCTATTCAGCTTCTTCCCTTTCTCCTTTAAGAGAGGCTATGGAATAATTTATTTAATATTATTCTATTGATTTAATGAAATGTCTATTCTAAATGTCTAAACATGTTTATTTAAGAGATGGATGGATTGATAGATATCTAAATCCAATTTTCAATATGTTTAATGATTAATGACATCATGCCACAAACTAACATGTACAGAATTGCTCCAGAAGCAACCATGTTCTTGCTGATAGCAAATGAAAGTAAAAAGACGTGAGCGTCGGCAAGCTAGAATCCAATCATCTACCGGGACTTCACCTTTCCATTTAATCTTCAAGGAAGATTGAGCAAATGATCAAAACATCTGGGATTCATTTTAATAGCAACTCATATTTTGCTTGTCTATCAGAAGCTTCAATATACAAGTAGCCTATTGAAAGAGATCATTCCTTTAACAATCTTTCCACATAGTTCTTTGCTGCCCCACTTGAGTAAAAAAACTGAATAACCGTAATGGAATTGCCACAATTTAGAGAACTCTAAAATGTTGATTTGTAACCAGCTACCATAATGTGAGATCCCAATATGTCTAGGCCCAAAGGAAATATCATCCTAGAAAGGGTCAAGACTAAAAAAATAGAATTTTCATCCAAATGTATTAGCATTGACCCTGAGATTTACAGATAGCTAGAAACCAGTTCAGAGATTGAGAGGGTATATGTCTCTGAGAAATTACAGCTTGCTGAGACCATAAGGTAGGATTCCCAAAATAAACAAGTTAACAGCCATTCTGCAGGAAAAAGGTAGCCGTTTAGAAGCATAGCTGTTCCAAAAGGAGACCAGATAACCTAGATGGTAGCCTCACAATTGGGTGAAAGTTTTCTAATAGATTCTGATGGAATTTGATAGAATTCTTGCAATATCCTTAAAGTTTCAGGAGATAGCTAAAAATGTAGCCTATTATCCTTACCTAATCAAAGAAATGGGGAATATTGTTCATTAAAAATATGCATTCTTATATTAAAATGCATCAGAAACCTACTGTTTAAAGTGAACCGGACTTTCAACAAGCTCTTTATGAAGTTTATTAGTAGGAGGGGACAGGGTAGGATTTTGACCTGCGACCTGAGAGGGGAAAAAAAGGTTTAAATAAAAGGGACAATTTTAACTGGATGCAAAATGTAGTTAGGATTCTGACAACAAACCTTTCACTAATTAGAGAAATATTTCATGTGAAAGGCAAGTAATTATTTGACCTCTTCAGTCAGGAGATGAAAGAGGGGTCTCCTGATTATTTTTGTTGCACTCTGCATTGTCTTTAACATGCATTTTTACATGATTGAATAGAGGGATCTCATTTGAAGTGCCAAACTTCCAAATCTACAAAAACATCTTTCAGGATCTTAGCAGAAAAATGTTAACAATGTATAGTTTCATCACCTCTTAGGAAAATTGTTTTCAGCTTCAATTTCCTCTACTGATCAATAACTATTGCAATGGTTTTAAAATTGTCCATTTTTACTCTTCTAGGATACAGTGATCCTTCAGGGCGTTATGATCCTGCAGTACGGAGTCTTCATAATCTGGCTCATTTGTTTTTGAACGGAACAGGGGGGCAGACCCATTTATCTCCAAATGATCCTATTTTTGTCCTCTTACACACTTTCACTGATGCAGTTTTTGACGAATGGCTGAGGAGATATAATTCTGGTGAGATAATTTCATTTCCTTTTGCAAGATCAGCAAAGTGAAGTGCTCACATGGAACTGATATTACTTACACTCAGAATTTGACATACATAAAGTGTCCATCAGGATTAGGATGAAATTGCCATAATTTCCAGTCATAGCTGCTATTCAAAAGTTCCTAGAAAATTTCATACATAAAATACTTTCAGAAGAACTATAACCTGGCATTTTTTTATTTATATGCCTAAAAGTGAATGTCATGCCAAAATGCTTAAAATTGACCTTGGAATTTTCTTCTCTCAGTCCAGTAGAAAAAAAACACTTTAGTGTATGACTGCCTTAATCTGTATCATTGAAGAATGTCTTTTGACATCTAATAATGCACTTCACTGGAATCCCTCTGCCCCGACCCTCCTGCTCTGAAAAAACAGAGTAAATTAATGCCATAAATGCCATTACCTACTTACAAAACATTAGGTGTCTCACAGATGGAAATTATACTGAACATCTATGTTAGTGTACCTATTACTTCACATAAATGTTTCTTTTAATTCATTTTAATAACCTAGCAGAGATTTGAGATGCCCCCACCTCTCTTGCTTCTATTTTCTCCCTTTTTTGCTGTACATTTCAGTTGTAAGTGATCTGGGTCAATAGAGTGGGTAAGAAGGTATAGAGACCAAATCTATCAAATCAATCAAATATCATTCTGGGTACTACTAATAATACCATTTTTCTGCATAGTCTTTGTAGGCATACATGTGGATTATATAGCAAAGGGACATAAATAAAAGTGTGACCCTCTTACCTCATATGTATTTAATATACGATGAAAATAACGGTGATACGCCTTATACGGGGGCCCTCAAAAATCACTGGAAAGGCAGAAATAAAATGTACAAAGAGCCAGAGAGAAAATAACAATGTTTTTCAAAGCACATGTTCAGTAGGTTTCAACAGATATTCCATTTTCCCCCTAGATGGAGTGTGATAGGAAATGATTTAGAAGAATTGAGGTTATTGAGACTTTGGTGGCGTAGAAGCACCTCAAATAATAAGAAATCAATACTCCAAGTTCAACCATCAGACTTCAGAATGAAAGATTTTGGGAAAAAGTCATAGGTCACTCAGGCCTTCAATAGCAAATACTGCTGATAATGCATACTAAAACACTCATTTGGCTGAAAGAGCCAGATAATTAAGGCCACAGAACATTCATCTGAATGATCCAGATCATATTCTAATTTAGATCTGCCTTAAATGGAGTTCTTTGACCTTTATTTTATTTTCATTTTTTTGAATTTCACTTTATGTAGTAGTTGGGCCCTGCCTGTACAACTGGAAATCTTCCAGAAAGAGCTAGAGATGGCAGGGGGAGTCAAGGAAAGTGAGGAGGGGAAAGGAGAATTGTGACTTTCTGAAAAAATTTGTGAACTCAAAACTACTTATTTTTCTGCAGAAACACCTCTCCAGGGAAAATTTGCAAGAAAAATCCCCAGGAAGCAACTTTAACACCCCTCCCACCCTCAACCCCCTGAGAAAAATAATACCACCACCAAAGCCCCCAGAAAATCACAATCCTAAGGTTTTCTGCCACAGATGAGGTGAACAGGCCACAATGGTCTCAAGTAGAGTCAAATGTTGCAACCTGGACTATCACAACCTGGCATTATCTCTGCACATAGTAAGCACTCAATAAATACTAATGAATGAATGAATTAGAATGATCAAACATTGTCTAAAGTGAACAAGGAAGCAGATTATCTCCAACTTCCCTTTGGGAATTGCCTTAGGGCCTAAAGCCAAATATTACCTCATTGTCTTATGCAAGAAACCACACTATTCCCAGGCATCCCTAAGGGTGTATGGAACCCAGAGTATGTCATCTGGTGAAAGCCAGTGCAGGTACAGAGAGGTGAGGAGGTTGTTTAAGGAGCAGAACAACTTCGTAAAGGCCATTCCTATCTGGATTGAGCCTGTGGAATTATTGATTCCTCACCCAGAGCACCTCTGCCATTCACCAGATTTGGCATACGTGACCTTACCAAATGAAGCATTGCCAAATGCATTGGATGCCATAATTCTCTAATGAGTCTACTGAGCTAAAAAGAAATACCCCCAGAGTGAATATTGTACTTCTCGCTCACTGAATACAAACCTGATTAATTATTCCTCTCACCAGGCCTTCTCAGTGAGTGTTTCCAGCATTAGTCCAGAATTTTAAGCACATGAAAAACAGTCTTAGCTAGGCCTAAATGAAGCAAAGCTCTCCAAAGCTATGCCATACAGGTGTACCCCAGGATACGTCCATCATATGGTCTTGGAAATGTGACTGTATTGTGAAGGGTCATATCATGGGGTACATTTTCCCAAAGACTTACATGCAATTATTTAGGTGACATTCCAGAACCAGCCCTGACATGATGTCTGAGCCCTTCAGGTAAGTAAAAATTACACTAGAGATCCCTCCCCATCGCACTTTCATTGTCCCTTTCTTTCCATTCTCACCATTTCTAGGGATTTTCCTGACCATTTTGCACCCATGGTATTTATTGAGCACTTACTAGGTGCAGAGCACTGTAGTAAACACTGTACAATATAACAGAGATGGTAGATACACATTACCTGCCCACAGTGAGCTTTCAGTCTATGTGCCAGGCACTGGGCTAAGCATTGGGATAGATACAAGTTAATCAGGTTGCACAGAGACCCTGTCCCACAAAGACCTCACAGTTATAAACCCTATTTTACTGATGAGGTGACTGACCCACAGAGAGTTAAGTGACTTGCCCAAGGTCACACAAGAGACAAATGGCAGACCTGGGAATAGAATCCAGGTCCTCTGACTCCCAAGTCGGTGTTTCTTCCACGAGGCCACGCTGCTTCGTTCCTATCTCCTTCACTACCCCAATATTTGTGTTTGTTTCTAAAGCAGTAGAGTGTGAAGCTTTTCACTGAAACCATGCATCACCTTCACTGGTAGCAGGAGAGGGGCAGGAAACTGAATGCCTAAGACTTGGCCCTGCCTCACTAACTTAAGGGGAGTAGATATGACGCCATTAGACTTGGCTGCCTCACTGGTCTCTGTCTGGTTCGGATCTAATGCCCTGTAACCTGGCCCTGGGCTCCATAGACTCTGTAGCTATCATTCCCAGGAGGAGGGGCAACAAGATTGTTACCAGGGTCCTGTATGCCTAAGTCCTCTCTCCTAAATGCACCAGGCTCCATTCTCTCAGCAGTTGCCCTTCCAATTCCCCAATTCTGCCCTCAGAACATGCTCCAGGCCCCTAGGGTAGAAGCTACATATCCCAGCACCCTTCCTTTTCCCTCCACTTCCTGCCTTTCTCCCTCACAGCTTCTGACTCTTGTGATGGTGCTGACCACTCTGGAAAAGATACCCCAGAGACAGAAGCTGTGAGGAAGGCGAGAGCCTGCCGGACAGTGAGAGGGAAGCCAGCCAGGTCAAAGATTTCCCTACCCTCATGACAATGCAGCTTGAGCAGAGCACCATGCATCACTGGATTTAAAAATATGGGGTGGGGAGAGAACAGAGAGAATATTGGCAAGGGAAGAAACCTCCTCAAAATAGTGTAGAGCATGAAATGGAAGGATGCGAAGGAAGGAGGGAATGGGGAGTAAATTGATTTTCTGGTTGCTACTGGATGTCGTGTGGGGGACAGGGCTTTCAAATCCTGGAACACCTATAGTACCTACTAGTGGATGATATATCTCTGGATCTTATACATGGTGTACTGCTTTTCCTAAACTGTTCTCTACTCCCTCTGGAGGCTGGCAGGAGCGGGATACAGTGTTCGACCTAAGGCAGGGTGGGAAACTACTAAGCAAGAGGTTTCTCTCTGTGATGGTTACAAGGTGATTAGGTGATGTTTTGACAGCTAATCAGGATTTTTTTATTTCTGAAAAGTTACAGCACCCTTGCCTCTGGATAAAAAATGGTGGACACAAGGATGAAAAGAGATGGAAGTAGATATTGATGCCTACAGTCATATGTATGGGATATTCCCAGACAGATTTTTTGTTTGTTTGTTTTACTGTGTCTAGACCAGAATCAAGAGTATTTATTGAATGTCTCCTCTGTGCAGAACACTGTATTAATCCCTTGGGAGAATACAATAGATTTGGAAGGCATGGTTAATGCCCTAAAGGATCTTATAGTCTAGCAAGGGAGACAGATGCAAAATAATTTTTATTTCCCCCATTTTAGTTCACCTTCCCAAGTCATGTTGCTGTTGCTCTTCTTTATCTACCCTTAGCACTTATGCATAGTCTTGATTTGCTAAGTAACACTAACAAGCAGTCAGTCAGTCAGGTTGAGGACATTTTGGAGGCTGAGGGGACTAACACAGGTTGGACACTGCCCCTATTCCACATAGAGCTCACCAACTAGGTTTAATTCCCATTTTACAGATTGAAGTAACTGAGGGCTAAAGAAGTGAAGTGACTTGCCCAAGGTTACAGAGCAGCCAGGTGGTTTGACTCTGGCTCCAAGAGGCTTATTATAGCCAAGTGAGTATAGAATTGAAGCAATTCTCCAGGTCATTCAGGAAAAGGAATTCGACCTGAAATACATAGTAGTAATATAGTAGGACTAATAGTAGCAGTAGAAGTTAACTCTTCTATGAAATAAGGTCACATAGAACACCGAAGCAAAAAAAAAAAAAGAAAACTGTCAAATTCTACCTTCATTTTGTTACGCTAGACGTGATGCCCATGATGTTGGTGGGCTCTTTCCCCAGTCTGCTTTACCTTTTGTCAACTTAGCCCTTAGTTTTTCTGTTCATTTAATTACATGATAGTAGAGCACAGTTAAGGCTAGATTAAAGGTGCTGGGGTCTGAAGCGAGGCTGTACTAGAAGAAACGGGGAAGAGATTTTTGAGACCAGAACTTCCTTTACTTTCACTGAGATGCTCTAATAGAGCAGTGCAGCTCTGGATCAGAGCCAAGTGGAAAGTAAATTGAACTTTGGTAAACCATTCACCCTGATGCAACTCATGTGACCCAAACAAAGACAGGGAAACAGCTGTCCATCAGAGCATCCAAAAGAAGAAGGGCTAGGGGTAGATTCTCAATTTTAACCCAGCCTTTAACTAAACTAAGAACAGACTGTATTAATTTACCATTCACAGTTAAATTGAAAAGATGAATATTAATTTTTTTCCTTTAATTCCATATAGGGTTAATAGCAACTATAGACCCTTTCTCAAATTTGCATTTGAAACTCTTTATATTTAAACTTGCTTCTGCACTTTTCAACAAATGAACTTCATTTATATAAAAAAGAAAATGTTAATGTTGTCCTATTTTCAAACTGTTCCTATCAGAGTAACGTATTGATACTATATTCTAAGTATTTGAACTATAATTGTTTTATGCCATTCTCAGTTTTCCATTAATGAAACACTTTCTTTTCTCATGCCAAAGTAAAAATCATAAATTACTCATATTTTGATGTCCTCAATTACTATTTTTAGACAGGTACTTTATGGGGAAAAAATACCATTTACAGAAGCATGACTCTCTCAATAAAAATTACCTTTGTCACTTTTTAGATATATCAACATTCCCATTAGAGAATGCTCCTATTGGACATAATAGACACTACAATATGGTGCCATTCTGGCCTCCGGTTACCAATGATGAAATGTTTGTCACTGCACCAGAAAACCTGGGGTACTCATATGAAGTTGAGTGGCCAAGTGAGTATTCAAGATTCAAACTTTTTTCAATCTTTACAAGGCAAATTGATGGATTTCAGCAACCTTCAAGTCACTGTGTGATGATCATTACTTCCATTTTCAATCAATAAATGATATTCATTGAGCACTTAGTGTGAGCAGAGCACTGTACTGAGCACTTTCCTATCTGATTTTGAAGTATTCAGTTTTGTCAGACATTATTATAGCCACGGTTTGGCACTGGAAGATATCGTTTGCTTTTCCAAGAGATTTTTAGGAATTTTAACTTAAGTAATGTAATTTTCAACTCTTCCTCTCTTTAATGATTAACTTTTACTGTTCCTACTTTTGTTGCTATAGGTCGGACTCTCAGTGTTTCAGAGATCATAACAATAGCAGTTGTGGCGGCCCTAATTCTGGTTGCCCTCATTTTTGGTGTTACAACTTGGATTGTTCGTGCCAGGAGAAACAAAGATGAATTACAGCAACCCCTTCTAGCCGAACAGTATCAACGCTATGCTGAAGAATACGAAAAACTCCCTAACCCAAACCAATCTATGGTGTGAAGCCAAACGGACCCACATTCTATAGCTCTTCACAGTGGGTGGATACACAATACCAAATGATCAGAATAATTCAGACATGTAGTTGATTTGGGATCCATTTTTTTTTATTTTTGAGGACAAAGGAGTACCTTTTTAAGTTGGAAATAGCTGGATAACTATAATCAAAATGTATTTTAGCACTGAATTGTCCACAAAATTTGCAAGTGTAGGCACAGTCAATCTCACAAATTTACACATTGAAACAATAGATCTGATATGTGTTCATTTTTCTTCTCTACCATTAGTACTTCCTATTACAATATGAGTATCTTTGAAAAAACTATTCTCTGTTTTCACAATAAATATACTTTCATTTCCACTATATCAGGTCAGTCTCTTACCCTTAATCATAAAAGGGTGATATTGTAGGGGAATAATTTTGCCATGACACTGTCAATACCAATTTATACTGAGTGTTGCAAACAATTCTCTTTCTCCATTTCATCACTTTCCCTCTCAAAAGGCATGAAGAAAGAAAATTTGCATGGTGGGGATGAATGGAGCGGGTACACAAAGGCAGTCAGGCTTATCCCTTCTCTTGTGCCAGGTATGCACATATCCTGTTTAGGGGAACAAAGTCAATTGTGTTTATCCCAAATGTGATTTTTAAATGAAGAAATATAGTGTAAAGCTTCAGCAAGATTATATAGAACAGCTCTTTCCATGTTAAGAACTTTCACAAAAAGCATTCTAAAAAGAAAAAAAAACCTCTATCCATTTTAAATGCAATTAGCTACAAAGAATTAATGTGTATTTTAGAACACAGGTATAACCTGTCCCCATCAGTTGTACCCCTACATAATATGATGACTTTGCTCAGTGACTTTAAATGCAAAAAAAAACCCAACAAAAAACAACCCACTGTTGCTCTATCTTTCTTTTTTAAAATACGTAGGGACCCTGGCCTTTCGTATAATGGGGAAAACATCTATGAAAATAGTTCCAGACGTGATTCATATATAATGCTCTGTAAATGAGTCAAAGGTCATTTAACCTGTCAGACAAAATGGTATTCATTAAAAATCAATTCAATCCTTTAATCTCCCTGACCCCTGCATTAAATATATGAACTTAGCTTTCAGTTCTGCTAAAATCAATTTTTCATGTAATGTTTTCCTTTAACAATTTTCATAGTCCCTGACCACCATATTAACTAAAAAAAGTGGCAATACCTTTTCCCCAAGATTGCAGCTTTGAAAACATTTGAATGTTTATTTTTAACATTAAATGTTTTCAATTCAAATGAGATATATTAAGCTTTTTTTCCCCCCAATCAATTGTGTTTACTGAATTCTTACTGTAGACAAAGCTCTGTACTAAGTGCTTGGGAGAGAACAGTAAAATAGAGTTGGTAGAGATGATTCTTGTCCAAAGGACCTTGCAGTCTATCTAGATACTAAAATGGACATATCTTATAAGTTGGAAGGATATCGATTGCATTTATTAAGTGCCTACTGGGAAAGAGTACTCAAGCATTTGAGAGAATACAAAAATAGAAGTGAAAGGCCCAGTCTCTATCCTTGAGAAGCTCACAACTTACTGGAAAAAGAATAAATTAAGGGTATTTACTGAGTGCAGAGCACTATACTAAGCTCTTAGGAGAGTACAACACAACAGAGTTTGGTAGACATGTTCCCTGTCCATAAAGAGTTTATAGACTAAAGGAAAGAAGGCATGATAGATGATTAGTATTAATCGGGATGAAGGCAAGGATGTTCAGATAATTTATTCACCTCATATCTTGAGAAGATAAAATCCAATATCTAAAGCAAAACTGTCTTAAGGCTTTTCCTTGAAATTTTCAGCATACCAAATACTGGTATACAATTTCTAACTCCAAAGAGAGACATAAACAGAAAATGTAGTGAGAAAAGATAAATCAAGAGGAAACTGAATTGAAACCAAGTTATCTGAAGTCCATTAGGTCTAATTAGGATAAAGACTGGATCTATGAAACTATGGTAAGAGACATCACACACTGCAATTTTTATTAGGATAACTAAATGTCTAAAACAAATACCACAAAAATGATGTTAGAAGGGTATTGAAATTGAAAAGCCAAATTATTAGGCTTCCGTTGTCCACAATACCATGTTGCTAATCAGTTTGCTACTGAACACCCATATCATCCCACTGACAACTAGGGCATGTCATAGCTAATTATCTATCATCATGCCCTGTTGCATAGGTAACACCTTGCCTGCTGCTACTGGGACCTATGGGCTGTCTGTTGATTCATTTGCATTGCCTTATAAGTGTCTCTGTGTACAGATCACACATCATGATGCTCGGGGACAATTGGCAGTCCCCACTTGAATGGTGGAACATTTCTAAAGCCCCGCCTCATTACTTAGTGAGTAACGTTGGGAAAGTACACTGGTTCACATACCCTGGCAACATAAATAGTCATCTGCTGTCTCATCTGCTTTCCTATGTCTGGGGTGTAGAACCAGATTGGCAAAGGAACTTTGCTACTTCTTATGCAAATGTCATTGGGAGTTCCTAGTTTTGGCACCGTTTCCTTTTACATACCCAATTTATGGCTCCACCGTCTGCCGCATCGTGTGCTGAGATAGCTTTTTGAGAAAATCTCAAATTAGCTCTTTCATATCAATTGATCCTTATTCTTTCTTCCTGTCTACATTAAGATCACAAGTCTTCCCAATGGATCACTTATGAAATCATAGTGTGAGGATATTCAGCCAAAGCACTAAAGCAATCAGTAATTTACAGAACCTTTGAGTGAATCTGGGGCAACTAATCACCATGGCCAGATCCCCTTAAACAATTCACACTTACTGTTTGCCTAATCATTTTTGAAAGAAATATGCATGAAGAAGGTAAAAGCTGTGGAAAGGAAGAGTGCAAAACATATTGAATCTAAATTCTATACAGATGATGATTTAAGAATTTTCTTTTCCAGTCTAAATAACAAGCCTGAATAAATATCTAGGTTTTGCCCAGATCCTTTCTCTCTGACCCCTTTTCATTCCTCGTTTCTGGTAGATTTCTTTATCATTTTCTGACCTTTCTTTGGACACTCTCCTCCTCTCCTCTAGGCCCCTCAACTCCAATAGTTTGTCTCCTATTCTCTGCTCTTTCTATCCCTTTCAGTGTCTCGTCTCATTTCCCTTTTTGATTCGTCCTTCTTCGGTTGTTCTGTGTGCTTCTCTATCTTTCCCTACTTCTATAACCCTTTGTTCATCTCCTGTCCTGTTCTTTTTACTGCCTCATAGCCTGCCTTGGTGTCTGTGAGGCTGGATTCATAAGGATGGGTTGTGGTATCTCCCTGGTGATCCCCGCTGCATTGGTGAGAATCTGCCTTACCCAATTCACAGTCCTCTGCAGAAGGCATAAAATGTCTCTGGTGTCGTCAGTTATGGTGGTGGAGGGAGATCAGCTGGGAGGCTGAGTGGGTCCTTCCAGACCACAGCAGGGAGTCCTGTGCCAGCCACAGTGGTGGACGCTGGCAGGGCAAACCACATCCTTGAGGTCCCCATTCCTGCTTCATGGAGCGGCAGGGAAACGGAGGCATGACTGATCCCTGGCCATAGAAGGGAACACATACGACAGCCACCCCTGCACCCCCGACATACACCTTAGAAGCATGTTCCGGCCGAAGCATGTACTTATCCTGGCACAGGCACAGGGGAAACTGCCTCCTCTGTAACATTTTAAAAGCCTTCTCTGTCAACAAGCCAAGCATTTTCCTTATTAGACTCATACTCACCTTTATTTTCTAAATGTTTCATGGATACGTGATTTCATTTATTCCTAGGAAACAAAGAAACAAAGCAATTTGTGTTCCAACCATGAAATCTCTATGGGGTTGTAAAAGCCTCTGAAAAGAAAGGCCATCGGCATCTTTATCCTCTAGATGTCAGTGTGGTACTAGAATTGTAAGCTGAAGAGTCTGGCACCGACTGAAAGGAAAAAGAAAACAAAAAACCCTCAAAACAAAACAGGATTCCTGGAAAAGAAGGGGATAAGAAAAATGGACTGTGCTCATACCACTCATTAAAAACAACCGACACATTGTCGACCACTGAGCTACAACTGTACCTATGAAAGCTTATCAGCCAGTTGCAGAAAGAAGGTTTAAACTGGAATAAATAAAACTTAGAAATATGGGGGGAAAGAGGGAAAGGTGAAAGAATTACTTAAGCACTAATTAGTAGGAAAATTTCCATATTTAAATGATTAGTGTCCTAAAAATAAACTTAAAGTGAAAAGGCAAAAGGTAGTGTGGATTACTGAGGAATTTATGAACATGCCAAATCCCAACAATCTCACTGAAGATTCAGAAGTTAAAATCGTATAAAAGGTCGAAAACAAAATACAGCATTAGGTAGGAAAAGAAAATAGAAAAAGATTTTTTTTTTAGAAGTATGGTTCTCAACTTATAGCATTTACCATTACGTTATAAGAAAACCCAAGGGTAAAATAGGCTGAGGCAGGAGCTGCAACAAATCACCTTTTGGGAACTGACCACGTGCACACTTGTCATTTGCCAAATACCATAATGCTATAAATGTTCATCAGCCTTTAAGAATGTCTTGGAATATAATACAGACCCAGGGAATTCTGTGATACCCCTTGCAGTGTCATGCAGATGAGGATGCTCAATAAATATCTGTAGGATTCAATCAGTGGTATTTACTGAGCTGTGTAGGGACTGTACTAAGTGCTTGGGAGAGTGCAATGCAGCAGAGTTAGTAGACATGTTCCCTGACCACAAGGAGCTTAACAGTCTAGAAGATTGAGTTGGAAAAACTCTAATCAATTCTGCTTTTGCCTATCTGTGTTAGAAAAGTGCTTGATTACAGAAGAGGGGCTTATCTCAGGTATTTTGCATCCTTAATGTCAAAGTAATTAGTCTCTATGTTGTTCTCTAGGAGAAAGCAACAAGGATATTTTCATTTTTCTTTCAACTGAACAAAGTAAGAAATGATAGCTTGCAGTATCTCTAGGGCAGTCAGGTTTCATATGCTTGAAGAGTTTGCTTCGTTTGCCCATGTTTAGAAGCTGGCTTAGATATTACCACTAGAGAAAAAGTGAAGTTAATACCAACCTCAAGGACTTCATTAAACTGTCATGAAAAGTTTGTCCACAATCTCCATTCTGTAGATGAAAATAAACATTGAAATGAAGCCATAAAATAAAGAGGAAATTCTGAATTGCTGCTCCCTATTTGATTTTCCTTCATGGATTCTTTGTTCCTACATTCCTCTCCCCAAACCTGTTTCTTCTGGCCCCTCGGTTTTATAATTCCAATCAATCAATCAATAGTATTTATTGACAGCTTACTGTGTGCAGAGCACCAGGCTGAGCACTTAGGACATACAGTACATCAGAGTAGGTAGACCGGCTCCCTGCCTACAAGGACCTGGTTTTCCTTGTTCCTGACTTTTCTGCCTTTTCACCATGCACGTATGTAGATTTCCATGCTAATATTTTCTCATTTTATATACTCGTTCATGAAAATGAGATGATGTCACTCCCAATATCTGTGGAGGAAAGGCATAGAAAGACTCGTTTCCTCTTCTCATCGAAACTTAGTTCTATGTATGTATTTCAGTTTACACAGATACCTGCCAAGACATCTTTCAATAACCACCAGATGGCAATATTTCAGAGCCTTCTTGTTAATTTGCCAAATATGCAGCAGAATACATAATAATATTGGTATTTATTAAGCGCTTACTATGTGCAGAGCACCATTCTAAGCGCTGGGGTAGATACAGGGTAATCAGGTTGTCCCACGTGGGACTCACAGTCTTCATCCCCATTTTACAGATGAGGTAACTGAGGCACAGAGAAGTTACGTGACTTGCCCACAGTCACACAGCTGACAGGTGGTGGAGCCGGGATTCGAACCCATGACCTCTGACTCCCAAACCCATGCTCTTTCTACTGAGCCACGCTGTACATATGTACACAAATACATGAACATGGCTCTCCTTTAGATTTCAATCATGTTGATATTTTATGCCTGTGTGACTGATAAGACAGATCTAGACCAACAAACCCTTCAGCAGAGGGTGCACATAAAAATCGTCCTGTTTTTTATGGTATTTGTTCAGTGTTTACTATGTGCCAGGCAGTATACTAAGCACAAGGTAGATACAGCTAATCAGGTTGGATACAGTCCATGTCCCCACATTGGGCTCACAGTCTTATTTCTATTTTACAGATGAGATAACTGAGGCACATAGAAGTTTAGTGAATTGCACACAGCAGAAAAATTGCAGAGCCAGAATTAGAGCCAAGGTCATGCTGACTCCCAGGCCCGTGCTCTTTTCACTAGGACACACTGCCTCTCAAAGCTTTGCTCTGCTTTACGTTTTGCTAAATATAGGTCCTGGTAGCACTTTTCTTTGTATCTCATGGTATAATCTCTCAAAGACTCTGCTTTAAGAAGAGATACCTCATTTCTAATGGCTACGCAACAAGCTGGACTGACTTTTGCTGCTATTTCCTAACTGTCTACTTCACTGCCACATCATCTCAGATTTCACTTCACTGTGCATTTAAAACATTTCTTCTGTATTCCTTACTAATACTAATTCCACTTCAGTTCACCATTCAGCACCTCTTTGGGTATTCTGCTGTCATCTATTATCCTCCTCTCCCCCTCCTAGAGATATTGGATGGAGCAATAAATACTTTGATATTGGTAGACTGACTGTGATCCAGAACCACACTGCCTGTGGTCCTGTCTCGTCATCTGATGTTAAGTAAGGAATGTAGATGGTCAGAATTCATTCATTCAGTAGCATTTATTGAGTGCTTACTATGTGCAGAGCACTGTACTAAGTGCTTGGAATGTACAATTCGGCAACAGAAAGAGATAATCCCTGCCCAATGACAGGCTCACAGTCTACTGCTTTAGAAACTGGAGGTGACCATGTTCTACAAGAAAGTTAGAAATCATAACTTTTCCATACACTTTCAGTTTGGTCTGGAGTTTGATGCTATTTGGGTGCTACACAATAATAATAATAATAATAATAATGGCATTTGTTAAGCACTTCGTATGTGCAAAGCAATGTTGTATGCACTGGGGAAGATACAAGGTGATCCGGTTGTCCCAAGCGGAACTCACAGTCTTAATCATTTTCTCATAGGATGTGCTGGTCATCTTGATCTTTGTTTTCTAGCTCTTGGTCAACATTTTATCATCAGACAATGGGCTCCCTAGGAAGCAGAATTCAGTGGCAGCATTCAACTTCTGTGGCTAATAGAGATCCTTGGATGTTTACAGGGCAGATATTAGATTTAATCTAGGTGTTTTGCAGACTAATTGTCAGCTACTGCATCTCACTGATTCTTTGAAGTGGTTCATAATCACCTCAATGTCTTCTTGGGTTTAACTTTGGAACACAGTCATTAACATATAAAAGCTCTAAATCAATGATTCAATGGCTTTCAATGATGCTTTTATTGGCCTGTTGAGTTTCCTAGAAGATTGGAATCCTATTCTCATGCTAGCTTTGCCGATTCCTTATGATAGCCAAAAGCACGGCTGAGTAGAATAGATTGAACAAGACTGAGCCAAATATACAACCCTGCTATACTATTTTTATGGTGGGAAAAGGTTCAGATAATTCCTATTCAATAATGTCATGCCCACCATATCATCAGAGAGGAATTTTAGTAAATTGAAACACTTCTTCCGCAGCTAAGTGGCAAGGGCATATATCCACTAATTGTGTCAAATATTTTGTAAGGTCTACAATCAGGATTTGTGTCTCTAGACCAATACATAGCCTGCTAATAAATGATAGGCTGTGATAAAGGTTTATTTGTTGAGCCAGTTTCAGGCATCTCTTAAAAGTGGACAATTGGAGCTTTCTTTTTAAAACATCTCCAAATTTGAGCAATAAGACATATGGCTGCTGCTTCACCCCACATTTTACACACAGCCTCCTTCAAGCACTTAGTACAGTGCTCCACACCCAGTAAACACTCAATATAAATGATTGATTGATACTGATAAAAAAAGGTTTATTTTAGCAAATACTCCGTGTATCCCAACCAAGCAGGCGATTAGGACTTTCCTCCAAAAATATCTCAAAATCTGTACTACGAAGCGTGTTGTTGCAGTTTCATTTCAAAAGAGATGCAGCTAAATGTTCATAATGCCCTTTATGCTAGTAGCCACATAGATAAGGAATTAAAAGCATCTAAAAATATAGCCATGAAAGGGTTGAATAGACAGGAGAATTATAATTAGATTGCAAACTCTTCGAAGGCAGGGATCACGAATCTAACTTCTATTTTATGATCCAAGAAGCTAAATACATTGTTCTGCACACAATAGGTTCTCAATAATAATTGTTAATAAGGACGGTATTTAAGTTTGAGTGCTTAAATACTATTACAAGGATTACTACTCATTGTAATAAGCACAGAGACAAGATAATCAGATCAGACACAGTCCCTATCCTGCAAGGGGCTCACAATCTAAGGGGGCGAGACAACAGATATTGAACCCCATTTGACAGGAAACTGAGGCACAGAGAAGTTAAGTGACTTGTCCAAGATCACACAGTTGGCAACTGGCAGAGCTGGGGTTAGAACTCAGGTTTTCTGACTCCAGGGTCAGTTCTCTTTCCATTATACCATGCCATTACCAATAAATACACTCTCCCACTTTTGGCCCTAGAGTTCCCAAATACTGCTAGGGCTTTCTGGGGCCATAAGGAACACACTGTGTATACAGAAAGTACTAAGTTTAAAAGCAGCATGGCTGAGTAGAAAGAACACAGGCTTGGGAGTCAGAGGTCATGGGTTCTGATCCCAACTCCATTATGTCAGCTGTGTAACTTTGGGCAAATCACTTAACTTCTCTGTGCCTCAGTTACCTCATCTGTAAAATGGGGATGAATTCTGTGAGTTCCACATGGGACAACCTGAATACCTTGTATCTACCCCAGTAGTTGGAACAGTGCACGGCACATAGTAAGCACTTAACAAATGCCATCATTATTTTCTCCCCCGATTAGACTGTGAGCTGGTCATTGGGCAGGGATTGTCTCTATCTGTTGCCAAATTGTACATTCCAAGTGCTTAGTACAGTGCTCTGCACATAGTAGGTACTCAATAAATACTACTGAATGAATGAATTAGGGGGCGAGGCAAATAGAATTCTCCCTACGATACAAGCTCCATATGGGGCAGAGACCATGTCCAATCTGCTTATCTTAGATCTACCTCAGTGCTTAATAAAGTGCTTGGCCCAAGCACTTAACAGATACCATAATTATTATTAATAAAAGCACTTTATTTCCAGGGCTCATTACCAGGGTCCAGGGTGGGAATAGACCTTTCCAATTAAGTGTAGTTCCTCATCTATGTCTCTAGTAATAAACATGAAAAACATTGTAGAGAATTAGAAGATTAAAGACCTGTCTTACCTGTAAGAAGGAAGTCATTAGATTCCCCTCTCAGAAATGTAGGAATACCTCTGGAGATTTTTAAAGAGCGGGTAGGCAACTGCAATTTGTAGGAAGATTCAGGTTCAGAATCATGACAAACTCTACAGTATATTCTAATTATTAAGACAAACATTGCTAAGATGATTATCATGAATAATATTAATAATGGTAATTGAATAATATCAACACCCTCAAGTCACACATAGGTACACCCACATCATTTCCTCCTCTCCTTGCTATCTCATCAAATGTCTCTCTTTAAACTAACTACCAAAGAAAGGAATGAGGAAATGATGTGTGTGTGCATGTGTGAATTTGCTATTTACAGCTTTTATTCAAACCACTTGAATTCCCTCCCATTGATGTACACCACTAAGTTATGCATCTACCAAAACATCTATCGAAGATTAGTTCCAATTTCTGGATTATTTTTTCCCTTGTAGGCAAGGTTATGAGAGTAATTCTCAAGAATGCAAAATTTTGAATCAGCTATTGAATGTTTCTGGGGAAACAGAAAAACAATCAATTCCACTGCTCTTAACATGACTTTATTTTTCCACAAAAAGCATCTGAAAGGTAGAAACATATTTAAAATGATATGAACTAAAAATACTGGTTTGAATTGACCTTGGTTTAGCTTTCTTTTCAAAATATCAATGGCATCTCCCCTGACCCTATCCAATAGAGCTAATAATAATTTGCAGAATTCTAGCTAGCATCCATCACAAACAGCTTTAGGCACTGTTCAACCTCACTGCTGTGTGACAGATGTCAACACATTTTTATTTTGACGAAGAGACCAAACAAATATAGCAAAGCCTCTTTGAAAGTAAGTGAAACAGTGTGATGCAACCCCGGAAGGCAAAATCTCAGTATCTCCTTAAGAACACAACTACATTATTAAAATTAATTAATCGTGCAGCCTACTTTTAATGCTCATGAAACATGAGGGGGGGGGGGGTTTCTGTTAATGTAGGTGGTTTTTACAACATTCTAACTAATAAAGAGGTAGTATGTTGTAGTATCCTGATGAGAACTTTAAACAACATGTGAAGCTCAATACTCTCTATTCATACACAGAAGGTGGCAGATGTGGGCTCCATTAGGGAGCCAGCCCAAGCCCTGCCCGCTACCACTGCCATCTCACCCTGGCTATTGTAAGTAGGACCAAGGGAGGGAGACCGGTGCATTTGGGGATCTTTTCCCTCTTTGTGCCTGTCTGTACTGGAAATTCTTTTACTGGCTCCTGCATCACAGGAGCCAAATTTGGGTGAGTGGGATTGGTTAAACTGCCCTCTTTGCACTATATTTGACATTGGCATAATTCCTCCTCTCCTCCCCCCCCATCTTCTCCCCTCTTCACACACAATGCTTGGGCAGGACAGGCATCTAGTCTTCCCCATCCCTTGGAGCTAAATAGGGACCAGCTGGATATGGATATGCCACGATGGTAGCTCCCCTTCTGTTGTTCCCCCATGCAGGGAGTCCTCTGCTCCTTGGCCTAGCCCCAGAGCCTGGGAGGGATTTTGGAGGAATCTGGGGAATCTGGGAAAACTGGAGACAAGTCAAACTCTACTCCCTCTTCCCAGCCTTGCCAGAGAACCCCCAGAAGAAGTTCTGCTTGCAGTACACTGGGCAGGTCCTCCAGTTCCCAGGATCTTTCCTTCTTTCCCAGGCTTTGGAAACCCGGTGGGGGTGCTCTGTTCTCCGTACCCCTGCCAGGCTCTAAGAACAGTTAAGGGCATTATTGTCCTCTGATACCAGACAGAGATGGAGCTACCACCACCCCTGGAAGTCATGCTCTTCGATGCCAAGCTCTTCAAGACCCCAGGATATTCCTCCAGCCCCAGGGAGAGGGGCAAGTGGTAATTTATAAACCATGGTGAGAGACTGCCATTGTGGAGTTGGCAAACATCCTGTTCCCATCCTGCGTGGGGCCCAAATACAGCTTCATTGCTTTCTTTAGAAGTCTTTATCTGACCTTAGTACAGCCTAACATGCCCTCCTCTTACAGATGAGATGTCAGTTTAATAGATTTTTGAAGTTATTCTCTATCCACAGCTTTTTTAATTTCTTTTAAATTCTGCTCACATATTGTACAAGCTTGCAGCATTTTGGCCTTTGCCAAGCAACTCCTACATATTTACCCTATGTCAAAATTAAGAAGTCCAAGTCAGGGATAAAATAGCAATTTGTCCAGGCTTTTATGAACTCACCCTAGGGAGTGGACATTAGGGAAAGCAGAAAGAAGATTCAGATAATACACACTGACCAAAGAGGCAGGTGGTAGAGGAGTGATGGACCAACATGGCCTAGTGGAAAGAGCACAGGCCTGGGTATCAGAGGATTTGGGTTCTAATCCCCACTCTGCCACTTGCCTTCTATTTGACCTTGGGTGAGTCAACTTCTCTGTGTTTTCCTATCTCATCTCTTCTATAAAATGGGGGTTAAATAACTTTCTCCTTCTCCCTAAATTTGCAAATCCCATGTGAGACATGAGTTGCATTGGAGCTAATTATATATCTCCCTCAGTGCTTATTACAGTGTTACGTACAAGTAAGTGCTTAACAAACATTATCATTATTACTATTAATAGGAGCAGCATGGCTTAGTGGAACGAGCACGGGCTTAGGAGTCAGAAGTCGTGGGTTCTAATCCTGTGTCCTCCACTTGTCTGCTGTGTGACTTCGGGCAAGTCACTTAACTTCTCTGTGCCTCAGTTACCTCACCTGTAAAATGGGGATTAAGACTGCGAGCCCCACCCAGGACAACCTGATAACTTTGTATCTCCCCCAGTGCTTAGAACAGTGCTTGGTACATAGTAAATGCTTAACAAATACCATCATTATTATTATTATTATTATTATTGCACAGAAAGGACCAGAGGGATTGAAGTCCTGACCCACCTTCTGGGATATGTTACATTCTTCACCCTCCTCTCACAGGCTTAGAGTGTACTGTGAACAATGCCTGGTCACTGGACTCAGCGGCTTGGCACAGGAGCCCCGGTCACTCCCTTCACTAGGCACCCCCATGCTGAGTAGCTCATGCTACCTGGAGTTTAAGCCAGAAAAACTATTTTATGCACTATTGTTCTTGTTTTCTTAGGGGATATTTTCTCACAAACATCAAGTCCCAATAGAAAGAAAATACTGAGACCACTCGCTCCTTGAGGTACTTTTTTGTTCTCTTCTGGACCAAAGTTAAGAATGCCCAACTGTATCCCATTTTCTATCTGGTTAGGCTTGGGAAAAGGAGAGAAGGCCTGGATGTCTCCAGCAAATGTTTATCAGCATGTGAGTGCTGAGAGGGAAGATAACTGCAATCACTTTGGAATTCACAGTCATTTTTCCTTAAAAGCTGCAACTTGACATAATTGTACAGCAGCAGAATTATTGCCTCAAACATCCTCTGTATATGCCTATGGGCCATGTCAGATGATAAGCTGATCCATACATACACACACAAACAAAAAAAAAAAAAACCAAAACTGTTCTTGGTTTTCAGAGATGATGCTACTGGTGGTGAGAGAGATCCTATCTATGTGGGCAGAGTGGTTAAAAACGCCAATATATGACCAGAATGCAATTTAACAATCTTAATATCCTGATCTTCACTAAGCCTTTCTCAGAGAGAAACCCCTCTTATGATTGCTGCCAACCAGTTTGCTATTCCTAACAATGCTATCTAGCTAAGGGAGCAGGAGGGTAGAACGTTATCATGTAGCAGTTGCAGTTTTGCACAAATTCCTATGGGAACGCAATTGTATTCATCAGCAACATACCAAATCTATAATGCTTTTGAGTGGTAGAAACAAGTTAATCAGGTCAGGCACAATCTTTGTACCACAGGGGCTCACAGTCTAAGAGGGACAGAAAACAGGTTTTGAATCGCCATTTTGCAGTTGAAAAAACAGACACAGAGAAGTCAAGTGACTTGCCTAAGGTCACACAGCAGGCAAATGGCAGAGCTGGGATTAGAACACAGGCATTCTGGCTCCCAAACCTGTGCTTTATCCACTAAGCCATGCTGCTTCCCTGTGCAAAGATGCTTCAGACAGTCTCACCTCCTCTTCATCACCTGCTTTGTTTCTTCCATGCAGAGAATTGGACCAAACCAGTAAAATTATTGGTGAAAATTTGGATTATTTGTAAAGTCAAATAAACCATTTTGGTTTTCAATGACATTTTTATCAGTAAAATGTTCCAGTAGCCAAATGTATCCTCAGACAACTTTGAATTTTCAAAAGAAAGTGATGAATGGCAAAGATAAAATATTTGCATGCTTATTGAACATGTAAATTAAAACAATGGTTAAATAGATGTAGATGTTATAGGCAAAAATATAAATGAAAGAAGAATTGGGATCCTTAATAGTGCATCTCCATCCATATGTGTTCATGTATGTGTGTATAGCTGAGAGCAGCAACCATGGTGGAAGAGAGAGCAAGTTGGACAGGGTAATAGAGCTCTGTCAGTTCAATCATTGTGGGCCATCAGACAGTCACCAATGAGTCCTTTGAAAACGATGACTCTCCCACCAGGACAGTGTGACTGGGGAATAGTACCTAAGCCTCAAATCAGCTCTGACCAACAGTATTGCTCAATAAATTAACAATTACAACTTCTCCATCAAAATCGATGAATCAATCAATGGTATTTATTGAGTGCTTACCGTGTTCAAATTACTGTGTTAAGAGTTTGGGAGAGCACCATACAGTGGAGTTGGTAAATATGATCCATGCTCAGAAGGAGGGGAAGACAGATATTAAAATAAATGATGAATACATATATAAGTGGGGTGGGTCTGATGGTGGGGGGTGAATATCAAGTATCTAAAGGGTAAAGGTGCTGCAGAAGGGAGAAGGAGTAGGGGAAATGAGGGCTTAGTTGGGAAAGGCCTGTTGGAGGAGATGAGATTTTAATTAGGTTTTGAAAGTGGGGAGGGTGGTGGCCTGCTGTGCATGTCAAGGGGGAAGGAGTCCAGGCCAGAGGGTGAACGTGGGCAAGAAGTCAGCAGTGAGCCTGTTGTGGGCAGGGATTGTCTCTATTGCTGAATTGTACTTTCCAAGCACTTAGTACAGTGCTCTGCACACAGTAAGCGCTCAATAAATACGATTGAATGAATGAATTAAAGAAGTGAAGTATGCAACTTGGATTGCGGTAATTTAGTCAGGTAAGGTAGGAGGGGAAGAGCTGATTGAGGGCTATAATATGTATGGTAAGGAGGTATCCAAACATCTAAAGAGAAGGTAGGGTACAAATATCAATTTATAATGATATATTTCACTCCACTGCTATAGATGAAAGGACAGACTGACTTTCTTGATTCTAGACTGTAAGCCCATTGTTGGGTAGGGATTGTCTCTATCTTTGCCGAATCGTACTTTCCATGTGCTTCGTACAGTGCTCTGCACACAGTGTGCGCTAGATAAATACGATTGAATGAATTGAATGTGTTCAACTACTTCAATGGGAAACAGCATGGCCTAGTGGATTAAACATGGGCCTGGGAGCTAGAGGATCTGGCTTCTAATCCCAACTCTGCCTTTTGCCTGCTGTGTGACCTTGGGCAAGTCACTTAACTTCTCTGTGCCTCAGTTTCCTCAACTGCAAAATGGAGATTCAATACCTGTTCTCCCTCCTACTTAACTGTGAGCCCCATATGTGATGGGGACTGTATCTGGGCTGATAAACCTGTATCTAGCCCAGTACTTAAAACAGTGCTTGGCACATAATAAGCACTTAACAAAAACTATAAAAAATTAGTTTCCTCATAACATTGCATTAAGCTGTGTGCTGCCAGATTGTAGAATTCTTTAACAGCTCTGGATGCTCTTAGGAAGGGTTTCCTGGTTCATAATGGTATTTGACTTTGGTCAAATATTCTGTCTATGGCAATCTGTTGCTCCCTGCAAGCACTTCATTTTTTTGCTGGATTTCACAGCACTGAAGACAGTATAGAGCAGTTCCTGTTATTGGCAAAGACATTTTGGCACATAAATTAGGCACTTGTACATAACACTTGTCCTGTCTTCAAATAAGATGACTTTAGTTTCTGATACTAAGAAGAACTTGAACAGTGACATCTCCTTGTAGAATTTAGTCTTCTCTCCCTGCCCATAAATCCCACCTCAGCTTCTCAAAAAGATCTATAGCATAAACAAAGATATGGGCCTAGTGGCATTTCCCTGAATTCAAGTGAATATGACTGAGAAAGTGAAACACACAGATAAAATTTTTCCCAGGGTCTATTAAGCAGTTACCAGGAGGAACACTTAATATTTCACTACCAGTGGTGAGCCATCATTCTGAGACACAGTAACCCCTATGCTTTCCGCAGTAACCCTTCAATCAGTGGTATTTGAGTGCTGACTGTGTGCAAAGCACTGTACTAAGCACTTGGGAGAGGACACTATAATAGTGTTGATAGACAAGTTCCCTGCCCACAGTGAGCTTACGGTCTAGTGATGAGCTTACAGCCTAGAGAGCTTGGTGACATTCTTATTTTAATCTCTCTACATTTTTTCATGCAGTGTGACAATCACCCTCAGAATTGCCAAGTAAAAATTTAGAGCTTTTTCATTTCCTGGACCTACAGATAAATTGAAAAAAAAATCACAGTAGATTCTGTAAAGCATTTATGTCTGATTACTTTGTTTCTTGGACTGTTATGCTATCTCTGTATAATTAACTTCAACTGGTTAGAGACTTGCGATGTCTCCATTTACAACTAAGTAATGCTTCCCCTAATGGCAGGGGGGCAAAAAAGGTGCACTAAAGACACTCAAGGATGCACTCTGCTCTCACCACAGGTACCTCATCTTTGAACCAAAGCACTAGTATATCATGGAAGCAGCAGCTCTAACAAAGCTCAAATCATAAAGACTGGTCAATATGTCCAAACATCTGTAGGAATAAGGAGGCCAGATAGAATTCTGCTTTACTTCGATTTTCACCATGCAAAAATGGGGATTGTAACTTTTGAAGCTTTCGAACTATATTTAACATGAAAGCATTCCTAATTTGTTTTTCCTCTACGATTCTGTATACACAGATAGCAAGGCAAATTAGTTACTCCAAATCTGGTTCCCCTGGGTGGAGATGTTCAATCTGCACTTTAAACAGAACTATGCCTGGGTGTCATTAAGCATTTCAGACCATATTCAGAAACAATGGATTATTTCGATTTGTGAACTCTCTTGATGTCAAGAAATCAGAATTTCAATAGCACCAAAAGTATCTGATAAAGTCCTCAGAAAGACCTAGGCTTTGATCCACAAGATCGTTAGGATTCTTTCTGGTTGAATGAGAACAATGATTGTGTCCTCCTTGGTCAACTGCATTTCTGAGCAAGAGACCATGTTCTTCGTTTGGATGGTTTGAGGCAAGAGAAGTGAATTGGTATTGCTTGACTCAATCTCACTTATAGGCATATTAAACTACCTGCAAATAGAAGAATTGAGGCTACGGCAAATGAGCCTGAAAAAAGATTCTTTACTTGGCTCTTAAATTATATGAATGGCCCCATGGGGAGGACAATCAGTCACCCTTTTTAGAATAATTCCAAAAATGTCCCATATACTTTACAAGTAATGATGGATGGAGCCTTGGTTCTGATGGTCCTGAAATTTCAGATCTGAAAAACAACACTAAAGAATGGATTATTTGTTGACGTTTGTGATATTGTACTCTCCCAAGTGCTTAGTACAGTGCTTTGCACAGTACATGCTCAATAAATAAGATGGAATAAGTATGATTGAATTATAGCCAGTTGTAGCTGGTACTTTCTTGTCATGATATGTTTCGGTTGGGGCACAAAGTGCAGTGAGCAGGTAAACAGGCAAGAGAGGAACACATTGTGAAGTTTAAGTCCAAGCATTTTATGTGCCAGACCTATTTACTTCAGCATAGTCCTGATCCTGTTCTGTAGTACCATTACCCAGCAGCCAGTTGCCTTGGTAGCTGCTGTGGTCTTTACCACGCACATCAGCCATCTATTTTTCAGGATTCTTACTGGGCTGGTCCATCTCCCAGAACATCCTAGATTGTTCTTCAGTCAGATGTCTTCATCACTGATAGTTTAGTTCCAGATGGCAGACCGAGAATCAGAATGCAGGTGTCCACAATTCCAGAGCAGCTCTCTTTCCACGGGACCAGCAGCAGGACTACTTGTAGAGCTAAACTACAGCTAGCTGAGGGCCCAGTTGGAACTGAGCTGACCAAGTCTGTATTGGGATTAGCCATTATGGAAGCCAACATAAGGTGCTGTCATTTTACTAGGAAATGAAAGATAATCGATCATTTTTCTCTAAGGCTTGAAATGTGTTGGGAATTATTTCAGCAGAACATTATCGTACTGTTTTTCAATTTCTTCCCCATGACATATTAAAGCAGAATCATTCACACCCATGGAATTATGATAACAAAAATATAACACAGAAGTCTGCCCTTCTGGTTTCACTTTCAATGAAAACACAGCCTTTGCTTGTTCACCTTTATGTAACACAAGAGTTTCAGGAGTGTAAAATGCTTTATAATGGCAGTGTCTTGGGGTACAGTATAATCTGTATACGAAGATTCCTCTTTCCAGCCAAATTTGATTGGACAACCCAGGAATGGCTTTCCAAAGAAGATGTGCATTAAATATGAATAAGCCAAATAAGAGATAAAATATTCTGTGGTTTGATTAGCACAGTTTCACTTGCTAACATTGTGAAATACTGGCCAAATGCATAATATTCATCGATGATTTCATTCCTCCAGAGAATCTATCCTATCTCTTTTCATCACAGAATCTAGAGGACTTTAGTCCTTCTCTCCTCCAAATCCCTTTCTGATTCACTATAATCTGGTTTCCACCCTTAACTCCACTGAGATCACACTCTCCATGGTCAAAGGCTTCTTCTTAAACCAATCCGTTCCTCTGTGACTTGTTGACTGCTTTGAAACTGAGAACCACTCCCTTTTCCTGTAAATGCTATTTAACCTTGATTTTACAGAAAGAGTTATCTCTTGATTCTCCTCTTACCTGTCATTCATTTTCCATCTCTTTCACTGGCTCCTCTTCCATCTTCACCCCTTAACTGTGGGTGTCCTCGAGGCTCTTTTCTGGGTCCCCATCTCTTCTCATTTTACACTCATTCCCACGGGGACCTCAACCACTCATTTGATTGTTCAATTGTATTTATTGAAAGCTTACTGTGTACAGAGTCCTTGGGAGAGTATAACAGTAAAAAGACATATTCTCTGCCAACAACCACCTCTATGTGGATGACTCACATATTTATTTTACTAGTCACAACCTCTCACCACTCCTGCAGTCTTGCATTTCCTTTAGCCTCCAGGAAATTTCCACATGAATGTTCCACTGGTACTTTAAGATCAAAATGTCTAAAACTGAAAACCTCATCTTTCTTTCTAAATGAATACCTCCACCTAACTTTCCCATAATAATAATAATAATACTGTTGGTATTTGTTAAGCACTTACTATGTGCCAAGCACTGTTCTAAGCACTGGGGTAGATACAAGGTAATCAGGTTGTCCCATATAGGGCTCACAGTCTTAAGCCCCATTTTACAGACAAGGTAACTGAGGCACAGAGAAGTTAAGTGACTTGCCCAAGGTCACACAGCTTACTAGTGGTGGAATCAGAATTAGAACCCATGACCTCTGCCTTCCAAGCCTGGGCTCTTTCCACTGAGCCATGCTGCTTCTCCATAATAACACCATCAACAACCTTCCCTGGCCTCTAAGTCTGCAACCATGGCTTTTTCCTCGACTCTCAACTCTCACAATCTGTCATTAAATTCTATTGGTTTTTCCCCCAAAGCATTTCCTGGATCTACCCCTTCCTGTCCAGCCAAATGGCTATCACCCTGGTCTCCTCACTGGTTTTCTGCCTCAAGTCGCTCTCCTCGAGTCCATATTTAATTATCTTCCTGGATCATTATTTTTTCCAAAGCTCATTCTGAATATCTCTCTCTACTCATAAGTACCTTCAATGGTTACCCATTTCCCTCTGCATCAAGGTGAAATTCCTGAATGACTTTAAAGCATTCCATCAGCTTTCTCCCCCTTACTTATTCATTCTCTTCTCCCACTATACACCAGCTCAAACTCTCCACTGCTCTGGACTGTGCTTCTCTCTTGCCCCCAACACCATGCTCATGCCTTTCCTCTTAACTGAAACTCCCTCTCCCTTCTAATGCCCCAGACCACAGCTTTCTCCATTTTTAAAGCCCTTTTGAAATCCCACCTCCTCCAGGAGCTTTTCCTGATGAGTTTTCTTCTCTTCAGGATATAGCCTCCCAAGTACAACTACAGCACTTTTGTGCCACCTGGGTCATACACGTAAATTGTTTAAATCCATGCACTAATTACCACCCATAGCAGCACATCTGCATATCTGCAAATATCTGCACATTTATATATTAACATATATTAACTAAGTATTGAATCTCTGGGCTGTAAGCTCATTGTGGGTAGGGAACAGATAATAATAATAATAATGTTGGTATTTGTTAAGTGCTTACTATGTGCAGAGCACTGTTCTAAGCGCTGGGGGAGACACAGGGGAATCAGGTTGTCCCACATGGGGCTCACACTCTTAATCCTCATTTTACAGATGAGGTAACTGAGGCCCAGAGAAGTTAAGTGACTTGCCCACAGTCACACAGCTGACAAGTGGCAGAGCTGGGATTCGAACTCATGACCTCTGACTCCAAAGCCCATGCTCTTTCCACTGAGCCAAACAGATCTACCAGCTCTGTCATATAGTACTCTCCCAAGCACTTAGTACATGCTCTGCACACTGTAACCTCTCACACTAAATATGATTGATTGCTTGATTGAATCCTGATTTTACAGTTGGGGAACCTGAGACACAGAGAAGTTAAGGTCATTCAGAGGGTAAGTGGTAGATCCAATATTAGAATCCACATCCTCTGACTCCTGGGCCCATGCTTTTTCCACTTGGCCATGCTGCTTCTGTATGGGACATGTGAGGAGGACAAATGGCAACAGGATTCTCAAATAGCTGTTGCACATATAATAGTTCTTTGTTTTCAAATACGATACCACTGATGGTAAAGTCCACCTGTAAGTACCTCTGTGGCTGAAAAGGCCAATGTAGGATTTACAGTTCTGGTCACAGTTCCCCTGAAAACTATCAGCTTTATGCAGCCAGGGATCCATCTATCATTTTTAGCGCAATGTAGCAGTAGTAATATTTATTAAGTTCTTAATGCATGAAAAGCACTGTACTAAACTCTAAGAAAGAATGCATATACAGGTGGGAATTAGACACGGTCCCTGTCATGCAATGACTACCTAAAATAGAGTTTAATGGAGCTTCACACTGCCATATAACAGCATGTGTCCTGGGTTTGAACATATTTTTGGGAGGAAAATGGGCTTTCTTCCTTTCCCCAACTCCCTCCTACCACTATTAAGTTTAGGAGTAGGACAGAACTGATGTGTAGTAAAAGGAAACAAGTTGGCTAAATGTAGCTTCCAGCTGTAACTGAGAGGCCTATCCCAACAAAGGAGAATAAAAATTAAGTGTCTTTCCCTCTATGAATATTAAAATACTCCAACTCCAAAGAACTGTGAAGGTGGAATTCTGTAATCCACTTCAGCTGTGACTATGACAGGCTGAATTTTTTTTTTCTCTGCTCTTGGATCTTACATAAAATTGATTCCAAAATTAAATTACAGCAGGATTTCAGGAAACTGTTTAACACCTAAATATGTCATTTTAGTACAACATGGATTTAATGACTGTTGATGAAATCTCTACAACCAATGGCAGAACACTGTTTTAAGTCAAGCTTGAAGTTTGCTGTCGTTGGCATGGAAGAACTAGTTTTATGATGTTCCGAGAGGCTATGAGAAAAATGTGTGAGAAATAGATGTTTTAGTAGTGACACACTGTTGTACGTGTTTTAGAATTCTCAGTAGGTTTACTCATGGGGAACTGCACCATCCTTCTCCTAGCAACCATTTATCTTGTATAGTTTTTTTTCATGTCAGTGTGCAGCTGGTTAAATATTTCCATAACGACCAGTTAAAACAGAACATTTCATTCAGTACAAAGACACCCTGGGATAAAGTCTCATTTTGTGCATTTGTGTGCATAGGTACAAAAATAGATGTTTATCTTTTCATAGCTTTCTGTGGGTCATATACATAAGATTAGGCACTCTTCAAAGGTGAAATACATAAAGTTCCTGTCCTATCAATTACTTAACTTTCCAATAGTGCAGAGCCATCAAAGGCAAGTAAGTTGATCTCTTAAAAGTGTATTGCTTAAAAAAACACTGAAAGGCAAGAAGGGGGTGAAGGGGATATTAATTGGATGCCAACAAATATTATGTTGGTTGCCACAATTTTATCAAACTAATATCAGCAGAGGATGCCAATTCTGACTTTGATCTCATCTTGGGACACAGTAAAAATATTCTCAGAAGTTGAAGGAAATAAGAATGTCTGTGTCCAAGCCAGACAAGACATCCATCTGCTGTGGTGATAGTCCAACAGAGGGACAGAGCAAGAATATGAAGGGACTGTCTAGCTCCTTTGTGATTAAAATACAAGTCACTCTTGCTCTTCTACATTTTGGTGGAGGTTATGTACCCTGGGAAAGAGTTGATTTATAACTTGGGGAAACTGGAGAAAAGGTAGTTTCTTAGATTAGTGTCATTAAAGACAACATACCCAGTGTATGGAAGGAACTGCAATTTTCCTTTCTTTTTTTTTTTATTTTTGATCCTTTGTCTCGCCTTTCAAATGCTTCAGCTAATGTTCATTTCCAGATAGACCTCAAGTACATGTAAATCATTTGTAGTTCTAAATTCCTCTGGATTTCAGAAGCCTAACCCTTCATAGAGCAAACAAGTGCCATGTTCAATAATGGTTTTTGAACAGAGTAAAAGGCATAACAGTATCTGCTTAGGCTATTTAGTCACCCTAGACTGCCTAGACTGGACTAGACTGGGTGTCCACAATCTATGCCACCTTTCTCATAAAGCTAGCTCTTGACCACCTGGGAATCAGGAAAGAGAACATCCATTGTCAATTCTGGAAAAACAAATTAAGTACATGCCCATTACTCCCCACCTCTAACCTTAAACTGAAGTCCTCTGCAAATAAGCACCCCCATATTTGATCCTCAGTTGCTGAATAGGTAGGAATGTCTGTGCACACCCCCAGTAGGCTAGTGACTGGAAGAGACATTCTATTTTATTTTTCAGTGTAGAAGAGGCTGTCCTTTAGGCTATACAGTCACCCAAGGATATAAACTTATCAGCAGTGTTATTTTTGAATATGAAAGATGGCTAAATTACACATACATGTACGCATGCACACATACGTACACACACAGAGATTAGGTTCTCTAGACTATGAACTCATTGTTGCAGGTAATGTGTCTGTTGTACTGTACTCTCCCAAGTGCTTAATATGGTGCTTTGCACACAGTAAGCGCCCAGTAAATACTACTGAATGAATGAGATTCTGAGAACGTGCAATGCAAAATCAAATCCAAGTGTTCATAGAAATAGAGGAAGTAAGATTTCAGAGTCTTCAAATCACAAATACACCATATTTTTCTGTAGACATAGCTACTTTTTACACAAACCAACACATGTACATCCCCATTTGGGGCTGGTCACAAAAAGCCAAGAGGGAGGAAAAATTCTCCATGGCAGTGGCAGGAAAAATCTGCCCAAAGCATGATGTGATGGAGAAATCTTGGCAGAACTCAAATGTTTACGACATGATAAATACAGACAAGATAATTTTGTACCATTTTAGCTCTGAAATCAGAAAAGCAAATGAAACAACCTCTACTTTTCTCTAAACAAATAACATGTAAATGTAAGCAATGGATAAAGAGACACTCATTATGACAGTACAGTTCCTAAATTAACATAATCGAACCTCATCTAACATTCGGCAAAAAAAAAAAAGAAAACAATGTTGAAAACATTTGGTGATCATTGAGCAAATGGAACTGTGTAAATCAGTGGAAGATTCACTCAAAGGATTTACAGAGATATGTCTGATGTGCTCATAGGAATGCAACACATTGTCCCTTGTCTCGTCTTGTGCTATCGAGTCTTCTCTGACCCATAGCAACACCATGGACACAGCTGTCCCAAAACACCCCACCTCCATCTGTACTTGTTCTGGTAGTGTATCCATAGAGTTTTCTTGGTAAAAATACAGAAGTGGTTTACTGGCCTCCTTCTGCACAGTAAAACTGAGTCTACACCTTCGACTCTCTCCCATGCCGCTGCTGCCCAGCACAGGGGAGTCTTGACTTGTAGCAGGTTGCTTTCCACTCACTAGCCACTAGCCAAGCTAGGAATGGATATGCCTCTGCTTGGCTCTCCCTCCTGTAGTCGAGACTGGTAGAGTACCGGAAACTCTCCAGTTGAGACCCTGAGAGGGTTCATTGTCCCTACAGCTCCCCAAAATGTGAAATACAGTTTGGGGTGAGGCTAGAAGCAGGGTGGCTGCTAAATAATGGTTGTTCTTGTAAAACTACAACAGGTAAAACACACCATCACCATCAACAGACATTCAATACAGTTGCACATTGGCTTTTACTATGTCAGATTGGATCATAGGTATTCCTGGGCTGCCATTATCTGATCATCCTCCAACCAGTTGAATGGGTTGATTTATATAGCATGCTCAAGAGCTGTATAATCTTATTGGCTCCTGCAGAGAAGATCTGATTTACCAGAAGATCTGCTGATCTTTTGTTATTTTGTACTCTCCCAAGCACTTAGTACATTCAGTAGGAGTGGGCAAAGAATCCCTGGTAAGGAGGAAGTGTTGGGTGCCAACCAGTCAAAAGCAAGACGCATTAGGGGAATCTACTTGGGAAGAGTGAAAAAAACATGAGCTGGGGTGTAACTGATAAGAAGAAATAATAATAATAATTCTCATATTTGTTAAATGCTTACTATGTGTCAGGTGCACACTGAGCACTGGGGTGGATAGAAGCAGATTGGCATAGTCCCTATCTCACATGGGGCTCAGTCTCAATCCCCATTTTACAGATGAGGTAAATGAGGCACAGAGAAGTTAAGTGACTTGTTCATGTTCAAAAAGCAGGAGCTGGAATTAGAACCCATGACCTTCTGACTCCCAGGACCTTAAGAAATCAGTCAACCAACAGGAATTTATTGAGTGCTGACTGTGTGCAGAGCACTGTACTAAGTGCTTGGGAAAATACAATATAATAGAGTTTGTTGAAAGATAATCAAAGGGTTGGCTGCAAAATAGAGGAGATCAAGGTACAATTAGTAGGTTGGTATTAGAAGAGCAAAGTGTGCAGGCTGAGTTGTAACAGTGAATCAGTGTGATAAGGTAGGAGGGGGTGAGTTGACTGAGTGCTCTAAAGCCAGTGGTAAGGAGTTTCTGTTAGATGAAGAGGTGGATGGGCAAGTACTGGAGGTTCTTGAGGAGTGGAGAGGCATGGACTGAACAGTTTTTTTAGAAACTGATCCAGGAAGCAGAGTGAAGTAAGACCTGAAGCGGAGAGAGACAGGAGGCAGGGACATAGGTCAGTAAGGAGGCTGATGTGGTAGCCAAGGCAGAATATGATAAGTGCTTAGATAATCATAGTAGTGGTTTGGATGGAGAAGATAGGGCAGATTTTTAGCAATGTTGTGAAGATAGAACCAACAAGATTTGGTAACAAATTGAATCTGTGGGTTGAATGAGAGATGAGTTGAAGATAACATCAAGGCTATGGGCCTGTTGGACATGGAGGATGGTGGTGCTGTCTACGGTGATGGGAAAGTCAGGGGGAGGACAGGGCCCAGTTGGGAAAATGAGGAGCTCCATCATGGACATGCTAACTACACCTCATTCATTCATTCAGTAGTATTTATTGAGAGCTTACTATTCATTCATTCATTCAATAATATTTATTCAGAGCTTACTATGCGCAGAGCACTGTACTAAGCGCTTGGAATATACAATTCAGTAACAGTTAGAGACAATTCCTGCCCAATGACGGGCTTACAGTCTAATCGGGGGAGATACTGATAATAATAATGATAATGATGGGGAAACGCCAACATTATTATTAAACACTTACTCTGTGCCAGACATTGTTCTGAGCTCTGGGGTAGTTACAAGATGAGGTTATCCCCCGTGGGGATCGCATTTTTAATCCCCATTTTCCATATGAGTAACTGAGGCACAGAGAAGTTAAGTGAATTGCCCAAAGTCACAATCTGTAATATTTTATTACCTAGAGAATATTACCAAATGGACTTTGACATTTCCTTTCCTTTTGATATTTAACTCACTAATATGCAAGCAAATTAGAGCTCGCATTCAACACCCAGGCATGACTTGGTATGGCCCAAAAGAGCAAATAATAATGTTGGTATTTGTTAAGCGCTTACTATGTGCAGAGCACCATTCTAAGTGCTGGGGTAGATACAGGGTAATCAGGTTGTCCCACATGAGGCTCACAGTCTTCATCCCCATTTTCCAGATGAGGGAACCGAGGCCCAGAGAAGTGAAGTGACTTGCCCACAGTCACACAGCTGACAGGTGGCAGATCCGGGATTCAAACCCATGACCTCTGGCTCCTAGCCCGGGCTCTTTCCACTGAGGCACGCTGCTTCTCCAATGCACCTCATTCATCACCTTACCTGCTGGGAGCCCAATTAAGCACTAAAGAAAATAGAACCTGTTAATAATAGCCCATAACTCCTTTCTTCACAAAGCTGACAAGTATTTTCCAAATACTATTTCATTTGTCCTCATACATATCTGATCTGCAGAGCACCTAGGTGGCAAGACTTTGCAAGGAACTGAATTAGCATGACTCAAAGCTCCTGTCCACAAAATAGGTCATTTCTCTGAAACTCTACCTTTATATGTCTAACAGCTTGAATCTTCTCCAACTTCCCTTGAAAACTATTTCATTAGTGATCGTCTAACATTAGGAGTAATTCCCCCATTTCTACCTTCATTTTCCATCTCCTTGATTTAACCCAGAAATGGAAAACCATCTGGGGGAAGGCTCTATTTCTCCCTCTAAACTTGCTTGAGTTCAGCTGAAGTTCTGCCGTCTTCTTGCCAATCCTTGTATGTTCCTTTATCCTCTCTCCCTTTTTGGCTGGTCTATATAGGTAGGAGAGATGGCTCTTCCTAAAGCCAAGGCATAACCCTGATGACATAAGGACCCATTGGTGTGGGCAGTATCTACGGGGGGGGGGGGGGGGGGCGGGAGTGCAGAGGGAATGCTGCTGTTCCCCCCTTTGCAAAATGCATCCCAAGCACAGAAGTTGCAAGAATAGTGCCTGCCCTTTCTTAGCACTGTGGCCCACAGTGCTAGAAAGAGCAGTAGGTGAATCCCTTATGCTCTGGAGCTTGAATCCTCTGATATATAGATGGATGAAATTCCCCATCAGTAAGGACAGATGAGCCTCAGTCTTCAAGTCTCAGAACCGAGAACCTGCATGAAGGATTCTTTCGAATGTTAGTGGTTTGCATAACACCATTCACACACACACAATGATGTGCAGGGTCCATTTACTGGTGACTATAGTAGAGTGTCAGTATTGGGTTGCAGCTCCATAACCCAATAGGCAACTGCCTTGGTAGAGGCTCTTTGCTCCAACTGAAGCAAAAAGGGGATGTGAGGAACCTGTTTTCTTCTGCATGGGTCCTGTTGCACCCCTTCATCCAATGCTCTTGTGGATTCTAAACTCTCCAATGCTTAAGTCCCTCTCTACTATTGCATTATGTGCAAAAGGAAAAAATTCTGCTCTTTGAGGTCATTGGACTCCAAAAATATACCTACAAGTGGTACTGGAACAATAACACACCTCTTGAATTGCATTTCTCTTCCTGATCATTACTGCTGCTATTCACAATGGATGTGAGGTTGGTACATAGCTCTTCATTGCAAAACAGTAAGAGAAGCATTAGTGAGAAGCATTATGGCCTAATGGATAGAACATGGGCTTGGGAGTCAGAAGGACCTGGGTTCTAATCCTAGCTCTGGCACTTGTATGTGAAAACAAGCGAAATGTGCAGAAATATCTATAGGAGTTTAATGTAGAAATTTAGAACAAGCATAGACACACTGCTCCATCTTCTTTATTTTCTTTGTGTCTCTGTGTTATGAGATTGGTTAACTCTAAACACTGGAGCTGTTTCTGACACGCATTGCCAGAGTAAATAAATCTGGAGCTAGTAGTTTAATGAAATATTTCTAACCATTTATTTTGGGGATAGCCCTATTTGTTTGATTTTAGGTTTATCTACTTGGCAATCATAGATGTACTTATGAAAAGAGTGTTGTAGTTTAGAGGATTATACGCTCGCTTTCCCAACTCTACCTACTGAATCAATTTTGTAGAAAAAGGTTTTCAAGAAGTCTGTTTAAACTATGATGCCTCAAATTAGACAGTGGACAAATTCTTTGTTGGGATCCAGCAGCTATTCAGATGGGTGACTATAATATAATCTATAACAGTTAATGGTTAAAGGTAGCATGTGAACATCAGCCCATTTATCCCACACTAGGACTGCAAATCTGGAAAACATTCAGTGTTTGAGAATTTTTCATTAGTAACAATATAAGAGTTAATACTGGGAAAAGCATAATTAAGAAAAAAAATGAACCACTGAAAGCCTGAAAACTTTAAGATCCATGCAAGTGAACATTAAAATTTAACATCTTTAGATTGAAAAAGCAATGGGACTGCAATATTTGAAAAGCATCCTAGCCCATTTCTTGAGGGTATTTTAACACAGTCATATGCAGCATGGCTCAGTGGAAAGAGCACGGGCTTGGGAGTCAGAGGTCATGGGTTCTAATACCAGCCCCACCATTTGTCAGCTGTGTGACCTTGGGCAAGTCACTCACTTCTCTGTGCCTCAGTTACCTCATCTGTAAAATGGGGATTAAGACTGAGCCCCACTTAGAACAACCTAACCACCTTGTACCCCCCAGCACTTAGAACAGTGCTTTGCACATAGTAAGCGCTTAACAAATGCCATCATTATCATTATCATATGCTTCCTGCAAAAGAAGAGAGCCACCATAAATCACTTAAAATTGTTTTTATCTCAAATGAATCCTCAAGTGTTTGTTCAGAGGCTATAACAGTTTGTTGCCCTTGGAGGAGCAATAGTACTTCCTAATCCTTGGAAATGGGGAATTTGAAAGGGAAGGAGGAACTAGGTTCTAATCCTGGCTCTGTCGTGTTTGCTCTTTGACCTTGAGCAAGTAAATAATAATTGTGGTTGTTAAGCACTGACAATGTGCCAAGCCCTGCATTAAGTGCTGGATTAGTTACAAGATACTTTGGTTGGACACAGTTTCTATCCTACATGGGGCTCAGAGTCTAAGTAAGGAGAGAACAGCACTGAATTCCCATTTTATAGACGATGAAACCGAGGTATAGAGAAGTTGTGACTTGCCAAGGTCATGCAGCAGGCAGGTGGTGGAGTCAGGTTTGGATTCTAAGTTCTCTGACTCCCAAGACAGACTCTTTCTCTGACTCTTTCCACTAGTCCATGCTGCTTTTCAAGCTCTCTCTGTCTCAATTTCCTCATCAGTAAAATAGGGATTAAAAACCTGCTTCCCTTATATTTAGAGCGTGAGATCCATGTGTCCAATCTCTATGCTTAGTACAGTGCATGGTACATAAATAGTACAATCATTATTATTATTATTGGGGCTATGGTTTCCTGCAGTTTGTTTCTAAAATAAAGTTAAAACTAAAGGAATCTCTGCCAGGGGCCTTAAGGGAGTGTAGTTTATTCTCAGGGACTTTCCAGGGATGACACTTCCATGGAGAAAGTTCCTTTCACCCAGTATTTTGGGGGGGGGGGTGTTTTTTCCTTTTTTAAAACAACTAACCACAAGGAAGTGCAAAGCATTACACCCTGGACAACAATACATCTGTGTACAAGAAGATGCCAGGCACTGACTAGGGGCAATCTGGTGAGAGAGAACACAAGGAGGATTAGAGTAAACAAGTGTGAGGAGGAAGAAACTGTATAGAGGAAGGGCCAGAGTTCACTGAGCCAGATTGCAAAAGGAGCTTCAAGGAAATGATTTGAACACCACACTGATATATCTAACCTAGGGATAGCCCAGATAGTACAACAGTTACCTCATTTGTAAAATGGGGACTAAGACTGTGAGTCCCATGTGGAACATGGACTGTGCCCGGTCTGACTACCTTGTATCCACCTCAGCTCTTAGAACAGGGCCTGACACAAAGTACGCTCTTAATATCATAAAAAAGCTATGCAGATAGTGAGGGATACCATTTAAAAAAGATAGAGCATAAGTAAATAATAGCCAAACAAAAATCCTCCTAAAGGGTCTTGAGGATTCTGAAAGCAATACATTTTCTGGTACTTACCCTGAAGAACAACTTTCCAAAAGGAAAATGCCTGAAAATTCAACTTTAATTTTAAAAAGGGAGAAAGTCCCAGCCTTGACAAATATGTTCTGTCTGGCATACTGTGGTTCAGTCCACTGTGTCACAGATATATTTCTTTACAGAGCCTCCTACTTGTGGCAGGCATTTGTATGTTTCAGTGTATTGCTTGGGTCCCCCCCTAGATTGTAAGTTCCATGTGGGCTATTGTACTCTCTCAAGAGCTTAATACAGTACTCTGCTCATACAGTACTCTGCTCACAGTAAGCACTCAAATATCATTGACTGATTAATTGACTGGGATGCTTGAGACAGTCCTTTATACCACCCAACTGTTTGGAGTTTAGAAATTGCCTTCAGGACATTCAGACCATGCTGGGCCACAGAGCTAGAGATAATCTTTGCCAGTCATCTGCAAACATCCTTAGAGTGGGCTCAGAAAGGAGACAAATGTGATATCTGTTCTCCAACAGCTGTGGTATCCAGATAACTATCCAGGGGGAGTATTATTTAGCTATCAACATGCAACCTTCCCTTTGTGGTGATCTTGGCACAAGAGTTCAATACTGAAAACTTAGTTTAGGAAAAACTCTTTTGCCTTATACAGACACATTATTATCTAGGTGTGGTTCTGAAAGGAAACTAGTAGATAAACCTGTTAGTGATTCAAGGCCATTATTGACCTTTAAAAGATCTGTTAAGCGATCATAGAGTGGAAAGAGGATGATTCTGGGAATTAGAAGATCTGCTTTCTAATCCCAACTCTGCCGTGTGGCTTTGATCAACTCACTTATAATAATAATTATTATTATTATGACACTTAAGTGCTTACTATTTGCCAAGCACTGTTCTAAGTGCTGGGTTAGATAAAAACTAATCAGGTTGGACACAGTCCTGTACCACATGGGGCTCACAGTCTTAATCCCCATTTTACAGATGAGGTAACTGAGGCCCAGAGAAGTTAAGTGACTTGCCCAAGGTCACACAACAGATATGTAGTGGATCCAGGATTAGAACCCAGGGCCTTCTGACTTCCAGGCCCATACTCTATCCAGTAAGCCATGCTGCTTCTCTATCTTCTGCATGCCTCGGTTAGTCATCTGTATTAGGATGGGAATCCAATTCCTGTTTTCCCTCTTATTTAGACTGTGAGCTCTGTGAGGGACAGAGCCTGGGTCAAACCTGATTGTACCGTACCTACCCCAGTGTCTAGTACAGTCCTTGGCACCTAGTAAGGCCCGAACCAATACCACTATTATAAGTGATAGGTCATCACATCCACGCAAAAAATAAATAAATCTAAGAATGTTTTGACCTTGAGAATATGCTTTCAAATAACACATTATGCTCTACCTTGCATTGTTTACTACAAGAACTCTCGATATTCCAAGGTATCATTGCATTCCCCAGAATGTACAGTGAGGAAAATAGTGATCAGGCAAGTGAAGTGACTTCTCTGAGTTACAAGATGAACCACTGGATAGGCAATAGAAGTTCAGAGTTTATGTTCCTGGATTTTCCTTCAGTCTGTACTTACTCTCGTTTATTTAACCCAGAAAGCCTAAATTATTTGAAAAGTTTATTTTGAAGCATTTGGGGGAAGGCAGAGTAGATAGGCAGTAGGCTTTATTTCCCTCTAATGAGGCCGATTCACCTCTGTACTCCACTTGCTGTCCTGCTTTTGACTTTAATACATAGGTAAACCCAGATTCACATTGGCTCAATGGTCCTCTGTGTATTTTTTAATTTGCTTTTGCAGCCAGGGAAGCCTCTCTTTTCCCTTAGGCAACTATCTGTGATTATCCTTTTCCAATCTTGAGTAGAGTAGATTCTGTTCTCAGTTGCTGACTTGGATTCACTAAGACATTCAGTACAGTTTACCTGCTTTTCTCATTAATGTACAGCTTTATATCGTTCTACTATTCATTTTATTTTCACAGGACAAATGATGCCTGTGGTGGACTCAGAATGGTGTCTATCAACTCTGTTAAACTGTACTCTCCCAGGTGCATAGTACAGTACTCTGAACATAGTAAGTGCTTAATAAATGATTCACTGCCCTTCCTTCCCAATTCACTGAGCAAGTTCAGACATTTTAGTATTGGGTAATAAACACCACCATGGAAGCTGCTCTGTTCATCAGAAATGAAGCTATACTGAGAACTAGTATAGTGAGAGCTACTACAATCCAACCCCCACACTCTGCTCTAACACCAGCCTACTCTCTGTGCCTCAATTTCATCTACCCCATCACCAGCCCCTTGCCCACGTTCTCCCTCGAGCCTGGAACTCCCTCCCCATTCATATCTGCCACTCTTTCCACCTTCAAAACCTTCCTTAAATTATATCTAGTTGAAGAGATCTTCCTAGACTAAGCGCTTTTTCATTCACTCAATAGTATTTACTGAGCGTTTACAATGTGCACAGCACTGTACTAAGTGCTTGGAATATACAAATCGGCAACAGATGGAGACAGTCCCTGCCCATTGACGGGCTTACAGTCTAATCGGGGGAGACAGACAGACACAAACAATAACAATAAATAGAATCAAGGGGATGAACATCTCATTAACAAAATAAATAGGGTACTGAAAATATATACAATTGAGTGAATGAGCACAGTGCTGAGGGGAGGGGAAGGGAGAGGGGGAGGAGCAGAGGGAAAGAGGGGAAAGGGGGCTTAGCTAAGGGGAGGTGAAGGGGGGGTATAGGGGGAACAGAGGGAGCAGAGGGAAAAGGGGAAGCTCAGTCTGGGAAGGCCTCTCGGAGGAGGTGAGCTCTAAGTAGGGTTTTGAAGAGGGGAAGAGAATTAGTTTGGCGGAGGTGAGGAGGGAGGACATTCCAGGACAGTGGGAGGACGTGGCCCGGGGGTCAACGGCGGGATAGGCAAGAACGGGGGACAGTAAACAGGTGGGCAGCAGAGGAGCGGAGAGTCTGGGGTGGGCAGTAGAAAGAGAGAAGGGAGGAGCGGTAGGAGGAGGCAAGGTGATGGAGATCCTTGAAGCCTAGAGTGAGAAGTTTTTGAGGTTTTCCTCTATCTGCCCTCTCCTCACCATCAACTAAGTATGCACCAGCCCCAGAGCAATTACATACATATCCTTTTACATTACTTTTTTCCCTCCCTTTATTTTCACCTCTCAGGGTTGCACCTGGAGAGTTTCCAGTACTTTACCCATCTCAACTACTGGAGGGAGAGCCAAGCAGAGGCACATCCATTCCATTCCTAGCTTGGGCATGGCTAGCAAGTGGAAGACAATCTGCTACAAGTCAAAACTCACCTGTGCTGGACAGCAACGGCATGGGAGAGAGCCGAGGGTGGAGACTCAGGTTTACTGCACGGAAGGAGGCAATGGTAAACCGCTTCCGAATTTTTACCAAGAAAACTCTGTGGATACACTGCCAGAATGATTGCAATTGGAGGTGGGGCGTTCTGAGAGAGATTTGTCCATGGCGGCGCTATGGATCAGACACGGCTCAATAGCATAAGACAACAACAATTTTAGTGTTTGCCTCCCTCTATAGACTGTGAACTCCTTGTGAACAAGGATCACACCTACCAACTCTGTTATATTGTACTTTCCCAAATACTTAGTACCATGCTCTGCACACAGTAAGTACTCAAAAAATACCCTTGATTAACTGAATAACTAGGTGACAGCATAAGGGAAAAGGATGGTTGGGACAGTAGTAATGTGGATCAGAGAAGGAAAAGCAAAGTATCATGTGTCCATTCTTGAGGTTTTGGCAGGGGTTTATTTATATTAAACATTAAATATTAATGTTTCTCATTGTTTTGTTCCCTGCATGGACTGGCTCACAACTAGAGGAGGTATAGCCCACCCTAGTCTGAGAATATGATCCTCCTTTGTTCTACTTTCCTGGCTGGTATCAGTGAACTGTGAAAAGGAAACAAACTATGCCTCAAAGAGAGGATCTCTGATGCAATGGGTCACAAATGACAGAAATCCAATACTCTGCTCTCTCCTGTGATTATTCACTCTCTCCCCCATCACTCTCTCCCCTAGTCCCTCCCTCTCTTCTTTCCTTCTTCCCTATTCCTTGTCAATGTTCTCCTCCCCTCCCCAGAAACAGCCCAGTGTGTGAAGTTCTATGTGTGACTGTTAACCCAATAAAAAATAAACAGTAGCTCAATTGCTATGACAACAGCAGTTGAGCCACGATTGCTGGAACCTTTGGTAACCAGGTTTCATAATTTGCAGTGTTCGTTACATTGCTCCGGGTATTCCAAGGAGTTCAATGAGTTTTAAAATGCATACTTCTGCACCACAAAAATGTCACTAACTCTGCATTCTTTCTAACAGACAAAACGATGATATTACAAGCAGTCAGGTTTCCATGGATAGTTACATACAAATCACATTCAACAACAACTCTGACAAATGCCTTCACTTTTTAAATTCAAAATCCCGAGTCTTACATGGTTTAAGCATTACCAAATTTATTGCTTAATAATGAATTTATGTAGCAATAGAATTGAGGATTAGGCCAGTATGTTTTCTTTCTCTGAAGAAAATTCATTATTGGTGAAGTCTTTGCTAAAATATCTATGCTCAAGGATTGATTGTGGTTGTATAAAAGGCACTGAAATGTTTAGTATAGTGAGTAATGCATATCACCATTGTTCCCAATAAATATAAAACTTATTGTAGATAGGATAGGATAGTTTAGAGTCTTTCGGAGGCTAGACTGCTGTGGAGGGGTAGCATGACCTAGTCGAAGAAACATGGCCTAATGGATAGAGCACGATCCTGGGAGTCGGAAGGTCCTGGGTTCTAATCCCAGCTCTGCCACTTGTCTGCTGTGTGACTTTGCGCCAGCTACTTCACTTCTCTGTGCCTCAGTTACATCACCTGTAAAGTGGGGATGAAGACTGTGAGCCCCATGTGGGACCAGGACCACATTCAACCCGATTTGCTTGTATTTACCCAGTGCTTAGTACAGTACCTGGCACTTAGTAAGTGCTTAACAAATACCACCACAGTTGAGTTTTCTTGGGATAGAGGGCAGGTTCAGGATAGGTTTACAGCTTGCTAATGGGCAACTCCCATGACAAATGAAACCCATCTGGGCAACCTTTGGATTATGATTGACTCCTCTTGCCCCTTCCTCTGATTGGTTCCCTGAGACAGGAACTGATTGTTAGACAATTGTTGCCCACTGAGAAGTTTCCAATGCCAGTGACACAATCCTCGCTGGGTTAGTACCCAGGAAGGTGGGTGATCAGGCACTGTTTCCCATTTCTAACAACCAATCTGGTGTTATTTTCCTAGGAAAAACAGAAACTGGGGGGAGGAGAGAGAGGAAACTGTTTAGATGAGAACAGTTTAGAAGCTGCTTGTCCTCAAAGTGCAGCAGTGGCACTTTGATTCCAGCACAGTGTCCATCTTAGGAAAGCCTTAGGACAGCACAAGGCTCCTCGAGCTTCCCTTTGCCCTCCTCTGGCCACCCTCATAACCTGGTTTGCTGAGCAGACTGGAACCCAGGCTTCCAGCTCTAAGAAAAATTGGGGGAGAATGGACCGTCTTTGAGCAGGCAGCCCTGCTGAGGAGGGAGCTCCCTCCCTTCACTAGAAGCCAGAAACATTTCAAAGAGGGAATCCTAGCTTTGTAAAGCTGCTTCAAAAACAATCGAACCTGGGGAAATTTCCTGTCAGGAGCATTTGTGTCCATACAGTCGGATTAGTTTCATGGTACCTGGGGTGGGGTGGGGGGTGGTGTTTAAGTGCCTCCCGCTGATAGGTTTAGACCAGATAGGGTCCTGGCCCATAGCAAGCAGTTGGAGGATCCAAAGGCAAGGGGGCAGAAGTACTACTACTACTAATAATAATAATAGTTATGGATTTGTTAAGCACTTACTATGCACCAAGCACGGTGCTAATCACTGGGGTAGATACAAGATAATCAGCTCCCATGTTGGGGGGGCATAGCTTAAGTAAGAGGCAGAACAAATTTTTGGATTCTCATTTTACAGCTGAGGAAATTGAGGCACAGAGAAATTAAGTGACTTGCCCAAGGTCACACAGCAGGCAAATGACAGAACCACGATTAGAACCCAGGTACTCTGACTCCCAGGTCCCCTTTTTCCACTAGACCATGCAACTACCCTACTTTATTGTCATGTCGACTGTGTATGTGTGAGTGATTCTGTCTCAGTGACACTCAAGATTACACTCTAACCAGCAGTAGTGTCATCTTCAAACTGAAGGACAACTATTTGCCAGGCAATTGCAATGCTCCAAAATATCCTGAAATCATGAAACATATGAATCACAGCAACAGTTACAACCACTTATGCACAATTGTGTCAGTTCCCCTCCCCAAAATCATGTCAGGGCTAGATGGTTTGGTCTCATATTCAGATCCAATACTCCTTGGATTCAGTCAAGCCAGACCTGAGTCAGTTTGGATTCAACTGGCCCCTGAATTACATTTTGTGCCAGACTGTGGGGCAAGGCACTCATATCTCCTGATGCACCATCACTTTTCCCTATCAAAATAAATCATAAATATTAATATACCTCCTATATCATTGGGATATAATAATTGATCATGATGATCTTTGAAACCTATAATAAAATTCTTAAGTTTCTTAACTTTTAAACCATTCTGAATGGGAACTGGAAAGTGGAGAGACTGGAGGCAGGGAGACCAGTGTGGAGAATGATGCAGTACTCAAGTTGGGAAATGAAGAGTACCTGGAACCATAAGATGGCCATTCTGATAGAGAGGAAGGGGCAGATCTGCAAAATGCTTTGGGGGAAAAACTAGCAGGATTTTGTGATAGAATATGGGTGAAAAATGAGAGGAAAGAGTTACAGACTGATACTATCAAGATTGTGAAATGCAGAATTAAGGATGATCATGGTGTTGTCAACTGTGATGTGAAAGTTAAAAGGAAAAGAAGATTTGATAGGGAAGAAAGGGAATTCAGTTTTAGACATATTGAGCTTAAAGTGACAGAGAGACATCCATTTGGATATGTCCCAGAGGCAGGAAGAAATACAAGATCAATCAATCAATTGTATTTATTGATAACTTACTGTGTGCAGAGCACTGTACTAAGTGCTTGGGAGGGTACAATATAACAATGTAATAGACACATTCCCTGCCCAGAATGAGTAGTCTAGAAGGGGAGACAGACATGAATATAAATTACAGTTATATACATAAGTGCTGTGGGACTGGGAGGAGGGTTGAATAAAGGGAGCAAGTCAGGAAGACACAGAAGAGAGTGGAAGAAAAGGAAAAGAGGAGAGAGGTCTGGGCAAGGAAAGTAAATTTGGGAGTCGGGCTGCATAGAGGTGGTAGTTGAATCCATAGGAGCAAATGAACTTAACTAGGGAGTGAATTTAGGTGAGAAGCGAAGGGAACCCAGAACACAGTCTTGACCGACCCCCACACAAGGAATAAGAAACAGAGAAAGAGTTAGTGAAAGAGAATGAGAAGGAGTGACTGGAAAACAAGGAGAGAACAGAGTCAATAAACCCAAGGGTAAATAATGTTTTCAGGAGAAGAGAGTAGTCCACAGTGTAAAATGCAGTAGAGAAGTTGGTTGAGGAGAATTAGAAGAGAAACTAGTCCATTAGATTTGACAAGGAGTAGATCACTGGTCATTTCCTCCACTTCTCAGTTGTGAGCCCCCATGTACTAGGAATTGTGCCTACTTTAATACTACTGTACCTTTTTTGCAAGGCTTAGCCTTCACACATTCTATGTGTGCTTAAATATCACAATGATAATAGAAAATGTCATACCTATACTTCAGAGTCATCCTTTTCATTGTGACTTCCTGAGGAACACCTAACTTAGTTACACAGGTAACAGGTAGAGTGGTAGGGTAGAGTTGATGCATATTGCTGGATAGTGGAGTAGAGCCTTCCTCCCTCCTTTGCTTCTAGTGGCCAGCTGATTCTCACACAGGGGAGGTAGGAAGTGTGAGCTCTCCTCTAGACTGTGAGTTTACTGAGGGTGGGAATGTCACTGTTTATTGTTATATTTTACTTTCCCAGTGCTCTGAACACAGTAAGTACTCAATAAATATGATTGAATGAATGAATGGTAGGTTTACTCATTCTACAAGAAGTTTCTGACTTGGGGGGCAGGGGGGGATGTCACATAAGAAGTTCAGCCTACTGTTTTCTGCCTGTTGCTCTGAGATGGGAAATGGGGAACAACAAGAAAGGGAGAAATGAGAGAATAAAAGGAATTAATGATTACAAAGGGAAAAGGGAACGGGTTTAAAGTAAAAGGAATAAGGAAAAAGGGTGTTGTAAAGAACCCAGAATTTTTTTTGAAATTTGAATAAATGATGACTCTACTAAATGGAAATGGCAGAATGAAAGTTCCATATAAAATTTCCCAATTTTTTTTTTACAGGGAATTTGATATCATAAAAATGCTGGGTTGAATGAGAGAATTGGATGTAGGGGACAGTTTTCTTACTGTGCCTTACTATTTACATTTAAATAGTGAGTTTGTTTAAGCAACATATAATGATTCAGTCAAATGTGGTTTGGCCTTTACAGACTATTTTTTAAAAGTGTACACTTATATAATTAGGGGTAGTATAATACAAAACAAAGGTTTAATGCTATACAAGGAAGTTTGAGTTCTGAAAATTGGCTGGATTCCAGGAATCTATCAAATCATTTGTTTATCAAATTGTTATTCATCAAAAATGCAGAATGATGCCATGCCAGGTTAAATATTAACTAAACCTTTCATTTAATATAGCTTTGACCTGAATTTCATAAGAATCCATCCCAAGCCAACCATAGATAAAAGAAATCAAGAATATTGGTAGAATTGGATATGTATTTGATATATATTCCCTATTCTGATAAAACTGGCAAGAATTCAATATGACACCAGCAATGCATTATAATATTAATACTTCACTGCAAGTTGAGCTCAAGTGGGAATTTAACCTTACGTGCATACAACTTAGCAAAAGGCAAAAGAGATGGTGTATGTGTTTCATTTTTCTTTCCTTAAGTCCTCATTATAAAGTGGCATAGAATAGAGGCCTGCAAGGGTCAAATTCCAGTACCTAGGCTGAGTCAAGCCTGGTAATTATAGAACCTCTTCTTGACTCAACATCCAGCACTCTGACCTTCAGGAAGTAGAGATATCATTTTTACCTAATTTTCTGGTGGGATATGTAATCCTAGCAGGAGCACGGAGAAGTCTGATCATGTACACAAGGCCAAGAAATACTATTATTATACTAGATATCCCCTCATAATCAGCATTTTCTAATTTAAATATTAAGTGAAGTTGAGTAGGTTAGGCTCCTAACACAACTAGGATTAGATAGCCAGCCTGTTCAAGTTAGGTTACAAATGTGAAGCAGCATGGATTAGTGGAAAAATGCACAGGCCTGGGAATCGGAGGACCTGAGTTCTAATCCCAGCTTGGCCACTTGCCTGCTAATTGACCTTGAGCAAGTTGCTTAACACCTATGTGCCTTAGTTACCTCATCTGTAAAATGGGAATTAAGATTGTGAGCCCCATGTGGGACATGGACTCTGTCTAACCTTATTAGCTTGTATCTACCCTAGCTCTTAGTAAGTACAGTGCCTGGCACATAGTAAGTGTTCAACAAATATCTTTAAAAAAAGTCCAGGATTAGTTTCCTGGTTTCATTAAAGGACTTTACACAGATTTGATAAGTAGTTTAAAGAATCTCTCTCCCCCCTTTCCCTCTCCTCTTTCACTTTCTCCCTTTTCCCCCTTCTCTCTTTCACCAGATCTCTTTTTTCCCTTTGCCTCCCCAACAAAATTGCCCTTTAACCATCCCTGTCTGCTGGTCCTGCTGGGGCTCTGTCTAGGTTCCTTCTGCTCAAACATCAAGTGAGACTGAGGTGTCATACGAGGCAGAAAATAACCCAAAAGTCCTGATAAAGATCAGGCAAAAGATAAATCTTCCACCAATAAATCAGAACCCAAAAACAAGGCAGAGAAGTTGGAAGGCAGGGGCACTGAATTGTGGGAAAAGAGGGCAGGGATCAAAATCAAAGACCAATTTTGTTTTGATGCAGGAGAGAGATGGTGCTCTTAACCTTGTTGTTTATACTAGGAAGAATGACTCAGCTCTATTTCCTTGGGTTTGCCATGTCCCTGGCCTTAGTCCTCAGAATTCTGGTATCAGCAGCCTTGCTGTTTGCAGGATTCTATCCTCTAATTTTCAGTCTGTTCTTTATGCATACTTGCCTGCAGTTCCAAGTTTAGCCTCCCTTCTCTTTTTTTTTTTGGATTTGTATGTTAAGCTCCTAAAAATATGCAGTTACAATATACTTACCAACACAATCGAGTCCCAGGTGTCCGTAAGCTGAAGTTATACCCCCAGGAGCATGTTCATACGTTCCCTTCTCTCCAGGCACTTGCAGGACTATTTATAGCTAAGAGCAACAATGTGGCAAAGAATGGAGCGAAGGAAAGGGAAAAGCTCTTTGGTTATGCCGATCTCTGTTGCAACCACAGATAACTGTGGGGGCTCCTAGGGATTATGTGAGAAACATGAAGCCTAGACCCTCGACTAATATCATATAGGTCCTGTGGTTGTCGACCCTGAAAATAGCTTATTTTCTGAATTTATGTTCCAGTAGAAAAATTTGGAGCCCAAACTTGCAGGAGACAAGGATAAGTATAATGGAAATTGTGAAATGGTTTGCTTTTGGGGAGAAACTTGGACATCTAGAATATTCGTTTTAGTAGCCCTTGAAAAAGATCAAAGGGATCTCCCTAACGCTCTGCCCCACCTGGTCAACACTGGTGTTCAGCAGTCCCAGACAAACCAGCATTTTATAATTTCAATGGGGAGGGAAGGTCAAAAAGCAGACCTCCACTGGTTTTGCTCCTTAGGCAGGCCCCTCCACGGACCAAGCCCAAGGGAGGATTTCCAACCAGAACTGAAGCCTCCCAGATTCAAACCATGTGGGAGAAGGTTTAAGGGCTGAACTACCAATGCTCTTTAAACCCCTGCCCACCTCTTTTGGGGCTTTGAATTAATGGCGTGTCCACAACTTCCAAGCATCATACGCCTGTCCTAACAACAGGGATGGAGAGAGGGTCCAAGGTCTGTAACCTTTTGGAACATTGTGATGCTTCTGGAGACATATGAAATGGGGACAAATCAATGAGTTCATGCGACCAGGATGTCAACTTCACAACATAAGCCACGCTGTCACTGTATCTTTACAAATGGCACTAGCCTAGAAAACAGAACCAACAAGACCCAACTCGATGACATAGTTTGTTCCCCACCACAGCTCATCTGCTCAAATTCTGTTTCAAGACCTTCATTAATGTTCCCCTTATCTTACTGCCCTCTAACTCCCACAATATCCCTGATTATATTTTCCACCATGACCAAGGAAAATTACCTCTTCTTCCTCTAATCCATCTCACATCAACATTGTCTTCACTTGCAGTTCATTCATTCAATTGTATTTACTGAGCACTTACTGTGTGCACAGGACTGCACTAAGTGCTTGGAAAAAACAATTCAGCAACAGAGACAATCCCTACCCAACAGCGGGCTCACAGTCTAGAAGGATAATAATTACATTTGTTAAGTGCTTACTATTTGCCAAGCACTGTTCGAAACACTGGTGTCGATACAAGGTAATCAGGTTGTCCAATGTGGGGCTCACAGTCTTAATCCCCATTTTACAGATGAGGTAACTGAGGCATAGAGAAGTTAAGTGACTTACTCAAGGTCACACAGCAGGCAAGTGGCGGAGCCAGGACTAGAACCCATGACCTCTGACTCCCAAGCCCGTGTGCTCTCCACTAAGCCATGCTGCCCCCAAAATATGCCTATTCTCTTTCAAGTTTTCCTATCTCATGCAAAGTTGAAGTGCTTAGAACAGTGCTCAGCACACAATAAGAGCACATTTTTCAACTGTTTGTTCTATCCTGATTATATGTTCCCCTTTTTGGATCCCCATACTGCAGTTGCTTGAGTATCCTGCTATCATCCATTCTTCACACATGACTCATTCACTGATGCTGGTTGCCATGAGCGTTACCTCAATATGCTTACCTGTCCTTGCCATATTATGTAAAGTAAGCTAGTGATACTGACAAAACTGTTCAAAAAGCTGGATGTCCCTTCTCTGCTAAGTATAAGTTTCACAGGGATACAATAGTTATAATAATGATTTTGTAAACATTTAGATTGGAATGAAGCTTGTTCTTCCATTGTCATCACAAAGTACCAGGCCATCAGAGAACGTTTTTGTTTGGTTTTCTTCTATTTTGTCTATCTGTTCATCATTGCCTAGGACATTTTCGTTAGAGCATCATTGAGTTTCAACTTTCAGATCTCCAAGTCTAAGGAAAACTTTAGCTTCATGACAAGTGTTCCTTGCACAGATAAGTTATAATCTGGGTTTATTATCAGTCATAGTGCTAGAAGATGAGTATGAAGAAGTTCATAATTATCTTCTTGCCTTCTTATTCCTGGATCTAGTTCCTACAATATGTTGTTCAAAACTGAGTTGGAAAGGTTTCCTGATGGATGGGAAACATATTCAGACAACTGAACAGGCCCTGACCTACTATCCAACCCTGCTTTACTTCAAAGATGATGGGGCAAGAGCTTGACCGGGCAAGAAGATGTGTAATTAGCAAAGAACCCAATCATTTTTAAAGAGGCAGGAAGTGATACACTGAAGATCAGTGTGTGAAACGGATGAGTGAACAGCAGGGTCTAGTGCTGAGGAGAATACACATGATACACTTCGATCATCCATAAAATGTATTTTCACTACCCATTTTGGATAGTGTTGCAAGCCCCCTGCTACTACCAACTAGGACCTTCCTGGATCGGGGGAGGCTCAGTGACACACAGTAGAGTCAAACCACACCACCGACCTCCAAAGTTACTGTGGAAAGTCTTTTATTTAGTTTTACCAACGTGCAAGGGGGTGACATATACACACACTCACTCTCTCCAATACCAGTGTGCTGGGCATTGGAGCCTGTTATACCAAAAGCTTCTTCTTTCTGCTTCCAAGTACTACTGCCTTCTGCTACTTTCGAGTGCTACTCTCCCGCTGCTTCTGATGAATGCTTGCTCTCTCACGTGCTTCTTCTTGCTTCTGCTCCAGGGTCTTCTCTGCATGCTTTAGCATGCCTTCTGTGTGCTGCTTCCGTGGCCAGGTGCGTTATGGCGATTCTGTGTGCTTTTGTGCTGCTTCAATGTTGCTTCTCTGCATGCCTCCTCGTAGTTCAAAGCGACTGCCTTTTATCTGCCTTAGGCAGTGCAGCTGGGGCTCTACATGGCAATCATTGACTGGTCCAGGCCCGTTACTGGGCAGAGCAGTGAGAGAAGGCGACACCTCTCTCCATGCTCTGCACCCAAAGGCCAGTCTCAGGTAAAGCCCATCAGTGCCTTCGTGAACCTGTTCCCTGTTCGTGAGATCATAAACAGCACTAGTAGGGCAGCTTCTTGTGGGCTCACCACAGGTAGAACATTGTTAGGCCACTGGGGGAAAGAGGGTACATTCCAATAATGCACATCTATATGGATAGAACATGATGCAATGTTGGTGCTCACAGGCATGCAGAATCAACCAAGGTGGGTTTCGTCAAGAACATAACCAAAGATTACGAGAACTGAGGTTATACTGTTCCATCGTTTCAGAATGCACTCTAGGAGAGAGACTGAGGATGGCTCAGGGCAAGCTATCACCACAACTGGGTAAACAACTGAAGAGTGTATCTTAATAAAGATGGACAGCCCCTACACTAAAGTCTGATGCAGGTAGAGAGCCCAAGGAATTCTTAGCATGCTGAAGAGACAGCAGAGGCATTTATTGACAATCAGGATGCTGAACAACCCTATTCACACATGAAATGCTTACACTCAGTGGAGAAGGGGCTAGGAAAAATGCCCTAAGATTTGCTTGCCTAATTTATTCACTGTTATTTACTGAGTGCTTACTGTTTGCAGAGCACCGTACTAAACACTTGGGAGAGTACAATAGAATTCACCCACTCACTCAAAACCAATTCAGAGTACTACTTCTGTTGGCCTTTAGGCCAGTGGTGTTTCAACCAAGAGAAAAAAAAACTAGAAGATAAAAAGAAAATAACCAAAGTAATAGTGGTCACCCACATTATCATCATTAACATTGTGAAACATTCGAGCTTGGGCAAATCACTTAACTTCTCTGTGCCTCAGTTTCCTCATCTGTATATGAGGATTAAGACTGTGACCCCCACCTGGGACAGGGACTGTGTCCAACCTGATTACTTGTACCTAGTCCTGTGCTTAGTAGAGTGCCTGGCACATAGTAAACACTTAAACAACATAAAAAATGCAACTGGATTTAGGAAAATGCTTAATAAATTTGATTGCCTGGATGTGTTCTCCTTGTGGGCAGAGATTGTGTTTACCAAATCTATTGTATGATACTCTCTCAATGGCTTGGTACAGTGCTCTGCACACATTAACTGCCCAGTAAATACCATTAACTGATTAAGATTCTAAAACTTTCTGATGTCATGGCTTTCCAGATCAGCACAGAGGATGCCCCACACAGTCCTCGCTTTACTGCCAATGGGATAAAGCAGAAAACAGGTAGCCCTCCATGTTCCATTTATTCTATTTAGACAGACTGGAAAAATGAGCTCAAAGACCTTGGACACATCTAATGGGAATACACTACCATTTCTCTGGAAAACTCCAACTCAACAGACTTCCATCACCAAAGTCCAAATTTTAATCCTTCAAGAATTGCTATAGGTAGATGCTGCATCGCGGAAGTATGACCCAAAAAGGCATATAATGGTTGCAAACTTCTTTGCTGAATCAACCAAGTGTAATGGATGAAAGTTAAGCTTTTAAAGGAGTAATGTGTCAAGCTGTATGACAAAAAAATCTATATTGACAACACAGAGCTAGATGCTGTCTTAGAATTAGGTTACCTAGACAGCAAACTGACCAACAATGTAACCACAAAGAAGACTGTATAAAATAGAATAAAGCCAGTGTATCCTTTAGAAGGCTGTCAAGCCATGTGGTGGCAATATGGTACTAGGCTCCAATATGGTACTATGATGTTCAGAGCTGTAGTCCTTCTATATGGTTGGACTTCCCACTGGCATCACATCTGATTCCTTGTTCCATCAAACAGTAAGGCAAGATAGAGATAAATGAAGTACTGGAATGAATACAGTCTCTTGAGTATCGAAGCTATGCTGCCCTTGACTTCACTTTCCTGGCTGGGAGGAGAATAAACAATAGCAGGATAGCCAATAGCTGCTGTATAGTGAGCTGTAATTTGGGGTAAAAACAAAAAGAAATGAGGACAGCGGAAACAGTAGTACAAATCCTGAAACAATGCTGCCCTTCAGCTGGAAAATGGAAGTTAATTGTCATAGTGTCCAGCATGGTGTACAGCAGTCAAGAGAGGCTTTATGAGTAGAAGCTTCACAAGGATCATGAGACAGGGAGGTAAAAGCATAAAAAGCACTACACACTGCAGTAAGCAAAAGACAGTTTTATATGGGTAGAGTATGACTAGGTAGTAGATCCCGCTTTTCATTTTAAATGTGCAGAAAAATTTGGGGGTGGCTGTCTTACAAATAATGCCAACAATATATAGGTGTCTTGAGGAGGAATGACAAATGTTTTGAGGTTAAATCATTTGTTTTAGAGGGAGATGAAGTTTAAAAATCTATAAACCTCACATTTTCTGGCAAAAGAAAAATGGCATGAAAAATCACTACAGAAAATTCAAGGCAGAAAGAACATTGAGTTATTATGAAAGCACAAGCACCTTGAATTTGTTAATTTAACCTTCAGAATCAGGACTGAGACACCAGACAAGAAAAAACTATACTGCTAGCTCTACTGATTTAGATTTTAGAAACATACATGGCAACAACTCTTGACAAGAGGCACAACACAAACAACTAGGGCTTAAAACAAAAGTATTGTGGCACCCAGTACATTTTTACAAATTCATTTTTTTATCATCAATATAAGTTGTCAGGTTTGAATGGCAATTCATAGCTAATAAATAATTTTTAAGAGCTTTTAGTAGTTATAGTTCCTATTAAGCATATATGTGAAAAGCACTGCACTAAGCACTGGGGTAGACACAGGATAATCAGGCTGGACACAGTCCCTAACCCACTTAGGGCTCACAGCCAAAATAGGAGGGAATATGATTTAATCCCCATTTCACAGATGAGGAAACTGAGGCACAGCAAAGTTAAGTGATGACTTGTCCAAAGTCACACAGCAGATGATTGGTGGAGCGGGGATTAGAATCAAGGTCCTTTGTTTCCCAGGCCCATACTATATCCACTTGGCTATGCTACTTCTTCTACTAGGCCACTCCATTTCTCATTGCATCACTTAAGATCCACATTAGATTTATAACCTCCTTAACATAAAAAGTTATGCTCAGTAATATAGATGGTAATTGGAATAGTTATTCAGACTTTAATTAGGTCATATAATTCTGTAAGAGATTCTTAGAGCTGGTCCTTACTTTTGAAGATGTCCATCACAACAGAGTCCATTTTTGCACATGAAGAATATCATGGACATCTCTTTAGGAAGTCTTAATTTACTAGTATTCTAATCATCTTTGAAAATTCTGTCATCATGGAGCAGTATCATTGTTGATTAGGAACAAGTCTAATTGTACTTCATATCTTTGAATGGAATTACTAAACTTTGAATGGAGGCCACGGAGACCATGATTAATAATGTATAGGTTTACAACTTTAGTCTGAGCAGCAAATGTATGATGCTCATATTTAGCCAAATTATGCTGATGTCCCATGGAGAGCTTTATGTTTTTGTATTTTCTGCTGTTTAAATGAAGACCTGACTATTGTTTTCCCATAGATTCCCAAAGTGCAACCAATCTCTCCCTGATGTCAGAGTAACAAATAATGAAATAGACTTTTCAAAATGAAGAATTTTCCTTTGTAGTAGAAGTGGGGGGAAAGGCAAATTCGACCACTGATTGAGAGCCATAAGGTGCAATGCAATCAATTGTATTTATTGAGCATTTACTGTATGCAGAGAACTCTACTAAGCACTTGGGAGAACACAATTCAAGTAGACATATTCCCTATCCACAACAAGGTTGCAGTCTAAAAGGACTGCACTGCACTATATTAAGTACTTGGAAAAGTGCAATAAAAAATTGAGACCTAGTCCCCGACCACAAGGAACTTACATTCTGATAAGGGAGAGAGATATAAAAATATTTATGAAAGGGAAATCAGTATAATTGCTCAAGCATATATGCATGAGTGTTGAGGAAGAACATAAATAAAGGTGCATGTGAGAGGTGGCTGTGGCTCATGGGTTGGTGTGACTTGGGGTGCTGGAATTTACTCAAGGAAGGCTTATTGGAGGAGGAGGAATATTAGGAGGGCTTTAAGGTGTGGAGAGTTGTGGTCTGTTGGATTAGGACCGGGAAGATGTTTCAGACTGGTTGAACAGTGTGGGGCTGTTTGGCCAAGTCACGTAATTTCTCTGACCCTCAATTACCTCATCTGTAAAATGGGAATTGAGATTGTGAGCCCCATGTGGGACATGGACTATGTCCAATCTGATTAGTTTAATCATCTGATTAATCAGCTGATTAGCTTAACCCAATGCTTAATACAGTGTCTGCCACATGGTAAGCACTTATCCAATACCATAAATACATTATGAGTGTATTATAGGATATTCCTGTATTTGGTTTTCACAATAGTTATTGAAAGCCTATAGCTTTGATGTGATATACAATTTTAGTTTAAGGCCTGAAACTTGTAAAAGAATGATTGCTTTTTAATAGGCCAAAACAGAGGCTAAAGATGCATGTCTTAATATCCATTTTAGGGGGCAAAAAGATCTTTATGATCTTGAAACATTGCCACACACGTTATTTATTGGTAATTTAATATGGTGAGCATAGACTTTGCCAATAAAAAAATAGTGTTTCTGAATCTGTTTGGGATGTCCTATACAATCCCACGAAATTCTCCTCAATATCCAAGCTTTCTTTGTCAACTGTCCTTATGAACAGATATATTTGATCTTTAACTGAAATGCAACTGGTTCTATCTAAGATGGAAAAATGTTAATGGTGCTATTTGAGCTCTATGTGATATTCACTTAAAATTTGCAGCATTTTAACCAACTGCCTAACTTGGTAATAACTCAGCATGGCTCAGGGGAAAGAGCATGGGCTGGGGAGTCAGAGGTCATGGGTTCAAATCCCAGATCTGCCGCTAGTCAGCTGTGTGACCTTGGGCAAGTCACTTAACTCCTCTGTGCCTCAGTTACCTCATCTGTAAAATGGGCATTAAGGCTGTGAGCCCCACATGGGACAACCTCATCACCTTGTATCCACCCCAGCACTTAGAACAGTGCTTGGCACATAGTAAGTGCTTAACAAATGCAATTATGATTATTTTATTCTTAGAGGTGTATTGAAATTCACACTGTCATCATGTCCCCCTTTAACCAATCCTTGCAATGACAAATTCTTATGTGATGATATAATTATCTTTAAAGTCATGTGAGCTATTTTCAGTTCTTCTTTACGACCACCAAGTATTTGTGAAACTACATTAACAACTACATTAACACCACCTTTACTCCATATAAGTATTTTTTAGAACATATACATGATAAACTTTTTCTGGATTTGAGGTCTTTCTACTGCTTTCTTCCACAAACAGAATAGGATTTTTGTAGTACCTTCAAAGCCTCTGCATACAAAACAGAAAATTTTTTCTTTTTCTGGAACATAATGTAGCTAAGGATATTTACTTGTGGCAATAAGTACATTCAGAGTTTCTGCATTTTTTAGGATGCACTCATGGTCACCTGTTCACTATTATCTTCAATTTTAGTAAACCAAATCTTCTCCAGTATGTCCATGTTATTACTTGAAGTTCCTCTTTTCAAGTATCACAACATGATGAAATGCCCTTCCCAAAGAAAAGTTTTTGAAAACATTGTCAAGCATTTTCATTATTCAAGAGTAAACATGATTTACCGGTAAGAATATTTCAACTTTAAGTATCAGTCCATCATAATAATAATAATAATGTTGGTATTTGTTAAGCGCTTACTATGTGCAGAGCACTGTTCTAAGCGCTGGGGGAGACACAGGGGAATCAGTTTGTCCCACGTGGGGCTCACAGTCTTAATCCCCATTTTACAGATGAGGGAACTGAGGCACAGAGAAGTTAAGTGACTCGCCCACAGTCACACAGCTGACAAGTGGCAGAGCTGGGATTCGAACTCATGAGCCCTGACTCCAAAGCCCGTGCTCTTTCCACTGCGCCACGCTGCTTCTCTAATCATCTAATTTACTCCTCATTTTATGGAAAAAAAAAAAGACCTACCTTCTACACATGTGCAGGTCAAATTGGAGAGCACAGGAAGATCATCACAGAAAAATTCCAGCCCCTGTAGTCTTTGAGTCAACAGTTGTGTTAACCGGGGTTCCTTCTCATTGTGGTCTCCTTCATGGTCGGGGGATGTTTTTCCTCTACCTCTGTAGTTTCCCTTCTCTCTCCATTTTCTTCTCTTCTTCCACTACTCCCACCCACTTTCTCATCTCCCTCTGCTCACCGCTCAGCTTTTTCACTCCTTTGCTCCTCTTTCTTTCCCCTCTAGCTTATCTTTCTATCCATTTCTTCTCCCCTGCCCACTGCTTACCTCCTCTCCTCTCTACTCCCCACTATCCTTCTACCACCCACTCTAATTCAGTCAGCCATTTGCTTCACCTAATTATCTCTGCCACCTGCCACTTTCAGTACTTGCCTGGTCTCCACCATTCAAGCTGCTTCACTGCTGCTGCCCCTGACCACCACTCATCAATGGCACTTGAGCTGCTGTCACCCCTCACTACTCACCACTGGTTGTTGGGTTTTCTTTTTCTGTCCTCTTTGTCAGAAAATACTTGGCTGTATACCTATTAAGCACTTTGTTACTCACCCCAGTCCCACAGCACTTAAGTAAATATCTTTACACTCCACCATTTTGCCTATCTGTAATATAGTTTAATATCTTTCTCCCCCTCTAGACTATAAGCTCCTTGTGGGCTGGGGTCATGTCTGTCAACTCTATTGTATTGTACTTTCCCAAGTCAGCGTGGCTCAGTGGAAAGAGCTTGGGCTTCGGAGTCAGAGGTCATGGGTTCGACTCCCGCCTCTGCCACTTGTCAGATGTGTGACTGTGGGCAAGTTACTTAACTTCTCTGTGCCTCAGTTACCTCATCTGTAAAATGGGGATTAACTGTGAGCCTCATGTGGGACAACCTGATGACCCTGTATCTCCCCCAGCACTTAGAACAGTGCTCTGCACATAGTAAGCACTTAACAAATACCAACATTATTATTAGTACAGTGCTCAGTAAGTGCTCAATAAATGCCACTGATTGATTGATCCTGAACACTCTAATACTAGCAGTAACTACCTGAAAGCAACCACATAATGAAGAGAAACTGAGACCAGCATTCTGGAGATAACCAAAAAATGCTGATCAGGCTGTCGGATCTCTGAATCCTGAAGAGGAGAGTCATCAAACCTACGGGGGTGAGGATAATGGCATCATCCTCTCAGCCCGATTCCTGTGGGGGAAATGGTCCTCCAACTACTTTCATGGATCCTGTATTTAACTGTCAGTAAATTTTACCCCCAGCATAGATGAACTAACAGCCAAATAATGCTTATATCATTCATTAAATAATCAACTGAATCAATCAATTAATCAATAACATTTATTGAGTGTTTGCTCTGTGGAGACCAATGTACTAAGTGCTTGAGAAAGTACAGTATAGTTAGTAGACATGATCCCTTCCCTCGAGGCATGTACACTCTAGTGAGAATAATTTTAGATTTGAAATACTTTGTGGTATATCTCCAGCCTACTCCTAGACTATCATGGGATACAATGTCTAGTTCAGTGTTCTGCCTCTAGTGCATACTCAATAATTCAATACTCAATAACAATCACCGATTCTACTCTATGGCTGGGGGCCACCCATATTATGCCCTGTGTATGTTGTGTCTATGGATCCCATACTTCAACCCTGACGAACAGCATCAAAATATTTCTGAAAGCTAATAACTCTTATAATGAACATATAGGCTCTTTAGTAGTTGGAACCAGTTGACTAGAGCTCGGGACTGGGAGACAACAGAGGCAGATGACCTGTGTTCTATTCCTCAGTGTGCCTCTGACTTTCAAGATGACTCTGGATAAATCTCTTCCCCACTTTGTGCTCCGGGCTTCCTCATCTACAACTGATCCTGGCTCTGCACCTTCCCAACTTAAAGGGCTATACATAGGCTCAAAAACTCCTGTGGTCAGGTAGGTCACTGATGGGGAATTCATTTTAGAGCCTGGTAATGAACTCATTGAATGAAGCCAGATGCCTTCCACATATCTGTCTCCATCAGATAACTGGCTCCAGGGAATAAGTGGCTTAACCTATCGCATGCACTTGGCGTTCTGATCAACTGACAGGGGAGTTTAAGACTGTGTTCTCCTTAGTCTTGCTATGCTCTGTTCCTGAGCAATGGGGGCTCAAATGGAGCCAGTTACATGTGTGACTGCAAGATTTTTCTCTTCACTGGGACTGACACCAGAGCCACCGGGAGGACTACGGGAATGACAGTGGTGGAGAAAGTAAACTTGGACTACATTTGGTTAGGAATTGGGAGAACTCCTATTCAACCCACATATTCAATCTGTCACCAAATCCTGTCAGTCCCACCTTCCCAACATCACTAAAATCTGCCCTTTCCTCTCCAGGCAAACTGCTACCTTGTTAATAAAATCACTCATTTTATTTATTTGGTGTCTGTCTCCCCCTCTAGTCTGTAAGCTCCTTGTAGGTGAGTATTCTACTCTCCCAACCACTTAGTACACTGCTCTGCATACAGTTAGCACTCAATAAATACCATTGATGGACTGATAGATTGATTGATTGATTGATCTGTCTCCTTTCCTTGGACTTCAGTTTCCAAGTGAAACATGAAAAAATTAATATACTTAATTCTACATAAGCCAAATGTTAATTGTATTGTATGTAACATGTTGGTAGGGTATGCATTTTAGGGTTTTGTTCTATTTAATCCAAATTCTATTAACCCAAATTCTAACTCTCAAATAATTTTAAAATCAGTGTTAAACTAAAAATTATATGAACACTTTTTTTGTTATTACAATTTCTGTAATATTTTCACTGCCAATAAGAACTTAAATCAATGTACACATCCAACTAACAATCAATTTAATGTACCTTAATGTAATGTAACACTGTCAATTTAAGGTTTGTGCAGTGAATTCTCCACTGTCTTTATAAGAATCAACACATGTTTTGGAGTGTGCTAGCAGGAAGATTCAGCCAATTTTAAATGCAGCATAGATTTTTGTGTGTGTGGATTTTCTCTGGGTAATTTCCTTTTTCCCTACTCTGTAAAAGAGTCAGGAGCTTCCTTGGGTAACTGGGATCCATAGTCACTTTATGCTTGTATCTTGCATGTCGTCATCCTTCTTGCTTCAAAATAAAGCCCTCACCTCAAAACCAAGATTTGGATATTGTCAAATTTTGCTGGAGGCTAAAGCCTAAATTATCTTAACACTGCCAAAAGGAAGCTGCGATGTCAGTGTTTCATTTAGTCATTGAGTCTGGAAAGGAGTAAACTTACTGAAGAAATAATTGCCATGCAGATGTTGTTTTATGTGAATCATAAAAATAAAAGCTAAAATACAATGACAAATTTAAACTGCATTTTAGCCTGAATTAAAACATTAAAAAAAATTATCTCCTCCTAAATTATGGATTTTAAAGCCTTCAAATTCATGCCCTACTTATCACAAGTGAAACTGTGCCTCATTTTTATGTAGGTTTAACATAAAAAAAGACAATGAAACTTTTACTGTGGACCGTGTTCAAACCTGACAATGTAGTAATATTTAAGTAGTATACCCTAGCAAGTCTATGCTGAGTTTCGTATTGGGCATTATATTCAAAGCTACTCTCTTTGGGAATTAATGGCTTCCATAACAAAAACATGCTTCAGCATAACTCTTGTCCAAGGAGTTTTCTAAATTTAAGGCATATAACATGTCTAGAGTTTGTTTTGTTCTATGATTCCATATAAGATACTATTAATTTTAAAATGAGCTATTTGATTTACAGTGATATATACACTAAGTTTTTATTTATTTTGTTTTGTTTTTAGAATGAGAAATAGTTTATGGATGTCTGGTATGTTGACAAAGTGCACTTTAGTAGCAGTCTCAATGACATGAAAAATGAAGTTAATATTGTTTATATTTCCTACCCTTAGATGGATTTCTAAAATGAATACAAATGACAGTCTACTTCTATACCAACACTGTGCAAAACACCAGTCATGTTACCGGGAATAAGCTTAGCACAGACCAAGAACACAAAACCTTACAGGATCAGGTGAAGTACCACAGTAACCTACACTTTGAACATTTATAAAAAAGGGAAATTATTTATTTATTTGTCTTGCAAATAAAACATCTTAAATAACATGTACTTTCTCTTACTATAAATCATGCTATCATATACATCAAAATGGCTGAATCAATCAATCAAGGATATTTATTGGATACTTACTATGTGCAGAGCATTGTACTAAGAGCTAGGGAGAGTAATAGAGGCAGTATACATGATCATTGCCCTTAGTCTAGTGGAAAGATACATTAACGTAAATTACAGAATTTGGGATTTGTACATAAATGCAGTGAGACTGGGGTAACAAAGAACTTAAGAGGCATAGACCTAAGTGCATAGATGACACAGAAGGAAGAGTGATTAGGGTGGGGAAATGAGAGGTTAATCAGGTAAGGCTTCTTGGAGGAGATTGAGTTTAGTAAGGCTTTGAAGATGGGGAGAGGGGTGGCCTGTTGGATAGGAAGGAGGAGGGAGTTCCAGGGTAGAGGGAGGACCTGGATAAAGGGTTGGCGGTGAAAAAGATGAGATTGTGATACAGTGAATAGATTGGCATAGGGGAGCAAAGTGCACAGGCTTGGTTGTGGTGAGAGAGGAGAGAGGATAAATAGGAGGGAAAGAGCTGATCGAGTGCCTTAAATCCAATGATTGAGTGCCTTAAATCTAGTGGTAAGGAGCTTCTGTTGATGGAGAGATGGATAGGAAACCACTGCAATTTTTGAGGAGCAGAATGAAGTCACGACTGGAGTGGGGAGAGATTGGAGGCAGGGAGGTTAGGGAGGAGGCTAATACAGTAGTCAAGAAGAGTTATAATTATTCAGTTTCATGGATCATTTTTCTTAAAAAATGTGCTCAGTCCATGTCTCCCCATTTCTCAAGAACTTTCAATGCTTGCCCATCCACTTCCACATCAAACTCCTTTCAGCTCACCCTCTCTGTACATTTCCTCACTGATCTCCTACTACAGCCTAGCCCACATACTTTGCTCCTCTAACGCCAGCTTACTGACTGTACCCCGATCTCATCTATCTCACTGCCAACCCCTTTCCCCCATCCTCCCTCAAGCCTGGAACTCCCTCCCCCTCCAAATACACCAGACCACCACTCTCCCCACCTTCAAAGCCTAATTCAGGCCACATCTCCTCCAAGAAGCCTTCCCGATTAAGCCCTCTTTCGCCTCAGCTCCCTCTCCCTTCTGTGTCATCTAGGCCCTTGGATCTATGCCCTTTGTGAACTTGATATATGCCCAGCCACAATCCCATAGCACTTATGGATATATGTATATATAAATTGTATCTTATAAATTTTTTATTTATATTTACACCTGCCTCCCCCTCTAGGCTATAAGCTCTTTGTGGCCAGGGAGCATGTCTACCAACTCTATTTCATTATACTTTCCCAAGCACTTAGTACAGTGCTCTGCACACAATGAGCACTCAAATATTATTGATTGATAAATTATTAGTACTTGGCTCAACATGGTTGCAGTTTGGATAGAGAGGAAGGGGTGGATTCTAGAGAGACTGTGAAAACAGAAAGGATAGGATTTGGTGACAGGCTGAATATGTGGGTTGAATGAGAGGGATGAGTCAAGGATGACGCCAAGGTTCCAGGTTTTTGAGTCAGGGAGGATGGAGCTGTTATCTGTAGTGACACGAAAGCTGAGGGGAGGATAAGGTTTGGGTAGGAAGCTGAGGAGTTCTGTTTTGGATATGTTTAGTTTAAGTTGTCAGTGGGAAATCCAATTAGAGATGTCTGAAGAGAGGAGGAAATGTGAGACTACAGAGAAGGAAAGGAGTCAGGCTAGAGAGAGAGATTTGGGAATCATCTGCCTAGAGATGGTAATTGAAGTTGTGGAGTGAATGAGTTCTCCAAGGGTGTGGATGTAGATGGAGAACAGAAGGGAAACCAGAACTGAGCCTTGAGGGTCTCCCACAGTTAGATGGTGGGGGGCAGAGGACAATGGTAATTGTGGATTTTATTACATGCTTACATGTAAATACAACATTATGCTTACATATAATATGCTTACATATTGCATGGCATTTATTGATGGTTTACTGTGTGCAAAGCACAGTAGGACGAACTTGAGAGAGTACAATAGAGTAGCTAGACATGATTCCTGACCTCAAGGAGCTTACAGTCTGTGCTAACTGCTGGGATAGATTAACTTTGACTGTGAGGACCATGTAGGACAGGGACTGTGACCGATCTAATTAACTTGTATCTACTGCAAAGCTTAGAACAGTGCCAGAAATGTAGGAAGTGCTTAATTATCACCAGAGAATCAGTGTGCCTAGGGGAAGGAGCCTGGGCCTGAGACACAGAGATCCTGGGCTCTAATCTCACCTCTGCCACTTACCTGCTGTGTGATCTTGGGCAAGCCACTTAACTTTCCTGTGCCTCAGTTCCCTCAACTGCAAAATGGGCATTCAATACCTCTTCTCCCTCCTGTTTGCTCTGTGAGTCCCATGTGGGACCTGATTATCCTGTATCTACTCCAGCACGTAGTAGAGTGCTTGGTATATAGTACACATTTAAAAAATATCACAAGTATTAGGGAAGCAGCTTGGCCTAGTGAAAAGAGCATGGGCCCGGGAGCCAGAGGACCTGGATTCTAATCCTGGCTCTGCCACTCATCTGCTGTGTGACCTTGGGCAAGTCACTTAAATTCTCCATGCCTCAGTTACCTCATCTGTAAAATGGGGATTAAGCCTGTGAGCTCCATGTGGGACAAGGACTGTGTGCAACTTTGTACCTACCCAAGCGCTTAGTACAGTCCCTGGCACATGGCAAGGACATAGTAAATGCCATTAAAAACCAGTAATAATAATTATTATTAATATTATCATACTGGACCTAGTCCCTGCCCCTCACGGGGATGACACTTAAGAAGTAGGGAGGGTGGATTGCGACCCCATTTTACGGATGAGAAAGCTGAGGCAGAGACACTGACTTGTCCAAGGTCACATAGCCAACCAGTGGCGGAACTGGGAGTCTCCCCAGTCCAAATCACACACTCTTTCCAGTAGATCACACTGGCCTCTGCTCATATGATCGTATCTGGAGTGAACAACGATGTTTACAATGCTGGGATCTCAGGGCTGAAATAGCATACAAGGCTTGGCTTAGTCACAAAGATTTCTGGACCAAGAACCTGCATGAAGGAATAGATTACAGTGCTACCTGTTTGTGCAGCACCACTCAGTCTTTCATCTCTGCCAGTGATCAATCAACAGTATTTACTGAGCAATTTCCTAGCACTCTACTAGTTTGTCTGCGGCTTGAGGTTAGGGATCATGTCTACTAATTCTATTATACTTTCCCAAGCACTTAGCTCAGTGCTCTACACAAATAGGACACTCAAGAAATACTACTGATTGCACTGAGTGCTTGGGAGAACACAATGGAGTTTAAATAATAGATCTCTGTCCTCAAGAAGCTTATGGTCATGACCCAACTGGGGCAATAGATGCGGCAAGCAAGAAGGGGGGCAGGGGTGTAGCACACAAGAATTTCACATAGAAAATCCATTCATTGACCAAATGCCTCCAGCATAGTGCTCATACTGTGTTGCGACACCAAAGATGATTAAGCAGTTGCAAGATTAGCTGCGCAGTTGCAAGAATAGCTGCCTCCATATCTGCTGCAGTATTCACTGCCCATGTTAGCCAGCTATTTCATTCATTCGATTGACTTTATTGAGCCCTTACTGTGTGCAGAACACTATGCTAAGCACTTGGAAAGTACAATTCAGCAACAGAGACAACCCCGCCCACAATGGGCTCACAATCTAGAAGGGGGGAAGAGACATCAAAACAAGCAAGTTGTGTGGGCTAGGTTGTAGTATAACGGTAGGGACGTGGGGGAAGGGGAGGAAAGGGTTTGAGTGCTTTGAAGATGGTATTTGTTAAGCACTATGTGCCAGACACTGTATCCAACACTGAAGTGAATACAAACAAGTCGGGTCAGGCGGGCCCTGTCCCACACAGGGCTCACAGTCTCAGTCCTCATTTTACACATAAGGTAAGAGGACCAGAGAAGTGAAGTGACTTACCCAAGGTGACACAGCAGAACAGTAGCAGAGCTAGGATTTCAAGATTCTTGCTAAACCTATCCACCACATGAGGTACCATAGCTGGTTCTTCAGTCAGAAATATTCAGCACTGATGGTAGAGTCCTAGCAAACTTTCCTCTACTTTTGGCTGTTTCTCTTGTCACCTGCTCTGACCTCTCCCACAAACTTACAATGAAGTAAAATGTGGTATTGGTCTCAGGTGAAGGAGAGGCTTGGCTCAACACAGGTGGCATTGCATATGTTATGTCTCCTAAAAAGCTGAGGATATTTAACATGACTAAGCAAAATTTGACCACTCATTTCCTATTTTTAAGTATTTTTCCTTCTCCATTTTTGTATATTTTTTTATTGTCATTCATCAGCTATTCCATAAAAATATTTCTGTTTGTATTTGGAGATAAACTGAGTAATATAATGACAGAAATGATTTCAGCTTCGACAAGGCATCTGTGATTTAGTAGGAATAAGAAAAATTCATTTGTAAAATTAGCCTTTACAGTAGTCTGCTTACTTTGAACTTGCTCCTCTTTCTCTAGTTTGTGCTTATTATTGTAAACGTGGAACTGCAAGGCTAACATGCTGGAGAGTGCAGATCCAGTGCCCTTATCAGCAACTCCTTTTCAGTGTCAGAAGTCGAAGTACGGTTCTGACCAGTTGAGTTTGGAAAATTGATCGTGCTTTTCTTTTCTACGATTTACGGTACGAGGGTTGGCCCTGCTCTGTTCCACCTGCCAGTGAAGTTTAAAGTTTCAGTAGATCGGGAAAACACGACTTGAATCAAACTGTCTAAAGAAGAAGGGCAGGATACATCAAGGAAAGAAGATATTAAACGCAAACTTTCTATTTTGCGGGCATACACGCGCGCACACACACACACGGCTCTTTTCTTCATTGGAGCAACTGTCCAAGAAATTCAGAGTTTAGAGACATGTGGCTGGAAAATTAAACAGCCCGAGTGTGTATCATCACTCCTTTCTCTTGTTTTCCAGATGGGCAGTTAGTGAACGGTACCGTGATATGAATGGGCAATTTATCATCGGATTTGGAAGCTACATCTGAAAGTTTATATTTTCTTTTGGGAGCTACCTTGTTGGCAGGTCACTTTTTTCAGTTTGCAATTGAACCTTTTTTTTAAAAAAAAAAAGAACCAAAGCCACCTGCCTCTTCGAAAATCAACAGCGATTACCATGACCTGCGCTCAGATGAACTGCTGCCCCTAGCCCGCCTGTGTGCGCCTGGCAGAGGATAATACTGAGCTATGGAGAGGACCGTGAACTCTTCATGCCGCGGCTGAAGGCGGTGGAGGGAGAGAACATCTGCCGCTCCCCCTATTACTGCCGAGACGTCGTAGAGCTCCTTTGCATCGCCAAAGCCCCGTCTGCTGTTTTAAAGAGCCATGGAGGACCACCCTCTCCCAGACCTGGGAGACATCGAGCTGAAGCTGGGACGCAAAGTGCCCGAGAGCCTGGTGCGCTCTCTGCGGGGGGAAGAGCCTCTAACCCGGGACGTGGAAAAGGACAAGGATCCGGGCAGCAGCTTCCCTCCCTCCTCTTCGTCCTCCTCTGCCCCAGCCACCGGCCCTGCGCGACGCTCCAACTCGAGCGCATTGGAGAGGTTGGAGACCAAGCTGCACCTCCTCAAGCGGGAGATGGTGAGTACGGCACTTTATCGCGGACCCGCCCGTCGGGGCCCCAGACGGGAGAGGTGCAGGAGGGCAAGGCCGGGCAAAAACGGGATAGGGGGAAGGGACTGCAAAACTGAAACAAACCAGTCCTTGGCGAGCGCCGCGGGAAGAGGGAAAGGGCTTCTCCTGAGGCCGGCCATGTATTGCCCTTGTGTTTACCCTGAAATTTGTTCGCTCGTAATACACTTGGACTGATCCTCGTGGTCCTCGACGCGCCCAGGGCACTCCGAACGCACAGACACGGTGCCTCGGGCCCTCTCCGTCCTTCTTCCACAAGCGGGGAGATCAAGCCTCTCGTTTCTTTAATTTGGAAATCAAGGAGGCTGGGGAGGGATCAGGGAAGAACGCAAAGTGCACCTTGGGCCGGAGGGTGGAAATGCGAGCCGCTTGGGGCTGGTCTATACGGTGAAACGTCCGATCGGATCCGGGGGGCGGGGGTCCCTTTGGCATTCACCCCTGAACGTGACCCTGCTCCTCCCCTCCTTCCCGTCACTTTACTTCCTGGTGGGGAGGAGCGGGGGAGAAGAGGAGACAGCTGCTGCTGCTGCTGTTGTTGCTCCTGCGGCTGTTGTTACTGTGACGATTCAGCTGCTGCTGCTCCTCCTCTTCCAGACCGCACGATTCAGCCTACACCACTACCTCGCCAGATCTGGCTCTTGTGAACAGTGGGTCCCAGCTTCCCAGCCCCAAATTCAAATTTTGTGGAACCCAGGGCTCTCTCTGTCCTTCCCGAGAGGGTCCTGTTTCAGGGGGATCCAGAGATCATTCATATCTTTGATCCACTGGAGCTGGTGATCCCAGTCAGAGCTTTGCTGGGGAGCTTTGCCATCCACCTTGTTCCCCTTGCCCCTCTTCAGGCATTGTAGCTGGTTTGGCAGACACTGACCAGGGAATTCTGACTCCCCTGATCCCATGGAATCAGCCCTTCTGAAAAGAACACTGCTAATAAAATTAATGAAAGCAACTACTGTGAGGCCTCTGCTTGAACTATACTAGCAGCTGGTCCTCTGGCGCAGCAGAGGCATCCAGTAGAAGAGATTTCAGGGTCTCATAGTAGAAAGGGCCAACTCGCTAGTTAAGTTTACTTAGGTTTATAACAACAAAGATAAAACATCATTAAGGTAGTAATCAGATGTGTTGTAATCAATCACATTTATTGGGTGCTTACTTGTGTGCAAAGCACTATACTAAGTGCTTGGGAGAGTACAATATAATGGAGTTAGTAGACATTTATGTTAAGTCCTCTGCCTCTACCAATCAATCTGTCAGTGGTATTTACTGAGGACTTACTGTGTGCACTGTACTAGCACTTGTGGAGAGTATATTACAAGAGTTAGGAGATGATCCCTGCCAACAGAGACCTTAGTCTAGTGGGGGGAGACGGACATTAAAATATGCTACATTTGGGGAAGGAGCAAAGTCAGTCAGTATTTGAGCACTTACTCTGTGCACACTGCTTGGGAGAGTACAATACAACTCTATAACAGACACATTCCCTAACCACAGTGAGCTTACAGTCTAGAGGGGCTAAGAGACATTAAATAAAATTACAGATGTATACATAAGTGCTGTGGGGCTAGGAAGGGGGATGAATAGAGGGAGCAAGTCCCAGTGACGCAGAAGGGAGTGGAAGTAAAGGAAAAGGAAAAGAGGACTTAGGGAAGACCTCTTGGAGATGTGCCTTCCATAAGATTTTGAGTAATTGTCAGATAAGGAGAGCATTCCAGGCCAGAGGCAGGACGTGGTGGAGAGGTCGGCAGGGAGATAGATGAAACCAAGGTACAGTGTGAAGGTTAGCATTAGAGGAGCGAAGTGTGCGGGCTGAGCAAAGTATGAGAATATGAGAATAAGTGCTGTGGGACTGGGGTGTGAGTCTCAAAAGTGCTTAAGGGGTACAGACCCACGTGCAGAGGAAACACAGAGCAGAGGGTATATAGGGGAAGCGAGGGTATATAGGGGAAGCGAGGGCATATTCAGATAGGGGCTCTTGGAGGAGATATGGAGTTGGGGAGGGCAGTGCTATGTCGAATATGAAGGGTGTTCCAGACTGGGGTGGATATGGGTGAGGGGTTGGTGGCGAGATAGATGAAATCAAGGTACAGAGAGTAGAGGTTGACATTAGAGGAGTGAAGTTTGTGGACTGGGCATGAGTAGATCAGTGAGATAAGGTAGCAGGGGGAATGCTCATTACATGTCTTTAAACAGATTCTGTACCACAAGTCTTCCAAGCTATTAGGACTAAAACCATTTCAAAAAAGTAATCTAGTCTCTAGCATTGACAGATGGATTTTTTTCATTCCAAATTGAGTATTTGCTGAAAATAAAAACAAGCTTTTAGATGCATAAACCCTACTTCATATGATGATGGTACTTGCTAAGTGCTTACTATGTGCCAGACACTGTTCTAAGCACTAGGGTAGATACAAGTTAATTGAGTTGGACAAGGTCCCTGTCCTACATGGGGCTCACACTCTTTTATTCCCATTTTACAGATGAGGTAATGGAGGCACAGAGAAGTGAAGTCACTTAACAGAGGTCTCTCAGCAGACGTGGCAAAGCCAGGATTAGAAATAGCATATATTGTCTAGTAATGAAAAAATCAGTGCTAATGTGTCTCATATCTTTGATAAAACTGAACTCAATTACTTGTAAATATATTGAAAAGTGCCATATACATACCATTCCGCTACTTCATTCAGTTCATTCAATTGTATTGAGCGCTTACTGTGTGCAGAGCACTCTACTGAGCACTTGGAATGTAAAATTCAAGCAACAGAGACAATCCCTGCCCAATAACAGGCTCAAAGTCTAACGTTTTGAAGACAGTAAACCAAGATAAAGGAGATGACAGAGAGATAAATATAGAAATGTGTGCGTTTTGTGGGTCATTTTTACTATCAAAATAATGATATACAACATATGGATTTAAAGCTCTGGATAATTACACTTAATCATAAAATAAATTTTGGCCTAACCATTAGGCCTTTACCATATCAATCATATTTATTGAAAGTTCACTGTGCAGAACATTGAACTAAGTGCTTGGGAGAGTACAGTATAACAGAGTTGGTCAACATTTCCCCTGCCAACAATGAGCTTACAGTCTAGATGGGGAGATGCATATTAATATAAATTAATTACAGATATGTACATAAGAGCTGTAGGGCTAAGGGAGTGGTGACTAAAGGTTGCAAATCCAAGTGCAAGGGTAGCACAGAAGGGCATGGAAGAGGAAATGGGGGCTTAATCAGAGAACTCTTGGAGATGTGCTTTTTTATAAGGCTTTGAAGGTGAGGAGAGTGATTGTCTGCCGGATATGAGGAGGGAAGGACTTCTGGGCCAGAGGCAGGACCTGGACTAGGGGGTCAGTGGGAGATAGAGGTTCAGTGAGTAGGTTGGCTTCAGAGAAACGAAGTGCGCAGACTTGGATTGTAGTATGAGAGTAACAGAGTGAGATAGGAGGGGGCAAGGTGATTGAGTGCTTTAAAGCCAATGGTGAAGAGTTTGATGCAGGGGTGGATGGACAATCATTGGAGGTCCTTGAGGAGTGGGAAAAACATAGACTGGAATGATTTTATAGAAAAATCATCTGGGCAGCAGAGTGAAGTATGGCATGAGGTGGAGACAGGCAGGAGGCTGGGAGGTCAGCAAGGAGGCTGATACAATAATTAAGGCAAGATAGGATAAATGCTTGGGTGAAGGTGGTAGCAGTTTGGGGAGGAAAGGGTGTATTTTAGTTATGTTCTGAAGGTTGATTGTGGGTTGAATGAGAGAGATGAGTCAAGGTTAATGCCAAGGTTAGGGGCTCATGAGACAGGATGGTGCTGCCTACAGTGATTGGAAAGTCAGGGGGATGACAGGGTTTGGGTGAGAATATGAGGAGTTCTGTTTTGGACACGTTAAGTTTGAGGTGTTTGGGGCATCCAAGTAGAGATGTCTTGAAGGCAGGAGGAAATGTGAGGCTGTAGAGAAGGTGAGAGATCAGGACTAGAAATGGAAATGAAGCCATGGGAGAGACAGGCACTAATATAATATAATTTGTAATATTTATAGACTTGCACAGAAGTGCTGTGGGGCAGAGGGTGGAGTTCAGGTCAGTTCATGCCTCCCCATTCCTGGAGAACCTCCAGTGGGTTGCCCATCCACTTCTGCATCAAACAGAAATTCCTTACCATTGACTTAAAAGCACTCAATCAGCTTTCCCCTTCCTACCTTACTTCACTGATCTTCTATAGTCCAGTTTTCCAATTGTGGTCCACTGTAGCTTGGAATGGGTTTTCTGTCTCAGCTACCTAGCTCCCCTGGCCCTTGGGCAGGGCTTCCTACTGATTGGTTCTCCTTCTGTTCTCCCAGGCTAACCAGGGATGAACGGGCTAGAGTGGAGTTGGTAGGTGGGAGAATGTCCAAAGCTTATCAGAGGCAAACTGTGAGCACCAAACACCCCTATCACCCAGAAGTAGCCATCAAGTGCTCCAGCTATGGCTAGATGTGACATATAACCAGTACCCAATCCCACTTAAAATAATGTCACCTCTTTATGTTGCTGTCAGTGTCTTCATTTATGGCGATTTAATAGTAGCAAGGTGGGGAGAAGGGGTCGAGGAACCTGAAATTGGAGGTTTGAGCACTTTCTGGTTATGGAGTCGGTGATTTTTTTTTAATTTTGTCATTTTCCTGGCCTCTCTACTAGTCCCATTTCCTGTGTTTCCCAAGCTCCTGTGGGCAGGGAACCTAAGCGCTTAGTATAGCTGTCTGCACTTGTAAGCACTCAATAACTGTCATTGATCAATCGGTTGATATTGCATAATTTGCAAGAAGAGTCTCACAATACCTTCACTTCCACCTTCATTCTCTTTCCTTTTACTCTTCTCTCCAGGCATTTGCTCTACTTACTGTTAGTACCCCTGGTATGGGATGAGGATGAAAATTAAAAGAATGATTTTGTGAGGTTATTATCAGCTGAAGAAGAGGGTCAGTTGGATTCCCCCTTGGGAAGGGCAGTTTATGTGGGCAGAGAGTTGTGGAATGAGTGAAGAGAGGAAAGAGTGGGAATAAATTGACCATCTTACTACTTGGTCTGGATATGCTCTTACCATTGTTTTAACCTCATTCCCTACCCCTCCTGTGCAACCAGAAGTATTTTGGAGGAGAGCAAGTGCCATCCTTATGGATAGTGAAAATGATGGGGTTAATGCTCTACCCCTATGCTCCAAAAATGAAGAAAGATGGAAACCTTTAAGGTTTTGTGTGTATGTAATTTTAATATTACTTCTAAATGAGATTCAGAGAACAATACCAGTCTCCTGTGGAATCCCTGAATCCAAAACCAGCCTACCTACTGCCCAGGGGACACCTGCAAGCTGGAGCGGGCACCCCAGCCTATACCAGCCAGACCTTGGATACCCAAATTGCCACTAAGCTTAAGCACGAATGGTTGGGTCGTACTTCATTCACTAGAAACACAGTCCTAACTGACTGTGTAGCTAGGGAGTACAGTGCACTCCTATCCTGGGGTCAATTCTCTGATCAAAGTTGGTTTGCAGAGGCAACTTATGTTTCCCTACACTGTTCCTGTGACTTCATGCTGCATCCCTGGAGGCCTCCTAGGGGAGAATCAGGATCATTATTTTCAACTATTTTTAAGGTCTTTGAAGAAAACCCCTCACAATTCCTAGTTATGGTCATGTCACTCTATATTACTAGCTTTGTAACACTAATGTCTTTATAGTACCTATTTGGTTATGATAAATTGAATGAGGAACCAATAGAAACTCAATGGTAATCATTTGCATACAGTACTTGATACAGCCCTTGAGAGCACAGATAGCCCCCTCAAGCAGGGTTGAAGCTACCTCTTTGGGGCACCCTCCCCTAAGCTCTAACCTGGATTGTTTATATAAAGCACAGAAGAGGTGTGAGTATGAAGAGAAATGTTTCCTGCATTTTTCTAATTGGCTCCAAACCACTCTTCATTGGTGTTGGATAGAATAAAGAGTTCTTTTTTCTCTCCAACAACAATGAGAAATAGAAGACTTTAAGACTAGCACAATACAGGAACACTAAATGAACACAGGTAAAAGAGTAAATGTGAAAAATGCCTTCATTTCAACTCCAGATACTTTCACACTTGACAGTGTTGGGCACTTTTGTATGAAAACTAAAGTGAACAGATTTCCTTAGTTCAAGGTGGGCATGGGATAGAGCCAGAAAGAGATGGAGGGACAGAGACAGAGAAAGGAAGTGAGATAAGGAGAGAAGGAAAAGTAGAAGGGGAAAGGGAGCAGTAAAGGGGCAGAGAGGAAAATGAAGAGTGGGCAAGAGGGAGGAAAGAAGAGAAAAAGAGAAAGGGGATCAGTGAAAGGGAAAGAAAGCAAAAAAAGAGAGAGAGAGGAAAGCTCACCCACTGTTCTGGGTGCTTCTGCCACTGCCGCTTCTTCCTGGTGACGATGGTGATCACCATAATGAGAGCAAAAGAACAGTGCATAATAGACCATTCAATTCAGCCATTGGTATGACTGGGTGGAAGTGGCGACAGTGGCATGGCCGACAAGCCAGTTCAACCAGGCTGCTGTCAGCACATCTGCAGGTGGCAGCGATAGCAGCCCTGTCAGCCTTCCCAGCTGAACTGGCCTGACTGGGGCATGCATGGCTGGGAGTTTTCAATGTACTAGGAAGTACATAATTCCACCCACACCAGAAATTCCTATTCTTAACACCACCCCTCAGGTGTCAGTTCACTTTAGTGGTGATGGTTCTTCATCCCCCTCCTCCTCTGGTCTCTGTTTCCCATTCCTCCACCACTTCTTTTTCCCCCTCCCCCACTTCCTCTCCCTCTTCTTCTCCCTACTGTCACAGTTGTGGCAGCTGAAGGGTCCCTTCTACCGCCCTGTCCTAAGTGTTTTCAAATGGCAGGACAGAACACGTAAGCAGGATGTCTGGTCACTATGGTTGAAATAGGGGTAGTAGGAGTAATTGTATTGAGCACTCAGTGGGGTGTGAGGTATTCGACTAAGCACTTGGGAAAATGACAGCAGCAAAAGACATTCCCTACAAACAGAAAACGTAAAGTTAACACCTATGTTAAAGCAATTCAAGTGGCTCTGAAGAAATCTGTGCTAGTTTGTTTTTAATCATTTCTCCCAGTGGTAGACCAAAAGTTTTGAAATGTTCTTTTGATTGTTAAGAATAAATTCCCCATTTCTGAAAGGACTTAAAATTCTCTATGTCAAATTCTTTAAGTCAAGCAAAATCCATTTCGAGAATGAATGTCTCCCTTACCATTTCTCTCACACGTAGGCACACTGGTAAAAAAGAGAAAATTAAGTATTTCTCTGTAGACTGATTTTTAGGCATCAGTGGTACCCTAGTTGCATACCAATATAAAATTGTCATAACAGGCCAATCACTTGTAACTATTTTTATCAAACAAGTCAGATCTTGAGTGGTATTTGAGTGCTCACTGTGTGCAGAACACTGTACTAAGCACTTGAGAGAGTACAACAGAATGGGTAACCACATACCTTGCCCACAACAAACTTAGTCTAGAGGGAGAGACAGACATTAATATAAATTTATAATATATAATTTATACATACATAGTACTGTGGGTGGGGTGAATACCAAATGCCCAATGGTCACACATTCAAGTGCATAGAAAAAACAGAACAGAGAGGGAGCCAGGGAAAAGAGGGCTTTACTGGGGAAGGTCTCTTGGAGGAGATTTGACCTTAATAGGTGGGGAGGGTGGTTATCTGGCATATATTTAGGGGGAGGGAGTTTCAGGTCCAATGGAGGACTTGGGAAAGGGGTTGGCCGCAAGAAAATGAGATCAGAACAGTGAGCAAGCTGGCATTAGAAGAGCAAAGTGTACGGGCTGGGCTGTAGTAGATCAGTGAGATAAGGTAGGAAGGGACAAGCAGAGTGCTTTTAAAGGCGATGGTAAGGAATTTCTGTTTGATGCAGCAGTGAATGGGCAATCACTGGAGATTCTTGAGGAGTGGGGAGCATGGACTGAATTGTGTTTTTGTTAGAAAAACGATCCAGGCAGCAAAGTATGGCCTGGTGTGAGGAGGGACGGGAGGCAGGGAGGTCAACGAGGAGGCTGATGCAGTAGCCAAGGCAGAATAGGATAAGTGCTAGGATCAGCAAAGTAGCAGTTTGGATGAAGAGAAAAGGGTGGATTTTAGTCATGGATCTGAAGGAATCAATTTGTAGACCAATTGAAGGAATAAGGGCTTACCATTAAATGTCAACAAATGATTAAAGTTCTTTTTATAAGGGTGGAATTTTGGAATTCTTGTGAGCTTTTTTTAATCTGTATATATGTATGTATATATATATAAAAAGTAATAATTATTTGTTAAGCACTTACTATGTGTCAAGCATTATTCTAAGCACTGGAGTAGATACAAATTAATCAGGTTGGACACAGTCCCTGTCCCACATGGGATTCACAGTTTGAGGAGGGAAAGCAAGTATTGACACTCCATTTTACAGCTGAAGAAACTGAGGCACAGAGGCATAAAGTGACTTGTCCGAGGTTGCACAGCTGGTAAATGACAGAGATGGGATTAGAACCCAGGTCCTCTGACTCCCAGGCCTGTAGTCTTTCCCCTAGGCCACATTGTTTCCAAAGCACACATCCAAAAGGTCTTCAGGATCCTACTCGGTCTGCTCCGTTAGGCAGGTCTGCATCTGGATGGACTCAGTTTGGAGAGCAATATCTGGAGGTTAAGTCTGTTTGGGCCTATCATCCCACCCCTGCCCATCATGAATGCCAGTACCAGAGCAGCTCGGTTCTCTGGGGAGAAGAAACTGATGGCCCAGGCTATCTTTTTCTCTTTTCCCCCACCGCAAGCCTATCTCCCAGTTTTCTGCCATTGTGGCAACTACATTAATAAAGGGGGATTGATGGCCCCATCTTTCCCTCCTCCTGTCTCTCGCTGGTATGGTGGCAACAACCTCACTCCTTCCTTAAGAGAGACCTATTGATCAGGTCAACTCCTCCCCTCTGTCTGGGCAGCCATCTCCTTTCCTTCATCTCTTTGTACCTAAGATCCAGTGTATATTTGTGTGTGCATGTATGTGCATCTGCATGAGTGGGTGTGTGTTTGGCTAAATGTGTTTGTGTGGGAAGATTGGGAGGGATGGAATGGGTGACTGGGCAAGTGAGTTTGTGGTGAGTGCAGGGGACTGGATGTCGGGTGTGTGTACGAGAAAGAAGGGAGAAGGTGGTGTGAGGGAGAATGAGGCGGGGAAGGTAGAGGCAGGGGAAGTAAGGCAGAGAAGGCTACTTCTCTTTCCATTTCCCTCACTAGGCAAAGGCAAACAATTTGGAAAATGATATCATTGTTTTATAGGATTTCACTGGTGTTTTGTTACTGATTCATTTATTTTGATTCAATATTTTTTTTTCCCATAGCCCAATTTGAAAGGCTATGCCTAGCCACTAAGTACCAGGAAACACCAATAGCCTACAGACCAGGTTGGTGTGTAGCAACAAGAGATAGATGACTAAGTTTGAGCAATGCCCGACGGTCTGTGAGGGAAAGGAAAATCTTTCACCCTCCCCAGGACCAATCTTAGGCTCTGTCCAAGTCCCTTGACTTTTGGGTCCTAACTCTGTTTAACATTTGGTCTATGCCTGGTCCAGAGAGAATGATAGGAAGCAGCATAACCTAGTGGAAAGAGCACTGGCCTGGGAGTCAGAGGACCTGGGTTCTAAACCCAGCTCCGCCACTTACCTGCTGTTGGATCTTGGGGAAGTCACTTCTCTGTTCCTTAGTTTTCTCATCTGTAAATTGGGGATTCAATACCTATTTTTCATCCCACTTAGACTGAGCCCTGTTGTGGGACAGGATCTATGTCCGACCTGATTATCTTGAATCTACCCCAGTGCTGAGTAGAGTACTTGGCCCGTAGTAGGCACTAAACAGATACCACTTCCAGGAGTCAAAGCCAGTTATACAAAGCTTTAGCATCTGCACTGTCCCTGTGGGATCTGCTAGTGTCATTAGTCAGCCAGAATGGTGCCTGTGGCATTGGGAAGAGTTCTGGAAGACAATCATTAAAATGTCATAATGATGACATTTATTAATCACTTACTGTGGGTGAAACACCAGGATAGACACAAGATTATCAGATCAGGCACAGTCCCCACCCTCCACAGGGCTCACCGTCTTATTCCCATTTTACAGATGAAGAAACTGAGACCCAGAGAGGTTGTTACTTACCAGGATTAGTCAGCAGGCCAATAGCAAAGCTGGGACTAGAATGCTGGTCTCCTGGACTCAGTCAATCAATCAAGGTACTGTACTAGGCACTTAGGAACATACAGTAACTATAAAGACATGACCTCTTGTCCTTGAAGAGCTCACAATCTAATGGAGGAGATGCTGTGTGTCCCATGACCCTGATGCTCACAAAAGTGACATAGACAAGGGACATTGACTGGGATCTTCCCAGAGCCCCGAGGTAATTGCAGACATGAAGTGCTGGGGGTCTGCTATGAATGGCACAGCCAGTCCAAATATCTCCTCCTCTATCAAGGACAGTATATCCAGTATAACTGTGAGCAGTGAGAGATTAACTGCAGTGATAAAGAGGACTTAACCGTACAAAGAAATACTTGGAGTTTAGTGTGTTATTCCTCTATGCGTGTATAGGTTGTGCACATTTCAAAATTTTAATTATCAAAAGAGCTAGGTGAACAACCTAGGCTTACACCTGCTTGGCCATTTTTCTTTTTTACCTTTCCCATTGAGCTTTACCATAGATAAAATACTATTTTATATGCACAAACACAGATTATTAAATTATATTTTCTAGAGCCCCCAAATACTAATCTGGGCATGGACCATCCCTTCAAGGCACAGGTACCAATGAGTTCAGGAATGCCTGCCTCAACTTGGAGACTAGTGTGTGGAAAAACAAAACAAAGAGCAGAGACCCAGTCCTCAACCCTATATGCAGACTAATGACAACCAGGGGCAACCCCCCAAATAAGAGTTATAAGCTCTGGCTCAACTCCTCAAGTCTTACCAGGGAAAGAGTCTTGAAAAGTGATGGGACTGAGGTGGAAGTTACACATCGAAAATGATTTCAAGGATCAGAAAGGGAGATAAGGAAATTTGAATAAGAAACTCAGAAGGATAATGGCATAGTTTCATGAGTTGAAATCAGTTGGAGGAATGAGTTGTGGAAGGTCACTGAGCATACCTGGTCACTCCAACTGATGTAGCTCTTGGGTACTTCCTGATGGCATAACAGGAGACAGTTTTCCTAAAGTGGATGATTTTAGAGTTTCTGCAGCCAGTTTGAGCTATCGTCCTCTTGTCTAGACTGCATTTATATGAATATGATGGGTGAGTTTCTTAGCAAATATTTGAATTTGAGTTAATGTCTCTGTTCAGTTCTGAGGGAAGTCAGTGAGGAGGTACATCTTCACAACTGAAAAGCTATGAGAAAACCCCTGATTCTTTTTGTCTAAGGATTTTGAACAAAGATTGAATGCAGAGAATACAGAAAGATACCTGAAGCACTATAAATTGGATTTCATCCCATGATATAAAAAGATAGGTTATCTGGGTCATTCGATACTCTAAAATTAAATGGCACATTGACATATGAACGTTAAATTCTGGTTGACCTGACACTGCCTGAATTCAAAATTCATTGATTTAAATTATCTGGAAATCTTTAGAACTGTTTATGAATTGTCTGCTTACTCTATTGTATGCTCCCAAGTGCATAGTACAGCAGTCTCCCCACGGGTGTTCAATAAATTCTATCGATTGATGGATGGATTTTTCTTGAGTATTAAAAATCTACCCTTAGTCAGTAATGAGGATACCTGAAAAATACACCATTAATGGGACTATTTGCAATTAATCATTGAATTATAAGGCATAATTTAGGGTCTCGATAACTTTAATCCCCTGGTCATTGATTTCTTGAATACTCATGGTACACTTAAAGGAATTCGTCTTTGAAGTTAATCATGGTCACATTTGACTTGTAGATTGAACATTTTACCTCAAGAGTCTGGAAGACTTTAAGCATTACAATAGTTCTGTCAGTTGCTCTTCAAAAGAGGAAACTGAGTCAGAAAACCGACACTATCAGTAGCAGCAGTACTGTTTAGAAAAAAACTCTGTCTCTCCTAGTTAGAATGTTAGCTTCTCATTTGCAGGAAATGTGTCTCATGCATCTGTTGTACTTTCCCAAGAGTTTGGAATGGTAGAGTGCACTCAGTGGAAACTCAAAAGAACCCATCACTACTATTCCTATAACTACTACTATTCATTGAGCACTGTTTTATGTTAAGTAAGAGACCCAGGAGGAATCTGCAGCATCCCTGGTGATAAACACCGAAGATTGACTGCAGCATTCCTGACTTCCATTAAGAAATCGTGGAAATGGATGGTATGCCACAATATACTCTAACCCACACTTGACCTTTTAGCAGGACCATAATTTGGAAATTAGCCCCAAATGAACTTGGTTACCATATATTCTGGCTTGGCTACTAGATCCAGAATCACCCGAGGCCCTTTATTAATGGTATTTTTGCCCTGGTAATGCAGAAATGACTGCAAAAGCACCCTCTGGCCACCATAGTGTATTGTGCAGATTATAATAATAACTATTATTATTGTTATTACAGGCATACCCCAAGTTACAACCACTCTGGGGAAAGAACCAATATTGTTTGATACTTTTCCCCGGGTTACAACCACCCTTCAATACATCCTATATTGTTTGATGCTTTGCCCACGTATACGCCCGACCGGCCCCCACTGTTTTGGCCGAGCGCTACAGGTAAGTAAATCCCTCCCCCGCCTCCTCCCCCGCACCCTCCCCACCTGGATTGAGATTAATCAGCGCTGGATGGATTTTGGAGGAAGTTCTGCTCACAGTTTGCATCAGATTTTTCAAGGGGTTGAAGAGATCCCTGAGCAGATAACTAAAGAAGATCTTGAACTGAGGTGGCAACTTCATTGAGAAATGAATAAAGCCAATGCCTCTAAGTTAATTGTATTTTATTTGGAGGTATTGCTGTCCACTAAAGACCTCATCAAACTACAATCCATTATTGCCAAATGACAAAACAGAAAATAATAATAATGTTGGTAGAGAAGCAGCGTGGCTCAGTGGAAAGAGCCCGGGCTTGGGAGTCAGAGGTCATGGGTTCGAATCCCGGATCTTCCACTTGTCAGCTGTGTGACTGTGGGCAAGTCACTTAACTTCTCTGTGCCTCAGTTACCTCATCTGTATAATGGGGATTACTGTAAGCCCGTCAAACGGCAGGGACTGTCTCTATCTGTTGCCGACTTGTTCATCCCAAGCGCTTAGTACAGTGCTCTGCACATAGTAAGTGCTCAATAAATACCATTGAATGAATGAATGACAACCTGATTACCCTATATATACCCCAGCACTTAGAACAGTGCTCCGCACATAGTAAGCACTTAATAAATACCGATATTATTATTTGTTAAGTGCTTACTATGTGCCAAGACTTTAAAGAGCAGCATGGAGGGGACAGGGTGAGATTGGAGAGGAACAATACAACAATTTTATTTCAAATAGAAGTAAAAGTTGTTATATTGTCTTCTACCCATTCTACCTTTACTAGTAATAGATATCTCTTTACGAGCCCTCATCTTCCCATTTCCCCAACAACCTGTCCATAACATTACCTACTCTTTTGATTCGTAGACATGAGAGGAAGGATGTTCAGGGAGGGGTCTCCTTTTTGTAAAATATTTACCTGGTGACTAGGCTTTAGAAATACTGAGCCCTAGGTTAAACCACAGCTAAATTATTCAATACATGACTGCTGTTTTCCATTATCAATTGTTACAGTGTAGATCTCAGCAGGAAAGGCACTTGTGAAGTTGCCAGTCGATTTACCACTGCAGGGAGGGAGGGAGAGCTTCTTCCCATACACAAGAATGTCCTGGAGTTATGATCATTAACTGCTTTTTCAGAGTGGAGTTAGCTTTGTGTAGTCAGGCTGTCCCTACAGGAAGCTGACATACAAAAACCAAAAAAGAACTCCACTATAGGAGAGGAGTTCTAACTTTGTGGCACCTACCCCTGTAAGTAAGAAAACTCTCCCTACCAAGTTGCTCTCTGGATCTTGCCATTCTACAACTCTCCCAGGCCAGACCAACCCCTTAATATCTGCTCTAGGCAGGCCTCAACAATTCACTTTCCTGCAAGTCTTTTTCTCTTCTTTCCATAGATTAGTGACTTGCAGCTGCTCCCTTAATCTTATGGGTAATTAGCAAATACAGCAGGAGTCAGACCACCACATTCAACAAACAGATAAGCAGATGAAGAGGGAGTCTGAGAGTTGGGAATTTTACTTAATTGACAACTAAACCAACATTTGTTGAATCCTGCTAATAGGACATTTCTCTATGCAGAAACCTATGCCTAGAAGGCTTATTAACCCACCATATGTCCCTGAGGTGTCTGCCAGGCCAGCAGTTGTGTCAGATGCGACAGGTTGGTAATAGTTACATGGTGGGATGGGGTCTGCTATTTTAGGTCCCTCTGAAGTTAGCTACAGTGTCAAGCACCAGACAGGATTTCTGCCCAGGATTTTAGCAGGATTTCACTAGAATTTGCTTCAAGGAGCTGGTCCTGTTTGGAGAATGTTTAGAAGGGTTGTCTCAAACCCAGCGTGGCGCAGTGGAAAGAGCACGGGCTTTGGAGTCAGGGCTCATGAGTTCGAATCCCAGCTCTGCCACTTGTCAGCTGTGTGACTGTGGGCAAGTCACTTAACTTCTCTATGCCTCAGTTCCCTCATCTGTAAAATGGGGATTAAGACTGTGAGCCCCACGTGGGACAACCTGATTCCCCTGTGTTTACCCCAGCGCTTAGAACAGTGCTCTGCACATAGTAAGCGCTTAGCAAATACCAACATTTATTTATTTTTATTTTAATTTGGTGAACCCCTGGAGAGAGCCAACCCTTGCTTCCAAGGTTAGACTCTCAGGCAGGCAACTGAATTCTTCAACTTTACCATTCCCTTACTCCCTGTTCTAAGCTCTTGGTGACTACCAGCTAAGTAGCAGGCACGGTGGAGAATGGAGCCCACTGAGTTTTAAGCTTTCCTCAGAAGAAAAATAAGCCACATTGTTGTGGTTCTTATTCCATTTACATCTTTGACAAATAGGCATGAATCTTTTTAGGATTATGCACGTTACCACTTTTTGGGGTGGTATGTAATTGAAAAAAGTACATTAGGCTTTCTTCAAAAGAGATTGTATGAAGCAACGGTTTAAGATCATTAGTGGTCTCTGGAGGCCTTGCTGGGGGGGGGGTACTCTTAATTCCACTGAAATGAATCCTAGATGTTATTTAGAAGATTAGGGAATGGGACAGAAAATATTTCATTAATCAAAGGCTAATCTTTACTCAATGCATGATACAGAGCAGCTTGATGAAGGCCAAAAAGAGCTTGATTGGGAAATAGGGTGGGTTCAACACTGATCTTTCTCTAAAGCTTTCCTTCCTGACCTTATGTAGACTACCTCAGTGATGGAATGGTATCTTCCAAATACCTTCCTAACTGGGAAGTTTTGAAGATTAAGAAGAAACCTGTAAAAAAGTTCTTCAGGAGGAAGTCACTATATAAACACAAAATTGTTTTTTCCCCCTATAATACAGGGATTTGGCTTACATAAACCTGGGTGGACAGGTTGGATTTACATGGGCGGGTAGGGGGGAAAAAAATAGGATCAAGCAGAATTGCTCTTCTTCCCTGACTCTTGCAAGAGGTAGGGGGGTTGGCGGGGCTGCCCTAGAGGTAGGCACTTTCTCCCTCTGTTGCATCTGTGGACAGGGACAATAACCATGCACACTAGTAATTTTACTCATTCTGGTGACACCCCCTGCCCCCAAAACCTAGTAACTTCCTTAGGTGGTGAAAGGAAGTTGTGGTGTTGCCTGTCAGAGAAGTCACCCCTGTGTCCTGAACCCAGGTTTAAGTCACAAAGATAAAAATGATGTAATCCTATGCATGGGCATGTGAATTGGTCATTGTGAAAGATTCACTCAGGGCCTAATGGGTAATGAAAGAGCTGAAGGGGCTCCTATAAGCAGCAGCACAACACACTCCTGATGTGTAACATGAAACACTGAAGCCCAAGGTTACTGGTGCTATGAGCTGCAAAGCTCAGAATTGGCAGGGCTATGTTCTAGAACAACCCTAGCACAAATGAAACACTAGCTGCATAAAAGGTACCTTTTTTCCCAGTAGACAACCACATTTATCCAGAAACTGTGTTTTTCCACATTTGCATTTTTCGAGCCAAATTGCCACCTACATCAGTATATGCCTTTTTAAACAGAAGTTATATTTTTAAGTAGTTACAAAATTGCTTTTCCAGAGCTTTCTTTCATTAGGTTATCCCTGGAACGAGGTGCTTTCTACTTCATTTTAATAATTATCCCATGTAATCCTGAGCCTGAGCCTGTCTATCCGGCCCCTCTTCTATTGTTATTTGGTTACTAAATAACAATGTTTTTTTCCCATTTCTTTACCTCCCAGCCATATCAGGTTCAGGTGGAAAGGTAATGAGTGACTCGAGTCTTCCCTGATCAGTAAAACAGTGTAATTTCCCAGCTGGTGAAACATTTATCCAATGAAGTAACCGCCTGTCCTCATACCTGTGAAGCTGGCATTTTGCATGGGAGCAGAATTGATCAAATCAGTATGTTTTGGAGAGGCTTAAACTGCCAGAAGATGCTTTAGCTAAGATACGATACAGGGGTAAGGAAGAGTCCAAAATTTAAAATAACCCACAAGAAACTTCTATAACATAACATATGTAATGACTTCATTCAGCACAAAGTGAAATAAGCTCATATCAAATTATTATAGCTTCATTAAATTATTTTTAATCTGTCTTGCCCCATTGGTTCCGCAGTGAAGTTGATGACAAACCACTGAGTTCTATTTCAATCATAGTGTACCATCTCTGTCGCAAATGTTCTGCCTGGGGTATTTTGGGGATTTATATGGATGGATGTCTTCTTCTTCTTCTTGGGGTCTCGTTTGTTAATCGTGAGCCTTGGTCCACCTTTGGCCAGCCCATCGTTGTTTGGCTTTAAGTATAGCCTAGACCAGATCATTGGCCCCAATATGCTTCTTTTTGTGGACTGTGTTTGCAAATTTTCACTTGGCACTTGAGGTGAAGCCATCTTCTCTTCACTGAGTGTTACTAATCAACAACATTTGGTATTATTCTAGGAAAAGCCAAAGCTCTAAGAGCGTAGTTCAGTATTGTTCGTTTATAACATTACTGCATGAGAGCTTCACATTCTATGAAAATGAATGGCAGTAATCTCCGATGCCATTAGCAAAACCATTAAATAGCATTAACTCATAGCAGTGAGGGCTTCTTGTTGTATCTGAGCTCATTTTATAATCATACATAACCGTGTCTCCGTATTGGAATTAGTGTGTGGGAAAGCTGAAGTGATAATTATTTAGACACCTTATTAGCTACCTAAAAACCAGCAACTCTCAGAGTACATATTATTAATGTTCCAATGGGAAAGGATGTTGAGCAAGAGAGTTGTAGTTGCAATGCTAAAATTCACAGGTTTCAGATTTTCCAAACTTTTATTATTGTCCATGCAGCTTCTAAATAATAAAAATGATTTTTTTTGTTGTTGTTTTCCACACTTTTTCTCACAAAAGCCACAAATGACTAGGAATATTTAGTGGAGGCTCTCAAAGTCAGAAGGGGAATATTGTATCATTTATCTTTGATACAAATTTGCAGTGCATTTAAATTCCATTCTATTTTTTGAGGAAAAAATTATAGTACAATATTCAATTCTCAGGCTCAGTTGATTAATTTGAAAAAGCAGTCCATAAGTTAAATATCTCAAAACTCTTTGCATGAACAGAATTAAGAGTTACATCAGTCTGTTAGTTTCTCAAAAAGCAAACAAAATACATAAGGAAGGGAATACCAGATTGATTAGTACATTTGGAAAAGAGTCAAGAGCAAGTCACTTGCTAAGTTTGTTCCTACCTCAACTTTCTCTTTTAAGAAATAATGAAATCCAACTTCTAATTATTTTTACTCATTTAGTCCCTTCTTTCTGCAAGTATTCTTGGAAGCTAAACTAATTTCCCTATTGTAAATATATTGGAGTTTTGAAATGGTCATAAGGGAGAAAGTTAATTACCTTGAGGAGGAAGGAAAATAGGTAATAGATGTATAAATGAAAAAGAAAATATTTTTAGATTAACATAGGGACAATAGAAACATGTATACTTTCACATAATAATTGAATTTGTGTGCACCTATTCCCAACTGATTAAACCTAAACCCCAAACCTTCCATTAAAATGTCTACTCCGAGTTTTGCAATATATTAACTGTCAGTGGATTCCAAGTAAAGCTTTTATTGACTACTGAGATAGATGCAAGTAAAGTATCCAAATATATCCCCAGTGCCCAGAGTGCATTGTTTTTAGCAGCTCCTCTTGTTATAAACAATTTGGGGTTCAAAGGGATTTTTTTGTTTTGTTAACAAAAATCTCTAAGACTCGATAGTTGCCGTAATGAATTAGTAACGATGCAGATTGTAAATTTGCTTTTAATTGAAGAATTTCGGGTAGTCTAAGAATACTAATCATGCCCAAAGGAATATTCTTGTTTCTGCATTCCACGTGCTAAGTATAATAGATTAGTTGGTTATGCATGACTTTTTCCAGGCACACCCATACATATGGGTAAAGTTCACTATTAGACAAAACTGTATTTACATATGCATCACAAATGATCTTTTTAATGTTATACTTATAGCTACAGATATGTTGTCTACCAATAACACTAAAAAAACAAAGTATTTACTCTTTTATGGTTTTACTCATCTGAATTTACAAAATAATCCACAGACCAAAGAAGAATCATTCTTCTAAATCAGGCTAATGTTAATATGCTAAGGGACAGTCCCTCCTATGAATCGACGCCTTAGCATGAGATTTTTAATCCACCACAAAGGGATTTTGACTAAATGTGTCAGTTCTATGTGTTAAATAGTAAGCATCATTCTTCAGGCAAGTTTACAATAAGGGACATGGATTATTTAGAGATGTAAACGTACTGTAGTTGAAATCCTAGCTATTCTATTGGGACAGGGTGCCTGCCAGCTGATGGAGGAGGAGGGAAGCTCTGCATTACTGTTGCACCAGATGTCCAGGCATGTTATAATTAATCCATTATGTACCATCTGCTCTGATACTTTCTGACACCAACAGTCATATCTTGCCACTGGGTATTGACCTAAATGGTTATGCTTGTATTATCATGCCTTCGATTGCATGGAAGTTTGCTTTAGGGGTTTTCATAGCTGTGTTCCCATATCAATATAATGCAAAACATACCAGTACAGTGTACTTCTCTAGCCAACAGGCCCTGTATATTTCCGGTACATTTAAAAGCATTTAAGAAATTCAGGGCTCCACAAAGTCAAAATATCCTTGCGGTTTTCTTTTCTAGCCCTACCCTTCTGCCCCAAATCAAATTAGCCTGTCCTAATCACATATAAGAGAAAACCAGAAACATTGTATTTCCATTTGCTCTCTTTTGAGTGCTCTTTCCCATCTGCAGCAATATGCTAGACATCTGCTTTTATCACACTAACTTTTGGCCCTTTGGAGCGGGAAATGCTGAATTAGCACCGAGTTAGTTCATTTTCATGGGTATGAGTGTAACCTTTTAACCAGCACTTTAACTAAATTCATGTTCAGTACTGGGGATATTTGGAAAATGCATCATTTAACCTGATTCCAATATTAAGTGGGTTTTGGTTTTCTAGCCACCAGAACAAGAGGATCAAAATCAGGAAAGCTTAGTTGTATTATCTGTCATTTCTCATTCAACAATGATGTCATTGTAAAAATGAAGGTGAAAAACAGCATCTCTCTAGTTAATTTGGACTATACAGACAACCAAACCAAACACTTGGGCCAAAAACAAATAAACAAAAAAAACCTCACCACTTTGAGGCCTGAACTACCCAGTTTGCCTATCAGCATAGATTAAATTAACAAGATAATTGCTAACACTCTCTTCACTCAGTACTGTGTAAATACAATCTCTGGGAGGGGCATGGGGGAAGGATTAGTCTCTTTACATCTATGTATCTCAGTTTTCTTAAATACATACTGCCTAAAAGGATATGGCTTTTACAAATATAAATATAACAGCTATTCTAGACTATTGTCAGTAAACTTCAGTCTCCAGGGAAGGACAGATGGCTATATGTAAAAACTGTGGTATTCGTTAAGTGTATACCATGGGCCAAGTACTGTACTAAGCCATGGGTAGATAACCAGATTGGACACAGTATCTGTCCCACATTGGGCTCACAATCTAGGAGAAAAGAGGGTTATGGAATCCCCATTTTACAGATGAAGAGACTGAGGCACAGAGAAGTGAAGTGACTTGCCCAAGGTCACACAGCAGGCAAGTGGCAAAGCAAAGATTAAAACCTAAGTTCTCTGACTCCAAGGCCCAGCCTCATTCCAGTAGGCCACACTTAGCTTCCCGTGCTTCGTATTGGGGTTCCTAAACACTGAGATCCTTCTCCGGTTCTGAGACCATTTTGGGCAGGTACACTTGAATGCAGTTTCTTTAAACTTCAGCATACTGCAACATAGTCATGGGAAAGCTACAGTCTCTATAATGCCGTTGACATATTTAATTGGCTGATAAATGGTAGTCTGTGCAAAGAAGTTTGTTTGTGTTTCCTCCAGCCAAGTTTTTCAAGTATGCCATAAAAGTAGACAGAGCTTCCTTTCTAAAGTATCTCCAGGCTGTACACAAGGCATGTAGATGCAACTTTAATTCACAATCAATGAAACTACCATTTCTTAGCAATTTATATGTAGATTGGGCTTTAGCAGAAACCAAATCCAATATGATGGAACACAGACACACATTACTTAAAAAGTAAGGTGTAAAATCAACTGAAAATATTTGGGACTCAGCTAATAATACTGCACCAATGAGTTACAGTCAATCAATCCATCAGTGGTATTTACTGAGCACTTAACTATTTGCAGAGCATGTACTAAGTACTTGGGAGAGAAAAAGACCACTTGAGAAGTAGCATGGCCTAGTGGAAAGAGCACAGGCTTGGGAATCAGGAGACCTGGGTCCTAATCCTGGCCCCACTACTTTGCTGTGTGAGCTTGGGCAAGTCACTTAACTTCTCTGTTCCTCAGTTACTTCATCTCTAAAGTGGGAGTTAAAACTGTGAGATATGGACTGTGTCCCATGTGATTATCCTGCATATACCCCACAGCTTAGTATAGTGTTTGGCACACAGCAAGCACCTAAACACCATTAAAAAAAAAAGTAGCACTCCTCATCACCACTGCTTTATTTTCAGCATTTAGTACAGTGACTAGCAAATAGGAAATAGTCAACAAATACCACCAAGCAAAATACAAATACCATTAAAAAAAAGTAGACAATCCCTGCTCTCAAGCAATGGGGAGTAAAAGCTGAAAATATAGCCTTCTAATTACAGAAATATGCCATAACGCAGTGTCTTTCGTTCTCTTAACATCTCTGGCTGCTTTACGAGCATTCATTAATTAAGCCTCAAATTACCTCTCTGAAGAAGCATAGCAACTGAGGTTAAGGGATTTCCCCCAAAGTCTCAGGCTGAATTAAAAGCCTTATAAAAGAAGATCCACAGTATTTATTGAGATCTTGCTGTGTGCAGAATACCATCTTTGGTATTTGAGGAGCATACAGCTGTCTAGACTGTGAGTTCGTTGTGGGCAGGGAATGCGGCTACCGACTCTGTTATATTGTACTCTCCCAAGTGCTTAGTATGGTGCTCTGCACACAGTAAATGAGATTGATACACGAGAAATAAAAGACTTGGTGCCTGACCTCAGTGAGCTTAAAATCTTTTAGCAATCCCAGGAATCCAGATTCTAGTTCTTGGAACTGATTATTAGTTTTTTAATAACTTTAAAACTTAATAGGAATTGAATCCAAAGTTTGTTCAAAAGATATTTCAAATGGGAAACCTGGCTTCTTTGATTTCTGATTCTGTTATAATTGTAATTGAGCAGGGGTCGTGGTAGGTCCACAGCTATGATGGCAATAGGTCATTCAATAGTATTTATTGAGCGCTTACTATGTGCAGAGCACTGTACTAAGCACTTGGGATGAACAAGTCGGCAACAGATAGAGACAGTCCCTGCCGTTTGACGGGCTTACAGTCTAATCGGGGGAGACGGACAGACAAGAACAATGGCAATAAACAGAGTCAAGGGGAAGAACATCTCGTAAAAACAATGGCAACTAAATAGAATCAAGGCAATGTACAATTCATTAACAAAATAAATAGGGTAACGAAAATATATACAGTTGAGCGGACGAGTACAGTGCTGTGGGGATGGGAAGGGAGAGGTGGAGGAGCAGAGGGAAAAGGGGAAAATGAGGGTTTAGCTGCGGAGAGGTAAAGGGGGGGTGGCAGAGGGAGTAGAGGGAGAAGAGGAGCTCAGTCTGGGAACGCCTCTTGGAGGAGGTGAGTTTTAAGTAGGGTTTTGAAGAGGGAAAGAGAATCAGTTTGGCGGAGGTGAGGAGGGAGGGCGTTCCAGGACCACGGGAGGACGTGACCCAGGGGTCGACGGCGGGATAGGCGAGACCGAGGGACGGTGAGGAGGTGGGCGGCGGAGGAGCGGAGCGTGCAGGGTGGGCGGTAGAAAGAGAGAAGGGAGGAGAGGTAGGAAGGGGCAAGGTGATGGAGAGCCTTGAAGCCTAGAGTGAGGAGTTTTTGTTTGGAGCGGAGGTTGATAGGCAACCACTGGAGTTGTTTAAGAAGGGGAGTGACATGCCCAGATCGTTTCTGCAGGAAGATGAGCCGGGCAGCGGAGTGAAGAATAGACTGGAGCGGGGCGAGAGAGGAGGAAGGGAGGTCAGAGAGAAGACTGACACAGTAGTCTAGCCGGGATATAACGAGAGCCCGTAACAGTAAGGTAGCCGTTTGGGTGGAGAGGAAAGGGCGGATCTTGGCTATATTGTAGAGGTGAAACCGGCAGGTCTTGGTAACGGATAGGATGTGTGGGGTGAACGAGAGAGACGAGTCAAGGATGACACCGAGATTGCGGGCCTGAGAGACGGGAAGGATGGTCGTGCCATCCACGGTGATAGAGAAGTCTGGGAGAAGACCGGGTTTGGGAGGGAAGATGAGGAGCTCAGTCTTGCTCATGTTGAGTTTTAGGTGGCGGGCCGACATCCAGGTGGAGACGTCCCGGAGGCAGGAGGAGATGCGAGCCTGAAGGGAGGGGGAGAGGACAGGGACGGAGATGTAGATCTGCGTGTCATCTGCGTAGAGATGGTAGTCAAAGCCGTGAGAGCGAATGAGTTCACCGAGGGAGTGAGTGTAAATGGAGAACAGAAGAGGGCCAAGAACTGACCCTTGAGGAACTCCAACAGTTAAAGGATGGGAGGGGGAGGAGGCGCCAGCGAAGGAGACCGAGAATGACTGGCCAGAGAGGTAAGAGGAGAACCAGGAGAGGACAGAGTCCGTGAAGCCAAGGTGAGATAAGGTATGGAGGAGGAGGGGATGGTCGACAGTGTCAAAGGCAGCAGAGAGGTCAAGGAGGATTAGAATGGAGTAGGAGCCATTGGATTTGGCAAGAAGGAGGTCATGGGTGACCTTAGAGAGAGCAGTCTCGGTAGAGTGGAGGGGACGGAAGCCAGATTGGAGGGGGTCTAGGAGAGAATGGGAGTTAAGGAATTCTAAGCATCGATTGTAGACGACTCGTTCTAGGATTTTGGAAAGGAAGGGTAGTAGGGAGATAGGGCGATAACTGGAGGGGGAAGTGGGGTCAAGAGCGGGTTTTTTAGGATGGGGGAGACGTGGGCATGTTTGAAGGCAGAGGGGAAGGAGCCCTTGGAGATTGAGTGGTTAAAAATAGAAGTTAAGGAAGGTAGGAGGGCAGGGGCGATGGTTTTAAGAAGGTGAGAGGGAATGGGGTCCGAGGCGCAGGTGGAGGGGGTGGCACTTGCGAGGAGGGAGGAGATCTCCTCTGAGGATACTGCAGGGAAGGATGGGAAAGTAGGGGAGGGGGTTGGTGCGGGGGAGGGGAGAGGCGGAGGGGTGACTTTGGGGAGCTCAGACCTGATCGTGTTGATTTTCGTGAGGAAATAGGTGGCCAGATCATTGGGGGTGAGAGATGGGGGAGGGGGAGGAACAGGGGGCCTAAGGAGAGAGTTAAAGGTCCGGAACAGTCGGCGGGGGTGACGGGCATGGGTGTCGATGAGGGAGGAGAAGAAGCTTTGCCTGGCGGAGGAGAGGGCAGAGTTAAGGCAGGAAAGGATAAATTTGAAGTGTGTGAGGTCGGCTTGGTGCTTGGACTTTCGCCAGCAGCGCTCGGCAGCTCGAGCATAGGAGCGTAGGAGGCGGACGGAGGAGGTGATCCAGGGCTGTGGGTTAGTGGAGCGAGAGCGGCGGAGGGAAAGGGGGGCCAGAGAGTCGGGATGAGTAGAGAGGGTGGAGTCGAGAGCGGAGGCCTGATCGTCGAGAGTGGGAAGAGAGGACAGGGCGGCAAGGTGAGGAGAGATGCTATTGGAAAGACGGATGGGATCGAGAGAGCGGAGGTCTCTGTGGGGCAGTAGCGAAGATTTGCAGGGGGAGGGAGTGTGAGAGATGAGGCAGGTGAGAAGGTTATGGTCAGAGAGAGGGATTTCAGAGTCGGTGAGGGAGGAGATAGTGCAGCGGTAGGAGATGACGAGATCGAGGGTGTGACCGAGTCGGTGAGTGGGCGTGGTATGGTGGAGGAGGAGGTCGGCAGAGTCGAGGAGGGATAGCAGGCAGGCGTCAGAGGAGTCGTCGGGTACATCCATATGGTTGTTGAAGTCTCCGAGGATCAGAGTGGGCAGAGAGAAGGAGAGAAGGAAGGTGAGAAAGGGGTCAAGGTGGTTGAAGAAGTCGGAGGTGGGACCGGGAGGGCAGTAGATGACAGCGACAAGTAACTGGAGTGGGTGGTAGAGGCGAATGATATGGGCTTCGAAGGAGGGGAAGGAGAGGGAGGGGGGAGGAGGGATAGTGCGGAAGCGGCAACGGGGCGAGAGGAGGAAGCCGACGCCTCCTCCCTTACCGGTGAGTCTGGGGGAGTGGGAGAAGGAGAGGCCTCCGCTGGAGAGAGCGGCGACGGAGACCGTGTCTTCGGGAGAGAGCCACGTTTCCGAAAGGGCGAGGAGGAGGAGAGAGCGAGAGAGGAAAAGGTCATGGATGAAAGGTAGCTTACCTGTAATAGAGCGGGGGTTCCAGAGGCCACACTTGAAAGTAGCTGTGGGTGCAAGGGGGGGAGGAGGGGAAGGGCGGGGGGAGGGGAGGGTTTGGATGGGCAGGAGGTGGCGGGGCCCTGGACGGGGAGAGGGGGATGAGGGGTAGCGGTGGGACAAGAGGACTGGGATGGGGCATGGGTGGGGAAGAGAGAAGGTGGGAGGGGGTGAAGAGGGGGTTTGGTGGGGGGAAGAGTAGGGGGAGGGGGAAGAGGGGTAGCGCTGGTAAAGTGGGGTTCTAGGGCGGGAGAGGGGAAGCGGGGAGGAGACAGAGGAGAGAGCGGGAAAGAGCTGAGCGAGAGAGGGGAAGGGGAAGGGGAGGATAGGAAGGGGCGGGAGGGGGGAGGGGGGGAGGAGGGACATGGCGAGGCCAGAGAGGTGGGTGGCAGCACTGACAATAAACAGTAATAAACGAAATCGATAATATAGCAACATGATACAGTATGATACAATACAGTAGTGCTAATATAGCAACATGATACAGTATGATATAATATAGTCGTGTTAATAAAAGGGGCGATGATCAGGGTCGGGGGTAGACTCGATTAAGGGGCGACCTGATCAAATTCAAAGTCTGACGACAATAAACAATAACAAGCGAGATCGCTAATATAGCAACATGCTACAGTAAGGCACACTACAATAGTGTTAATAAGCAGGCGATGACCAGGGTCGGGGGACGAGCCGACCCTACCCGATCAGACTCAAAGTCAAGCGGCCAGCGGCCGAGAGAGTCCCAGAGCTCATGACCAAATAACCCATGGCAACAAGGAGGAAAGATGGAGATTGCCCTACTTCATTGCCCTCCTTCCTTTCAATGTCAATAGCAGTTATTGCTGCTGCCAATGTACTTTTGGGGCTGTACGTGATGAGTGTTTCTGTCTGGCCAGAACTATGCTTTTTACATTTAAGATCTTTCCTTTGGGGCTACCGGGAAGAGAAGAATTGAAAAACTACCTGCCAAACCAAGTGCATTATTGTTAGATTGCCCACATTTTTATGGATTAAAATGAGAAAAATTGCCTATTTTTTTTTTTTGTCAAACTATGTTGTGTGTCAGGGACCATCTGACTAAACTAGCCAACCAATGGGTACTAATTCCCTCTTATGCTTGCTCACTTTAAACCCCTGAACTTCACCATCTGGGCAAGATCATTTTCAATATATACTTAGTTTATATCCTAAAGCATTCTGGCTCTTTGCAGTATGTTCATTCCAAAATGCTGGGAACTTCAATACATCCTCCTCCATCATTCACAGTCACTGAGAGGGAATTTAGTTCTCTACCAGCTAAACTGAGAGGTATGACCATCCTAATTATAGTATTCATTTCCAGGGAGGGGTAGTTTACAGTGTCTTGAAGCCATCTGTTATTGAGGATTCAGGACTAGGAGTGAAGGGCAGCTTTTTGTGTAAAAGCATAATTTCCCATGACATCAGTGATCTTGGGAAGTAGTGAGATAATTGGTGGGAAAGTAAAACCGCTAGTGAACCTGAATAATTTTGTAACCTATCTGAAAGGCTCTAGAAGAGAATTATATCTGAAAAAGTAGGTTTTTAGAATCTGAAGGAAGGAACATATGCTGGAACTAGACTAAAGAGACTGTTGGTTCATGAAAGGAAACATACTGTTGTCAGTGAGAGCTGGAATAGGGTGGCTTTTTGGGGAGCCACTTGATCAGATGGGGATCATTGACCAATGATATTGTGGCTGCAAAAACTTCACTCAAAGCTAAAGAGACCATACTTCCTAGCTGTGCAGGACAACCTGGCCCTCCACTGTGGTGAATGCAAGAGAAGGAAATAAATGAGAAGGGGAAAAATAAATCATACTTACTGAGCACTTACTATATGCAGAGTACTGTACTAAGTACTTGGGAGAGTACAGTATAACAGAGTTGGTGGACTAGAGGATGAGCTTACAAGAATACTCCTGAATTCTGAGAATTGTAGTTTCCTTTATGTTTGAATTACTTAGCAAAAGTAACTAGTAAACATGCTTAGTACTTGAACAACTTGCAGAAATTTGTAGGCCATAATTTTTGAAAGGACCTAAAACCTTCTGCATTTGGAATAGCTGGGATATAATTTATTTAGGTTTAAAATGAACAATTCAGGGTGATTTCCAGAACTCATTTCCATGTGGAATAGAAAAAAATAGTTGTTCAATTACTTTACCCAAGGCTGGCCAAATCACTAGCCACTTTTTCATACCAATAAGTCAGTCAGTCAATGGTATTTATTGAGTGCTTGCTGTGGGCCGAGCACTCTACTAAACACTTGAGAGAGTAATAATAATAATAATAATGTTGGTATTTGTTAAGCGCTTACTATGTGCTGAGCACTGTTCTAAGCGCTGGGGTAGACACAGGGAAATCAGGTTGTCCCACGTGGGGCTCACAGTCTTAATCCCCATTTTACAGATGAGGTAACTGAGGCACCGAGAAGTTAAGTGACTTGCCCAAAGTCACACAGCTGACAAGTGGCCGATCCGGGATTCGAACCCATGACCTCTGACTCCAAAGCCCGGGCTCTTTCCACTGAGCCACGCTGCTTCACAACAGTTCAGTAGCATGGAGGACACCATCCCTGTCCTCGAGGAGCTTACAGTCCAGTGAGGGAGACAGTAAAATAAATTACAATGAGAGGAAGCAGCAGAATATATGGATATGGATTTAAGCGCTTTGGGGCTGGGTGTGGTGAGGTGTTTCTGTTTGGTGCTGAGTTGGATGGGCAACCATTGGAGGTTTAGGAAGAGTGGAGTGATGTACTTAGAGCACCACCCTCCCCATCTTCAAGCCCTCCTAAAGTCCTATCTTCTCCAAGGAGACTTCCCTGACTAGACCCTCACTTCCTCTACCCTATTCTCCCTTCCTTCTGCATTGCCTATGCACTTGGGCCTGTACTCCTTAAACAAGGAAGGTCCTTTGGGGGAAGGAACATGTCACTTCTGTGTTTTGTACTTCACAAGCGCTTAAAACATTGCATTGCACCAAGTGGGCCATCAACTACTGACACTAATATGACTACATCTCCAAGCAAAAGCAAACTGACAATGTCAGTACGGGCTTCCCTGCACCTATGATCTGGGAGGATAATGAGGCTAATAAGAGTTTTAGTATTTGAATTCTTCAAAGGAAAGGCAGTGTATGTATTTTTTAAATATTTCATTGTATATTTACTTCAACATTTTGTTTAAAAGTGTTGTGAACCTCCTTATTAAAACACGATAGAGTAATTGATATAGTTTCCATATGGGTCACCACAACCCAGGCTATTGATTGGCTGCATGATTGTCAAGCTGGACTAGACTCACATCTGGAGATATGAGGGGAAAACCCAGAAGTTCACAGAACAAGTTACTGCCTATTCCTCATTTCCTATTCCCAAAGGGAAAGCTTATTGGCATAAGATGCCAATCACTCACCAGGAGACAAAGAGGCAAAAGAGAAAACAGCACCAGTCACTCCCAACTTACAACCTTTTGTGTGCCCCATGTGGCTGGGACTGTGGATCCCACATTATGGAGGAGCGTTTAGGCCTCGAGCACATTCAGTTTTCATCTTAGAGTGCAGAGGGAGAGGATTTGGAAGTGGGGGCTACATAGTAGAGTCAAAGACTGCTATGGTCCAGCTCTTCCCCAGTGCATCTCTATCTCCTACTTCCTCTGGCCTGGCTGCCCTCATCGGCAACACAGGTCTTCCCTAAAAAGTGGCGGGGCGGGGGAGGACGAGCCGGGGAGGTGAGCAGAATCCTGGCTCTGATGCTGTGGTAGCAAGGGTTTGTGGGAAGGGATTTTGGAGTGCTTTCTAGGGCTGCATTATCTTCATGCTTAGAAATTGAGGAGTGGAAAGAATGCACTAGCTTCTGTCCACCCTTGCATATCACTCTGTCCCATCCTGCAAAGTATATACTCACACAGACTCAAATATCCAAACCTCTACTCAACCGTACACCGATTCCAACATTCATGAACATACACTTTTTTCTTACGATAGAAGTACTTTACGTACTTACACCAAACCTCCCCACTAACTCACAGTCCACATGCATTCACACACACAGAGCTACACTTACCACGCATGGTTATAGTTTCCCATCAGAAAGGACAGATGGAATTGTTTGCTCGAGGCTCACACAGCACAACTCACACTCCCATATCCCTGCCAGTCTTGTTCCCATTGGAACCTGGAATATAATGAGTGAGTAAGCAAGCAGGGGAGCAGTATGTTTCAAAATACATGTGTGGTCTTGGCCCAGATTAGGCAGCTACAGAGGCAGAACCAGGACTAGGATCCAAGTCTCCCGATTCCTGGAGTAGTGTCACCGAGCCATCTACATATGCATACATACATAGACACATCCATTTGCATATGTAAAATAACCTTCCCCACCACACTTACTTCACATTTCTATATTTACAAATGCATATTCACATACCTTACCATACGTGAGCCATTCATTGCCTGACCAGTCATGGGATTCAGGGCTTAGGTGGCCACCCTGAGGGCAAGACTCTTCCATCTGGTCTCCTATTTTTGCTTCTCACTACTTTTCCTGGTGCCCCCACCCTTCCTACCCCCTCCATAACAGATGGTAGGCTTAAATTAACCACATAATTGGGGACCCAAGGTGGGAAAGGGTCAGGACTCCCATGGAGCAGGACCAAAAAGAGTTGGGGGAAACAGGCCTCCAGACTCCAGGCAGAACAAATTCCTCAGTTACAGGGGTTCTAAGATCTGCTGCAGCAACCCTTCCCCCAGCCCCTGACTCTGACCTCTATGGACCCACATATTCAATCTGTCATGAAATCCTTTCTGTTCTGCCTTCACAACAAAGATAAAATCTGCCCTTTCCTCTCCATCAAAACTGGTACTATGTTGATCCAAGCACTTATCCTATCCCTTAATCAGTCTCTTTACTGACCCCCCTGCTTCCTGTCTCTTCCCACTCCAGTCTATACTTCACTCTGCTGCTGGATCATTCAGTCCACGTTCCCCATCCACCTCCATATCAAAATGAAACTCCTTACTACTGGTTTTGAAACAGTCACTTTGCCCCTTCTACTTTACCTCACTGATTTCCTACTACAACCCAGCATGCTCACTTTACTCCTCTTAACACCAATCTACTCACTGTTTCTTGATCTCATCTATCTCGCTGCTGACCCCCTCCCACATCCTGCTTCTGGCCTGGAACTCCCTCCCCCTTCATAAGCAACAGATCATTACTCTCCCCTTTCAAAGATTATTAAAAGCGCATTCATTCAATCACATTTATTAAGCACTTACTGTGTGCAGAGCACTGTACTAAGCATTTGGGAAAGTACAATATAACAACAGTGACATTCCCTGCCCACAGTGAGCACAGTCTAGGGCTTTGGAGCGGGGGAAGACATACATCAATACAAATAAAATCACAGGTATATATGTAAGTGCTGTGGGGTGGTGCAAGGTGATGGAGTGCTTTAAAACCTTCTCCAAGAAGCCTTCCCCAACCAAGGCCTCATTTCCCTACTGTCCCTTCTGCATCACTCTTGGACTTGGATTTGTACCCTTTATTCACCCTACCCCAAGCCCCACAACACTTATGTACATAACCATAGTTTAATGCCTGTCTCTCCCTCTAGACTGAGCTCCTTATGAGCAGGGAACATGTTTCCTAACTCTGTTATAGGGTATTCTCTTAAGCACGTGGTACCCAAAGCACATAGTAAACAAAACACACAGTAAACATTCAATAAATGATTGACTGACACTATTTTTCCTAATGATTTACTTTAAATCCACTATACACCTCTACTACACATATCACTGTTCATTCACAGAGAAACACATATGCAGGTTCTCCTTCCCCTTCCCAATGCACAGAGATATAGTCCCAATGAAACATTCTTTGGCACTGAGGGGGGAACATGGGACAAAAGACACACAAGGACAAGAGTCACGTAGAGAGAGGGACAGGGGAATACAAAGGCAGAGGAAGGCAGTGGCAGAGTAAGGAAACTATAAGTAAATGGAGTGAGGAAGAGAAAATGGAGGGAGAAAGAATGAGAAATGCACCATCTGTCTCATCTGGGTGGAGAGCAAGTATTTATGCCATTTGAAAGAATCATACCTTGAGAGAAAAATATACCAGAATGTGCCATAATTTTTACCTCCATATTTTCCATTTGCTCATCTTAGTTTTCCTATTATTGTCACATCTGCCATTTACCAGAAGACAGCTGAAAGGTTTTCTTCTTTTGCTTTGTTTTGTAAATGTTGACTTAATAATGTTGGGTTTCTCATCAGGTTCATTGACAACACATCTCCATTAATATTTCCCCAAATATCTACTGAGTATATAGTAGGATGACATAATTTGCATAAATCTGGTAATTAGTATTCATTTCATTATCAGGCATTTTTCAAGATAAAAAGTATCACTGCTAATCTGAATTTTCCATTTCTTCTTTCCTTGATATACTTCTGTATATTCTTGTGACTCACTGAATTCCTTCTCCCCTACCTTCTGTAGTCTCCAGCAAAAGAAGTATACAGCAAAGAGAGAGAAAAGAATAAGAAAAGTGGGATGATGAATAGTAGAATGATGACGTGCTCCCACGGGCTTGGGAGTCAGCAGTCATGGGTTTGAATCCCAGCTCTGCCACTTCTCAGCTGTGTGACTGTGGGCAAGTCACTTAACTTCTCTGTGCCTCAGTTACCTCATCTGTAAAATGGGGATTAACTGTGAGTTTCATGTGGAATAACCTGATTCCCTGTATCTACCCCAGCGCTTAGAACAGTGCTCTGCACATAGTAAGCACTTAAATACCAACATTATTATCATTATTATGACATTGAATACTATCAGAAATGTTTTTCAGGCCAAGTTCAGGAGAACACAATTCTCTGGACATATTCATTCATTCAATTGTATTTATTGAGCACTTACTGTGTGCAGAGTACTGTACTAAGTGCTTGGAAAGTACAATTGGGCAACAGAGACAATCTCTACCCAACAATGGGCTCACAGTCTAGAAGGGGGATACAGACAACAAAACAAAACAAGTAGGCATCACTACTATCAAAATAAATTGAACCATAGATAAATGCACATCATTAATAAAATAAATAGAGCAATAAATATGTACAAATATATGCAAATGCTGTGGGGAGGGGAAAGGGGTAGAACAGAGGGAGGGAGTAGGGGCAATGGGGAGGGGGGGAGGAGCAGAGGAAAAGGGAGAGCTCAGTCTGGAAAGGCCTCCTGGAAGAGGTGAGCTCTCAGTAGGGCTTTGAAGAGGGAATGAGAGTTAGTTTGGCGGATGTGAGGAAGGAGGACATTCCAGGTCAGAGGTAGGAGGTGGGCCAGGGGAAGACAGCGGGACATGCGAGAACGAGGCACAGTGAGGAGGTTAGCTGCAGAGGAGTGGAGTGTATGGGGTGTATGGGGTGGGGTGGCTGTAGGACGAGAGAAGGGAGGGGAGGTAGGAGGGGGCAAGGTGATGGAGAGCTTTGTAGTCAATAGTGAAGAGTTTTTGCTTCATGTGAAGGTTGATAGGCAACCACTGGAGATTTTTGAGGAGGGGAGTATATTAAAGGGATATATCATGCTTAACATTTATTCAAGTATCCTCCAATGCACATATATGTTTCTTGTATCAGGAACCAGCATTTACTCATCAATACAAGCCTTCCAAATAGCACTGTAATGTTCCCTGTGACTTCAAACCCATTTAAGGGACATATTGAGGTATATTCTAACAGTAATACTAACATCTCAAATTAGTATTTTTTTTTCAAAATGCTTTAACATCTTATCTATTTTCCCTCAATACCCCTATGAGTTTGAAAAGAATGAATTCAAACTGTTCTGTAACTTTCTGCTACAGAGCTTTAATAAATGCTGGTGCCAGTCATGATGGGATTATATTTTGTTTAGTCATCATAATCTACTCTTTTAGATCTGTAATTGTTTACTGCTGTTATGTTGGCAAAAAAATCACATGCTGAACACACCCATGGGGAAATGATTTTTTAGGGATTAAAATATGTAAATGAAAGGTCCTGTCTATTTGATCTATGACATCAGGAAATAAAATTTGCTTGGACAGGACAAGCTTTCCCTTGGTAATTAAACCTTGAAATGAGAGACTCAGGAGGACTCAATAGTAGATGGAAAAATATAAAACAAAAGCACAGCCTTGTCAGAAGAACTCATTAATAGATGGAAAAATGGAAGAAAACCCAAGATACACAGCCCTGCTGAGAACAGGGTAAAGGTGATCCTGGAGTCCTGCACTCCCTTCCCTTCGAAAAGTGCTATAACAGTGTTCCCAACTCAGCTGCTGTAAAAGGAGAGAAAGGTTCTTGCCAGGAGAGGTCATGGGGCCTTTCCATTAGCTTTCTCCTTGCCATACAGCAGGGAGTTATGGCAGTGGCAAAAAGGGAAGGGCATAGAAATAGCTGGCTTTTTCGCACCTTTCCCTCTCAGGTTATACAGCAGCAAGGAAAAACAGTGAAGAAGGAGGTCCAGAACTGGGGAAAGATGTGTGTCATGGGCACTAAAGTGTTCAGCCAAAGACCAGTAAAATTGCTGCTTAATATAGTTCTCCACATTTCTAAAATGGACAGTTTGGTGGCATAAATTCAAAGCCAGAATTTAAAGGTGTCCTATGTGCCCCTTTGGAAACAAATAAAATGTGTTTTTTTGATTTATCAGCCAACAATTCCTAAATTAGTAGCTGTGTTGTGCATAGTATTTTTAGATACCAAATTTAATTAGTCTGTTGGCAATTATTCTTCAGTTTCTCAAATTGAACAAAGAGCATCACAAATGAACAGTGATGACAACAGTAACTATGGTTAACATTTAACTCTGAGTTGCTCATACAGAAGTTTGTTCTATGATTTTCTGGAATGGATGAGAAGCTAAGGAGAAAGATAATCAGAAGTGTTTAAATCTTGTGATTAACTCTGGTCCCAAAGTTATACCCATCCAACAGAGCAGTTTTGCCTCATTGAGTTCCAAGTATAATTTTTTTTTTAAATGATCTTGCTGTGAGGATAGTTAGGAACATGTTTAATAAACATGACTGTTAATAAAGCTGTCAAATTCAGGGATATGTGATCAAAAGAAGGTTTTGAAATGATCACTGTGTCAAATTAGGGAACACCAGTGGTAAAGCAATTATTCAAGCAAGCTTCTCCCATGTGTGAAGTTCTTGAAAGGTTAAAAAAAGAAGAAAGGGCCATGGCCAAGAAAGTTGTCTTGCCAGAATGAGATAAAGACCTCACTTCCTTAGAATACTAAGGCAAAACTGAATGAACAATGCCAATGCTATATCCTTGTATAGAAATTAGGCATGTGATATTTATCCCCTTAGAGCCAATTCTAATATTACTTTTCTTCCCTTGCACAAAATGCTTTTTAAAAATGCAGGTGTGAAGTATGCCTCATTTTGAATTCACATTTTAATTTTATAAACTTTTCCAATTTTGCTCATGGTGATCATTGATTCTAAACTGAAACATGCACTCAGGACCCAATGAAGTTTAATCTCTATTCAATAGCCAGGGTTGGGACATAAAAAGCTATCAACAATATTGGAATCGAATGTGATAAGGGAGAAGATGGTGCTATGTAGTCATTGATTGGGTCCAGATTGCAATAAAAACTTTCTAGCTTCAACAAATATATTCAGCAGTGCATCTTCTAGACTGTAAACCTGGTGTGGGCAGGGATTGTCTCTATTGCTGAATTGTACCGTCCAAGCGCTTAGTTCAGTGCCCTGCACACAATAAGCGCTCAATAAATATGATTGAATGAATATGTGTCCTTGAGGTGAAAAAGTATTTGTATCTCAGATACGGTATACAGAGGATGAAAATAGTCATTTTAGGTGGAGGGAAACAGAGGGAAGAGAAGTATCTAGGAGATGTTTTTCTTCAAGGAGGCAAATGAGGACTTTTATATTTTACCTTCAATTCCTTTTTTCTTTCCAGTGGGGTGGGGTGGGGAGGGGTGGCAGTAGGGAGGGGAGCGGGGTTAATTTGTTTTTCCATTTTTTAAGTAAGAAACAAAAAAATTCCCAGTGTTTAATAAGTTCAATGTGAGTATTAACTCTCAACAAGGGTTTTGAAAAAGGTGAAGGCCTAGCAGTATCTGTGCTGACCAGGTCTCACAGAAATATTCTGTTCCACGCTATACACTACTCCCAACGTCTTTGCTAGCCATCTCAGTGCATACTGTTAGCCATGGGAGGATCAACCAAGAGATGGTCCTGCACAACCCTTCACAATTACTAAAAAAAACAAACCAAACCCAAGTCATGCTGGCAATAGGACCTATGCTTTCCCTCCTCATCTCCAACCTAAAAGTCCTATATTAATGTAGTCAGCCCATATCGGTCACTTGTTGATGGAGAAACATCAGAGTCTTTCAACACAATCTTAATTTCTGAACATAATCCTACTTATGGACAAAATGCTCATCTGGAATGGGTAAGGGACTAGAAAAGATCTCATACTATATTTTTAATAGGTACCACATGGAAGAGATTGTCTTTTAGTCACACACACATGCACACACACAGAGACATGGATAGGAGCTCTTAGAATCTCAACTGAGTGCAAGATTTTCCATAGACAATAAACTCCTTGTGGGCAGGGATCACATCTACCAACTCTGTTGTATTGTATTTTGCCAAGCGTTTAGTACAGTGCTCTGCTCACAGTAAGTACTCAATAAATACTATTGATTTACTGAAATAAATATATGCATATAATATCTAATATAAATATATTAGATATACACACACATATATATGCATACACACCTCAGAAATTAGCACTATAAATCTTTAAGGCCAACTCTTGTTTAACTGTAGTCACATGAGCCAGGAATGGCTGGGTAAATACAGCCATGATGAGTTCCTTGAAAACATGGTTGTGCCATGAATTGCTATACCATGGGGTGTGTTTTCCCAGAAATTACATGTTGTAAATTGAGATCTGTCCCAGAAGCCCTGGAAAAATAATAGGAAATTCCTTTATGTGCTATAGACATTACATTAAGCATCACTAAACTATTAAAGTATCACATCACAACACTAAATGTCATAGGTTGACTGCAAGCCTTTGAAGGTGACTGCAGAAGTAGATTGTTCTGCTGCCTTTCCTAGTTTGCCAAATGTAGAGAAGATTTTGTCCAATTTAAGTTAAACTACAGTCTAATTCTTTTCTCCATAAAGTACCAGGAAGCAGATCAACACCACTTCATACTTTTAACACCTCTCTCCATCAGGGTCCTCAATCATATTTGTAAATTCACCGGCTTTCTTTAAAATTGATCCAAAACATTTGAATCCCAAATTTTTAGCAGTGGTAGAGGCACCATAACTTTTTTGTTTGTTTTGAAAACAAACTGCCTCTGTGGTTCAATAACATCTTTTGGTTATCGGCTCAGGGATCTCTCCTAAACCTGAAAATCTAAAACAAACTGTAGACAGAGCTTCCTCCAAGATCCATTCATTTTTGATTACATAATCTCAGTTTAGATTGGGAGGCAGGAAGGAATTTGCTTACCTATAGTGTTTGGCTGGAATGTCATGGTGTTTGGCATAGGCTGTATCCCTGGGGTGGTTGTGTTGTGGAGTGATGGTAACCTGGAGTAAAATAGCCAAGGCTGTAATCTGTGGTATGCCTTTATTCTAAACAACCTCATCAAAGTCATGAGTTTCTATTTCTCCATCAAAGCTTAACTAAAGGTAACTAATATGCTCAGTTCTCACTCTTGCGAGAAAATTGGATTCACATAAATCCATGTTATCCTAGCTAGTGCGGGTTTATATGGGGTGGTGTGCCGGAGGAGAATCACACCCCTTTCATGTACCCACCACTTGTACATAGCCTGGGGTATAAATCCCTGACAGGGGTGTGCTTGGGCAGGTTTGGTGGACCAGTGCTGTGTGAAAGCTAAATTAACTAGTCCCCACAGAAGCCTCAGACTCAAGTAAAGGATCCAAGATGAGACTGCCAGAACGGTTTCTCCCTGCATTCCTTTTGGCTAGTTAGTTTGAACCTATTCAGTGGCAAAAGGGACAAAGTGAATTAGCAGTTAACTAATTTTAATTTTACTTCATTCACATTCCCATGTAATCACCAGTATTAGTACTCATCAAGAGGGAGATCTTTGAAAGGGAGAGAGCAGAAGGTAGATGGAGGAAAAGTTAGGAGCCTGAATTATCCAGAAACAGAATATTTAGGCCGAGAATACTCTAGATTTGGTGTAGGCTGTGTGGATTATTATTAGAAGAACTGGAGGAAAGTCTATGATTGTAAAGGTACAGGATGGAGTAGTTTTCTCTCTCCCACAGCTTCTTCACCTCAAGAACCACAATAGCCCAATTTTGACAACTGTCAGAAAATGATAGACAAGACCTTGAACAGAAGGGTACTTGAATTCCTAGGCCATCTACCCTCAAGATAAATGAATATGTTATCACATGGCATCAATCCTGAAATGCCTCCCAAAGCTAGTATTGTCACTGATGCCTTACAAAACCCCAAGGTGTTATGCCATTATTATTAATATGACTTTGAGAGGAAGGCATTAATGGCAAAATAAAAACTTCTCTCCACCTTGGGTGTGGAGTTGCAATACAGTATTAGTAGATAAACATTTGTAGATGTTATGACACTTCTCATGCATGAGGGTACTTGTTCTCTGGCAAAGTTGTTTGGTTTATTTCTAACTGAAAGCAAATATCTTTACAATCTTGCCTAGATGATTGCCAATTTTCCTTAGGATTAATCCCAGCAAGGAATCACACCTCCTTGGGAAGGGCAGCTTGTAATGATAGAAGCAACATCATAGTTTAGCAGATTGTTAAACTTCTCAAATTGGAAAGGTAACTAGAATTTCCTTCCCTGAAAGATACAGGGGAAAAGGCATCATAAAGGCCAAGCATACAAGCAAGGTTTGGGTGTGCCCACTCCAACTCCTTGGCTTTCTTGAATTCCAGAATTTTGAATAGTCTAAATCTATGAGGACACAGTGTTGACACCAATTCCAAAATTATTGACTAACCAGGTCAGCAGGTTCTACCCAACACGGCTCTTTTTAAAACTCAGTTCCATGTCCTCTAGCAATTTTAGTCTCAAAAGAATGATTCTTTTTAAGTGCTACAGTCTGTCGAAAGAAATTTTTATTATTCCTACTTTATTACTTATCAGACATTAAGTTTAACCTGATATGATGCATAGCCTGAAGTAATTTTTTTTTACTATGCCCAAGCTATTGAAATGCTGCTGATACTCAAGCTGAAGTTCTCCAGAAATGTCCCAAATTCTGAGCATGTTCAAAGACTTAGAGTCTGAGGTAGTGTTGCTAAGGATTATAAACTCTTTTCTTTCCACATTCCCCTCTCCTGTAGCCTCCTGCCACTCTTACACCTGCTGAATTGGCTTGGTAACTTGGCCACAGTGGACTCCAAAATGCTTTGCTACCCTTTATCATAGTTTTAATATATTCTTCTGGGATGACATAATTTGCTTAATTTTCTCTGCTTAACCGTCACCTGTCTTCAGGAAAATACCTGCAGCTTTATGTAAGATTATGGCTAGAATTTAATCTATGCCATCTGTATATGAATTGGCCTCTGTGCAAGATGTTTTTTCCTATGACATGTTTATTTCTATGGTTCTTTGAGGAAAGATGATGACAGTTTTCCAGGAAACATCCATTTTCCAGCTACTTAACTTTTTAAAAAAGCTGTATATAAAATATCGCAGTTCCTAAAACGTGTAATCAGTAAATACAATCATATCTATTGAGTGCTTTCTGTGTGCAGAACACTGTATTGAGCTCTTGGTAAAGTATAACAGAACTTCATTATTTGTGGAGTAGTCAATGAAATATTTTCTGAACTTTTGTTCATTATTAATACATAATTCAAGATTCATTAACTCAAATCTTAACTCAAACACTAACTCAAAACTAGGAATTGCATGTTAGGAGGAATTACAATTGCAGACAGAAGGTATATGCAATAGATATTATCAAGGAGATCATCATCACGGCTTAGCTGCGGAACACACGTATGAAGGCACAGCAGTGGCCTACTCCTTTAGTGACCAAGACAAACCCAGATATTCCCTGAATCCTATTTTGCTCTTTATTAAATAGAGGAGAAAGGTCAGGGAAAGGGGATGCCCGTACAGCTCCTGAAGGCCAAGAGCCACCCCTGAAATAAATCTGTGGGCTTCTATGAGGGATCTAAGGAGACCAGAGACTCAAATAACCCCCTCGTTTCCTTATCTTTAGGCACCCTGGAGTCGGAGAGCAAGGGCTGGGATTGTCCTCTGGTTTCTTCTCAGAAAACAGGGTTCATGGAGCTAACAATTTTTTGTGTCTCTAGCCACAGTGCAACTTCAATCATGTAACTTATATCCTTCAACCCTCAAAACCTAGTCCAGCAAGAAGAGGAAGTTCTTGAGCAGAAGACACTGAAAATGTTGGGCTTTCTTTCCCCTAAAGGGCATTGGCAGGAGACGGAGTGTGGCCTATTGGAAAGAGCATGAGATTAAGATGCAGAGGACCTGGGTTTGAATTCCAGTTCTGCCACTGGTCTGCTCTGTGACTTTGGACAAGTCACTTAACTTCTCTGTGCCTCAGTTGTCTTAGCTGTAAAATGGGAATAAAATACCTACTCCCCTTATCTCGTAGCCTGTGAGCTTCATATGAGACAGAGACTGTGTCCAATCTGCTTATATTGTTTCTACCCCAGTGTTTAGTACAGTGCTTGGCACATAGCAAGCACAAATATTACTATTATTATTATCAGCAGAAATGTCTCAGCTATCTAATCCTATATACTGAAATTGTGAGAAAGGAGAATAATCGTACCTTTTTAAGGGTGTTCAATGGAGTTATTTAGGCAATAGAATCTTTGGATCATTCCTAGGATGCAAGAAACGGAAAAGAAAAGCTCTTGGAAACGTGTGCCACTTGGACACGTTTTTACCAAAGAATCTGCTTTCCTACTGGGTAACTGAGAAATTCTAAAACTGAATGATTCTTCTTTCCTTCCTATCTTCCCTCCCCATGAAGGTTAACCTCAGAGCCACTGATGTGCAGCTCATGCGTCAACTGCTCATCATCAATGAGAGCATTGAATCCATTAAATGGGTGATTGAAGAAAAGGGCACCATCATGAGCCGAGGCAGCAGTCTGAGTGGCAGCCTATGCAGCCTGTTGGAGAGCCAGAGCACCTCAATTCGAGGGAGCTGCAATAGCTTGCAAGACTACAGTGATGGACTGGATGGCATCTCCGTGGGAAGCTACCTGGACACTTTGGCAGATGATGTTCCCGGTCACCAGACCCCATCAGATTTGGACCAGTTCAGTGACTCTTCCCTAATAGAGGACACACAGACAAAACCGAAGCACCCCAAAGTAGATTCTGACTACTACTGCTTTGGCTAATGAAAAAGGCATTCATGTGGGACTGGTGTGGAAATGTGTATTTATCTTTCTTTGCTGCTATGTTTCCAATAAAGAAAAAGCCACCTTTTCATTGGAAATTTTTTTCCAAGATGCTTTAAGACACTCTCTTAATCCTAATATGTTATCTGAATTATTTCCTCTGCAATCTTCATTTTTAATTTATTGCAGTGATTTCCCCTTTGTTTTATTATGTTACAATTGAACTGTAAAAGATCAAACTCTCAACTTTGTTTATAACGCAAGGACTCAGGGATTGCTAGTGAGAATTTTGCTTAAGCTAGATAATAAATCAAATGCTGAAAAATCATTTGCCATTCAAATCAATGAATAATTCCAATCATTTTCTTTTAGCTAGCAACTCTTCAATAAAGCCCTCTAAGAATGATTTCTAGTTTTTGGCTTGTACCAAATTGACCAAACCTTCAGCAAACTGAGAAACTGTTTTTTCCAGGTTAAATGATCTCACTGGTAATTTCCCTTGTTGTACGGTGAATATGGTCCTTGCTGTTCTCTCTTTTATACATAAAGTCATTTGGTTTAAAATTATGCGAAGGCTTGGAAGTATGTTTGGAGACACCCTAAGATGATATGCAGTCAGATACATTTTTTTTTTCATTTGATGCATTAACGTAATTTCCTCTGAAGAGTCAATACCAATGTAAATACTGCAGAAGTTATAAAACAATAGTCTTTATTCAAAATTTTGACTGATTTCTTTCCAATGGAAATGAAATAAATGAATATTCCTCAAGCTATCAACCACAAACTATACATGGAAGCTTTAGGACTTATAGGCTAATTCAAAGATTCAAAACTTCAGTAGGATATGATCATTAAATCTCTGGGTTTTCTTCACATTGGTCATTCCAATCCTAGTGAGAAACTCAGCTCTTCATCAGCCCTGTGAAGGTAGTTCACTGGACTCCCGAACATAAGAATCTTAACTTTCAATTCTTCTTTCCTTAATATTGGAGAAATTTCTATAACCTAACTAGAGATATCTCCAGGTTAGGACTAAGCAGTTAATTGACCCAGTCCTTGTATCCAAGGCTTCACCCCTGGGCCTCCCAGTCAGTGGAACTCCACAGAGCTTCTCCTGTACAAGGTAGTTGGAAAGGGAATAGCAGTTGCATTCCCAAGTCACTGGAGCCCTCTGTTTCTCCCCTGCTGCCCTGCATGATGGCAGCTCTTCAGAAACTCATTTCCCTGAGAAAGCACAGATGTTATCCAAGCCACAGGTAGCCATCAGGTTAGTAAAGTCCCCCCTCCACCCACCCTTTCATGGTGTTTGGAATTATCTGGTGAGAAAATGACTTTTAGGCCAACAGAATGAAAAGTCCCTCCCTGAAGGTGAAGGGGTCATCAGAAACTAGCCTACCAGCCCCCCTTCCATGGGGCTGGGTTACAGGCAGCCTATGGGGAAAGAACTTCCTCCCAAGGCCTTGGCTTCCCAGTCCCATGTGTCTCTCTAGTGCCTGGAGCTTCTCCTACAGCCCCTGCCACAGAAAGAAACCAAGATCCCTTAATTTACAAACTATGAAAACAATTCCAATGCAAACTACTTTTCCCTAGCTCCAGTACTTTCTCCCCAAAGACCCTTAGTACTCCCCGGTAGGCATCCTGAGACTCATGTTCCTCTGGTCTTCCCCCCATCTTTTATTTGTTAAGCACTTAATATGTGCCAAGTACTGTTCTAAGCTCTGGAATAGATACAAGGTAATCAAGCCTGATATAGTCCTTGTTCCCCATAAGGCTCACAGTCTAGGTAGCAGGGAGAACAGGTATTGAATCCCCATTTTGCAGTTGAAAGAACTGAGACACAGAGAATTTAAGTGACTTGCCAAAGGCCACACAGCAGTCACTGATGGAGCCAGGATTTGAACCCAGATACTCTGACTCCCAGGCTTGTGCTTTATCTACTAGGCCATGCTGCTTCCTCTTCTCTTGGGAAGTCCCCAGTTCCAGTCTCACCCTCTCCTGCCTTGTTCATTTAGAGTCCTAACTCTGGAGCCCAAACCTCCGGGGTATCCTAATCCTAATACTGGATCCTCTGGATCCTTTCCTATGTCCTGTGTCCATCTAGGGTCCACAGCAAGAGCTCTCCCTGTGTCCTGCTCTCCCAGGCATGCAGCTTACTCCCTCTCATCCCCAGGTTGGTGGATGGTCTACCCCTCCAACTATCTGACCCCTTACTTCTTCCCCACTCCGTCTCCCCAATTGGCACAGCCAAGTATTTACACTTCCCTCAGGGAGTGACTCTCCTGGCTTCCTTCTCTCCTGCAGAATGCAGGGGTCAGATGAACTGGCTGTCAAAGGGGAGGAAGGAAAAAAAGGTACTTTTGCTGGGAGCTAGGAATGTGATAGGAGGTTCTGATTTGGTCCTTAAAGGCCTAAGGCCTAATTCACCACGTGGTAAGATAGTTCCCTTTTTCCAAACTACATCTTATATAAAATGGAAAGTTAGTATAGGTTAACCGTGTTTGTTATAAGCAATGTTGTTGGATGATTTCAGTTTAAACTCAGATTTGCAGGGACCTCCCAAGCAGCTCAGGCCTAAGTCCATTTGGTTAGCGGATTAAGGACTGATTTCAAGATCGATAGTCTGTTAACCAATCTGAAAATCCTTCAGGAGCTGTAGATAATTATCATGTGAAACTCCACCTCAGTATTTGATGTTTGTTTTCTCTTGCCCATTTGTGGGTGCAGCTTAGTCATGGCACCTGGAATTTATACAGGTTTCTTAATGGAATCCTGGGTGGAATTTCTAAATCAATATCTTCCTTTGATCCTCCTAAACACAGGATGGCTGTATTGGTTTTGATTTTTGGTTTTTAGCCACATGGCCCCAAATTCTAGCTAGAGTGATCCCAAATTCTTCTCTGGATTCTAATAACTGAAAATGGTGTGAACCTCATGGTTCATTGAGGTTAGAGAATTTGTATCTTGATTCTATTGTACACCCCCAAGCACTTAGTACAGCTCTCAATAGGTGCTCAATAAATTCCATTGATTGATTCCCAAAATGCCTACTTCAATCAGGAATGGGGGAAGAGATGTAAAGGCAGAGTTTCTGCTCTTTAAATCCCCTCTTCACCCAAACTACTAGGGCCCTTTACAGGAATGGTTGCTCCTAGCCCTAGAGTCTCTGAGTGTTGACCCTCTCGAGAAATTTTATTCATGCTTTTTACCCCATTCAGACTTTGTAGCATACTTGATAGCAGTTTTCAGCTATGTTATTTGTGGCATTCACAAGTAGAATAATTGATATTTAATGTTGTCTAAATAGGAGTAAAAATCAATTATCTGTGAACTCAAACTCATATCATATTAACATATTCTCAATAATCTGAAGATAAAGTAACTAAAATTATTGAAGATTACACAAATTGAAATTTACCCCAACTCAGAAGTCATGGAGAACCTTTATTAAAGTTTTCTTTTTCAAGAATCTTGGACGAATACATCTACTACTTAGAGAAGCAGCATGGCTCAGTGGAAAGAGCACGGGCTTTGGAGTCAGAGGTCATGGGTTCAAATCCCAGCTCCGCCACTTGTCAGCTGTGTGACTGTAGGCAAGTCGCTTAACTTCTCTGGGCCTCAGTTACCTCATCTGTAAAATGGGAATTAAGACTGTGAGCCCCGTGTGGGACAACCTGATTCCCCTATGTCTACCCCAGCGCTTAGAACAGTGCTCTGCACATAGTAAGCACTTAACAAATACCAACATTATTACTAATAATAACAATAGCATTCATTAAGCACTTACTACAAGCAAAGCATTATATCAAGCCCTGGGGTAGATTCAATACAAGCATATTGGATATAGTATCCATCCTAAATGAGACTCACAGTCTAAGAGGACGCGAGAACAGGTATTTTATCCCCCCTTTATAGATAAGGAAACTGAAGCACATTAAATGACTTGCCCAAGGTCATACAGCAGCCAAGAAACAGAGCCGGGATTTAAAACCAGGTCCAAATTATCTCCACTAGATCACACCTATTTGACTCTAATGCTATCTTTTAAATGCTATGACATTCAATCATTCTGTCAGTGAGCCCTTTAATCTGACATAACATGAGCTACCCACCCCTTTTTCTCTCTCCTTACCATAAGACAGTTGAGTAGGGAAATATTCACATCCACATGATTATCCACCCTACAAGAACAAAATGAGCTTACAGCCATTAATTAGCAAAAGGATAATTCAGAGACTTGGACCTACCATGGTCATTCATTTGCCTTCTCGAATAGCTCCAGTCATATCACTTACATGCAATATTTATCACCAAATGGTAAGACATGAGCAAAGGCAAAGAAATCCTGGAATTCAGTTGGACTAATGGCATCAAAACAATGCTAGGCATATCACATTTTCAGGGGGTAGGACATGTGAGGAGAATGGATGATATCAGACTACCTAAACAGATGCTCTACAGTGAGTTGAAATAAAAATGAGGAAACTTTAAAAAGGAGGACAGGCAAAGTATTCATGGAGAATGTAGCACTAAGAGCCAGAGAATAGTGCCAGGCACTATGAGTAACAGATGCAACAGTGGAGCAAAAGGATCTGTCAGACACACCCACACAAGCTAATAAGCTCATCATCAAGAGCATTATCTTTAAACTGAAGGCAACTAAATACCTCTCTTTAAATTCCATCCTTTTAATGAACCCCACTACAATCCCATTTTTTTCCTTCTCTTCTTACTTTAGCACTTGGTGACAGAAACTAGTGGTCTGGGTTCAGTAATTAAGTAAAGATATCATTGCAATTAAAGCAATATCAATATAGGTTCAGTGAAGAAGAAATTTAACAATTATCTGGTGAATCGTTATTAGTTAATTAGGGTATTTATTAGCTGTGGAATATATTATGTATTAAACACTGTGCTAAATGCTGGGATAGTTACAAGATGAGTTTAGGCACAATCCTTGCCCCACATGGTGTTCACAGTCTAAGTAGTTAGGAGTGGGAATATACGTCATCTCCATTTGGCAGATGAGAAAATGGAGGTACCGTGATTTTCCCAAGGTCACGCAGCAGGTCAGTGACAGAGTTAGGATTAGAACCCAGGTCTCCTAACCTCCAGTCCCATGATCTATCATCCAGGCCACAAACTGGATAATTTGGAGATTGGGCGTAACTAGTCTATCTCCTCTCAAGAGCAGTTTTCCCTTCCAGTGATCTGTCCATTTCACTTGCTGTGTTTAGCCATACACTTCAAATTACAGAAGAAACCAATTATAGTGATCACAGACTCCCAATTTCAAGTAAAACATAAATCTTATTTTTCAAGTCTCCTTATCTTTCCCTGAACACACTTCCACACTCAATCAATATGTTTGGCTGATTCAAATGAGGTTCAAAGGGAAAGTGCCTCGCCCACATTTGTATCCATCCACCACTATGGTTCTCAGTAAACTGGGATAATGATGTAATTACCCACAGCCCATATATCAGAAATTCCTTCCAATAACCATTTAAGATTGTGGATTAGAGGAAAGGAACTTTACCACTGTTTCACATTTTGTTATCTATAAAGTAAACCAGTTTTCCTGCTAGACTGTAAACTCCTCAAGGGCAGAGATCATGCCTACTAACTCTATTATATCCTCCCAAACATATAATAATAATAATGGTATTTGTTAAGTGCTTACTATGGCCAAGCACTGTTCTAAGGGTTTGGGGGGGATACAAGGTAATCAGGTTGTTCCACGTGGAGCTCACAGTCTTAATCTCCATTTTACAGATGAGGTAACTGAGGCACAGAGAAGTTAAGTGACTTGCCCAAAGTCACACAGCTGCCAAATGGAGAGGCCTAGATTAGAACCCATGACCTCTGACTCCAAAGCCCATGCTCTTTCCACTGAGCCATGCTGTAGTGCAGGTCCTGGATACAGTAAAAGCTCAATAAATACCACTGATTGATTAAAAAACAATTTCTGATTAAAGCGTTGATGTGATGCTATATAACTTATGCAAGGATAAGCCTATTTGAAGGCAACCAAATTTAATTAAAAATCAATTATTCTTCTAAAGGAGGACATTGGCAGAGATTGGCACAATTAATAAACTTCCAGTGATTGACTGAGAAGCTTCTCCCTAGCTTTCCATAAAGAGTAAGAGAAAGAGGGAAAAAAAATAAAAGGAGGAATACTTTAATAATAAAGGAGGAAATGATCTCCTGCCTCCTCATGCATATTCAATAGAATAAGAAAAATATTGAGAGGTAATGAGTAGAGCTATATTTGATTTATACACAAGTATGGATGTAGTCTGTGAACCCGTAGTTGAGCAGGGATTGTCTCTATCTGTTGCAGAATTGTACACTCCAAGCGCTTAGTACAGTGCTCTGTACATAGTAAGTGCTCAATAAATACTATTGAATGAATAAAAATAATGTTTGTCAAATTATTTTCAGAACAATCTAAAAGCAACAGTATTAAAGTGTTCTTACTGGTGTGTGGTATCCAGTGCACTGAGTTGACCCAGTTCCTTTTATGTGACAGTGGTCAGTGCTGAAATACTGAATTCTTCTTATGGATGCAACCAGTTTGGCTAAGATTGATGAGACCGTTTTGCATATTTAGAGATATTTAGAGGTATTGGGAGAATCAGGAGGCAAAGATAGATTGAGGGATCCTGAAAAATAGAGAAAGGCTTAATGAGTACCAAAAACATTTATTGAATATTGTGTACTTTTATAAAATGTAACAGATATTTTATTGCCTAGTCCAAAGAGAAACTATAAATATTTTATACCTCCTTTTCCTTCTCCTTATTAAGGGTTTGTTTTGTGCCTGGAATTGGTAAGATAAACACACAGCATGTTCACCTAAAATTGCTCAGTGTTTCCAACAAAAAGAAACCATTTCCCCAGACACTCGAAGATAGGTTTTCAGATAAACAGCTGCACTTTGATATATTTCTCTCAACCCAAGTTTTTACTCCTGCCACCCCAGTTTCCAGAGTTGCAAAGCTATTGCCAAAAAGCCACTTCAAAATTAATACTTCTACCTTACCTAACAGAGAGAGAGATAGCCATGAATTAAAAGAACTAAAAGTGGTTGTTTCTCGACTGTTTTTTGAGTCATAGTTCAAACATATATATTAAGCAAAGTAAGGTCTAGAATATCAGCTTTATGTTTTCATGCAATTGTCACCTTTTCATCATGAGAAGCAGCATGGCATAGTGGACAGAACACGGGCCTGGGAGTCAGAATCACAGGTTCTAATCCCAGTTCTGCCACTTGTCTGCTGTGTGACCTTAGGCAAGTAAGTCACTTAGCTTCTCTGTGCCTCAGTGACTTCATCTGTAAAATGGGGATCTAGATTGTAAGCCCCATCTGGGACAGGGACTGTGTCCAACCCGATTTGCTTGAATCCACCCCAGCGCTTATGACAGTGCCTGGCACATAGTAAGCATTTAAATACCATTATTATTATTATGATTCAATAAATGTGCTAAATCCAGGTTTCATTTACTCAAATCACTTTGGCAGGCCAACCAATCTGCAGACACAATTTTTCACAATCGGGAATATTCCAAAGCATTATTAATATGCTATTTCCTATATCGCTTAGTGCTATGCTGAAAGAACTTCAAGAAATATAAAGCACTATAAAGTGTCACCTGCTCCTCTAGATCCCTCAAAGATATTACATTAGATAAAGAATCATTGCTTACACTGATAGATTTATGATGCTGCTGTTAAACAGTTTATTTTAGAGGTTGTCAAAGGTAGAACCCTCTGTTAAGAAAGGAGTTGAAATGATGCCTAACCTACTGCCAAATCAAACAGCTAGAAAGTGATAGGTAACCAAGCGTTGTCTGGGGATTCCATTTATAACTCCTCAAGAATGATATACTATATGCTGCCTGGATTATTTTACTGCAAAACTGTTCAGCGTGTGTTTTCCCACTCTTCAAAGACTTGAGTAGTTGCCCATCAACCTCTGCATCAAGCAGACCACTGACCTTAAAACACTCAATCACCTCGCCCCCTCCTATCTTGCCTCTCTGATTTCCTACTGCAATCCAGTCCACACACTTCATTCTTCTAGTGCCAACCTATTCACTGTTCCTAAATCTTATCTATCTTACTGTCAACTCCTTGCCCACATCCTATCTCTGGCCTGGAACTCCCTTCCAATTCACATCTGACAGACGATCACTCTCCCCACATTCAAAGCCTTCATTTCCTCTCCTCCCATTCCCTTCTGCATCACTCTCACACTTGGATATATACCATTTATTTACCCCACCCTCCACCTTACAGCACCTATGCACATATCTGTAATTTATGTATATTAACATCTGTGTTCCCCTCTGGACTGTAAGCTCTCTGTGGGCAGGGAATGTGCCTATCGACTCTGTTATATTGTACTTTCCCAAGCACTTAGTACAGTGCTCTGCACACAGTAAGTGCTCAATAAGTACATTGATTGATATTTGCTAGTGAATTTATCTTCTCCCAAACACTAGTAGTAATAGTATTTATTAGGCATTTTGTGCAGAGCACTGAACTGAGCACTGGGAGAGAATACATAGGTAATAATAATAATAATAATGTTGGTATTTGTTAAGTGCTTACTATGTGCCGAGCACTGTTCTAAGCGCTGGGGTAGACACAGGGGAATCAGGTTGTCCCACGTGGGGCTCACAGTCTTAATCCCCATTTTACAGATGAGGGAACTGAGGCACCGAGAAGTGAAGTGACTTGCCCACAGTCACACAGCTGACAAGTGGCCGAGCCGGGATTCGAACCCATGACCTCTGACTCCAAAGCCCAGGCTCTTGCCACTGAGCCACGCTGCTTCTCTAGGGAATGAGACATAGGGAATAGGGAATAGGGAATTCCCACCTAGGGAATAGGTGGGAATGAGACATGGTGCCTGTCCCTTGGGGGCACTAATAATAATGTTGGTATTTGTTAAGCGCTTACTAGGTGCAGAGCACTGTTCTAAGCGCTGGGGTAGACACAGGGGAATCAGGTTGTCCCACGTGGGGCTCACAGTCTTAATCTCCATTTTACAGATGAGGTAACTGAGGCACAGAGAAGTTAAGTGACTTGGCCACAGTCACACAGCTAAGTGGCAGAGCCAGGATTTGAACCCATGACCTCTGACTCCAAAGCCCGGGCTCTTTCCACTGAGCCACGCACTACCTCACCAAACTGCAAAAACACCTTCTCTTATAGGATTTGACAACATGATTTCAGCTGATTTTATAGCTGAAATTTTGCCAAGCGCTTAATATAGTGCTCTGTACACAGTAAGCGCTCAATGAATATGATTGAATGAATGAATGCTAGGAGGTTGGCCTTCTAAGTTTCACCAAGCATAGGGAGTGCATCACTGTTCTTCTGAGAAGGGCGCTCCCCATTGCCTGGGAGGAGCCCTAGCGCCCCCGCCGCGGCAAAAAAATCCTTTCTTTGACTCCACGGCTCCTTCCAGTTATCACCCCTTCACTCTGTTACCATTTCTCTCCAAATTCCTTGAGGAAGTTGTCAATATCCGCTGCCCTCAGTTCCACTCCTCCAATTCTCTTCTTGACCCCCTCTATTCTGCTTTCCATCCCCTTCACATCACGGAAACTACCCTCTCAAAGGTCACCAATGATCTACTTCTTGCCAAATCCAATGACCTCTACTCCATCCTAATCCTTCTCGACCACTCAGCTGCCTTCGACACTGTCAACCAACCCCTTCTCCTGGAAACATGATCATACCTTGGCTTCACTGACATTGTCTTCTCCCGGTTCTCCTCCTATCTCTCTGGTTGTTGATTCTCAGTCTCTTTCACGGGCTCCTCCTCTGCCTCCCACCCCGACTATGGGATTCCCTCAGGGTTCAATTCTGAGTCCCCTTCTGTTATCCGTCTATACCAACTCCTCTGGCGGGTAAATTCACTCCGATGCCTTCAACTGTCAACTATTATCGCTAAGCAGATGATTCCCAAATCTTTATCTCCAGCCCTGATCTCTGCACTTCTCTGCAGTCTCTCATTTCCTCCTGCCCTTGGGACACCTCTACTTGGATGTCCCACCGACACCTCAAACCTAACATGTCCAAATCAGAACTCCTCATCTTTCCATTCAAACCCTGTCCTCCTCCTGACTTTCCTGAAACTGTGGGCATCACAACCATCCACTCTGTCTCACAAACCTGTAAACTTGGTATAGTCCTTGATTCAACTCTCTCATTTAACCCTCCTATTCAGTCACCAAATCTTGTCAGTTCAACCTTCACAACATCCCTAAAATCCACCCTTTCCTCTCCATCCAAACTGCTGCCATGTTAATCCAAGCATTAATCCTATGTGGCCTTGATTGATTGATTCATTCATTCAATAGTATTTATTGAGCGCCTACTATATGCAGAGCACTGTACTAAGCGCTTGGAATGTACAATTCGGCAACAATTAGAGACAATCTCTGCCCAGTGATGGGCTCACAGTCTAATTGGAGGAGACAGACGGACAAAAACAAGACAACATAATCACGATAAATAGAATCAAGGGGATGTACACCTCATTAACAAAATAAATAGGGTATTAAAAATATATACAAATGAGCACAGTGCTGAGGGGAGGGGAATGGGGAGGGGGAGGAGCAGAGGGAAAGGGGACTTAGCTGAGGGGAGGTGAAGGGGGGAAGGAGGAGCAGAGGGTGGAGGAGGGGCAGAGAGGGAACAGAGGAAGCAGAGGGAAAAGGAGTAGCTCAGTCTGGGAAGGCCTCTTGGAGGAGTGAGCTCTCAGTATTCATTCATTCAATAGTATTTATTGAGCACTTACTATGTGCAGAGCACTGTACTAAGCGCTTGGAATGTACTATTCGGCAACAGATAGAGACAATCCCTGCCCAATGATGGGCTTACAGTCTAATCGGGGGAGACAGACAAAAACAACAGTAATAAATAGAATCAAGGGGATGTACATCTCATTAACAAAATAAATAGGGTAATAAAAATATATACCACAAATGAGTGGACAAGCACATTGCTGAGGGGAGGGGAAGGGAGAGGGGGAGGAGCAGAGGGAAAGGGGAGGAAAAGGAGGGCTTAGCTGAGAGGAGGTGAAGGGGGGTGGTGCAGAAAGGCAGCAGAGGGAGCAGAGGGAAAAGGGGAAGCTCAGTCTGGGAAGGCCTCTTGGAGGAGGTGAACTCTCAGTAGGGCTTTGAAGAGGGGAAGAGAGTTAGTTTGGTGGAGGTGAGGAGGGAGGAGGTGATTACTGCATCGGCCCCTATCTCCACCACTCCAGTCCATACTTCACACTGCTTCGCAGATTATTTTTCTAGAAAAATGTTCAGTCCATGTTTCCCCACTCCTCAAGAACCTCCAGTGGTTGTCCTTCCACCTCCTTATCAAACAAACTGCTTACCATTTGTTTTAAAGCACTCAATCACTTTGCCCGCTCCTTACTTACCTCCCTGATTTCCTACTGCAACCCAGCCAGCACACTTTGCTACTCTAATGCCAAACTACTCACTCTGCCTCAATCTCGCTTATCTCACTGCCAACCTCTTGCCCACATCCTGCAATGCCCTCTCTCTTCATATCCAACAGAAGATCACTCTCCCCACATTCAAAGCCTTCTTGAAGGCACATCTCCTCCATGAGACCTTCCTTGACTAGGTCCTCATTTCCTCTTCTCTCACTCCCTTCTGCATCACCCTTGCACTTTAATTTGCACCCTTTATTCATTCCTCCCTCACCCCCTCAGCATTTATGTACATATCTGTAATTTATTTATTTATATTACCATCTGTCTCCCTCTCTAGAATGTAATCTTGTTGTGAGCAAGGAGAAGCAGTGTGGCTCAATGGAAAGAGCACAGGTTTAGGAGTTAGGGGTCATGGGTTCTAATACCTGCTCCACCACCTGTCAGCTGGGTGACTTTGGACAAGTTACTTAACTTCTTGGTGCCTCAGTTACCTCATCGGTAAAATGGGGATTAAGACTATGAGTCTCATGTGGGACAACCTGATTACCCTGTATCTACCCCAGTGTTTAGAACAGTGCTCAGCACATAGTAAGCACTGGACAAATACCAACATTATTATGTCTACCAGCTCTATTATATTGTACTCTCCCAAATTCTTAGTACAGTGCTCTGCACACAATAAGTTCTCAATAAATACAGTTGATCAATTAATTGATTGAGACAAGCTCGAGCGAAGAACCCCAGACTTCCAATTGGGAGAAGGAACTACAAGAGATACCTCTTAGCTGCCACAAGACTGGGGTCCTTGCCATATCCTAAAATTTCCAAATTGCAGCAGGAGAGTGAGATTCCACTTTGAAGGTAGGTATCAGTAGTGAAATTGAGAACGAGTGAGCTTTTCCACTTTGGCCCCACTGGAGGTTTTGGTCCTCCGTGGACTCACTTTAAGACACAGGTGTTTCAGTTTGGCAGGTGCAATACTACAAACTCCCACCGAATACTGTCCTTGGAGCAGGTTGAATCTAATACTAGAAGCTAAAGTCCTTCATGGCTCATATTCCCCTGCCCTCCCCCTTACTGGATAATTGAAAAATTTGTGTCAGCTCTGCTCCAGCAGATTACTGTGGAAAAACCAAAAGGGAAAGGTATATCATAGTTCTAATTGGAGTTACTGATATTCTGTAACAGAACAGTTTTCTAGTAATGAGCTATGTGTGCTCGGAAATCTCCATATTGAAATCCTGGGACTCCTTACTCTAGGCTTCAAGGCTCTCCATCACCTTGCCCCTTCCTACCTCTCCTCCCTTCTCTCTTTCTACTGCCCACCCCGCATGCTCCGTTCCTCTGCCGCCCACCTCCTCACCGTCCCTCGGTCTCACCTATCCTGCCGTCGACCCCTGGGCCACGTCCTCCCGCGGTCCTGGAATGTCCTCCCTCCTTACCTCCGACAATCTAATTCTCTTCCCCTCTTCAAATCCCTACTTAAAGCTCACCTCCTCCAAGAGGCCTTCCCAGACTGAGCTCCCCCCTTTTTTCCCTCTGCTCCCTCTACCCCCACCTTCACCTCTCCGCAGCTAAACCTTCTTCTCCCCCCTTTCCCTCTCCTCCTCCCCCTCTCCCGTCCCACCCCCTCAGCACTGTACTCGTCCGCTCAACTGTAGATATATTCATCACCCTAGTTATTTTGTTTAATGAGATGTACATCGCCCTGATTCTATTTGCCATTGTTTTTATGAGATGTTCTTCCCCTTGACTCTATTTATTGCCATTGTTCTTGTCTGCCTGTCTCTCCCGATTAGACTTGTAAGCCCGTCAAAGGGCAGGAACTGTCTCTATCAGTTGCCGATTTGTACATTCCAAGTGCTTAGTACAGTGCTCTGCACTTAGTAAGCGCTCAATAAATACTATTGAATGAATGAATAGAAATGTTCAGCCTCAACCTTCCCACTTTACAAGACATCCATATCCAGTTATGTACAAAATGAAGCAGATTTGTGGCTGAAATTAAGTAAACTTCAACTTTGCCATGTCAGTAAAGCTGGTGCTGTTTACATGCCCTGTGAGATCTTGCAAAAAGTCAAGACCATACTTGTCTAGAGAAAACCCAACAGGGATTTTTTCTCAGGTCAATGGCTTGGAACATTTTTGAATGATGAGACCCTTCATTGAAAATGTACAGCTGAAGTTCAGAAATCCAACTAAATGCCGGCATGGTAATATCTGGAACGTGTCAGAAGTGAACACTGTGTGCCAAACAAATCTTGAGTTTTTTCTTCACTCTCTATTTATAGGTGAAGCCTGTGCAGAGGGTCTCAGGTTTAATGGGCACTTCAGTACCCACCCCCCTTTTTTTTCCAATAATCATCACTGGAGGAAATTACAATAGTATTGTATTATTTTCTTTCAAATATTATCATTTCCCTCCTCGAAATCTCTGGACAGTGGAACTAACCTGAGGGTATTATTCTATAGAAGAAAATGAGAGCTTTGGTATGTCTTTAATATGGAATCATTTATTTCATTTGATAAAAGATGTCAAGTTGGCTGTGACTGCTTGACCTCAAAGACAGAGACTTACAAAAACACTAGATGAAACCTTAAAATAATGATTAGCATATACAGTTGAAATTTAAGGATTGTCAAGAACTAAGCATAGTAAAACCAAAATACACAAGACATTCTTTTAATCAAGAATGTGACAAAAGGAGTAATTAACATGGATCTGATGTTCTTCCTGCACTATGGTGGAATCTCCTGTTGAGAATGATGTATTAATATTGTTGGTATTTGTTAAGCACTTACTATGTGCAGAGCACTGTTCTAAGCGCTGGGGTAGATACACAGTAATCAGATTGTCCCACGTGAGGCTCACAGTCTTAATCCCCATTTTACAGATGAGGGAACTGAGGCACAGAGAAGTTAAGTGACTTGCCCACAGTCACACAGCTGTTGTGGCAGATCCGGGATTCGAACCCATGACCTCTGACTCCCAAGTCCAGGCTCTTGCCACTGAGCCAAATGTTTAGGCCATGATTCCTCACTCCTCAAGAACCTCCAGTGGCTTCCCATACACTTTGACATCAAAGAAAAACTCCTCACGATTGGCTTTAAAACACTCAGTCACCTTGCCCCCTCCTACCTCACCTTACTACTTTCCAACTACAACCCAGACCACAGACTTCGCTCCTTTAACGTTAACCTTCTCACTCTGCCTCAATCTCGTCTATCTCCTGCCTCTGTCCTGGAACGCCCTCCCTCCTCGCATCCGACAATTACTCACCCCCTGCCCCTTCAAAGCTTTACCGAAGGCATGTCTCCTCCAGGCGGCTTGGACTAAGCCCTCCTTTCCTCTTTTCTCACTCCATTCTGAGTTACCCTGATTTGCTTCCTTTATTCATCCCCGCTCCCAGCCCCACAGCACTTATGAATATATCTTCAATTTATTTTGTATGGTCTGTCTCCCCATCTAGACTTTAAGCTCCTTGTGGGCAGGGACTTTATCTGTTTATTGTAATAATGTACTCTTCCAAGCTCTTAGTACAGTCTTCTGCACACAGTAAGCATTCAATAAATGAATGAATGAATCAGTCCTGAGACCTCAAGACAGATAACCCATATGAAAGAGTTGATAACAGTGATAATTATTATTCGGCCCCTTTCTCATTCTCTCATTCTCTCATTTATCTGTTGGTTATATTCCTGCTGAGACATAAAGAGCAACAAACAAGTCAAGCAAGAGTGCAGCACACTGCAAAGGTGTGCAAGCAAAGGGGTTGGTTGTTTTTACATGCTATGCCCATTGAAGACAAAGTTACTGCAGCATAGGTCTGATGCTATGCTAGAGCATCACAAACTAGCAGGCACCATAAACTGAACAATTAATCTATTAATAAATACCCCAGGTATGAACTGTTGAGAACCACTGCAAGCCCTATCAAAAGCTGCTGGAAGGATTCTACTTTCCCCAAATCACTACGCTCCTGAGAAACACTCACCCTGGGGACAATGGGCAGGAGTACATAATAATAATAATAATAATAATTGTGGTGTTTGTTAAGCGCTTACTATGTGCCAGGCACTGTACTAAGTGCCTAGGTAGATACAAGATAATCGGGTTGGACACGGCTTCTGTCCCACATAAAGCTCATAGTCTTAACCCCCAATTTTACAGATGAGGAAACTGAAGCACAGAGAAGTTACTTTCCCGAGGTGACACAGCAGACAAGTGGCAGAGCTGGTATTAGAACCCAAGTACTCTGAATCCCAGGCCCATGCTTTTTCCACTAGGCCACTTGGCTTGCCCCCTTTACAAGATCCCAGGTCAGTTTCTGTAAGTCAGGAAAGGGAAGGAGCTGTCATCCCCATTCCCCAAATCCTTAGTTGTAAGAGAGTCAACCAGGGTGGAGCCACACCTGCTGGCCCCAGTGGCAAAACCTGATCAATTAGCCAGTGCGACCATAGAGGAGATCAGTGATTATTAAAGAAGTGATCCGAGGAACATACAAATAGTCATCACTTCCCACTTGGTGGGAGAATTATGTGAGGAAGCTGAAGTGAATGGGAGAGGTTCCCCCACTAGAACGTAAGCTCACTGTGGGCAGGGAATGTGTCTACAAACTCTGTTATATTGAAATCTTCCAACCTCTGTGCTCTACACCAGTAAGCGCTTGATAAATATCATTGATAATGTTAATATGGGAGACAGTCCCAATGTGGTTATATGTAATTACATCATGCATCAAAAAACCCATTAGTCCCCCACCTAAATGACCCTGATAGCGATTGCAGCTGGCAGAGGCAACCGGCAACACTGCTAGCCTTGTGGTGTCCAATCTAACATTGGAGAATGGTAGTGAAAAACGGCACGTGCTTGCTCTCTCGCTTTCGCTCTCTTTCCCTCTCCTTCTCCTTTACTTTCTTCTCTTTCTCTTTTCTTCTCTTTAACAGGAGGGCCCTGGAGCTGTTGATGTGGACTAAGTAATGAGAGGGAAACTAGAGTGATTATTTAAAATAAGGATTGTTTCTTCAGAGTCTTAAAGATAATTTAAATTCCACTATCAGAATAGAAGATACAGTTTAGGCCATTCTAATTGGATGGAAGAGTCCTTGAATTTAGAAGAATTAGCCTTGGTTTCTATAGTTCATGTGTATTATTCTTTCAAGTTGTTATGGAAGACATAATTTCTATTTCTGAAAGATGACCTGTTAAAATCATTTTCAATCTGGAGCTGACTGACGAAGCTATATTTAATAGCAGACTCATTTAGGTGTATGCGTTAGCCCACTGGACAAAAAGATAATTCTAGAAGGTATACTCTCTGGGCTGTGGCTACTGTATGTTTCATCCACATCATTCAATCAGAGTGACTATAGAATCTATGGCCAAAAAAAGTTTCTTTTTGTACAGAACCCAAAGTTATTAATTTGTGTTGATTGTCTAAGGAGTTCTTGGCACACTGAATTAATTTGTCTATAGATCATGAGATCATCAGGAACTAAGTTGTCTCTTCATAGAAAGAAACTTTGTTCTCCACTTTTCTAGGAAACAAATGATGCTGAAATACTGCAATTATGTATTTTTTTATAAAGAAAATTATGTTTGTTTAGCAACAGCAAGCATAAGAACATCCTCCTCCAAAATAAATAGTCTCTTTTCACCAGTGTAGATAAAAAAGTAGAGATTAATGTTGACTTCACTTAACCTTTCTGTGAAACAAGCCTTAGAATTTGGCTAAAGAATGTAAATACTTTGGAAGAAAAATTTCAATTAAAAATAACTACCAGTGCAAACAGTGTCTACAAAATGAATACTTATGCAAAAGAATTGGGAATTACCTTTTTTCTAAAAACATTTTTTTTAATCCTCCAGCATTAGGCTATATCTATATTTTGCTATAGATGAACTGGAAAATGGAAACAAGATGCACAGCAGGAAAACATTTCTCATTTCTTGTCTGGGCTGGCAAGGCAGAAGCAAAAGGGGAGGACAATGGGCAATCTAACATCAAAGTGAACTCTGGATTTTTTCTACACTGACAAGATTAAATTCAACATAAATTTAACTTCATCAATTCTCACAACCCAGATAATAGAGCCAGGAGTATGACCAAACTGGAAAGAGCATAAGACTGGGAATCAGAAGACTTGGGTTCTAGTCCTTATTCTTCCCTGGTCTGCTGGAGGACCTTGGGCAAGTCATTTAACCCCTCTGTACTTCAGTTTCCTTATCTGTAAAATGGAAATACGACATCTTCTCTCCCTACCTCTTAGATTATGAGACTCAAGTGGGTCCCATATCGTATCTGATATATTTTGTATCCATCCAAGAGCTTAGAGCAATGCTCTGGAGCAAAAGTGCTTAATAGATACCATAGCTATTAAGGAGCCAAGTTCATTGGTTCCAACCTCCCTATTGGTGAAATCTGGAGTTGTCTTTGCTCTGGCATTGGTATTTTTAATACATTCTTCTGTGCACGTCACCCTACTCCTCAAAAACCTCAAATGGTTTGCCTATCCAACTCTACATCAAGTTGAAACACCTCTCCATTGGATTCAAGGCACTGAATCAGCTCTCCCCCTTCTACCTGATATCACTCCTCTCCCATTAAAATCCAACCCTCACATTTTGCTCTTCTAACACTGTCTCTTCCTGTAAAACCCTTGTTCACACCCTTCCTCCTGCCAGGAACTTTGATAAACTCTGATAAACTTGTACCTGCCCCATTGCTTAGATCACTGCTTGAAACAGAATAAGCACTTAAATACCATTAAAAAAAAATATTTCCCATTCCCATATGAGAGACCAACACTCTCCCCACCTTTAAAGCCCTTTTAAAATCAAATCTCCTCCAGGAAGCCTTCCCTGACTAATCTCTCATCTCCCCATCATAATTTTCCAATTTACTGTGTTACAATGCACTTGAGTTCATACCCCCTTAAGCATTGTTTAAGCATTTAGGTACTCACTTCACTCCCCACCCTCAGATATGTACATATCCTTATATGCAGCTGCTTTTCCCACTCATTATTAATTTTAACATGTCTCTCCTGTTAAATTGTAAACTCCTACTTCCATTCATTCAATAGTATTTATTGAGCGCTATGTGCAGAGCACTGTACTAAGTGCTTGAAATGTAAAATTCGGCAACAGATACAGACAATCCCTGCCCATTGACGGGCTCACCCATTTGGAACCTCATTATCTTCTACCTACCCCAGCTCTTAGTACAGCAGTTGGCTTACACTGCTCACTTTAAAAATACCACAATTATTATTCTATTTTAGAGATGAGGTAACACATACAGAGGAGTTAAGTTACTTGGCCAAGGTCACACAGCAGACAAGTGGAGGATCTGAAATTAGAACTCAGGTCCTCTGACTCCCAGTCCATGCTTTTTCCACTAGGCCATGCAGCTACCCTCTCCTTAACATGTTTCAAGTCAATAGAGATGGCACTTGTAACATTTCAAAAATAACAACCTGCTTTAGCTTTAAAACACCTCAGTTTTGACTTCACAGAGACCAGCCTCCTTTATGGCACTGGTTCTGGGGCACAGGCAGTTGCGGGGTTTGTGGCGTATGTGAAAGCACAATGGTCAAGGCCCTGCATTTGTCCCCCCTTTTTCTATGACCTTTCCCCTCTGAGTTTTTTCCACTCTAGGCCTGCTTGACCACTCTAGCTGTGCCTAATGGCATGATTTACTAAAGCCAAGTCTAGTTGTTTGATTGAGTCGGTAACTTGGTCACTTGATTGACTCAATCCAACTTGGTTTCATGAATGACTCAAATCAAGTAGCCAAGTTCGATACGAGTCAAGCACATTAGGACACGATCAAACTACTCCCTTGAACTAATCAAACCCCAGCCCTGTTTATCAGTAGTATCAGATCATCTAAAACAAAGCCTGCCTGGGGCTGAACTGAAAATGCCCGAGGGATTTACTACTTTCTACCCTAAAATATTTCTCTTATATGGTATTCTTCTGATTGTCATGAATGCTATACCAACATTATGTAAAGAAACTCTGTATTGCTTGAAGTTGAGCTGGCCTTGACTAGCAGGGAAATCTCTGCCGGGCAACTGCCTCTCCCTACTAGTGCTGGACGAGTGTTAGTAGTAATAACCTTGTCTCTCACATACCCTTTTAAACACAATGCAGAGTCTGTGAAGTTTTTCTTTCACATGTGACACGTGGGAGTCACTGGAAAATGAAGAAACAATGACAAAAACTACAACTAGGGGAGGGGTGGAAAATGGTGTAAGTTTGAACAGGGCAGAGAGTAGGGGTTTCAGGGGAGACAGAGAGGGAAAGGGTTACCAACCCAGTCAAATGACTAGGCTGGGCTGAAGCAGCATGGCCTAGTGGATAGAGCACGGGCCTGGGAATCAGAAGGACCTGGGTTCTAATCTCAGTTCCACCACTTGTCTGCTGTGTGACCTTGGGCAAACCACTTCACTTCTCTGTGCCTCAGTTACCTCATCTGTAAAATGGGGATTAAGACTGGAGCTCCATGTGGAATATGGACTGTGTCCAAACATTACCTTGTATTTACCCCAGAGCTTAGTACAGTGCCTGGCACATAGTAAACACTTAACAAATACCATAAAAAATGACTAAGGAGAACCCATTTTACTTCCAGTGAAGTTAAAGTTGACTAGCCTATTGGGTAACTTCTCAGAATCCATACAGATGTATTAATATAGCTCTTTTAACGAGTCAAACAGTGGTATTTAGTGGGCACCTACTGTGTGAGCAGTGGACTGTACTGAGTGCTTAGGAAACTACAATATAATAGAGTTGGTAGATATGATCCCCAGCCATAAGGAGCTTACAGTCTCCAGGGGGCACAGAAATTAAAATAAATTACACATCTGTAATTCACTGAGTACCCAATTTTGAGTGATTTGGGTAAAAATAAGTTAACTGATCTTGGCTGAGGAAACACAATCCCCCATTTATAATAATTTCCCAGGGGAAAAAATTGGTCAAGTTAGAACATTTCTACTTACAACACAGTACTCAAGAACCAGTTGTGTTACAAGCCTGAGGACTACCTGCATCTAAAGCCCATGACTAGACAAGAGATTTGTTGTTTAATAAAAACATGCAGGAACTGGTTTGCTTTTCAGTCAAAATACAAATGAAACCAGGAGTGAATTGAATACAAAGTGAGGGCTGGTGAGTGAAGAATGATCCCTTGTTAGACATGGACCAGTTAGAGCACCTGGAAAGTAGAACTGAGTGTGAAGGATGCTCACACCTCGAAAAAATTTGTATAGAGTTTGACTTGCTCCTGAGAGTCAGTGGAAAATATCTCAAAAAGGATATAATAATAATAATAATGTTGGTATTTGTTCAGCGCTTACTATGTGCCGAGCACTGTTCTAAGCGCTGGGGTAGTCACAGGGGAGTCAGGTTGTCCCACGTGGGGCTCACAGTCTCAATCACCATTTTACAGATGAGGTAACTGAGGCACAGAGAAGTTGTGACTTGCCCAAGGTCACACAGCTGACAAGTGGCCGAGCTGGGATTCGAACCCATGAACTCTGACTCCAAAGCCCGTGCTCTTTCCACTGAGCCACGCTGCTTCTATGGTTCTCTGCTTCTAGTTGTTTTTGAACTTTTGAGTGCACACTGAGTGAGGAAACTGAGGAACAGACAAGTTAAGTGACTTCCCTAGGTCTCACAGCAGATAAGTGGCAGAGCCAGGATTAGAACTCAGAGCTTCTGATTCCCAGGTCTGTGCTCTATACACTAGGCCACTTTGATCCCCATGGGGATTAAGACTGTGAGCTCCATGTGGGTCTGGAACTATGCCCCATTCGATTAGCTTGTATCTATTAGCTTGTACAGTGTCTGGGACATAGTAAGCATTTAACAAATACCATAAAAAATATTCAACTAGCAATAATTAGAAGTGAATCTCTCACAAAGTCTTTACTTTCTCTAATTGATTTGGGCTATTTGCTGCAGTATTCTGTGCCTGATTCTAAATCTTCCTACTTTTAAAGATATATCATGCTAGCATAACGAATAGAAAGTTGAATTATTACACCCTTTCAACTAAGCCATTCTATAAATGCTAAGGTTAAGTGATTAAGTAACTTTTATTATCATTCGCATTAATAAAGAATTTGCACTGTGAAAGGTACTGTACTAAGTACTAGGATAAGTGCAAGAAAATCAAATTAGGTACTCTAAATGTAGGAGGAAAAAAACATATAACAGGATTTGACTTCTGCAGTTCTTAGGAAGAGAGGAAAAGCTGATCTGGGCAACTGTCCTCCCCCCTGACTTTCCTGTCACTGTAGACAGCAGCAGCATCCTCCCTGTCTCACAAGTCCATAACTTTGGCATTATCTTTAATTCATCTCTCATTTAGCCCACATAGTTAATCTGTCACTAAATCCTGTTGGCTCTGCCTTTACAACATCATTAGAACCTTCCCTCAGCTCTCCATCCAATCTGCTGGTACACTGATCCAAGCACTTATCATAACCCAACTAGACTATTGCAACAGCCTCCTTGCTGACCTCCCTGACTCCTGTCTCTCCCTACTCCAGTCATAACGTCACTCTGCTGTATGGCTTATTTTTCTAAAAAAACTTGAGTTCCCATCATCCCACTCTCAAGAACTTCCAGTGGTATCCCATCCATTTCCACTTCAAACACTGTATTTGGCTTAGTGGATAGAGCCCAGGTCTGGGAGTCAGAAGGTCCTGGGTTCTAATCCCACCTCTGCCACATGTCTGCTGTGTGACCTTGGCAAGTCACTTAACTTCTCTGGGCCTCAGTTACCTCATCTGTAAAATGGGGATTGAAAGGGTGAGCCCCATGCTGGACAGGGATTGCTGATTAACTTGCAACTACCCCAGTGCTTAGAACAGTGTTTTGCACATAGTAAGCACTTAACAAGTACCATAATTATTATCATTCAAGCACTCACCCCCTTCTCGTTACCTCACTGATTTCCTATTATGATCTCTCTCACACACTTTGCTACTCTAACACCAACCTACTCACTGTACTTTAATCTCTTCTATCTCCCTTCTGGCCCCTCATCCATGTCCTGCCTCTGGCCTAGAATGCCCTTCCCCTACATAGCCTATAAACCATCACTCTCTCCACCTTCAAAGCCTTTTTACAATTATGTCTTCTCCAAGAGGTCTTCCTCAAATAATTCCTCAATTTTCCCTACTCCCTCCCTCTCCCTTCTATGTTACCTTTGCACTTTGATTGATACCCTTTATTCTGCCCCTCTAGACTGCAAGCTTGCTGTGGAAAAGGAACACCTCTACCAACTCCCTTATACTGTACTTTCCAAGTGCCCAGTATGGTGTTCTGCATACAGAAAGCACTCAATAAATGCAACTGATTGATTGGAGAAAAGAGGGCTTAATTGGGAAAGGCCATTTGGAGGAAATGTGATTTCATTAAGGTTTTTAAGGTGGGGAGATTTGTGGCTGTCTATCATATATGGAGGGGGAAGGAGTTCCAGGCCAGAGAGAGGATTTGGGCAAAGGGCAGTGGAGAGGTAGATTAGATCAAGACATGAATAATAATAATAATAATGTTGGTATTTGTTAAGCGCTTATTACATGCAGAGCACTGTTCTAAGCATTGGGGTAGATACAGGGGAATGAGGTTTTCCCATGTGAGGCTCACAGTCTTCACCCCCATTTTACAGATGAGGGAACTGAGGCACAGAGAAGTGAAGTGACTTGCCCACAGTCACACAGCTGACAAGGGGCAGAGTCGAACTGAATGCCTTTTTAGAATAGTGATCTGGGCAGCAGAGTACAATATGGAATGGAGTGGGGAGAGAAAGGAGGCAAGGAGGTCAGCAGGGAAGTTGATGTAATAGTCAAGGCAGGACATGATAAGTGCTTGGATTAGTGTGGTAACAGTTTGAATGGGAGGAAAGGGCAGATGTAAGAAATGATATGAAGGTATAACTGACAGAATTTCATGATAGATCGAATATATGGGTTGAAGATAATGCCAAAGTTATCAGCTTGTGAGATAGGGAGGTATAGTTTTGAAAACAGTGATGGGAAAGACTGGAGGGGACAAGGTTTTGGTAGAGGGTTGAGTTCTGTTTTGGATTTGTTAGGTTTAAGTTGTCAGTGGGATATCCTGGTAGAAATATCCTGAAGCCAGGAGGAAAAGAAAGACTGCAGCGGAAAGAAATCAGGGCTGGAAAGGTAGATTTGGGAATCATCTTTGTAGAGATGGTAGTTGAAGCTGTGGGAGCAAAGGAGTTCTCCAAGAACATTCATTCATTCATTCATTCAATAGTATTTATTGAGCGATTACTATGTGCAGAGCACTGTACTAAGCTCTTGGGATGTACAATTCGGCAAAAGTAAGAGACAGTCCCTGCCCAATGACGGGCTCACAGTCTAAACGGGGGAGCAGACAGCAAAGCAAAGCAAAGCAGAACAAAACAAAAACAAGACAACATCATCGAGATAAGTAGAATCAAGGGGATGTACACCTCATTAACAAAATAAATAGGGTAATAAATAATATATAAAAATAATATATACAAATGAGCACAATGCTGGGGGAAGGGGAAGGGGGAAGAGCAGAGGGTGGGGGGGAGGGGAAGGGGAGCAGAGGGAAAGGGGGGTCTCAGTCTGGGAAGGTCTCCTGGAGGAGGTGAGCTCTCATTCGGGCTAGAAGAATGCCTGGCATACAGTAAGCTCTTAACAAATGGGTGTAGATGGAGAATAGAAGGTGACCCAGAACTGAGCCTTGAGAGATTTCCACTGTTAAAACTGGAAAGCAGAGGAAGATCCTGCAAAAGAACCTGAGAATGAATATCCAGAGAGATAGGAGAATGAGGAGAGGACAGTAACAGTGAAACCAAGGTTGGATGATGTTTCATGAAGGGGGAGGTCAACAGTTTCAAAGGCAGCTGAGAGATCGAGGATTAGGGTGGAGTAGAGGCCATTGGATTTGGCAAGTCCTCTAGACTGTAAAATTCACTATGGGCAGAGAACATGTCCACTAATTCTGTTGTATTGTAACCTCCCAAGCAGTCAGTACAATGCTCTCCACATACTAAATGCTCAATAAATATCACTGACTTTTTGAATGCAAGAAAAGGGTCATTGGTGACCTTAGAGAGGGCAGTTACTGTGGAGTGCAGCGGGTAGAAGTCGGATTCTAGTGGGACAAGGAGAGAACTGGAAGGGAAAGTGGAGTCAGTGGGTGTAGACAATTTACTCAAGGAGTTGGGAGAGGAATGCTAGGCAGAAAATGGGACATAACTGGAGGGAGTTATGGGGGTATTTTAGGATAGGGTTACATGAGCACATTTGAAACAGTTTGGAAAAAGTGTGGAAGGAGACATTGGTGAGTGAACAGTTGAAGGTGGTGGTCAGGGAGGGGAGAAGGGAAGGAGCAGGGGTTTAGATAATGTACCAAGAAAGGGTTTGGAGGTGCTGGGAAGTGGTGGACTTTGAGAGGAGGTAGGAGATCTCTTCTTGAGATACTCCTGGGAAAGATGAGAGGTTGAATAAGGGTCAGGAGAAGAATAGGACTGGAGAGGAGAAGTTTTAGGGAGATGATAGTAACAATAATAATAACAATAATATGTGGTATTTGTTAAACACTTACTATGTGCCAGGTACAGTACTAAGCTCTGGGGTAGATACAAGGTAATTGGATTGGACAAAGTTCCTGTCCCACACAGAGCTCACAGTCTTAATCCCCATTTTCCAGATGATATTACTGAGGCATAGAAAAGTAAAGTGACTTACCCAAGGTCACATAACAGACAAGTGGCAGAACCAGGATTAGAATCCAGGTCCTCAGATTCCCAGGCCCATGCTCTATCCACTAGGCCACACTGGGAGCTCATACCTGATGGTTTTAATTTTTGCAATAAAGTATAAGGCCACATCATTAAGGGCAAGAGATGGAGGATGAGGGGAAAAGGATACTAGATTGCCCACATGTAGAACAGCCAATATGGCACAGTAAGGCACTAACTGATGTTTTTATGAAGTAAAAGTGAAAAAGGAGAAATTTGCTTTCAAGAAATTGGGGTGAATCTGCCTTGATTATCTTTATTATGCAACAATACTGTGCCCTCTGGAAACAGAGAATAGGAATTTCCCTTAAACCCCACTGTGGGAATTATTACAGCAGAATCACCACAGCAATGCATTCCCTTGCTCCACCTGCCCAGCGCATGGGGGACCTAGACCTAGCCTTCTAGGACTTTATGGTCCAGAATTCCCGTGGACCAATTAGCAATTCATTAGCTACTATGTCTTTGCACAAATAGCAGTGAAAAGAATTCTGGGCTCCTTTACAAGACTACGTATAACCTCACATTGGGCTCATCTAGGGCAGTGTGAAACTAGAAATTTCTGAGTTTCAGGCAGTTCAGAAATTGGTAAAGGATTCCCTCAGGCCTCATCTTGAAGGAAAAGTGGACTTAAGTGTCTCTAAATTAATTTTAAAACCTGAAATATTTCCTGGGCACTGCTGGATAGAACGATACTTCTTATACTCCTCTTTCTAGCACTGAGAATGAAGACCATTTCTCCTTAATAAAGCAACACTATTATACCTTCTATACTTTGTCTCTGTAGGTTGGATCTCTTTGCACTAGTGGATGTTGGTCAAATGGAGGAGCCCCAGTGCCACTGGCGACTGCAGAGGGCTGCCCTCTGCCCAGATCAGCATTTCCCCTCCTCCCGAGAACTGCAGGAGTCAAATCCGGTTATATATTTTTTACTGCCCGCACATAGATTGTGAGTCTCTTGTGAGCCAAGGATCTTAATTTGATTTTCTTGTACTTAAGCTAGCACTTAGTACAGTACCTTTCACAGTGTAAATCCTTAATTAATGTGAATGATAATAAAAGTTACTTCAGCACGTACGCACTTATGAAGGCCAGAGAGATAGGAGGAGAATGAGGAGAGGACAGTGTCAGCAAAGCCAAGATTAGGAAATGATGTTGCCAGGTGGTGGAGAGGGCAAAGTTAAAGCAGGCAAGGATGATGTTGAGATTGACAAGTTTGACCTGAAATCCGGATTTCTGCCAGCGGCATTTGACTTGAGAAAATTGGTGCAGGTCAAAATACCATAGTCTCTGTGAGGGAACAGGACAAACTTACAGGGAGGGAGTGTGTGGGAGAGAAGGAAGGTGAGAAGGTCATGATCAGACAGAGGGAATTCAGAGTTGGTGGGGGTAGAGAATATACTACTCCCTACGTCTACTCCTACCCCCTCTTCCTTCTATGCACTTGGATCTGTACCCTTTAAGCACTCCACCCTCAGCCCTACAGCACTAATGTATGCATCCATAATTTATCTTAATATCTAAGATGTTCTCTGGGTGCAGGAAACATATCCAACAACTCTGTTGTATGGCATTCTCCTAATGTTTAGAACAGTGCTCTGCACACAATAAGCACTCAAATACCACTGATTTATTGACTAATGTCATGCAGTATGACAATTACCCACACTCAAGATTGTTGAAAACAAATTTGTATGGGGAAACCAACAGGTTGAGAATCACATAAGCCATGACATAACTTTTCACTCAAGTCTTCCTTACTTGATTCAAGTATTTGCTAAATCTTTATGCCCCTCATTTCTTCTCTACACAATATAAATATTCATAATATTCATATTTTGCCCTGTATTTCAGAGAAAATGGCAAGTGGAGTTCACCTACAAGAGATAGAAACAGTTTATAATAATAGTTATGGTATTTGTTAAACACTTACTAAGTGCCAAGCACTGTTCTAAACACTGGGGTAGATACAAGGTAATTAGGTTGTCCCACGTGGGGCTCACACTCAATCCCCATTTTACAGATAAGGTAACTGAGGCACAGAGAAGTGAAGTAACTTGCCCAAGGTCACACAGCAGACAAGCAGCAGAGCCCCAATTAGAACTCATGACCTCTGACTCCCAAACCCGGACTCTTTCGACTAAGCCGCTGCTTCTCATTTATACCAAATGCTCATTCAAAACTAAAGAAAAGGCAAGGTATGAGAAGGAATTGGGGGTAGCAATCTCTCCTGTTTATATAATGGCTTCTCATTTTCTTTGAACTAGAGATCTGCTCACATGTTTCTCATTCAGATGTGCTCCAACAAGGAGTATGAAAAACCACAGAAATTTGGATTCTGTTTCCCAGCCTCCTTCCTTTGCCTGTGTTCCAGAAAATGGGCAGGGCTTCATGTGAAAAGTTGCTTGAATCTCCTTCTTGTTGTAGCATGACATTGTGGTAATAAAATCTAAACCTTGGTAGCAGTCAGCTGAGCCTTTTTAATGTGCCATGTTCAGATTTGTATCAGTAGACGTAACCAAAGGAGATTTGAAGGTTTCTCCTCAAGACTATTCATCTAAGCCCAGTTACATCTTCTCAGGATCTAACAAGGTCTCCATTCTGGCTTATGGCTAAACTAGTTTAGATTTAAACAAGACTTTGTTCAACCTAGTGATGCAATTCAAATGGCATCCAAACCAAATATTTCTTGGCACTTTTAAAAGTTTTGCTTAACTTCTTTAAAAATGGGTTTATGCATTATGAAAAAAAAGAAATGTTTCAGGCCAAGACCAGAAGTTGTAAGGCTCATGAGTTGTTTCTCTTTTTTCATCTGCCTAAAAAACAAAGAAAAGCAAAAATTTCTTATTCAAAGACTTCACATCCAATTTCTAAGACTACAAAATTTCTAGTGCTTAAATATTAAAATTCATCCTAATAAATGCTATTGTGAGTACATAGCAATGTGGTCAGCTGTGGATCTCCTACTCAAATTTGAGTTTTGTGTCCTTTTTGCATACGAACTCTACACTCTCTGGAGGCAAGAACTGCTAGCAGCCAACTGGCTCTTCCATTAATGGTAAAGGTTGCAGGATGAGCTTGCCTCACTAGGAGTGTATTTTCCCCATTCTACAGGCATGTATATATGCAACAGCTAAATAGCTGCACAGCCTTAGGATTAGGGCACATTAAATACAATGAAAAGTTTTGGACCTAAAATATCATTCAATGACATTCATCCATTGCTAACGAAAAAAAAAAAGAAGAGTATTTTAAGGAATTCCTAGACTGTAAGCTCCAAACTGTAAACTCGTAGGCAGGGGACTCTTCTATCAACTCTGTTGTATTGAATTCTCCCAAGTGCTTATTTCAGTACTCTACATACAGTAAGTGCTCATTAAATACCACTGATTGATTGAATGCCTAAGTATTTTGACTAATAAGGGCAGTCATGGGTATTAATACACACAACCTTGAAAGAGACTATGGTAAGATAGTTAACAGATAATCAGAAACAAAGGGGGTGAGTTGGTCATTAATTAACTTTGAGAGTATACACTTTCTATATTTGAAGAGCTCTTGGATTCTTGGCCTTTCCTAGGAAAAGTGAAGAGTGCATTTGACCAGGGATGTGAGCCTATGAAGAGAGGAACCAGCAAGTCAGATCAATCAATAGTATTAATTGAAAAACATTTTAGAAGACTGCACTAATTGCTTGGAAGAATACAATAATTAGTAGACACAATCCCTGACCTCAAGAAGTTAAAAATCTAATGGGAGAAACGAAAAGATGAAAATTATTTGTTAATAGGGGAACAGGACAAAGAACAAGGATATAGTAGGAAGTAATGCAAGCATAACAGAATGAAATACCTGAGTAAATAATTGAATGATCATATATATGTATAGAAAGATACAGCATCATCATCAATGGCATTTTTTGAGCCCTTACTATGTGTGGAGCTCTGTACTAAGCTCTTGGGAGAACGCAATAGTGTTGGTATTTGTTAAGCGCTATGTTCAGAGCACTGTTCTAAGTGCTGGGGTAGATACAGGGTAATTAGGTTGTCCCACATGAGGCTCACAGTTAATGCCCATTTTACAGATGAGGTAACTGAGACACAGAGAAGTTAAGTGACTTGCCCACAGTCACACAGCAATACAACACAGCTGGTAGAAATGCTCCCTACCCATACATATATAATAATAATAATAATAATAATGGCATTTGTTAAGTGCTTACTATGTGCCAAGCACTGTTCTAAATGCTGGGGTAGATACAAGGTTATCAGGTTGTCCCATGTGGGGCTCACAGCCTTAATCCCCATTTTATAGATGAGGTAACTGAGGCCCAGAGAAGTTTAGTGACTTGCCCAAAGTCACACGGGGGGGCAAGTGGTGGAGTCGGGATTAGAATCTATGACCTCTGACTCCCAAATCCGTGCTCTTTCCACTAAGCCACACTGCTTCTCTAATATGGACATTGTGTTTGGAACGTAGAGTGAAGTGGACTATAATTCAATAAAGTATTCCTGTTTGATGTTGCACCTGACTGGAGATCAGGTCATTAACATAATTCAATATCCGTGAAGAAAGAAAACAAACCAGTTCAAATTCTTTATTTCAAACTTGCTCTAGCTTTTTTATGTCTAGAGGCAGGGGCAGGCCACATAAGCCACCACAAGAAGATAGCATTGAAATTACTCCTCCATATGTGCGTAATAACCAACCATGCCTGTTAACTGATGAGTAGAAACTTCAATGGATCTGGACTTTTTTTATATAACTGATAAGGGGACAGACCTTTAATTGGTTTATACACTAGGCATTTACCATGCCTGAGAGGAGAATCAGAGACTTAAAACTCTGAAGTTGTCTGCTTGGAGTTGCTTTGGGGATAGTAGCATTGGTTGTCAGGACCCTAACTTGCCCATTCCCCTCCCAGCCCCACCACTCCCTGACCACAGTATTGTTCCTGATTGCCTGGGCCTGCTGGCTCTGAGAGGAACCCCTTGAGTTGTGGGGAAAATGTCTGATATTCTGAAACAAAGCTCTGTGACTGAGAAATACAGACTCTGTTTAACTTCTGCCTCCTTAATCAAGGTTGGCTTGTACATGAGCCAAAGAGAGGGAATCCCTGTAGAGCTTTCAAAGCCAAAAATGTGGAAGTTGAATTTTGATCTGAATAAAGCATTAACTTATTATGAATCATGACATATGGTATGCATGGTGGATGGCCAGAAAACTGCATGAAAAGAACTATTCTTTTAAATAAAGTGAACAAAACTAGTGTAACTTTCCAGTGACAACGCTTTCTTACAGTTCATCCAGAATCTATATCAACAATGAAAGGAGAGGAGTGACAAACATAGAAAATAGTAGTACATAAATTAACTGGGAGATATAAACTTAACTCTGGTCGATGTGAATTCATGGGTACCTTTGTAGAAGAATGGTTGGGAATTACTCAGGATATGTTATGGGAGGTCTTGGCACCTCAGTTTTTAATCACTGTCTTATGGTTTCTTTCCAGAAAGATCACAGACACACTGAAACACTGGGCAAGGAAAATACAATAGCTTTTGTACTTCTTTGTTTTCTTATTTTTCTATTTATGTCTCTGAGTGCAACAAACAATGAATAAAACAGCTGGGTTCACAGTTAGTGGATTTATATGTATCCTGAATAAACAAATGAAGTTGCTTGGCAAATGGAGCTTTACACAAAATTATAGCAATGACCAGACATAAAAATGCATTTTCACTAATCAGTTGATTTTGTTTTAGGCCTTGAAAGACAGAATATAACTGTGACATATTTTTGTTTTAAAAGCACATTGCCTTATAAAAACACATTCAGATAGCATGTTTTCAAAAAACAATCTTTCCTGAAGGATTTAATTGCACTATCTAGGCTGAACATCATTAAGATCGGTCTTGAAGAAAGGTAATCACAGCTGGAGAAACTCAGACAATTGGCCACACTTTGTTTATCCATTTATCAATTTTTGTGTACATTATAGTCATAAGACCCATGAGTCATTCTAATAGCCTGTGGGTTTATTTCCAAATACAAGAAGTCAATAATGATGGTTGAGGCAATCAAGAAAGAAGCATTTATTGTACTTTTTTTACATATAATGAACTTGATTAACCCCTTTCTGTCTGGATGGCACTACTTACACATCCTCTTCTGACTGCTGCAAAAACCTCTCCAAGAGTGTATATTCACTGTACATTAGGCAGTCAGTAATACCTTGGCCTTGGCAAGGAGACAGTATGGTGAATATCTGCTCTACCCCCTTCCCCTCCCCACAACACTTGTGTATATTTGTATATATTATTTATTACTCAATTTTATTAATGATGTGTATATATCTATGACTATCTATTTTGATGGGATTGATGCCTGTCTATTTGTTTTGCTGTCTGTCTCCCCGTTTTAGACTGTGAGCCCATTGTGGGGCAGGGATTGTCTCTAACTGTGCAGAATTGTACATTCCAAGCGCTTAGTACAGTGCTCTGCACACAGTAAGCGCTCAATAAATACAATTGAATGAATTAATAGAAGTGATTCGGATTTAAACTTCTTGCTGCAAAGTAGTAGTAACAGCATTTATTCACTGCCCACTGGCTGACACATTCCCTGACCACATGGAGCTTAAAATCTAATAGGGGAGTCAGACAAAAAAGTATTTACGGAGTATATTAAAAAATTACATTTGAATGTATAATTGAATAAATATGTATCAACACAAGGGCTGAAGGTGAGGATAAGTACTTCAGTGTAAGAGGAGGCCACTGGGTTTATATGATGGGATGCTGGCATTTAAAGAGGAAGGCATGTTGGAGGAGGTGGGCTTGTAGGAGGATTTGGAATATAGGAAGACCACTAGTCTTTCAGATTTGAGGTGGAAAGAAGTTCCAAGCTGGGGGAAAAATGAGAGTAAGGGGACTGAAATGGGAGAATTGAGAGAAAAGTACATTTAGAAGGTGGACTTGGGAAGAATGAAGAAAAAAAAGAAAGATTTGTGAAGTAGCAGGTGAAGAAAATAGATATAGAAGTGAAGTGAGTTAGTGAAGCAACTTGGAGCCAATTGTGAGTTTTTTCTTGATGTGTAGGGGCACAGGATTTTGAGGAGCGGAGCAAAGCAAGAGTACTTACTATCTTGCAGCTTCTCATTATTTTAACAAAATAGAAGCCTACAAAAACCTGTGATGAAACATGCAAATCAAGCTAAGATACATGGACTAGTAAACGGTGGAATGCAAAAATTGCAGAAATCCAATCATATGCTGACCACCACCAAAGGGAAGACCATTATTCAATGCTGAAGATATATGACCCCATCCACTCCATCACAGTGCTACTTAGGAAAGCATATGGAACCACCTTCATCACAGAGGTAAAGGTAATCTTAGATATATGGCAAGGCCATTACAATGATCTTTGGAAATGCCTTCCACCACTAAGTCTTTTATAGCATAGAAAACCATCCAAAATGTGCAGACTCTAACTTTTTGAGGAAGTAACTTTCACAGTTAAAGCCATGCAAAATGGTAAAGTACCTTGATTTGATGGCATTCCTTCCAAAATTTACAGAGATTCCCTGGTGCATCCCTCACCCACATACCACCTTTACCTATGGAGTCAGCACCATAAAGGAAGCTAGTGCTGTATATCCGAAACCGATATGTTGTAATGCAGAAACAATGTAAATTTAGAATTATTGCTGTGCCATGCACAGTAACTCTAAGTATCTGAAGTTGATGAATGCCTGGTCTGTTTACAGAAACCTTACCAAAACAACTGACCTAATCAGCAGACCAGTCTCTGACAACTGCTGAGCCACACTGGCTGTCATAAGGAATTCACCAAAAATCTTGATGCTACTCCATGACAGTAATGTCAGTCAAGTCAGAGGTGAAGGTTCCTCAAATGACCCATTCCCCATAGTAACTGGAGCAGAACAAGCCATGTGGAAGATTTAGTCCTTATTGAAACCATTCTATGCTGCCATGCTTGGCTGTCTAATATGGGTTCACCTGCATATGCTTCCAATCCACCAGGAAACTCTTCTAACTCATCTGGCAATGAGCACCATCAAAAGTCTTAGAGAAAGTCATCCAGGTACTGCTCTATGCTGACAACTGTGGGTTTGAGGTTCACATACACAAAGGCACACAAGTGATTATGGATCATCATGAGAAGCAGCATGGCCTAGTGGATAGAGGACAGTCATAGGAGTCAGAGGACCTGGGTTCTAATCCCAGCTCTGCCACGCATCTGCTGTGTGACCTTGAGCAAGTCACTTCAATTCTCTGTGTCTCAGTTCCCTCATCTGGTAAATAGGGTTTAAGACAGTGAGCCCCAAGGGGGACATGGACTGTGTCCAACCTGATTAACTTGTTTCTACCGCAGCACCTAGAATAGTGCCTGGAATATAGTAAGTGCTTATCAAATACCATAAAAACGTCACTTTGCAGGGTTGGCACATACTGTAAATATACAAAAAAATGCAAGGCAAACCAAGGTCATATATTATCTTAGTGAGGACAACTCTGCATCATATTCATAGATTTTCATCAGTAACAGAACTTTACGTGATGATTGAATTCCATTCTCTCGAAAACTGTCCAAGATGCACATATAGAAAAGTCCGTGAAGTTAAGAATTAAAAAGGCTAGCTTGACTTGAGACACAGACAGTTCAGTGACTTGGGCCATGGAGGTTGATTCCAATAGAAGCCTACCAGGCTATTGTGGTATCTTCCATGTTAATCAATCGATCACATTTATTGAGTGCTTAATGTGTATGCTGTGAGACCTGGATTTACTAAAGAAGACACATCCAGATACTTGAGCTGTTTCACGAGTGTGGCCTACAAACCATACTTAACATAAAATGGTAGGATAAGGTTAGCAACAATGAGGTCCTGGAATAAAGGCGGATCACCAATGTTGAAGCAAGGCTTATAGCAGCACAGTTCAATAGATGAGACATGTAAGGATAATAGATGACAGTAGATTAGCCAAACATATTTTTCATGATGAACTGAGAGGGATACCGATTACCTTGTGTCTACCCCAGCGCTTAGAACAGTGCTTAGCAAATAGTTAAATACCATTATTATTATTATTATTATGGAAAGCTGAATAAATTTTAAAATATAGTGAAGCACAATCTAGAACAAAGTGAAGTAACAGGGCCTGATAAGCGTAGTAAAAGAGATGTTCTCCTTAAACAGTGGATTTCCAAAAATTGGGATACCAAGAGGTAATCTTGAAAACAGAGAGAGTTCCTTCATTAGGCAAATGTGACAAAACAGTACTGAACCAATTTGCCATGCACAAAACACAGAGGAGTTAAGCCATTAGTTGCTCTTTTTGGGCCACACCTGCACACATGGATAAGATTTTCATTTTGGTAGCACCATCTTCAAAAACAAAGGACATTGCTGCATAAAGCATATTTTAATTATCCTGCTGTGGTTTATCCATGTTGTGGATTATCCAGGCCTTTCCCACTGCAATCAGGGCAGCAGTGGCATTTCTTAGGCAAGAGCTTCTAGCTTTCATCGCTGGAATCATAGCGATTCATAGAGCTTGTGTGGTTATCAAGGCTTGGGATGTTCAGTCCTGCTTCAGTGGTGCAATTCAAGCGACCAAGTTTGGAGTCTTTTTTCAGCTCAGGCACACTGTCTTCACCAATCCCTTACCACACTTACACTGGGAAGGGCAGGAATATCCCTGAGTGGCTGTGTGTCAGTTACCTCTTTTTGCTATACCACCTTTGTTCAGTAGTAATATAGATGTACAGCTAATCAGGAGTGGCACTCTCCAATGCCACACGACTGTCAACAATTGTGCGGCTGAAGGTTTTCTAGTCTTACCATGCTGCTCATGCAGTAAAGGTTGAAAAGTTTGGGACTTGGACATATCACCTGAGAAGTGGATGCAATGGTGTGACCTAAATAAAAAGCTTCCAAGCTTTGTTGAGGCATTATTTTACCCATGCTTTTTGGTTTTCTAAAATGACTGAACTGGTCTTTTCTTTTACTTCCTACTCTCAATATTATGTATATTTGTATTGGGATTTTAATTTCATCAAAAAGCAGAATGGCACACTGGGAGGAGTTCAGGCTTTGGAGTCAGAGACCTATGTTCTAATCCTGACTCTGCCACTTGTCTGCTGCATGACCGTGGGCACATCACTTCACTTTTCTGTGCCTCAGTGCCTACATGTGTAAAATGAGGATCAAATACCTGTTCTTCCTCCTCATTAGACTGAGCCACATGTGGGGCAGGGACAATGTCCTATCTGCTTTTATTGTGTCTATCTGCCTTTATCAAGTCTATCCCAGGGCTTAATACAGTGCTTGGCACACAGTAAGCACTTTAAAATCATTATTATTTTCAGCTTATTCTACTTCACAATATCAGGATTTCATCCTGATAAACTTGAATTACTTTAGATCATTTGTCGTACACTATTCATAATTTTTGTCTGTCGGCATCCCTCTTCGATCAATTATATTTATTGAGCACTTACTGTGTGCAGTACACTTTGCTGGGAGTGTGCAGCACAACAATATAGCAGACACATTCGTTGCCTACAGTACCCATTGTTTGGTAGGGATTGTCTCTATTTGTTGCCAAATTGTACTTTCCAAGCACTTAGTACAGTGCTCTGCACACATTAAGCTCTCAATAAATACAATTGAATGAATGAATGACTTACAGTCTAGACTGTGAATTCCTTAAGGGCAGAAAATGTTTGTCTTGCTTCTGCTATACTCTTTTAAGTGCTTAGTATATTGTTCCACACTCAGTAACATTCAGTAAATTCCACTGATTATTTAAATGATTGAGTCTGATTTTTGTCATCTTTAAAGAAGCAAGTGATGGTGAAATCCATCCTACTGGTGTGTGGGTGGACAAGAATCCCAGCATGGAGAACCCACAGGCCCAACCTCACAGTTTGCATGTATGTGCACCTGCAAACACACAGACACACACATTCATTCATTCAATAGTATTTATTGAGCGCTTACTAAGTGCAGAGCACTGTACTAAGCGCTTGGAATGTACAAATTGGCAACAGGTAGAGACAGTCCCTGCCCACTGACGGGCTTACAGTCTAATCGGGGGAGACAGACAAAAATAGAAGCAATAAATAGAATCAAGGTGATGTACATCTCATTAACAAAATAGTGTAATAAAAAATATATACAATTGAGCGGATGAGCACAGTGCTGAGGGGAAGGGAAGGGAGTGGGGGAGGAGCAGAGGGAAAGGGAGGGAAAAGGGGGCTTAGCTGAGGGGAGGTGATGAGTGGGGTAGAGGGGCAGCAGAGGGAGCAGAGGGAAAAGGAGAAGCTCAGTCTGGGAAGGCCTCTTGGAGGAGGTGAGCTCTCAGTAGGGCTTTGAAGAGGGGAAGAGAATCAGGAATCAGTTTGGCGGAGGTGAGGAGGGAGGGTATTCCAGGACAGCGGGAGGACGTGGGCCAGGGGTCGACAGCGGGATAGGCGACAACGGGGGACGGTGAGGAGGTGGGCGGCAGAGGAGCGGAGTGTGCGGGGTGGGGAGTAGAAAGAGAAAAGAGAGGAGAGGTAGGAGTGGGCAAGGTGATGGACAGCCTTGAAGCCTAGAGTGAGAAGTTTCTGTTTCGTGCAGAGGTTGATAGGCAACCACTGGAGGTTTTTAAGAAGGGGAGTGACATGCCCAGAGCGCTTCTGCAGGAAGATGAGCCGAGCAGCAGAATGAAGAATAGACTGGAGCGGGGAGAAACAGGAAGAAGGGAGATCAGAGAGAAGACTGACACATAATCCAGCCGGGATATTATGAGAGCTTGTACCAGTAAAATAGCCGTTTTGGTGGAGAGGAAAGGGCAGATCTTGGCGATATTATAAAGGTGAGACCGGCAGATCTTGGTGACGGATTGGATGTGTGGGGTGAATGAGAGAGCCGAGTCAAAGATGACACCGAGATTGCGGGCTTGAGAGACGGGAAGGATGGTCGTACCATCCACAGTTATAGGGAAGTCAGGAAGAGGACAGGGCTTGGGAGGGAAGATAAGGAACTCAGTTTTGGACATGTTGAATTTTAGGTGGCAGGCAGACATCCAGGTAGAGACGTCTTGGAGGCAGGAGGAGAGACGATCCTGAAGGGAGGGGGAGAGGACAGGAGCAGACATGTAGCTCTGTGTGTCATCTGCATAGAGATGATAGTTGAAACCTTGACAGCGAATGAGTTCACCAAGGGAGGTGTGTAGATGAAGAACAGAAGAGGGCCAAGAACTGACCTTTGAGGAACCCCAACAGTTAGAGGATGGGAGGGGGAAGAGGAGCCTGCAAAGGGGACCGAGAATGAACGGCCAGAGAGAAAAGAGGAGAACCAGGAGAGGACGGAGTCCGTGAAGCCAAGGTGAGATAAGGTGTGGAGGAGAAAGGGATGGTCGACAGTGTCAAAGGCATCTGAGCGGTCAAGGAGGATTAGGATAGAGTAGGAGCCATTGGATTTGGCAAGAAGGAGGTCATGGGTGACCTTTGAGAGAGCAGTCTCGGTAGAGTGGAGGGGACGGAAGCCAGATTGGAGGGGGTCCAGGAGAGAATTGGAGTTAAGGAATTCTAGGCAGCGAGTGTAGACGACTCGTTCTAGGAGCTTGGAAAGGAAGGGTAGTAGGGAGATAGGGAGATAACTGGAAGGGGAAGTGGGGTCGAGAGAGGGTTTTTTTTAGGATGGGGGAGACATGGGCATGTTTGAAGGCAGAGGGAAAGAAGCCATTGGAGAGTGAGCAGTTAAAAATAGAAGTTAAGGAGGGGAGGAGGGAACACACACTGGCATTTATTGTGCTGTCATGCTTGGCTATTGTGTCTGTGTCATGATCCTCTCGAAGTTTCTGCTCAAAAAAGCCTCTCCTATGCTATTACTTTTAGCCTGTCTGGGAGAGTGATCTCCCACTTTTCAGCTGAGATTCCATATTACCTGATGCTTTGCTCAAGTTCCTTGTCTGTAGAATGAGGATAAAATAGCTGCCTGTTCTCCCTCCTACTTTGAGCCCTATCTGATAATAATAATAATGATGGTATTTGTTAAGGCACTCTTTCCAAGTTGTTTATCTTGTGTGGACCCCAGATCCTTAGGACAGTGACTTGGCACCTAGTAAATGCTTAATAAAGACCATCAGTAGCAGGAATGCTTGAAATGAAAAATAAGAATGTAGAATAAACCAAGTAAAATTTGTCAAATAATGACTTTATCATCTTCCTTGTTCTACAGCACATTCCCTGTGTTTGAAGAAAATGTTTCACAGGAGAGTTGTGTCCCTGTCTACCCTCTGATTGAAATTGTACGTGCTCTATAATGAGTGTGGACTGTGCATGTCAGCTTTAATTACACAATGCCTAACAGCACTGTGCAAGCAGGTACTTAAATATTTTACCTAATTCTCTCTTTTGGGAGGAACTGACAGGTTCACATGAATGCATGCTGGAGAAACAATAGTGAGGGGGAAGAGAGGGGAAGATACATCTGCACAGATGCATGAAGGATCATGTGGGGGTTATTGAACCAGGATATTTAATCAGAGGCAGGTAGAGCCAACTCTGCACAGAGAGCTATTCTGATGATGAAAAGTTAAACCTGGACAAACAACTTCTGAAAGCGGCTCAACGGGGAACCACCCACTTATGGCTCACCCCAAAAATATGAAGGCATTGGATTTCATACCAGCTGCAAAAATCTATAACTCTGCATGTGTGTGTGTGTGTGTGTGTGTGTGTGCGTGTGTGTGTGTGTGTATTCTCACAAACTTTTCTAAGAATTTTCAGTGAGCTCTCCCAGGGTATTAGAGACTTTTTTTTCTTTAAAATGGGACCTGTTTTAGGAATTCCAAGGGGGGGCGGAAATGAGTAATTTTCAATTCACATTTGAGTTATATTCACGAATTGTGATGAATCGTTGATAAAAGATTCCTTTCCCTTGGGAATATTGTGCTTTTTGTTTTCAATTTACTGTGACAGTATTTTCCCAGTAAAGTAATCCTTAGGGTAATCTGATGGTGATGATGGGGTGGAGCAAAGCAATTAAAATAGTTGTTCCCTTTAGTTCTCTCTTCAGTCAGTGATTTAAATAGTGATATGATTCTTACCCCAGCTATGAGTTACGCTGTGCCAAAACTACAGTCATCCAAATTCCTTTCATTGCTGATTTTCAACAGGGCAACTTTAGTTACTTTCTTCAAAAATAAGTCTGCAAAGGAAAAGAGGAAACCAAGGGACAAGAACTCCTATGTATCATTGACCTTTCTAATTGATTAACTGTAATGGAGGGAAAAATGAGAATCTCCTTTATAAAGGAGAATGAGTGAGTGAGAGAAGCAGTGTCGCCTAGTGAAAAGAGCATGGGACTGGGAGTCAGAGGACCTGGTTCTAAGCCCACCTGTGTCACTTGCCCCCTTTGCAATCTTGTGGGAGTCACTTAATTTTTCCATGCCTCAGTTTCCTCATCTGTAAAATGAGAATAAAATACCAGTTCTCCCTGCCCTTTAGACTATGAGTCCCATGTGAGACAGGGACTGTGCCTGACCTGATTATCTTGTAAGCACTTAAATATCACAATTCTTATTATTGGAGAGAATAGGAAGAATCTTGGTCGAATAGCTGTGCTTACTAAGATTTCATTATGACATTAGAAAGTGTATTAAGGAGATGGGTGACGTTTGATCGTGATCTTTTCAGTTTTCTCTATAGTGAAGGTGACTGTTGTCTTTACTCTTCAGTGTTGCATTCAATGTGCGTTCATTCATAAACATTATTCGGCATTATATAGAAATTGCCAATTTTACATCTTAAAAGCCCTACAGGCTCTTATTTGCTTCCTTTTTGGTTGTGTCATGAGGAGTTACAAGGTGTTTGGGATGTGCCAGAACACATGTTTTTGCTACACATTTTGGCTAGAGTACAAGTACAGAATTAAGGAGCGCTCTTCAGACAACATGGGTCTTGCTGAATACTGTGCAGTACAGCGTCAGAAGAAACTTTGTGCATGTACTTGTGAGAGCTCCTTAACAAAGGCTCCTGCAAGAACGCAACACCCCACATTATAGAACTGGATGTATGTGACTATGAGCTCCTTGTGGGCAGGGAACATGTCTACAGTGCTCTGACACAGTAAGCTCTCAATAAATATCACGGATTTGATGTTATTTTGAGGCAAGTATTTCAGTAGTGATAATAATCATGGTATTTGTTAAGCATTTACTATGCTCCAAGCCCTGGGAATTAAATAGGGTAATTAAGTTGGACACAGTCTCTGTCCCAAATAGGGCTCACAGTCCAAGGGGACATTGAATCCCCTTTTTACAGATGAGGAAACTGAAGGACAGAGAAGCTAAGTAACTTACCCAAGATCACTTAGCAGGCAAGTGACAGAGGCAGGATTAGAACCCAGGTCATCAATCCCAGACCTGTGCTCTTTATTATTATGGTATTTGTTAGGCGTTTACTATGTGCCAGGCACTGTACTAAGTGCTGGGGTGAATTCAAGCAAATAGAATTGGACACAGTCCCTGTTCTGCAAACGGCTCACAATTTTCATCCCCAGTTTACAGATGAGGTAACTGAGGCACAGAGAAGTGAAGTGACTTGCCCAAGACCACACAGCAGACAAGTGGTGGAGCCAGAATTATAACTCATGACCTTTTGACTCCCAGATTTGACACTACCACAGTTTTCTACACTGTAGCGATTTGGCAGGAAGCTTCACTTTTGTAAAACTCTGTTAATCTTCCTAAAGCTATGCTGGCTTCTTTATTCAGTTGTCTATGTCTTTGTTTATCCATACACTGTTTGATAGTGTACTGCTCACCAGCAAAATTTGGTGACAACATTAAATTCTAGTGAAAATCTTTGGTAATGTATAGAATCTCCATAACTTCCATTTTCTTCAGAATTACTGTCAGTATGGATCACCATGCTGATTCTGTGAATGGATTCACAACCATCTGAATAAGACCATGAACACACTTTACAAACATTCCTACACATGGTCTCCTTCTTTTCTGTTTCCCTACAGGAAACCATCACTTTCAAAGGCACACTCACATGTACCCTGAGACAGAGAATTTTCAAGTTGGTGAATACTTGTCATATCCCATCTTTACTACCACATCAGCCTTCTCACTGACAACCCCTGCTTCCTGTCCTTCCCCTCTCCAATTTATACTTCATTCTGCTGTCTGGATCATCTTAAAAAAATATGTGCACATTTTCTCACTCTTCAAAAAACTCCAGATTGTCCATCTACATGTCCACATCAAGCAGAAACTCCTCATCATTGGATTCAAGGCACTCAGTCAGCTCTCTCCCCCTTATCTGCCTCACTGTCATTACACAACCCAGCCCACACACTTCATTCCCTTAATACCAACCTACTCACTGCCCTCACTTCACCTGCCATCGATCCTTAACTCACTTTTTCCCCTACCTGACAGACCAGACTCTCCAGTCTTCAAAGCCCTAGTAAAATCATAGCTCCTCTGAAAAGCCTTCCCAGACAAATCTCTCATCTCCCATCCCCTGACTCTCCCATATGTTTTGTCCCACCACCTAAGCACTTAGTTATTCCCCAATCCCCACAGCCCTTATTCATTCATTCAGTCAATTGTATTTATTGAGCACTTACTATGTGCAGACCACTGTACTAAGCTCTTGGAATGTACAATTCGGCAACAGATAGAGACAATCCCTGCCTAACAACGGGCTCACATTCTAAAAGGGGGAGACAGACAGCAAAACAAGTAGACAACCATCAATACCATAAAAATAAAAACAATCATAGGTATATACACATCATTAATAAAATAGAGTAATAAATAATATATACAAATATACACAAGTGTTGTGGGGAGGGGAAGGGGGTAGAGCAGAGGGAGGGAGTAGGGGCAATGGGGAGGGGAGAAGGGGCAGAGCGAAAGGGAGGACTCAGTCTAGGAAGGCCTTCTGGAGGAGGGGAGCTCTCAGTAGGGCTTTGAAGAGGGGAAGAGAGTTAGTTTGGTGGATGTGAGGAGATAGGGCATTCCAGATCAGTGGTGGGATGTGAGCCAGGGATCAACGGCAGGACAGGCGAGAACAAAGCACAGTGAGGAGGTTAGCAGCAGAGAAGCGGAGTGTGCGGGTTGGGCTGTAGAAGGAGAGAAGGGAGGTGAGGTAAGAGGGGGCAAGATGATGGAGAGCTGTAAGGCCAATAGTGAGTTATTTCTTCATGTGAAGGTTGATAGGCAACCACTGGAGGTTTCTGAGGAGGGGAGTGAATGGCATTTGTTCAACTGTATTTATTGAGAGCTTTCTGTTTGCAGAGCACTGTACTAAGTGCTATCATTTTAAAAATTGTATTTCTTAAGCACTTACTATGTGTCAAGCACTGTTTTAAGTGTTGGGATAGAAACAATTTATCAGGTTCCTTATCCTCTACCACTTTTCCTACCAGTAATTCGTTTTAATGAATATCTACCCCTGTGGATTGTAATTGACTAAAAGACAGGGATGGTGTCTACCAACACTGTCTTATACTCTTCCATGTGGTTTGTACCGTGTACTGCATACAGTAAATCCTCAATAAATACCATTAGTTAATTGCCATTCAAATAGGGCAACATCAACCTGAGGGAACACTGCCAGGTATGAAGCAGACATCCTCAAAGACAGATCGATAGGACCTTAAGAAGACAATATCATAAAAGGAACTTAAAATGAGAAAGAACAAGAAATGCATTATGTAACCAAACTGGTCTCTATTTATCTCCTCCCTAATGTGATGAGAGAAACTGCTCCTCTTTCTTTGAAACACATAAAAGAGCAATATGATACAAACTCAAAATAAGAACACTTTTTTTAAATAGAATAATCCCACTTTTAAATTTTTGTTTCTTTTCCTTGAGTACACCACTACACAAGTGCAGAATTAGGGTTCAGAGGGCATGGACTCCGAGTGAGTCAAGTCAAGATGTTGAGCAGTCGGTCATTTTGAGTAAAGATTAGGCATGTTAAGAGGAAACACAAAGTTTTATGATCAAGTCGGGGACTCATTTCCCTCAGTCACTTAAGTATCCTCTACTTCTATCAATTCACAGCTCTTTCTTAAGATCTGATATGCAGGATTATTGACCAGGTAGAGTATCTGAAGAAAAAAAACAGGCATGTGTAATACACAGAAGATAGTGTATATGATTTAGACTCCACCAACAATGTGTAATTCATTCATTTTATTAATGCTTCATTTCCCCTTCAGGCACATCATTTCACCAACATATGATAAAAAGGCTTCAGACACTCTTGACAAATTAGACACATTGTTGGATGGATGCCATGGACTCAGAAATAAACACGTGGTTTTCTTTGCATAGTTTTCTCACAATCAGAGCTGGAGAGGGAACACACATATCCATCAGTACCAGATTACCGGATGCAAAACTTCAGAAGCTTTTGGTGTAAGCCCAAGAAGAGAGGTGGTTGTATTGGGAAGAGAGGAAAGAGAAGAATGATGGGAGAGGAACAGAAACAGAATTAAAGTCCAGTAATGGTGATGATGGCACAAACACCACTTTCAGAGGGTACAAAAGTAAAATCTGTATCCCTTCACAAACGTTGTCACACTTAAATGTCTATCATCACTATTCATTTAGTAGCTGCAGGTTTAAATAATTATTATTATTATTATGTTGGTATTTGTTAAGCGCTTACTATGTGCAGAGCACTGTTCTAAGCGCTGGGGTAGACACAAGGGAATCAGGTTGTACCACGTGGGGCTCACAGTCTTAATCCCCATTTTACAGATGAGGGAACTGAGGCACAGAGAAGTTAAGTGACTTGCCCAAAGTCACACAGCTGACAAGTGGCAGAGCCGGGATTCGAACCCATGATCTCTGACTCAAAAGCCCATGCTCTTTCCACTGAGCCAAGCTGCTTCTCTGCTTCTTCATTTAGCTGCTTCTAAATTTGAAATCAAGTAGCAAGGAAAACTTACAAAATTGAATTCCCACTTTTGTACACCTATCTGTACCTTCCTACAGACCTTCAGATAATAAATCCATACTTAAACAAGCCATCATGGGCCTTGTTATTTCACTCTACTTTTGTCATAAAATAATAATTATGAGTCAAATTATCTTTATCTTATGTAGTCTGGAATTTTTAACTATCAGTTTCTTTAAAAAAAATTAATCTACTAATATTTAAAGATGGATGAATGACACCTGGGGTTAAAGACTGAAAGAATATGCTTTGTTTCACTTTCACTGTAGGTTGTGACATTATTGCTTTGAGAATTCTAGAATCTAATATCAATTTGACTGATTCTCTCATTGTGCTGTCTCTCAATAAGGCTTTATGGCCTTAATCTACTTTTTATAAATACATAAAATATTTATGTGCTATTCCTTGCCCTATTTCCAAAGTTACAATTCCTGTAACACTTATCAAAGCATACAGCCAGATGATGACAAGATTCTAAATCAACTTCAAAAATAATGCCAAAACCTTTTAGGGCATAGTCTCAGATGCAATTTAGATGTCCACCACATCCTCATCCCTCATGAAGCCAATTCCCACTTCATATATATTTTTCCAAGCAAGTCTCTGTATGTTTTATGATAGCTAACACAAAATGTACACAAAAGTATATACCATGGAGTAGATGGGATCATAACTGCTCACTTTCTATTTTTCATTCATTCGATATTATTTACGGAGTACCTACTATGTTCACGCAGCTCTACCTCACTCTTTACTCTACCCCTTCCCACTTTGTTCATGCAGTTCACCAGTCAGGAACCCCCTCTCTCCGCAAATCTGGCAGATCACTCATCTCCTCATGGTCATAAACCTCCTCAACTCCCAGTCCCTGTAACAATTGTTCCCCAATTAATTTCCAGTGCCCAAGAGTATATTGATTCAACCACCTCTAGCATTTCAAATGTATGTTCAGTTGTATCTTCAATTGTTTATTCTGCTGATACTTGTCATAAATAGTTTTTTGCCCACATCCCCTCCAGTCCATACTTCACCCTGCTATCCATATCATTTTTCTTTAAAAAAAAAATAACAATCCATTTTTCCCCATTCTTCAAGAATCTCCAGGGGCTGCCCATCCATCTCCACATCAAACAGAAACTTCTTACCACTGGTCTTTAAGCATTCAATCACCTTGCCCCCTACTATATTACCTCGATGAATTCCTCGAACAACCCAGGCTGCTCACTTTGCTCCCATAATGCCAACCTACTCTGTGTGCCTTGATCTCATCTATCTCACCACCAACCCCTTCCTTGCCTGCATCTTCCTCTGACCAGGAGCTCCTCCCCCTTTATATCTGAAAGACCACCGCTCTTCCTACCCTCAAAGCCTTATTAAAATCACATCTCCTCCAAGAGGCCTTCCCTGATTAAGCCCTCTTTTCCACTACTGCTCCCGCTTCTGTACTTGTGTACCCTTTAAGCATTTGGTATTGACCCCACCCTCAGGCCCACAGCATTTATGTACATCTCCATAATTTATTTTAATGTCTGTCTCCCCCTGCACTGAACATGTCTAACAACTCTGTTGTATAACATTCTTCCAAGTGCTTAGTATAAATGCACTGTACAGAGTAAGAACTCAATAAATATCACTGATTCAAGCATAAGCTTCTTATGGGCAGGGAACAAATTTCTTGCTTCAACCGCACTCTTACAAGTGCTTACTACAATGCATTTCACCCAACGAACACTCAAAAACTATCATTGCTACTACTTCTAGGCATTTAGGAGAGTACATTAAAAAAATAGAAGATATGATCCCTTCCTTCAAGAAATTTACGTGACTGGATCAGGTCTTTTATGAGAACTTATACCAGAATCTGAATTATTTGTATAATACTAGGGGATAATCGGACAGGCAGAAGAAGTAGCTCAAGGGTATAATTTAGTACCAGTCGTGAAATATTGAGAGCTGGGATACAGCTGGAAAGCCAGGGAGTGAAATTATGCTGCAGCAAAATAATCTGTCTCAAAGCCCAAAGAAGAGCTACAAGAAGTTATCAGGAAATATTCAAAATATCCTAAGTGCATGAGTAGGAATGAAGGGACTGCAGGACCTATTAAACCACACTTAACAGTCATGCTTCTAAAAACATATAATGCAGACCAGTGCACATTGAATGATCAGTCCATCCTTAGTATATTTTGAGTGCTTACTGTGTGCAGAGCACTGTACTAAGCACTTGGGAGACTACAACATAGTGGAGTTGCTAGGCATATTCCCTGCCCACAAGGAGCTGATGAACATTTCTTCATCCATTTCAAGTGGTTCCAAAGAAAGATAGTCCATTAACATAAATCCGATCGGCCCTGATGCTTTAATCTCAAATGGGCAAATCCACACTCTGCTCTTTCATCTAGTGTTCCATTAAAATTTTATGCATCACTGAGACTTTATTAAGACATACTGAACATTGACCAAGACAGAGGCCTTTTATTGCATAATTCTTAAATCACATTGCTAAACTGTTTGGCTTGGACAGAAACGTTGAGGCTTAACAACATGAAATAAACTACAGAGAGTTCTTTATTTCTTCCGTTCTTTTCTTTCCTTTTCTATGATTCCATTGTTTCAGCCTCAGAGGTGGCACACCCACTTGGTAGATTTTCTCAAAGAGCTACTTCAGTCACTGACATCAGGAAAAAGGAAGATTGAAGCTATGCTTAAAGTAACATTTGCTCTATCAGGCTTCATAGCAAATACACAAAAGAGAGTTAGTTTCTGCTGTCCAATCATGCCAGAAGAAAAATGAAATGTTCCATTACTTGGTCACTCTTTTCTTTCCATGAATAAGCCAATCTCTCTCAGTGTTACAGCAGCAGTTCAGTAAGGTGGTTTCCCTTAACACAGTCAATGCTATTATATTTTAAATTTGTCAGCTGAATCTGTATGTCTGATAATGTACAACATTGTAGATAAGTCAACCTTCCCTTAATCACTTTGTCCAGTAACATGAACCTAAAATGCATTTCTAAATCACGTATTTATGACTTTTAGGACAAAATTAAAATGGCCTTTTAGTGCATTCAGTACTTCAATATACTCTCAATCCATAGACTATTAAAACCTTAATAAAAGAGCTTTACAATAGTGTCATATTATTTGATTACTTACACTTGTTCATAGACACACATACAGAATTGTCTGTTAATGAGCTTTGATTTAGTATCTCTGTTCTCCAAAATATACTGGAACTGACAAAACACTGTGACCACAACATATTGTCTACTGAAAACCTACCTATGGTAATGGTTTTCAAATAGTGAATTCCATCATCCACCATCCCAAATCTGTTTGAGTCATCACACTTGCTATGCTATCACAAAAGCAATCCATGAAAAGTATCAAAGCCACAAATGATTGGGTATAAGGAAGGCTAAGCTTAAATGATTTTTCTAACACACACTATGAACAATTAACCTTACGCCACAGGAAAAGTTCTAGAAGAAGCTAAGTCCAAGATGTAGTTTATCTTCCAATCTCACAGAAAAATGTATATAACATATACAAATCACAAAAGAAGGTCAAAGACTTGAGACGCACCAAAATGTTAGATCCTGGGAAGTTCAAAAAGTCTGAGATAATAGGTGTGTTATTTGCCAGAACAAACACGGGAAGAGATGTGGACTTTTGGTCAGAGCTGGCTATTTTCTCCATTCAATTTAAAACACACATTATAGTCCCCAGGGCTGATGTGGATTTTTCAATATTATACATACAGAATCAAAATGGTGGTATTATCACTATAAAAGAAGCAGAGTGGCTTAGTGGAAAGAGCCCAGGCTTTGGAGTCAGAGGTCATGGGTTTGAATCCCGGCTCTGCCACTTGTCAGCTATGTGACTGTGGGCAAGTCACTTCACTTCCTGGTGCCTCAGTTACCTCATCTGTAAAATGGGGATTAACTGTGAGCCTCATGTGGGACAACCTGATGACCCTGTATCTACCCCAGTGCTTAGAACAGTGCTCTGCACATAATAAGCGCTTAACAAATACCAACATTATTATTATTATTACAAAATTTCTGATTGATCACTTGAGATCAAGTGCAGATGGCATAGAGAATTTATTTTATCTAGATCATTATAAAGGTCTTCCAAGGGAATTTCATGGGAGGCCTTTTTTTCCCCTCACAATTTGCTTGTTCTTTTATTTAATATATTCCCTGTAAATTCACCTTTTCACAAGTATCCTCTTCATCTTCTTCAGTGACTCACAACTGGCAAAATTATTCCAGACCTGCTGCCAAGTAAACATCCACAGCCATCCTCATATCCCTTCCACCCACTCTTACCTCCATAACTGCTCCAGCTTAAAGAGAGTCTTAGTAGCACCAGCGAGTGAAACAGAATGTGAAGGTAGGTTTACATACATGCAAATGTAAGCCATGCATGTGTACTCTGGGGAGGGGGCCCCCAGAGACCCTTTAGGGTTTGTTGCCCAAGATGTCCCAGAAACTTGAATTGGCCCCACCCTTCATTGTGTTCTCCCTTTGGCTTCTGTATTATGCTGTGCCAATTTATTTGAGCAATACGTGTTTTTACTGATTGCTGGGAATTAATTAACCAGAACTAACTGCAGGTGTCAGACCGTCTTTCAAAAAAGAGTAATAGCAGTGGGAGTTCCTGAACAGAAGATAGCCTACTCATGTGATTTACACTTCTTCTACCTGTGAAGGAGAGGGGCCTGGTGGCAAGAGCATAGGCCTGGAAATCGAGGACCTGGGTTCTAATCCCAGCTCTGCTACTTGTCTGCTGTGTGACTTTGGGTAAGTTACTTAACTTCTCTGTTCCTCAATTTCCTCAATTGTAAAATGGGAATTCAATACCTATTCTGCCTCCTACCTAGACTGTGAGTCCTATGTGGGATGGGGATTGTGTCCAAACTGATAAACTCATACTTATTTCATAGAACAGTAAGTGTTTAAAAAGTAATAATAATGTTGGTATTTGTTAAGCGCTTACTAGGTGCAGAGCACTGTTCTAAGCGCTGGGGCAGACATAGGGGAATCAGGTTGTCCCACGTGGGGCTCACAGTCTTTATCCCCATTTTACAGATGAGGGAACTGAGGCACGGAGAAGTTAAGTGACTTGCCCACAGTCACACAGCCTGACAAGTGGCAGAGCCAGGATTGGAACCCATGACCTCTGACTCCAAAGCCCGGGCTCTTTCCATTGAGCCACGCTGCACCATGGTAATATTTTGTTAATCAGTAATATTGACTGAGCACTTACTATATGCAGACCACTATATGGACTGCTTAGAAGAATACCACAGATTTAGTAGACACCAGCTCTGTTCCCTAGGAGATTAATATTTCCTCATAGGTTAAAGGCAAATGGCAGTCACCAACAGCCACATCCTTTGAGATGATTCATTGAACACTATTCAGAATTAAAAGGTGGCATGCCTGATTTTTTTCCCCTAAATTAACTATCTTTTTCTAAGATGCAGCATACAATTTAAGATAGGATGCCTCAAATTCTTCAAATTACAAGCCCTCAGAACCTTGTAAAATGGACGAACTATTGATTCTATTAAGTGTACATTGCTCTGCTGTCTATTTCAGTAATTGTAATTTTGGTTCTTTCTCTGGTACCCAGAGCATAGGCTATGTTTTTTTCTTGGGACAAAGGAAGGAGAGCCTCCACTGAGCCTCTGTTTTTCCATCGATTGAGACTTATGTCTTCTATTCATATTTTGACCACCCAGTGTAGATAGTTGAGCAGACCCAGCAGGAACATTGGGAGAATAATTATCTATGTGCTCCATAATGGTCCTCCCTTTGCCCTGCCCTGATTTATGCTCTTCTTCACTGGGATGTACCCTGGGTGTGCAGCAGTAGTATGAGGGGTAGGAGTTTTCATTATCTTGAGTGTCTCAAGGTGCATCTTTGCCTGACTCCTCCCCTGGGATCTGGCAGGGATACCAGGAATCACTGAAATAATACAAGTCAGGTAAAAATGTCATCATTTGTACAACAAAGAATCTTTTCAGTAGAAGCTTCACCTCTCCAATCCACTCTTTACCTAATGATTCTAGGTTTTCAGAGATGAGCACTTGAAAACATTTTGCACAAGAAACTCCTGTCTCACTGACACATTAGTGACTTTACTCCATCATTTTAAACATTTCCTGTTTTTCTTATGAATCTACCCAGGAAACATTCCTATTTGTTGAAACATTCCTATTGCATAGCATCTATTCTTGGCAAGTTGCCTTGATTAAAATTGCTACCATATTGTGATAAACTCCTGGTAGTCATGTTAATCAAATAGTATGAAAATGCCCTCCGTTTGAAGGAAATATTTTGCTTCAGCAGCTTGTAAATCTGAACCAAATATTTCAGGTCCTGGCTCAAACTAAAACAGAGTCCCTGATTCATAATAATCAAGTGTAGATAAATCAGGTCTAGTCACCAAACTCAAAGAATCATTTGGCTGTCAGCTCCAACAGACACGGTTAATATTAAAATACTCCATGGCACCTGTTTAACATGTTTGACTGCATGCATACATTTCCAGTTTCTTTGTAAGTTTGCCAAGTGGTTTCAAATGAGTCTCATGGGAAAGTGACCTATCAGTAATTTTTTTTTCCTGCATTTTCTCTGGATGATATGAGAGCAGTCCTTTGATTGTGCCATCTGAAGATTGTACACTTTACTTTTAACTATGGTGAAATCTTATATTTTTTGCTATTAAGTAGAGTTCTGTGTAAATCCTTTTCCTTAGTGTCAATGTAAGCACATCATTCAAAATAGTAATACACAAGAATGAAATAATTATGGTGGTATTTATTAAACACTATGGATCAAGCACCGTACTAAGCACTGGGGTAGATAAAAGATAATCAGGTCCCACATGAAACTCACAGTCTAAGCAGGAGGGAGAATAGGAGAATCCCCATTTGCAGGTAAGAGAACTGAGGCACAGAGAAGTTAAATGATTTATCCAAGGTCACGCAGCAGGTAAGTGGCGGAGCCAGGATTATAACTCAGCTCTCTGACTCGCAGGCCTATGCTCTTTCCACTAGGCCATGCTGCATCTCTAATGGAAAGGAGTGAATTCTTCAAGGACTATTAACTATGCTAGGCTGTTTTTTTGATAATGGATAATAGGTTTAGCTACTTTTTGCTCCTTCAATCTCTTTCCTTTGGGAAAATCATCCATGAGAAAAAGACTAAAAACCTTTCCAAGATATAAATTCCTCCTTGATGGACAATCAAGTGTTCAGTGCAAAACACTAATGGATTTAGTATAGTAAATGGTGTGGTGGTGTCTTCTATGGATTCCCAAGCATCTGTATTGCTGCTACTATAAATAATATTAACTATGGTATTTGTTAAAAACACATACTATGGGTCAAGCACTACACTAAGCACTGGAGTAGATACAAGATAATCAGGTCAGACACAATCCCTGTCCTCCATGAAGCATACAGTCTAATGGGAGGGAGAACAAGTATTGAATCCCCATTTCACAGATGGAGAAATCTGAACGGACAAAGAAGTTAAGTGACTTGCCAAAGGTCATACAGCAGGGACGTGACAAAGCCTGAATTAAAACCCAATTCTCCTGCCTCTCAGGCCCATACTCACACCCATGGGACATGCTGCTTTTCCTACTAATAAGGAATAGCTTTGGTACATAATAAGGTAGGCTCCTATTTTTCTAATTGGCCAGAGGGGAGGGACATTTTGTTTCTGAAGCCAAAGGTCTATTCTGAAAACTTTCAAGACTTGTCATTTGTGCTGCACCACAAATAAAAGCATCTTAGGTACGTTCCCTAGAGATGACATCCAGGAAGATGAGGAAGACTATTAAAATGAACTTAGATCATTCACCAGGAACTTGAATACAATTCTCAGGGACAGGAATTTGGATTTTAAGCATCCACCCCTTGAAAATGACCACACAAATGTCTTCCTTGAGTAGATTTTTTTTTAAGCCTAAGAAAGGAAAGGGTGCACTAAAACTGAAAGCCAAACCAGTTTCTTGAAGTGCCTGTTGAAGGTTGGAAGTTATGCTAATTTATAGGTCTCTCTCCTCTGGAGTAAATGTTTACTACATTGTTTTTCAACTGCAAGAGAGTCTTTACTCTGAAGAAAATAATCCATCAACTGCCCTTAAATTAGATTACAATTTTACCTGAGTAAAATCACATTGTGTTGATTTCATGGGTATCTAAATAATAACCAGAACCATTGAATTTATAAAGATAATTTATTTCTAAATGCTCCACACTATTTGATAATGAACAATAAAATGGACTAAAAACTCAATAAAAAAACTTTGTATACTCCACTGAACTGAGATTCCTTGGCCTCATTTGATATTGTTTACCACTCCCCTTTTTATGGCATTTGTTGAGTGTTTACTTTGCGCCAGGCATTGTTCTAACCACTGGGATAGTTACAAGAGAAGCAGCGTGGCTCAGTGGAAAGAGCCCGGGCTTGGGAGTCAGAGGTCGTGGGTTCTAATCTCTGCTCTGCCGCTTGCCAGCTGTGTGACTTTGGGTAAGTCACTTCACCTTCTCTGTGCCTCAGTTCCCTCATCTGTAAAACGGGGATGAAGACTGTGAGCGCCACGTGGGACAACCTGATCACCTCGTATCCTCCCCAGTGCTTAGAACAGTGCTCTGCACATAGTAAGCGCTTAACAAATACCAACAAATACCAACATTATTATTACAAGATAATCAGGTTGGACACAGTCCCTGTCCCATATAGGCCTCACCCTCTTAATCCCCATTTTACAGATGAGGTAACTGAGGCAAAGAGAAGTTAAGTGACTCAACTGAGGTCACACAGTAAGCAATTGGCAGAGTAAGGCTTGGAACCCAGGTCCTCTGACTTCCAGGCTCCTGCTCTTTCCATCTGGCCATGCTGTGTCAGTCTGGATTAAGGTAATAATCATTCAGTTGGGATAGTGGTGGCCATCACAAATAACTACTGGTCTTAGTTTCTTAGGAATGCATGGAATGAGGGCCCCATAGCTCAGATAATGAGAGAGGTTAAAAACTTACAGTGGGTGCCCAATAAATGGCAAGAGAATAAACACCTAAGAAAAACAAGTGTAAGGAGGAGGTTTATAAAAAACCAGCCCTACCCTAGCCAGCAGTTCAGCACTCTACCTTTTAGACTTTCTGGTACCATTATTAAGCCCTTCCTCTTAGCCAAGGTCAGATTGGAAATTGGTCTAGAATCTTTATTGTTGAAAAGAACCTACTCAATACAAACACACATATACACACAAACATACACATTCATATATTCATATATTCAAATCTAGGCATAATCAGTAGGGTTTTGGTGTAAATGTATTTTCAATAAATAGTAAATATGTGATGTAATTTAAGTACGTATGTAGCTAACATTTTTCAAATGTTTATCTATCCTCTAATACATTCAGTCCTCATGGTCGCTAGTGCTATAACACTTGGTCTGGTCACAGCTTCCCTTGTCTCCAGGAGCAGGTTTTAGGATACTTTAGGGTATACATCTGGAAACTGCTTGCTTTTCTTATGGTTGGCTTTATGTTGCCTGATCAAGAGTTGGGTGTCACAATCTTTTTGTCTTTGCTGCCATAGGAAAAATGAAAAACGTGGTTTACAAACTTGCTTTGAAATTTTTAAAATTGAGGAAGACAAATTCTAGCATTTGCAAGAATTCCATATATGTATTCAGTATAACACCTAAAATCGATTGGCTTTTCCCAGGGTTAAAGTAGCTAATATTCATATATCTGTATGGAAATAGTTCAGGAAAGAATAGTAGAAATAGTGTTTTTTTGAGCACCCACTGGAAGCCTTGTAAAAGCAGCATGGCTCAGTGGAAAGAGCCCGGGCTTGGGAGTCAGAGGTCATGGGTTCTAATCTCCACTCTGCCGCTTGCCAGCTGTGTGACTTTGGGAAAGTCACTTAACTTCTCTGAGCCTCAGTTACCTCATCTGTAAAATGGAGATTAAAACTGTGAGCCCCACGTTGGTCAACCTGTTCACCTTGAATCCCCCCATTGCTTAGAACAGTGCTTTGCACATAGTAAGCGCTTAAATACCACCATTATTATTATTATTACTAAAACTAGTTAGACTGTACAGATATTGACTTCTTAAGAGCCTTGGAAAACCATTTCAATTAAATGTACTGTTTGATTTCATCTTTCCCTGTGGAGAAGGGAAAATTTCCATTCATATGACTCACTGACAGTTTAGACAATGCCAAGATGGGAAGTTAGGGGTAATTATCATAATTTCTGATTTACAAACAAAGCCTTCTTGTAGCTCCTGGGTGATCATAAAAATCTTAATAGAGCCTGAGACTCACCCAGGTTCACCTTCTGATCCTGGAATATGCATGATGTCATTATGTTAAAAGCACTTTGTTCTTACAGTTTATATCCTTCTAGTGATTCAGAGAATCAGAGCCTGTTCTGAACAGGCTTGGTGTCCATTTTGCAGAATGACAATTTGGAACAAAGATTGCCAGAGACATTTCATGATTCCAAATCAGGGGGCATTTCATAAACCCCAGATGGAAAATCAATAGAGGTTGTCTGGGTAATCTGGGAAATATGAACTGTCTTGCTAGTTTCATTTTTCTAAAACAGGAAATTGAGAAAATGAGAGGCTGAGAAATAAAGGGGAGGGTACTAAGAAGGAATGAGACTGGCTCTAGGTTCCCATCTAGAGAACGTGTGTAGACTGGTGGAAAGAGCACAGGTCTGGGATTCAGAAGACCTGGGTTCTAATCCTGGCTCCGCCACTTCCCTGCTGTGTGACCTTGGATCAGTCATTTAACTTCACTCACCTGTAAAATGGAGACTAAATACCTGTTTTCCCTCACCCTTACTAAGACTGTGAGCTCTGTGTAGAACGAAACTGTATCTGATCTACACAAACTGAATGTACCTCAGTGTTTAGTACTGTGCTTGGCACCTAATAAGCACTTAATACACACCAAAATGATTATTTTCAGGATTCATCCCTGAGAAAAATCAAGTGTCCTCCCTACGAATCTGTTCTTTGTCAGTTATGCTCACTACTTCCTCTCCTCTCAGAAAACACTTCCATTATAATTGGGATTTTTAAGCTAACCCTTGCTGCTGTGGTGATTTCTGGCTTCAAACTATTGAAGTTTACAACTATTTGGGCAATAAAACAGTATACCCACATACTTCTCTTAACCCTGAGAAGCAGTGTGCCCCAATGGATGGAGCAGATCCTGGGAGTCAGGAGGACCTGGGTTCTAATGCTAGCTCTGCCACTTGTCTACTGTGACCCTGGACAAGTCACTTAGTTTTTCTGAGCCTCAGTTACCTCATCTGTAAAATGGGGTGAGCCCAAAAATGGATGTGGACTGTGTCCAACCTGATTAGCTTGTGTCTACCCACAGCGTTCAGTACAGTGCATAGTCAGCATTTAACAAGTACCATGAAAAAGCCTAGTAGAGAATTAAAATTTGGTGAGAAAAACATCTTGAGGGGAATAATTGTGTATACTTGCATACATTTGGCTACTATGGACACAATCTAACTACTAAGCTTGATCAATTTGAGAGGTTGAATGAAAAAGTTTATAGCTCTAAGAGGAGATGGTTCCACTTATGAGAACATATAAATATTGACAGTGCCACTCAGCATTATATTCCCAGAATACACTTTGGGTCTTGTCAAGTCCATTAAAATTGTCCTAAGCCAGAATCAATTTGTTTTTCAATGTGACCTATTCCAAATGACCTCCAACCAAATCTATCAACATTAAGGTTGATATTGATGTCCTTTAATGTATATTTTTATTTATTGCTAAAAATAAAACCATTTTCTTCTCACCAGTCCTCAAGTGGATGCTTTTTTTGAGTCATAAAAGTCAAAAAATGTAACAGATTATGCATGTGGCATATTTGGAGTTTGAAAGTGATTTCTTCTCCTCTGTGACTGTGGCTCTAGAGGAACAGTGAAAAATGGTGTGAAGAGAATGTAGGAAGTAGTCAATGGATTAAAGTTTTAGGTACAACTCTTCAATAATCTACAGGTTTTTCAAAGTGACAAATGATTTTAGTATTTCTTATTGAGAATAATAACCACCTGTGGTTTCCTTTCCCATGAAATTGTACTCTTATCCAATATGTTTAATTCTGCACTATGCTAATTGCTCCTATCTTTTTTCATAGAATGCTAACAAATAAAAGGGAATGTTGATTTGGGGGATTTTCTATGGGTGTTTCTAAAGTCATGCACTTTATTCCAAGTTTTGAGGAAGTGTCAAAGTCTGGAAACCCATGAAGAATGATAATCCATGCATCTTATGGCATCCTTGACAAGATCTGTGGCAGGTAGGGAGTGAATTTACTGTCCAGGACTCATCAACTGAGGAAATGTTTCAGGATTTCCATCATCACCGTCATCAGGAAAATACTGAGGAATCTATCTTTGGGCCTATCATGACATATCATTTCTCTCCTTCGTGGCAAGACGTACCGTAAAATATTTTGAATCATGTGTCCTCAGAAACACATGGTCACTTCAGACTACAGCTTAACACAATGGACAACGTATTTGTTCATTTTAGATATGAGAAGTATAGACCTCTCTAATGTTATTGAAGAGCTTCCACAATTATTGGAAATTATCAGCAGACCTGGACTCTATCAATAACTAAACAAATTTGACTGTTCTGGGAAATGTATCAATATCTACTATGATATTGCCTATGCTCTCAGAGTTAATTCTCTTTTGCCCAATCATACTGGATGCTGGCAGGGCCTGGTTTTAGAAATATTCAGGCAGGGTAAGCATCTGGATCTCACCTGTCTTTCTACTTCTCCATTTGTATTGGTCTAAGACTTCCATGGTGATTGGAAAATGGCTGGAGGAATCATGGATTTTGCCCTACTTCATCCAACATTAACCTTGGTGGACCATATTTTACAAAATGTTTATTTGCAATCCTGTGGTATGGATCTGAGACACTTAGAAAAAACCTAGCAATCTAATATCTGATGATTCAGTAGGTATAAGAAGGTTACACTGGAAACTCTCCAAAATAAACCAACTATGAGCCTCATGAAAAGTTCTCAGGTCAGTCATACAGGAACTGATTACTGATTACCCTTCTCTTGAATCAGTGCACCCAAGAAGACATGGAAATAATTTTGAACTGTTTTTAAAATTACCAAAACACTATGGGCTAATAAAAGAGATATGTAAACAATCTTTTCCTCTGGGTGTAACAGAGTTGAATACTGTCAATAAATTCTGTGCCCAGTTAGTGTTACAATGAGTTACAATGAAGGTATATAAACAATGGTGGGGATAAGGAGAGAGGGAGAGAGAGAGATGTTTGTAAAAATAGACCATGCTTCATGCTTCTGTACTTTCCTTCTTCCCTATGTGGCAAAGTCACTAATAAATTCTTAAGTATGTCTATGTGTTTGCATTACTACACTAATCCTAAGAAATAAGCCGCAATAAATCAACTTGACTGTATTCTAAACTGTAGCAGCCTAGCTAGTGAAACACAGTATTCTTATTGTTCAAAGGGCTTACTGCTGTGAGCTAGGAGCTAATCATTTGCATTTGGGAACAACAGATTTTGTGGTGTGGATTAAAAAAAAAATCATGTATGAACTGGTGAAAATCTAGGTCAGAGATGGAAGTAGGCAAATATCCTTTGCCAGTCCTTGTTCATTTGACTCTGAAGGCAAATTTGCTCCTATCATTTTTCAAGCCAAGTAAAGATATTTTTAATAAACAGGAAATATTACAGTATTTTAAAATGATTTTAACAAATAATTGCTGAATTATAATCCTCACTGTGCCCTCTGAGGAGAAACATTGGTTAAAGCTGCTTGGCACAATACTGCAAGTGTTGACGCAAATGGGGAAGAATCCCCCTCTACCATCACCCTCCAACCAGGCTTAGATGCAGAGCCAGGGAAAAGAGTGGTGGGCATTTACTCCAGGGAACTCTTTCAGGGTCCAAACCTGCCATTCCTCCCCTCTTAAAACAGTTCCCATGTACATCTATGACATGGCTGGGAGTCACTGTAAAAGACCCTTGGCTCTTAGGGAGTCATTCTCTTCTAGACTTTAGGGAGAAAATAAGAGCACTTAGTACAGTGCTCTGAAAACAGTAAGTGCTCAGTAAATGCAATTGAATGAATTGAATGAAAGAGTGGGACTGGGAAAGGGGGTACGTTTGGAGGAGGTACGTTGTGGTCATTGGATCCAGAGGGGGAGAACAAGACTCATCTTGGAACATCTTTCTTACATATATAGGTGTATTTTCCTAAAATGCAGACCTGGTGTTCTTGCGAAACCCCCACTTTAAGGAAAACACACCCAGCATACTCATCCATCCCAAAGCTGTGGGCATGCACACACCGTTTCTTCTGACACTGCAGCACACAGTCTCCAAAATAGACTCATATCATCAGATGAATGTTAACTAATTTCATGATCAGAATGTGATTCAATAATTTTAAAAAATCAAATGATTTATAGAAGGAATTCAATATTTCCTTTCCTTTGTATTGGGGAAAAGAGTGTCTCAAAGATGCTCAAGACACTTTGACAATTCCTCTTCTTTGGTAGAAGAATCATGCTGTATTGAGGATTTAGATAAAGATGTCTTTCTTCTTCCAAACAATCTCAAAAAAGTGAAGGTATTTTATAAATATAGAAGTAGACTTATACTTGAGGCTTTTGGGGTCTCATGGCACGGCTGGGAGTCAGAAGGCTTGGGTTCTAGTCCCTGCTCCACCACTTGTCTGCTGTGTGACCTTAGGCAAGCCACTTAAGCTGATTATATACTTCAGGTTCACTTTTCAGAAGCTTGTTCTCTCTCCATCTAGGACCAAAAGGAAATATGAGTGAGTTTGCCAGTTTAGAAAACTAATTATTCTCTCTACCACACAAATGCCCATCAGTTTTTTAAATGAAATCCTTAAGTCTGTGAGCCAGATTTGGATTTTTCTGATCTCTGTCCCCTCAATTCCATTCAATACCAGACAAAAGGCATTCTAACAAAAATCTGGTCATAGAAATGTATGGCAATTCAGGGAATTTTCTAAGTTCTGTTTTTAACACTCACTACAAAAATAAAATTCAGTTTTGCTGACCATCTGTTTAAGCACATGAAATGAACCCAAACCCCAAACATTTTGAAGTTGTTCATACACTGGATGTGGATCATTATATAGTGTAGTCCTTCAGATGAAAGAAAGATGATTTATAGAATGACTATTTTTTTTTTACATTCAGGAGATAGTTTCCAGGAGACAGGAAATTGTAGTGTACAACAAAGATCGAACATTAGTGATAACTTCTGCAGCAATCCTTCTACTTCTGTGGTGAAAGGTTCACAATTTTTGAATGCCACTGAATGAATAAAAAAAGACACATTTAAATGTGGGACTTAGTTCAGTATAAAAAATGCTCAGTATTTTGTTACCGATATTTAATCCTTTGTTTTTCCTTGATGAGGCACAGCAGTAACATGAACCCTAGCAGGACTGTCTACATTTCCAACTTCTGTGTATGATCTTGCTTACCCCCAATTTAGGTTGTGAACCCTGTGACCTTATGCTCTTTTCAGTCCCCATGACATTCATATACTGTTTACCTCCTGTGAAAGAGTATTCAGAGAAAGAACAAAGTTTCGACTCCTCCTTCCAGTCATTTATTTATGTGAGAGGAAAGGCACTGCAGCACTTTCAATCTCCACTGAGCTGGCTTCAGTGCACTTATAGAATGGGTACTGGAGTAATTTGAGGGTAATCTAAGCACAGCTAGTTTAGATAGGAAATGTCTTATCTTCAAAGAACTTTTGTGGAGAGTGAGAGAGAGAGAATGTTTTTCTTGGATTCACTAAGGCAGATGTGTTTTGTGGAAAAGGCAAAATCATCAGAACATGGGAAGAACTTGTATGTGATGCCCATATGCAAGCCTCTGGACTGAAATTCTAAGTAGGTCTGCCTGGGATGCTCTGAGAAAAGAAGATGGGGTTGGATGGAGGAAATGTGGATGATTAGAGGAGGAAGAGGAGAGAAAATCTGTTTGAAAGATGCACAAGAAATTTATTTAATTAGGGTATGTATATATCCATCTATAATTTATTTAAATGTCCATCTCCCCCTCTAGACTGTAAGCTCCTTTTGGGCAGGAATCCTCTCTACCTACTCTTTTGTATTATACTCTTCCAAGGATTTAGTAGGGTGCATTGGAAACAGTAAGCACTCAGTAAATACCACCAATTAAATAACATTAAGTACTTAGTAAGTGCTTTCTCTCTTCTAAGACTTGTGGTAAATACAAGAAAAATAAAGCAGATTTGGGCTCTGACTAATACAGGGTTCACATTCTGAGAGAGAAAAAGCAGAACTGATGATCTTCATTTTATAAATGAGGAAACAGGTGCAGAGAATTCATTCATTCATTCAGTTGTATTTATTGAGCACTTACTGTGTGCAAAGCACTGTACTAAGCTCTTGGGAGAGTACAATATAACAATAAACACATTCCCTGCCCACAGTGAGCTTACGGTCTAGAGATTTTAAGTGATTTGCCAAAGGTCACACTGCAGGCCAGTGGTAAAGCTGGGTCTAGGACCCAGGGCTCCTGTCCCCCATCCTCATAATCTTGTCACTGTACCATACTATCACTATTTCTACTAAGATCAAGAAACTCGAAGACTCAAGAGTACCTTGGGCCCAAGTTCCACTTTCATGACTTTGCCTCTGCCTCTATATTTGGGCATGAAACTGATACTAAACAAGGAATCTTATTCCCACGAAAAGCGCTCTTTAGAGAAAAGAGTTTATTTCTGAAATAGGTAATAAGAATTGAAAATGAAGCGATAGAGAAAACATTCTCAAATTCCATTTATTCCTATTTTACCAATACGATGAAGTAGTTAAGTAGTAGGGAAATACCAATAGATTTGCCTGGCACAAGGTACCTTTTCTGTATTGTTCAGCAGTTCCAGGAATGACTTATTCTTTAACTAAAGTCAACATATTATCTGGAGCTCAAAGTGAAGCTGACCATGGAGCTTCCAGGGGCTTAGGCTAATGGTTTAAACTCATGGGAGAAGCAAGAAAGTGAGCAAAAGACAGATAAATCCAGGAGAGACTGGGACAAACAACACTCAAATACAAGTACTCTCAGAAATTCACACTAAACCCCCCTTATAGTCTCTCATGAAGACATACTTTCAGATTGACAAATATTTGTTCAGTCATACCTAGCATAGAGTTGAGCAACAGCAGCAGCAGAAAGTAAGAGAAGCAATAGCAGCCAACATACAGCCCCTGCCAACACTGGGCCCCAAATTTCCCGCAGTGAATGGTGACTTGGTATGGCACCCATAATCAATTTCTCTCCCAAGCTGGGAACTGTGGACCACCAATAATAGTGACAGCTACAATTGGATGTTGTTTCTCTTATCTTCTTCTGCTCCTTTCGTTCTTCTTTGCACTAGATTCCCCAGTGGAGCTCATCCCAGCCACAGTTTTATGGAATCAAACAATGTATTTGAAAAAATGGCTCCTAGTAGTAGTGAGGATTGTCAGAATTTGGGTCTTTCCCTTGAGCCTTTTTAATAAAAGTGTAGTTTGCCTTGTAGCATAACTAGAATGCAATTTTATCCAAGATGGGTGATTAATCAATCAATCAGTGGAATTTGTTGAGAGCTTTTTTTAAAAAATGATATATAAGTGATTACTCTGTGCCAGACACTCTATTAAATGCTGGGGTAGATACAAGCTAATCAGGTTGGACACAGTCCCATGTCCCAAATATGGCTGACAGTCTTAATCCCCATTTTACAGATGAGGTAACAGGCACAGAGAAGTTAAGAGACTTGCCCAAGGTCACACAGAAGACAAGTGATGGAACTGAGATTAAAATCCAGAATGTTTACTGTGTGCAGTGCACTGTACTAAATGTCTGGGAGAGTACAATACAACAAAGTTGGTAGACATGATCCCAGCCTACAGTGATGACCTAAATAACCTCCTAATGTCTTTTCCAGTCCTCTGATTTTAACATTAAAGCCAAAGAAGATTACTTGGTCTTATCAATTTAAATCAGCATAAATAATTTCCCAAGATCACATAGTAATGATAAATTGATCTATTCCCTGGATCTCAGTTTATTTTGGTCATTCACCTATATGTACTAACCTACCTAATGAATATTTAGTAATGGAGATCATTTCTTTTTTTGCTTAACAATTCTAATAATCCTCTAATAATTCTAATTACCTGGCTGGAAAAGTTTCCCAAATATATAATAATTAATAGTAATTGTGGTAGTTGTTAAGTGCTTACTTTGCATCAAGCACTGTACTAAAAGCTGAGGTGGACAAAAGCAAATTGGTTGGAACATAGTCCCTGTCCCGAGTGAGGCTCACAGTCTCAATCCCCATTTTACAGATGAGGTAACTGAAGCACAGAAAAGTGAAGTGATTTGCCCGAACTCACACAGCAGACAAGTGGTGGAGCTGGGATTAGAACCCAAGACCCTCTGACTCCCAGGCTTGGCACTATGCTATGCTGTAATAGGTGGGTGAGCAGAGTTACTGATACAGAATTTGAAGCCCACAATGGTAAAAAGCCAATTATCCTCAGGGATCCTTGAGAGTCAGCCAGTAGCAAGAACTAAAAAGACAACCCCAATCTCCAGATATGACACTAAGAGTGCTACACTAAAGATATTAACTCAGGAGAAAAGCAAGAAGGAAGAATAAGAGTTTCTTGCTTGAGTGAGGATTCCTACAAGAAACATGCTGGAAAGTTCTCTTTCCAACATTTTTTTTCAATTTTAGTCTGATAAATGATTTCAATTTATGACACGCAGCACCTTAAACTTGGAACATCTCTTGGAATTGTAGAGTGTACCATAACAGACTGTTTGGCCTGAAGCTCAACAGGCTTCAGCTTCCAGTATTTTATTAGGCTGCCTTCATCAGAAACCTAAAACGTCTTCACAAGTTTAAGATAAAATAAGAGAAGTCTGATCATTTTACTCAAACAAAATCATTTCAAGTGCAATTGCTATCTTCCCACCAGATACTGTTTGCGACTCCCTGTCAGCCCCAGCTGAGAGACTGTAACTAATAGAATTACAGTGTGGTTTTTCAGGCACTCTCCTTCTCACTCACTAATGTGATCTCCTTCCTATGTCCACTGACAGAGAGTGATAAAGAAATATATAATCTGCAAATGGAAACCGGACATAGAGAATTTCAGTCAGGTGCTGTACCAATCTGGGACAAGCTCTGAAAGAGGATATGCATATGGGACTTGGCTCTGTCTTTATAAATGCCATGTAAGACCAGGTTTCCATAGTCAATGCAAAATGGATAATGATCTAGGTAATTACTTCAACCTTTAGTTTGGCTTTGTGGAAATCCTGCTCATAGGTGTAAGAATATGTAGTAAAACTGAAAGTGCAAAACTTTCAAGGCTCTTACTTGAACATATTTTTTTACTGTTCTCCTAGCTGTGTATATTAATAATTAGATAGGATATTTTTTGCCTTATATTCGTACCATATTTTTATTTAGATTTCATACTTCACCCTATCTTCAATTCAGCCCCAAATGAATGGATTCAGGCAATCCATTTGCCTGGCTTGAACATGAAAACAAGTTCAAAACAAAAGACAAAGATAAACAAAGGCAATTAAACTTGAAAGGACTACAAACATTTATGCTTAGTAGTATGTTTTCTCTATATTCAATTTTGGTGTCTTAAATTTGACAATTCATTAAAAAAACTCAATTTTTCAAAGAGGAAGAAAAGTTCTCTCCCATCTTATTGGTTTAATAAAGATATGGATGCAGTTCTTGCCAGAAGAGTTCTTGTAGGTCAGATCTACAGAATTTAATGAACAATTTAATTATCTAGTTCTCTTTGGGGGGAAAATGTACTTAAACATACAGTAATTAATGAAAAAAGTTGTGCAGTTTTTTTTGCATTGCTGGGATAATTTCTTCAATTTTCCACATTACTCAGAAAAGGAGGAGGAGGAAAAGGAGGGGAAGGGGAAGGAGAAGGAGGATAAAAAGGATGAGGAGATGATTTAAAGCAGCGTGGCTCACTGGAAAGAGCACGGGCTTTGGAGTGAGAGGTCATGGGTTCGAACCCCGGCTCTGCCACTTGCCAGCTGTGTGACTTTGGGCAAGTCACTTAACTTCTCGGTGCCTCAGTTCCCTCATCTGTAAAATGGGGATTAAGACTGTGAGCCCCACGTGGGACAACCTGATTCCCTTGTGTCTACCCCAGCGCTTAGAACAGTGCTCGGCACATAGTAAGCGCTTAAGAAATACCAACATTATTATTTAAGTTTAGCACTTGATATTCACCCCACTCTCAGCCCCACAGCACTCATGCACATATCACTATACTCTGCCATTTCCCCTATTTGAATATCTGTCTCTCCATCTAGACTTTAAGTTCCTTGTGGACAGGGATTGTGATTGCCAATTATATTGTATAGTATGCTCTGAAGCACTTAGTACTGTGCTCTGCAAACAGTAAGCACTCAATAAATACAATTGATTGATTTTTTTTGTGGTATTTGTTAAGCCCTCAGTGGAGAGAGCCCAGGCTTGGGAGTCAGAGATCATGGGTTCTAATCCCAGCTCTGTCGCTTGCCAGCTGTGTGACTTTGGGCAAGTCACTTCACTTCTCAGTGCCTCAGTTCCCTCATCTGTAAAATGGGGATTAAAACTGTGAGCCCCATGTGGAACAACCTGATCACCTTGTATCCCCCCAGCGCTCAGTGCTTTGCACATAGTAAGCGCTTAACAAATACCACTATTACTATTATTACTACTATTATGTGCCAAGCACTCTACTGAGCACTGGGGTAGATACAAGATAATCAGTGTGGATGTCTGCCCGCCACCTAAAACTCAACATATCCAAAACTGAGCGCCTTATCTTCCCTCCCAAGGCCTGTCCTCTTCCTGACTTCCCTATCTCTGTGGATGGTACCACCATCCTTCCCAACTCTCAAACCCGCAACCTTGGTGTCATCCTTGACTCAGCTCTCTCATTCACCCCACACATCCAATCCGTCACCAAGACCTGCCAGTCTCACCTTTATAATATTGCCAAGATCCGCCCTTTCCTCTCCACCCAAACGGCTATCTTACTGGTACAGGCTCTCATAATATCCCGGCTGGATTATTGTGTCAGCCTTCTCTCTGATCTCCCTTCCTCCTGTCTCTTCTACTCCAGTCTATTCTTCATTCCACTGACCGGCTCATCTTCCTGCAGAAATGCTCTGGGCATGTCACTCCCCTTCTTAAAAACCTCCAGGTTGCCCATCGACCTCTGCATGAAACAAAAACTTCTCACTCTAGGCTTCAAAGGTCTCCATCACCTTGCCCCCTCCTACCACTCCTCCCTTCTCTCTTTCTACTGCCCATCTTGTAGGTTCCGTTCCTCTGCCGCCCACCTCCTTACCTTCCTCCGTTCTCGCCTATCCCGCTGTCGACCCCTGGCCCACGTTCTCCTGCTGTCCTTGAATGCCCCCCCCCCCCCCACCTCTGCCAAACTAACTCTCTTCCCCTCTTCAAAGCCCTGTTGAAAGCTCATTTCCTCCAGGAGGCCTTCGCAGACTGAGCTTCCCCTTTTCTCTCTTCTCCCTCTGCTGCCTCTCTGCCCCCCCTTCACCTCCCCTCAGCTAAGCCCTCTTTTCCCCCCTTTCCCTCTGCTCCTCCCCCACTCCCTTCCCCTCCCCTCAGCACTGTGCTCGTCCGTTCATTTGTATATATTTTTATTACCCTATTTATTTTGTTAATGAGATGTACATCCCCTTGATTCTATTTCTTGCCATTGTTTTTGTCTGTCTCCCCCGATTAGACTGTAAGCCCGTCAATGGGCAGGGATTGAGTCTATCTGTTGCCAAATTGTACATTCCAAGTGCTTAGTACAGTGCTCGGCACATAGTAAGTGCTCAATAAATACTATTGAATGAATAATCAGATCCGACACAGTCTTTATCCCACATGAGGCTCATAGTCTGAGTAAGAGGCAGAATGGGTATTGAATCTCCATTCTACAGATGATGAAACTGCGGCACAGAGAAGTTCTGTGATTTGCCCAAAGTCACAAAGATCATCTAGTCATCTCTGCCTGGCCTGTAATACATGACATAGATAATAAGCCTTCAATTATAATAAGCACTCCTTTTGACAGGGCTGAAATGGAGAATCTCCCTCTAGTCTGTAAGCTCCTTGGGGGCAGGGAATCTATCTGCTCTACATTGTATGGTAATACACTTTTCCAAATGCACAGTACAGTGCTCTGGACACAGTACAGGTACATACAATTGATCAATTGGCTGACTGATTTGAAAGGCCTGTCCTAAAGGAGTTTTTTTGTCAGTAGATAAGAATAGCTTTCCTGCAACTAAGGGGTCTTTGATTACTCAAATACTTATTTAGCCTTCAGGGAGAATTTGGCACCTCCTTTTTGCTTTCAGAGTGCTTAAATTGTTAAAGTTATAACAACCTATCTATTATTACCCTGAAAAAAAGTCATAGCATTATCTATTGTCAATAGACAAATAGTAAATCCAGTCCCAAGAAACCAGAAAGTACAAACAGATCAATTCTGAAACCACTAGAGATCATAAAGCTTTAAGGGCTCTGCAGTGATCATTTGTTCCTGTTCCCTGACTTCAATCTTTCAGGACAGATTGCTGTCTATTTGTCCCCTGAAGAACCCGTGGTAGCCCACTGCAGTGTTTATCATCCTGATGGTCAGTATATCCAACAAAATACACATCTTTGTTTAAGTTGCTTTCCTTGGATTTGGTTTTCTCTGAGTATATCAGCCTTCCTTCCCATAAGACCCTCACTAATGCCACATTGTGCATTTAAATTAGAGAGACAGAAAGGTCCAGACAAGTCATAGTCACAAAGATTAATTTCATTAAGCAGTGTAATTTTAAAAGATGTTCAATAGGAAGAAGTACCAAAAGCATTTAGAACAACCCGAAATGGAATTGTGCACTTGAGTCAAAGGACTTTTAATACTTAGAAGAATTGATTTCAGCAAATGAAACTGATTTTCTAAGACCCACTAGTATGCAAAAACCATTCATGCCATAAGTCATGTTTTGTCTGTGCAGTTTATTTCAGAATTTTGATAAATAATTCAGGGATATTGAATATTACAAGTACTCCTGGGAGATTAGAGATTGTTTCTGTGATGTGCCCTGGATCTTCTGGCACACTTGATGCTAGCATATATTGATTATAACCACCATTCCTAGTGTAAAAAGAATCTGGGGAATTTGGGAAATACTTTTTAGGCCAAAGCTTTGAAATGAGAAGAGTCCATCCATTTTTCAAATTAGTCTTGATTTTTTAAACATTATAATCAAATACTGGTTGGAGCTGTGCAAAATTAATAAAAGGTCCAGTTTCACATTCTGCATAGTACAACTATTCTCACTGTATCGTGATTGAGGCATGCATGCTGGTGTTTACCCAAGTGCTTTTATCGGGTAGAAAAGGAAAGCATTGTTTTGGAGGAAAAATGAGAGAAACGGGTCAAAAACTGCCTGCATGGAGAAGTCAGTCATTGTGAATAGGAAGAAGGGTGTAAGGAGGGAAAGATAGTGTAGGTGATATAGGAGGTGATGGGGTGGGGAGTGAGTTTAAAGCAAGTCTATGGGTTGCATGTGTTCTCAGGACCAGCTAATTAGTTAGTGAGTCAGTCACAGCAGGATGTACTGTCAGACCGGGCTGGTTGCCGTTGAAAATGAGTCAGAAACCGTGCCTGTGTGATCGGGACCTAGGGGGTTGGAATGTTTCTGGCAATAGGGCTTGAGGTGTCTCTGAAGAACCTCATGGTTCAAGGGTTCAAGTGGACTTTGTAGCCTAGTGGAAAGACCACGGGCCTGGGAGTCAGAGATCCTCAGTTCAAATACTGGCTCTGCCACTTGTCTGCTGTGTGACCTTGGGCAAGTCACTTCACTTCTCTGGCCCTCAGTTTCCTTGTCTGTAAAATGGGGATCAATCCATCAGTGGTATTTCATTGAGTACTGTGTGCAGAACACTGTACTAAGTGCTGGAATTCAATACCTGTTCTCCCTTCTCCTTAGGTTGGGAGCCCATGTGAGACAGGAACTGTATCTAATCTAATTGTATTGTATCCTGTATCTATCCCAGAACTTAGTACAGTGCTTAGGACATCTATATATAACAAATATATAACAAGTATATAACAAATGGTAGTAGTATTCATTCATTCATTCAGTCATATTTATTGAGTGCTTATTGTGTGCAGAGCACTGTACCAAGCATTTGGGAGAGTACAATATAATGATAAACAGATACAATCCCTGCCCACACTGAGTAATTGAAATAGTATTCATTAAAGGTTTACTGGGTGCAAGGCGCCATACTTAGTACTGGGAGAGAAAACATAGTTGGGAACTAGACACTTGAGCAGACTGCTCTACAATGTTCATTGAGATGGCTGCTCTGGAAGAGGGTGGCATTTTTTTCCCCCATCTCAAAATATCAACTATCTGAAGCTGGCTCCAGGCATCCTGCTGTGTGGTCCATAGAACAGCCAGTTTGCAGGGGGGAAGCAGGAGAAGGAAGACTTCCTTCACCTCTGGCAATTGGATTTCTGGCTATTGTTGCTGGCAAGAGAATGAGATAGTCCCATCCATCACTGAATTTATTTTTATTTTATTTAATAATGAGAAGTTGTTAATAAGTTTACACCTGATTTCATTTTACAGTCTAAATTCTTCGAAGCTTTCTCAAAGTACAGCCTACTTAGTAATATATAACTATAAGGATGTCCCCTCTGTGGGAAAGAGTTTCTTATTCCCAGTTTAGAGGAAGGAGACATGTTACACCCTCCTGCCTGAATGGTCTATTGTAGAGATGTCTCGTGCGGGGCTTCCACTGTCCAAGAGGAACCAGACTGATTCCATGTAACATCGCTAAAATCCACCCATTTCTCTCCATCCAAACTGCTACCACATTAGTGCAATCACTTATCCTATCCTGCCTTGATTATTCTATCAGCCTCCTTGCTGACCTCCATGCCTCCTGTCTCTCCCCACTCCAGTCCATACTCCACTCTGCTGCCCAGATCATTTTACTTCAAAAACATTTAGACCATGTTTCCCCACTATTCAAGAAACTCCAATGGTTGACCATCCATTTCCATCCAAGACATCAAACAAAAACTCCTCATCATTGGCTTGAAAACATTCAATCACCTTACCCCCTCTTTCCTCACCTCACTACTCTCCTACTACAACCCAATCCACACACTTTGTTACCCTAATTCAAGCTTTTCACTGTATCTCAATCTGGTCTATCTCACTGACAACCTCACACCCACATAATAATAATAATAGTGTAATTTAAGTGCTTACTATGTCCAAGCACTGTACTAAGCACTGGGTTGGACACAAGCAAATTGGATTGGATACAGTCCCTGTCCCACATGGGACTCACAATCTCAACCCCCATTTTACTGATGAGGTAACTGAAGCACAGAGAAGTGAAGTGACTTGCCCAAGTGGCAGAACAGAGATTAGAACCCATGACCTTCTGCCTCTCAGGCCCACGCTCTATCCACTACACCATGCTGCTGGCCTGGAATGCCCTTGCTCCTCATGTCAGACAGATAATTGCTCTTCTCCACTTCAAAGCCTTGTTCTCCTTCAAGAAGCCTTCTCTGACTAAACCCTCCTCTCCTCTTCTCCCACTCCCTTCTGCATCACCCTGATTTGCTCCCTTCATTCATCCTCCCTCCCATCTCGACAGTACATATGTATATATCTGTAATTTACTAATTTATTTATTCATATTAATGTCTGTCTTGCCCTCTGGACTGTGAGTTCACTTTGGGCAGGGAATGTGTCTGTATGTTGTACTCTCCCAAGCCCTTAGTACATTGCTTTTCAAACAGTAAGAACTCAATAAATATGATTGAATGAACATAATGGGAGAGTGCAACACCTCAATTTAAGTCATTCTTCTCCCTTCCTTCTTCCCTTCCAGCAGCTATAAGTGATGTCCTAGGCTCTCAAATCAATGTTTCTTCCACATGCTCAGAATCATGGAGTGGGTAGAAACAACAGATCCTCACAGCAGAGGGTGATGAACCTCATCAGTCCAGGTCCTTGCAGGGCTCAGGTAACTAACAGTTGACTGAATCTTCCTTTTAGAAGGAAGGGCCACTCACCCAACTTTACGACAGGCATCAATTGGAAGCTACCATGCATTGCATCTGACTTGCATCTAGGGGAAGCAAAGTCTTCCTCAGGCTACTTTGTAAACAGAGCACAAAACACACAAGAAAATCCACCTCACATGTACTCTCATTCCTGTAAACAGATTTGAGTGGATTGAGTAGAGTTTGGGATTAACAAATCTGGTCTGCTGCACTCCTTTTGTCATTCTGAAACTCACCCTTCAGAATGACCCTGTGAAATTCATATATTTCACTCTGCACTATTTAATCTAATGAATACTGAGCAAGAGTGTTGATTCATTACTGAGTAATTATTAGTTGCCAAGAGTCACTGCAATGCTCAGATGAGCACAAAAGTACAAAGGATTATTCCCTCCATGTTCTTCATTCACATCAGATATGCAATTTTAGGCTCAATAACATTAAATCCAAAGAGAGGTGATAAGATCATGTCACTTTTTTTATTGCTTGCTGAGTTCTTCCCCTCCCCAACTCTGCTTCCCTTGCTGAAATGGTTTCAGGATTATACTTATGCCAGCACACATCCTCCCTCAAGGAAAAAGAAAACATATTTCAATTGAGGTCATAGCAATGGTAGACAATTTTTCATTGAGCAGCTCTTTTGGCTCAGTAAGTTAAAAAAAACAAACTCATTTTCCAGAGGCTCAATGGCAAGATTTGCAGTGTTTACATTGCACCTCCCAATCCACCCAAGGCCTTGTAATGTTTGGGCACTTGAACACATTCAGGCCCATTAGGAAGAGCTAGCCTGGGAGAACATAAACTTATTGAGATTTGTTCATCTGTGCTCTCTGGTAAGGTTAGACTATTTGCTGCTACTTAAAGCAATCCCAGATAATTGGCCTTACCAAACACAGGGTTGAGTGCTGTTTTTAATGGGGAATATATATCTTCGGGATTTTTTTACATGATTTGACACAAACTATTCTGGAAATTCAAGAAATTAAGAAAAATTGTTTCAGAAGTTTCCATATAAATTTATAATGTCATAGAAAGGAAGCTTAACTTCATTTGTATCTGTGGTTTGACATTTTAATTTTAGGTTCACCAGCCATCTGTGAATCTTCTATGAGGCTTTAATGCAACCAATTTTCTCTCTCAATAAGATTTTGCTGAACTAGAATAATATATGTTAAGGTGGCTGACATTGAGGTTTTGGTGGGGGCGGCCGGGAAAGGTGACCAACATATATAAAGTTTAGAGTTCTGAAACTGTACATATGGGGAAATAATGAAAGGAGCGGGAGGATAGGGTGGGCCAGTCCGTTATTGGCAGTAGCACAGCAATGAATAAAACATCAGGAGGATGATATTAGAGCACTTAGGGCAGTTATGAACATAAGGGAAAAAGGAAAATAGGATTGCAATAGATAATCCTATTTATTATCTATTTATTGATTTATTGATTGCGTAGAATAGATAATCCCATCATCACCAACACTATTGAAGGTGGCCTAATCGAAGCACCAAGAAAACCTCTGCTCACTTCTCTAGACAATCACATAAAAGTCCTCCCCAAACACAGGTCATACACGTTAATCTGACCATGATCTTTTTAACAAAGACTCAGCAGGCACCTGACCCTTACCAGAGGATACTTTGAAATATGCAGGTGCACTTCAGGAACATCCCAGAGATCTAAGAGTGGCTTCAGAGGTGAAAAAGCCTAGCTTCAGAGCAGAACCAGAGAGGGGAAAGGGCTGGTGGAGGGGGCAATAGAGGGATCAGGGGGCAATAATATTTGCTTTGTAGGCTAGAGTCCACTGGTCCATACATCAGGGTTGAGGCAAGGCATAAACTGTATGGTTGTGGACTTCCTGACCTGTCATTTCATTCTTGGATTGGTAATTATACTGGGGCGATGGGTGGTTCTTTCCCTTTAGGAAGTGGTTCTTTCACAGGAATCCCTGTATGTTGTTGATGGGAGGTGATCATCAGCAGCAATATAGAATTCAAAAATTTCCATCATTAAGAGCAGGAAATTTTGATCTGGCAAGTAGAAAAGAATTAAGGCTAGCCGCTCTACAATCCCAGCATAGCTACCTTAACATCAGGCATTTGCAAGGTCTAGTGGAAAAAACATGGGACTGGGAATCAAGAGAACTGGATTCTAATCCCAGTGCTGCCACTGACTTGCTGTGTGATTGTGGACAACACACTAAATCTCTCTGAACCCCAGTTCCCTCACTTGTGAAATGGGGTTTAGGTACCTGCTCTCCTTGCCTCTTAGATTGGTAAGCGAGGGCTGGGACTGTAATATGATTGTCTTGGGTCTACCCTAGTGCTTACCATAATACTTCCTGCAGATAAATGCTCAATAAATGCCACATTTTTACACCCCACTAACAGCTGCTCACCCAAAAGAACTGCCTTACCATAGGACAACAACTCCCGATTACCACCCTTTAGGTATCCGGGGAATCCATCACATCAATTAGGGTCCACTGTTGTTAACGTTTTCCGACTGTTTTCCAACAGTCCCACCCTGCTAATAATGGTAATCTTAGTGGTGTTTGTTAAGCACGCTTACGAAGTACCAAGCATTGTACTAAGCACTGGGGTAGACATAAGATAACCAGATCAGACAGAGTCCTTGTCCCACGTGGGGCTCCCTGTCTAAGTAGGAGTACAAGTATTTGATTCCCACTTTACAGTTGACTGGGCACAGAGAAGTTAAGTGACTTCCCCAAGGTCACACAACAGGTAAGTGGCAGAGCCAGGATCAGATCCCAGGTCCTCTGACTTCCAGACCAGTATTCTTTCCACCAGGCAATATTTCTGAGTACTTCATTGTGCCTGAGTTCAGTCTAAAATGAGTGATGACAAGTCATCCAACAGAGAAGCAAATTTTGTTCCCTTAGGAGTCTCATAAATTATATATTCAATCCCTTTCCTGTCATGATACATCAGGCTAGCCTGCCTGGACGCATACCAGCCCCACACCGTGTACCCCAACTTGAATCCAAATGACTGTAAGCTCACTGTGGGCAAGCGAATGTGTCTAACAGCTCTGTTGTACTGCAGTCTCCTAAGGGCTTAGTACAGTGCTCTGCACACAGTAAGCACTCCATAAATGCCATTGGTTGATTTATGGCAGATGTGGAACTCTGATATTGTAAGGGAGGTGAAGTTGCATGTTCTTTGTGCAAGGAATAATCTTTGGGCTGGGGGCCCACTAGTTTTTACTACCAAGAGTATAGGAGTGGCTTAAACTGTCTAATGCTCCCAACCTCCTATCCATATGAAGGACACTGTTAAGTGTTACTCAGGAAAAGCAACAGTGCACCGACCAGAGTCCTCTTGCAGGAAGAAAGCCTGGATCAAAGTCCCAGTAAAATGTAGATGTAGAGTCTGAGTTCACAGGGCTTAGTTTTCAAGAAAAATGATCAAGTGGTCTTCGGAAATTCAGTCACTTGGCCATTTTAAGCAGCAAATTTCTTGTTTTAGGAGCCACTGCTTTGAAAAATATTCTTATTATTAACCTATCATTAAGCCTTCAACAAGAATTCTCAATTACATTCATTTAAAACAGCTGAATACAAGATAAATGGAAGAGCGCAACATGAAACAGTTACAGTTCCTTATTCTAGGATGAAATAAGACCTTTGATGGCCACTTAAGGATAATCCCGACTTCCGAAACCTGCAAGTGATAACCTGAAAAATCCAGATATTGTTCTTTGCGGTCTGTCAACAGAAACTAGTTTCCTACTTCTTTTCTCATGTCTCTTATTCACAAGGATTAATTTAAGAATTGGAGAGGTGATGAGTTTTAATTAAGAAGAGAATGAATAGATTAGTGAACTGTAACTGAGTCCTTGAGAAGTGAGGGAGGCAGTGACCCTGAATAATGGAACTGTTTTTCGTGCCATTTACAAAAACACAAATTTACTCTGTTCTCCCTTCCTTTAATTATTTTATTTTGTTTTTGTTTTGTAGTGGAAGAAAATAAAGCATCATTCATGTGTAACTTTCCTTTACTTAGTCCCAGCCATCTGGCTCCTGTAATCCTGTTTTTTGAGCTGGGCTGTTGCCAGTGGGATGTGGGCCCCAGTGCAGGAGATGAAACTGGGGAGGGGTAGAGGAGATAAGTGTTTCTGGAATACGCATGTGCTATTTACACGGATAATTTTGAGTATAGGGTGTTCAAAGAGTAGGCCTTCAAAAGGCAGGTCTTGTAGCTCAGAAAATTGTGGGAAAGAAAAAAGACAGAGACAGAGAGAAAAAGAAATAAAAAAAACAAGAGTTGATGGAGCCAGAGACTAGAAACTGTTGGCGAAGGGAGATATCCACAAGGACAGGCTTCAGACAGTTTGTGAGGTAACCAGTCACCTCAGGTTGCCACATGGCAGGTGTGGCCACCCAGAACCTTCCAATAATAGAAATAATCTGCTCCTTCTACAAAGTGGAGGCCACACAGCTTCCCTCTGTAAGGTGGTCACATTACTACCCTTCTCAGCCCAGATTCCCTGAGAGAACTTGGAAAGGAAATTCAGTTTTCAATCGATTCATCAGTAGTATTTATTAAGCACCTACTGTGTTCAGAACACTGAATGAACTGCTTGGGTGAGTACAATAATTACCATGATTCCTCTCCTCAAGAACCTTCTTACAATCTAGCAGAGAAGTCAGACACTAAAATGATTTCCAGGGAGAAGAAAGAAGGAAAAGGGAGATCTGTAGACAGGTGAGTGCTTAAGTAATGGGATGTGTCAACTATGTGCATAAATTCTTCTGGAGGTGGTGAGGTACTTAGATCACACTGAAGTGCTGAAGTAGTAGATGGTGGGAAAACATCAATTGTAAAAGGCCTCCAAATATCAGAGATTTGTGGCTTCCTGCACTGGGACCACACCATAAGAGTTCTCCATGGTAATGTATTTCTCTCTGCATTTACCTGGAGTATAAATGAAGCTAGGGTAATCTAATTTGGGGATAGTTTTCACCTGAACACATTTTGCAGCCACTTGCCCAACCTAAGCCTTCAGGTAGCTAGGCAGTCAAACCCACGGTGAGTTGTTCTGGTACACAAGCAGTCAGGCTTGGAATTTATAACTTTAAACCTCAAGTACTTTAAATATTACCTTGCAAACCTTTGTTTTTTACATTTTTCTGTTGGTATTCTTTCTACTTTATAACATTGATTAAATCTCTATTTTGGCTATCATCCTGTTTGGAAGTATGGTTTGGCCATGAATATGTCTATAGCTATTTTTATATATATATATATATGTGTATCCACATATATATGTATATATTTCTTCATATTTAAAACACCACTGACAGTGAGGTTTACCTATGTGAGTGTCTGGCTATCAACTGGATCTTGGCTGGAGTTTCTAATCTCCACACATTGGCTGGATTTTTCCAATTAACTCAGCACCCACTGTATCTTGCTTCTGTTGGCAGCAGGGGCTCCATTTCCCAGGTTTCCTGACTACTCACTGGCTTTTTTCATAGCCAAAGCAGAAACTTCTGGAGGTGGGGTGTAGGGGAGAGGTGGAGAGGCAGGGGAACAGTTTGGATGCAATTGGGAGGGTATCTGAGATTTGACTCACTCTCGCTGCTTCTTGTCCTTAATGTGGACTCCCTTCTCCCTCCTTCAGGGAACCCTTGAGGTCTCTCTAGCCCGTACCAGAGCTCTGGCTCTGTGCCTGGCTCCACTGGAATTGGGAGGGGGAGAGGAGTGGATCCAGAACTGAGAGAGGTTTACCCCTGCTGTCCCACCTAGTTCTCAGTTGCAAGCAAATCTTCCAGGATACATGGGGCACACCTTACTGAATTCTCAAATGGTCACCCCTGGCCTGGCTGAGAAAGGAGTTTGCCTCCCACCCTATCTGCAATAGCAGTGCTAAAGCTGAGCCTTAGTACACTTGAGTACTCTCCTACTACAATCGAACCCACACACTTCACTCCTTTAATGCCAACCTTCTCACTGTACCTCAATCTCATCTATTTTGCCACCGAACTTTCGCCCACGTCCTGCCTCTGGCCTGGAATACCCTCCCTCTTCATATCTGACAGACAATTACTCTCCCCACCTTCAAACCACATCTCCTACAAGAGGCCTTCCCTAAATCCTCCTTTTATCTTCTTCCACTCCTTTGTGCATCACCTTGACTTGTTCCCCTTTATCCATTCCCCTCCCAGCCCCACAGTACTTATGTACATATCCATAATTTTATTTATATTAACATTGGTCTCCCCCTCTAGACCGCAAGCTCTTTGTGGGCAGGGAATATGTCTTTTATATAGTTACATCGTACTCTCCCAAGCGCTCATAATGCTCTACACACAGTAAGCACTTAATAAATTTGATTGACTGACTTTAGAAAGGATATAGGGAAGATCTATACTCAGATCCCTGACTCCCAGGCCCAGGCTCTTTCCACAGTGCTCTGCACTGAGAAAAAGTTCAATACTATTGATTGATCTCTGAGGCAGAGAATTGGTGTTTTGATTCTGTTGTAGTCTTCCAAATGCTTAGTATAGTGCTTTGCACTCTGTAGTCATTTAGTAAATACCACCCAATTCTTACTGTGCTTTTAGTTTTCCCCTGGAAGCAAGTTAGGAACTTTTAGAAGAGCATTATAGGCCATAGTGTTTTAAACAGTCCTCTTTAGGTTCCTACCACCACCAGGGAATAACTTGAAGAACTGGGAGAATTGGGCATACTATTAATTGCAATGGGAGAATTTATTGATTTAGCACCTATCTTGTAAACTGTAGACTCTATGAGGTTCTGCGAGTAGGCTGCTGAGCATGTCCAGGGTATCATGGTGTGGGACATTTCCCGATCAGTCAGTGGTATTTACTGAGCACGTGCTGTGTGCCAAGCATAGTACTATGTGCTTGAGGGAGTGGATCAGGAGAAAAAGGGGAGGACGATTTGGGATCTGACTCTACTGGATGGGCTCCAATCCTTGCAGACCCTGACCTGAACCCTGCCATCCATGGGCCAGATCGAGAGCCAGACCAGAACTAACAGCAGCTCAGGGTCTCTCAAGGAGCCTAGAAATGTTAGGTGGTGGGTGGGCAAGGTGGGAGGAGTCCAAAGGATGACCCAGGCCTGTCCCAACGCACAAATAACAAACTCAGCATTTTGCCTCCACCTCCTGTGTCTGTTTCAGTCTGCAGTCTAGGGCTGAGGTTGGGGATGGGTCCCTGCCAGGAAACTTTCGGAAACAAGGCCCAGGACCCTTCCAAATAATTAATGTAGAGACTACCATTCTACCCACTTTCAAAATGCTCCTAAATCACATCTAAAAATAATAGCATTTATTGACTTCCTACTGTGGGTAGAACATGGTACTGAGCTCTGGGAAAACAAATACAAGTGGGCATTAAAGACACCGTCTCTCAAGGGGAACAATCTCAAACAACTCCTCCAAGATCCAAGCCCTCATTTCCCCTATCTGCCCTTCCTTCTACGTCGCCTATGCTCTCGGATCTGGACCCCTTAAGCAATTGATATTCACCCAACCCTCAGCTCCACAGCACGTATTCTATGCTGCGGTAGGTATGCTGTGCACTGAGTAAAATGGTTCTTGGAGTTTATATAATCACAGTCACAGTACCTGAGCATTATTTTAGATCCATAAAAGAACACAGAAGTTGTTTCTTAAATCTCCCAATATATGCATAGAAAGAATGATCAAACTGAAGAATTGAAATTGCATATCTTAGAGAATACTAGAACTGGAAGGAGTCTAGAAAAGCCTTACTTCATTGTGAGGCAGACAATGTCAGGCCACAGGGGTTCAGGTCAGGGTCAAGCAAAGAACCCACTGTGACTGAACTGGACCTTCTGGGATTGTGGTCTTTAGTGCAGCGTTGCTATGCAGTAAAGACCCCCAAATACCATGCTACCAAACAAAAACCTTAGAGAGTTTAATTTCAAGGTAAACCACAAACATACTATTCTCCCAAGCATCATTTGGTTCCATGGTCGAAAACAGAGTATCAGGCTGCATGGATGACATGCATGACAAATGGTTGGCAGAATCCCCAAATGTCCCATTTGCATTCCTGTGGTCTGAAAGGATAGTGGTGAAGCCTAGTAGGCAGTGTGTTGCTCTGGGCAGGGAATCCAACACCAGCAACAGATTGCCATAGAGAGGAGATGACTGCCTGCCCATCAATTCTGTTCACTGCCTCTGCTATGGGTGCTTCTGTTGCTGCTGCCATTTATGCCATCAGCTCTTAATAGGTTTTGGGTAGTCACCCTGAATATGGCTTCACTCAAGAAATTTCTGAAGAGCCTCCACTTGAATGGCAGCAGTGGCAGAAATGAAGGATGGGCAGTATGGGCTACCCTCCTCGCTACAGCAGCCTGTGGTTGCAATTGCTGGCTGCCCCTCCCTAAAGATGTCACTTCAGTACCTCAGTGAGAATTTCTCTGAGATGGGAAGGTTTGTTGGGAATACAGGGTGGCCAAGTGAAAAGAACATGGGGCCTAAGAGTCAGGACCCGGGGATCCTAATCCCGGCTCCATCACATGCCTATTGTGTCACCTTGGGCCAGTCATTTAAATGCTCTGATTCAGTTTCCTCATCTGCAAAATGGAGATTCAGTAGCTTTTATCCTTCCCCCTTAGACTGTGAGTCCCATGAAGGACAGGGGCTGTGTCTGATCTGATCGGATTGAATCCACCAGCACTTAGCACAGTGCCAGGCGTATGGTGAACAAATAAAATTTTGTTATTATTCCTTTTCTTCTTTCTTCCCTCTCACCTATTCGTTCCCTGTATTTTTTTCACTTCCCACTATTAGACAACTAGTCTCGTCTCCAGGAGTTTTCAATCTTTCATAAAGAAAGTCAGAGGAATTTATCAGATATACTTTGGAGATTGTCACATTTTTGCCTGTGTTGAGGTTTGAGAAGCAGCGTGGCTCAATGGAAAGAGCTTGGGTTTAGGAGTCAGAGGTCGTGGGTTCTAATCCTGGCTCCACTATTTGTCAGCTGTGTGACTTTGGGCAAGTCACCTAATTTCTCTGGGCCTCAGTTACCTCATCTGTAAAATGGGGATTAAAGATTGTGAGCCCCATGTGGGACAACCTGGTTACCTTGTATCCCCCCAGCACTTAGAACAGTGCTTGGCACATAGTAAGCGCTTAACAAATACCAGCATTATTATTATTGATGGATACTGGAAATCAAAGAGAGCAAGTGAAATTAAGGAGTGAAATGAGGGGAAAAGGATATAAAGAATATAAAACAATTTCAAACATCAATGTGATATATTTCAGTCAGCTTTGTTTTGCTTTGCATGCAGTCATGTCAAAAAAAAAATCTTTGGCTCAGAGATGGGGAGAAAGGTGGTGTCATCAACTGTGATGGTAAAGCTAGGTGCAGGAGAGGATTTGGGAGGGAAGAATTAAGTTTTATACTGTAAACTGTAAGCTCCTTGTTGGCAGAGAACTTGTCTTCCAACTCTCTTATATCTTAATCTCCCAAGCACTGCGTATAGTGCTCTGCAGACGGTAAGCACTCCATAAATACAATCGAGTGATTGATACATAGTGAGCTCAAGGTGCCAGCGAAACATTTTCTTACAGATGTACTGCAGGCAGGAGAGATGAAGACAAGAGGAAGAAGGAAGGAAAGGAATCGTCCTCGGTGGATCTCCAAATTTGCCTCAGCTGACTGGGTAGGGGTGAAGACAGTAGATGGCAGATCTTCATGTTAGGCAGAAGCTACAGGGCCTGACAACAGGGCTTAGGGTGGATGTAAAGGTGAGAGCAGGAGCTGTGGCATCTTCCCCCTGTTGACTGGGAGCACAAGCTGGAGCCCAACTCCTCCTCTGGTCCCTAGAATCTAGGTTAGGAACTAGTCCTCGTCTGGTGCCAAGGATTAGCTATAGCTGGCCGCCTTGCCCAAGAGGTGTTTGGGCCAGTGATGCCCACTGTTCCCCCGACCTCCATAGAAATTGGTGCCATTGGTGACACTGCTCGAGAAGGTGAATGACTTCTGCCATAGGTCCAAGTCTCTTAGTCATACCAAAGCTTTGACACCACCACAACATTATCAATTTTTAGTTTGATAAGAAGCTGGACTCCCTAGAATTTAGCCAAGAAGAATCGATCCCCTCTTTCTCTCTATCTCTGGGTGGTTGCTGATTACACCCTGTACAATCCCCCCAGGCATTCATTCAGTTTATGTGAATTAGAAACCCTTTTCACAATTCGGCTAAACCCCCTTGAGTTCCTCAGGATAGAGTTCTTTCTTTTCTGCTTTGATTTGCAGTCCAGGTAGGAACCTCGTAATTTTAACCGTGACCACGTTAGCCTAGAATCCTTAGCCCCCATTTCCTGCAATTAATCTTTTGACGATGACCATGTAATCTATCAATTGAGCTAGATTGACTAGCTCAGGTGAAACAAATTTCTGGTTTCAGTTTGGGCCCTTTTAACAAATGACACCTCTGAAATAATTCATTCTTCCCTAAATGTGGATTTCCACAATAGAATTATGGCATGGTAGTGGTTGCAGTGTCTAACTTCATGCTAGCCCTGTCATCTTGCCTTGGCAGTGAAAGAGTATGTTGCTACCTGCTATGTAGACTGTTTCCCATGGACAAAACTCACAGAGAGACTGGTATTGACATATGTCTCCAACTCTTTCACTTTTATTGCAATTCATTAGGTTGAAATTCAGCAATGTGCATAACCAATAATTCTTATTTCAGCATCCCCTGTGACCTGAAGCTTTTCACTATATAAACTCAGAAATACCAGAAATGCCATTGGGAAAAAGTTTATCCTTCCCAAGTCTAAAGCATTTGTCTGACTTGTTGCTATCAAGAGGATTTGCTGCAGACTGTGGGTGGAAGGAAAGCAGAACTGTGTTACTATCATATTTTCCCCAGTCCAGAATGAGAAGTGACCCAGTACACTTGGGTAAAATAAATCAAATCAGAAAGAAGGGAGAAAAGGGAGGAAATTCCCTCTCTCTAATCCCTGCCAAATACAATCATCCTCATAGGGAGCAGATTTCAGGGAGATATTTTTTAAGGCTCAAATCTGAAAAACTATGAAACATAAAATTTATGCAGGAGAAACAATTTCTGCAGTCGAAAAAGTGTGTGTGTGTGTATATATATATTATATATATAGGTAGTTTCTCCATCACTTTGGTTTTAAGATGTTAAGGAGAATGTTATTTTCCCCACCACATTTCAGTACCAAGAGGCTATGGTTAGGAGACCAAATTAGAATAAAGTGATCTGAGATGCAAAGTGTGTTGCAGGATGAGAAAGACAATTTCCAAGCATATTCTCCCCATCTTACATATCTACTTTCTTTACTCACTATGCTCTAGCTCATTCTCTTTGTTCTTCTGAAGCTATCCTTCTAACTCTGCTTTGCTCACAACTCTCCCACCTTGCTTTCAATGTTCTCCTAGACCGGAACCCTGTCCCTCCCTAAATCAGCAGACAACAAATTCTCCCCTTTTTCAAAACCCTCTTAAATTCCCACTTCCCCATTATCTCCCATCACCCCAGCCATCTCTAACATTTATGTATTTATTTAGATACAACTTTCAAAACCTGTACATCTATTTAGTCATTATATATTCAGTTATTTATTCTGATTTTTCTATTTGAAAATATTTCTATATGTTTCCTTCCTAGAAGGCAGGAAATATGTCACTTCTGTATATTATTATAGTATTACAGTAATTAATTACTTGCTAGGTGCCAAGGATTGTGAAGCTCATTGTGGGCGGGAAATGTGTCTGTTTATTGTTGTATTGTACTCTCCCAAGTATTTAGTACAGCACTCTGCACACAGTAAGCTCTCAATGAATACGACTGCATGAATAAATGAATATCAAGTGCTAGGGTAGTTACTAGATCATCAGATTGGACACAATTCCTGTCCCACATAGTGTTCACCATCTAAGAAGGAGGGAGTAGGATTCAATTCCCCTTTTACAGATGAGGGAACTGAGGCACAGAGAAGTTAAGTGACTCACCCAATGTCACACAGCAGAGAAGCGGCAGAGCTGGTATTAAACCCAGGTCCTCTGACTCTCAAGCCCACGCTCTTCCCACTAGGCCATGCTGCTTGACCAAGCATTTAGTAAAGTGCTCTGTACCCACTGGTCACTCAATATACACCACTACAACTAGCATGACAAAGACTCTGAGAAAGGGAGACCAAAGGAGACAAAGGGAAATAAAGACCGAAACAAAGATGGAGAGACATTGAGTCCAAAAAAATGGGAGGATTGCAGGCATATGTTCTTAACATGGAGCTTCATGGGCTTTGCAGTCAGCAGCAATGACCATGGCGGCAGCTGTAGTCATGGCTGTGTTGGCTGCTGTTGCTCTTCTGTTCTGCCCTAAGATGACTCCTCATGGGTCCGTGACGGGGGTGCAATTTACATAAGAGGCATCTGACTGGATGATAAATTTGTCTAGGCATCCCAGTCCCTACCAACCCCTAGTTGAAAGGGGTAAATTATGACCCAACATGGTGTTGCAACCCCTATGATTGACATCAGCAGTCATATGACAACATTCTAATGCCAGCCTGGCACCAACCCCTTGCCACCCCCTTCCCCCGGAGCCAGTCATATGATTCAATACACACACACCCAGGTCACCAGCAAAGGAAACTCTCTTGACTTTGTCGTTCATGTCTCTTTCACAGCTGCTTCTTTAGTCCACTCCTAGGACATAATGGAGACAGGGACATTTTGGGTTTCCCCTGCTACTCATGTCAGCTCCCATGGAAGGGGTCCAGGCCTTAATAGGAAACCACCCTCTTTTTAGCTATATTTTTCTCGCAAAGAGCCTTGGGGGTCAGTTACAGAGGAAGGGACCCAGGCCAACTGCAAAAGGCACACTGACTAGAGGTGGCCCCAGTAGCAGGATGGGTAGAAGAAAGAGAAGGGCGGCCTGAGAAGAGAATGGACAAATACTCAAATTTTCAATTATTTAAGAATTAATTAATAGGAAGCCACCCCCTTTTTGACTATGTCATTCATAGCTCTCCCAGAGTCACCTCTACTACCACCACTATTTTAGGTGCTGCAAGTGCTTGTCAGGAAAGATGTGATTGTGAGGTATTCGATTAAGAACAGTTTGCAACTGCCCAAGCCACATTGTCCTGTAAATAGAGGAGCCTCTGTTCTTCAGCCTCCCACAACTACTTCCCTTCTTCAAGTGTTACCTGACTATGGGAGAAGTGCTACATGTGCATGAAGCAGAATGGCTTGCCTGAGGTCTGAGGCTCTTGGGTGGGGAAGCTCAGAAGGAGTACAGACACAGAAGGTAGGTCTTCTTCCTTGTGAAAGGGCCTGTCAAAGGGGGCATGTGCAGAGTGTACGGAGGCTTGAAGAAACACAGCAAGGTGTGCACTATTGGGATCATTTCTGTGCTAGGCAGCATTATTTGAAACATCTACAATCCCTGAAGCTCAAATCCCATCATCTTGATTCTATTTATCGTTATTAGGTTGTCTTGTTTTTGTCCGTCTGTCTCCCCCGATTAGACTATAAGCCCGTCATTGGGCAGGGATTGTCTCTATCTGTTGCCAAATTGTACATTCCAAGCACTTAGTACAGTGCTCTGCACATAGTAAGCACTCAATAAATACTATTGAATGAATGAATCTTTCCTATTAGAGTCTCCACAGAAATCTAAGTACTTAACAACAGTTCAGAACACATTTAACAGAATGTCTTACCTCAAAGAGTTTCTTTACCATTTTCCTGTGCTTATTACTGCTGAAAAGATACTGTGGGATCTTTTCTAGTTTGCCTATTTTTTCCGGAAAAAAAATTGAGTTAATTCCATTGATCCACTGAAGTACACATTTCTGAGATAGTTAAAAACAAGTATCTAAAAGCCTACTTTACCTCTGCCAAAAATTGACCTTATTCAATTCTAAATACAGTTAAAACATAAAGAGAACTTCTAAAGTGGGATTCTATTCTAAATTTAGCATATGGTACATATGCTAAAACGATAGGAAAAAAAATACTTCCATTGAATGAAATGTATGCAAAACTTGTTATATTTCAATAATAATCCACCTCAATGAAAATAAAATCCAAAGTATCACATTTTAAGAATTCAGGGCCAAATCAAAGTTTCCATTCTTATTTCACTGGGATTTGTGGGTACTCAAAGTTTACGAAAAGGAATAATGTTTCATTGCTATATTGACAATTTTGTCCCTGTACTGTTGCAGCCGTAAAGGTGACGGCTTTTTTATAGAAATGATTTAGAATGAAAAAAACTGAAATGAGTTTAGAAGAAAGTATTTTCCCTCAAGATATGCACAAACATTAAAGTGGATAATAACTAGCCTTTCATGCTTCAATGCCCAGCTCAAATTTCAATCATAATTAATATACTTTACAAATTCTAAGGTTAAAACCAATTTATTATAAAGGGAGAAAAAATTCACACCTTATGGTATTGCTTATTCGAGTTCAATTTGCTGAAAATTTTCCACAACTGGAAGAATTTCCTTGAACAACCAGATGTGCTCGAAATTAGATACGTTACAGTAGAAACTAAAGATGTGTTAAAATAATTTGGGGTTCTTGACTTGCATGAATTTAAGGATCCCTAAAATTCTATGGTAGTATTTCTGCTTAATGGATTTTTGTCCTTTAAACCCTAAATTAATTTTAAGTCAAAAAAGACAAAAGGAAAATAAAATTGCCTCAGCATGGTGAAAAATTAAGGACTTGGCCCAAAATATATGTGTGTGTGTCTGTGTTTCAGTGTTAGCATTAAGATGAAAATTGTATAACTCTCCTCTAATTCTGGTCATTTTTTCCATTGTCAGAAAGATACAAATTTTCCTAAGCCATATGGATAAAGCTAGAATTTGGCTTGATTTCCATTCATCTGCAACAATGATCCATCTTTTGAGGATTAGAGAGAAAGGGTAGCTTTTAAAGCAAAGATCTTCATATCCCAGAAACAGAAGATTTTTAAACCCATTTTTGTGAAAGGACACAAATGATCTTTTACAAGTGAGTAGAAGCATATGTAGTTTTTTTTAATATATTAAGCAATATTTAATGGGAAAAATAATTTACACAATTTGAGAAATTATCCACTAGTAAATATAATAAATGAAGTCAGTGGAAAAGCCCTTGCCTTTGTGTGATAAAGACTACTTATTTCTCATTACCTCTGTCACCTTCCTTTTCTGTCCTTGCTTTCATCATGTTGCAGCAAAAATCCTTTTAATAATTTCTCACACACCCCTACTGATGGTGATAGATTCTGTTCGGGATTAAGCAAAATATTGCCAGCTACACGCAAGTTGAATTTTGGGCAGAATGACCTTCAATATTCAGTTTTCACAGAAAATCCCACAACATTGATCACATACTTCAGAAGTTACAATATCATTGCCATCAAAAATATTTATTAAATTTCGCTCTGTGCAAAGGAATTCCCTACCCTCTAGGAGCTTGCATTCTAATTCTATAAGGCCATTAGTCTGGAATGTGAGAAAAGGGATGCAAGGATGTGAATCATTATGTCAACATTAGGCTTCTTGCTGTGGATCTATCTAGCTTTTCCCCAAAAAATAGAAAAAAAAAAAGCTGACACTGTGCCAGATTTGTAAAGCTGCCTCAGAGCCTGGGGTGAGTCTGGAGTAAGAGCAGCTTGAGCTCTAGGTTTGCCAGGACTTCCATGTGTGATGTTGGCCTTGGGAAAGTTACAAATGCTGAGTGCAAGAGTCAAACCATAAAAAAGGGAGAGGAATCTTAAATCATTAGGGAATTGATTCTTTTTATCACATGGATTCCAGAAGCTTGATTTCACCTCCCAGTATTTAACAGCAATACTTTATTTTGAGAATTAAGGAGCAAAAGGGTCTTTCTTTCTTCACCTATTTGGTCAGTCAAACAAAAAAAGCCTTTTTTTTAAGTGCCTACAGGCTGCATAGCACTATGCTAATCACTAGTTTACTCCCTCAGCTGATTCTTTCCTGGCTCAGACTTTGAAACCTGGTGCTTGCAGAGTTTGGAATTTTATATATATTTCCCACTTTCCATGGGGAAAGTGTTCACACCTGTGAGTTCTCAGATTGCTTCCTCCTGCTGAACTTTTCTACATTCCACACTGCCAACTGATCTTTTCCAGCTCATTCTTGTTTGCACTTGCCTTGCCCGTAAGCAGGGCAGAAAGCAAGTTAAAATATACATTCCATGAGCACTAATTAAAATTTTCTCTCAAAATATCCAGAAAAGACTAATGCCTACTATCCTTGGCAACAACAAAAAAATGCTTGAACTTTTCCATATTTGATTCAGCAAATCTACTGTACATTCTCAGCAGTGCTATGTTAGCATATGGTTGAATGGGAAAGACATGTCCAATTCATTACTTCGTTTGGGTCTTCCTACTGAGAAAGAGCAGTGAAGATTCCTCAGTGTTTGCACAAAGTCATAAAATAGAATGGGTATTAAGGTGAATCTTTTTTCTAGTAAATTCTGAGAAAAAGCATGGTAATCAGTGCACAGCTTTCAGAAATCATAGGCAACCCATTCCCACATGATCAAATCCTACTAGATAAGCAGATAAAGATGTTGCCTGTGAATACCTCTGGCATGAGATTAAATCCTCCTAAGGCAGATATGAGATTTTCATCCCGTATTCCCTTAAACCAAAAAAGGTGCATGAAGGCCACTACTCAATTAATCTGAAATGGAGAGTCATTTCTAAATGATAAAGCTGAGATCAGTGCCAGAAGGATGGATTTTTCATACAATTTATACTTGGGCTCTATTCCAGTAATGATTCCCAGACATATGGATAAACATGCATTTGACTTGGTCCAATACTTTAACAACAAGGACTATTAACCTTTAACATACTTTTAAGGAAGTTCATATTTTGGTAATCTTCACCGTTTATTTTATATAGTCTCTCTTTTTTTAAAGGTGTTTGTTAGGCACTTACTTAGTGCCAAGCCCTGTAGTAAGTCCTGGGTAGAGACAAGATAACTGAGTTGGACATGGTCCCTGTCCCACATGGAGTATAAAGAAGTTAAGTGACTTGTCCAAGGTCACACAGCACACAATGGCTGACTCCTACGTCCGTTCCTTATCCACTGGGCCCCACTGCTTTAATGGATTCTAAATTCTGCATCTCTAAATTCTGTTGAAGAAATTTCCTCTTTAAAAAAGACCATTATCCTATTCACTACCTTCATTCTTTCATTCTATGTCTCATTCTGCTCACATTCCTAGAAGAAACATGAAAACCTTAAAATCCAGGCTGCAGTACACCAACAACCTAAGAAAGAAAAAAACAAAACAGCCTTTTTAATAAAACTGATAATAAATGAGGACATGTTTAGTCTATTCTTGATTTTGTGACATAGAAGTTCTTTTTTATAGGGAAATAACTCTCTTCACTCTACTAAGAGCAAAATATGTGTCATTTATAAATAGATCAGATCCAGATTGACTCTGAAATTATTACCAGAAACCCTAGCACAAATGCTTAAGAGCAGGAGTGGGTGAAGGGGAGTCACTCTGGGCCAAAAAGAGAGCAGTGCAGGGAAGTAGTGGCCACTCTGGGTCACATTCGGCTCCAGACCAGTGATCTCTAAGTACACAAGGAAGTGCTTGGAGTGAAACAAGATGCATGCACAGTGGCCACAATCTCGATCCACTGCTCTGTCACTAGCCCACTGGGAAGTTGTTGGTGTCCGAGTCGGTCAGCCTGGCTATGAAAAGCAATTATCATTTTGTGTATGATGAACAGTTTGATGGGAATGGACATAATTCACACTGAATATCATTGCTCTGCTAATGTTAAGTGAACTGGAGGTAGAACATCTCAGAAATGCATTCTCATGATCCAGACCAACATATTTATCTCATTTTCCTGAGCTTTGGAGACTATTTAGAGTTCTTACAAGGTGAACTCCCTGCTGTGCTTCAAAGGGAAAACTTCCCTATTTGAATATTCCCTTATCCTTTGTCCTTAATAGATCTAAATCATACTTTGGGTCTGTTTCTTTCATATATGAAATGCCTTTCCTCTTGTTGTAAAGGTAACTAGTGTGATTCTCAAGAGAAGCTTTTCCAACACAGCATCTAGTGTCACAGGGAAAATTCAGCATTTCTTCTAGCCTCAGAGGCTAGTCTGAAATTGGTCCAAACTACAAGCCTGGCCAACCCTAGGACATATCTGAACCCCTAGTTTCCCACCTATGTATTCTTTCCCAGTGCTTAGTACAGTGCTCTGCACACAGCAAGTGATTAATACTACTACTACATCTACTGTAAAAATAATAATGATACTATTTGTGAAGCACTTACTATGTGCCAAGCACTGTTCTAAATACTAGGGTAGATACAAAGTAATCAGGTTGTCCCACATGAGGCTCACAGAAGTCTTAATCCCCATTTTACAGATGAGGTTACTGAGACACAGAGAAGTTAAGTGACTTGCACAAAGTCACACAGCTGATAAGTGGCAGAGCTTGGATTAGAACCCATGACCTCTGACTCCCAAGCCCGTGCTCTTTCCACTAAGCCATGCTGCTTGCCAAACTAGCCTCCTGCAGAACAAGGCTGAAACACAGGATTTCTCTGCTACAGATATGCAATTCTGGGGATTAGGTCATAACCAGGGCACTCTTCAGGAGTGAGTGGACAAGGTCCATGGTATTGTTTTTACTGAGACTTTCTTGATCAGGGCACAAAGCTCAAATGTCCACCCAAGATGACCCCTTCTGAAGATACACTTATGAGCACAGCAATTTCTTTGTTAATTTGTCATACTGAACGTAAACAAGTTCATGTTGTCAGATGAATTTACCCAATTCCTTAAGCCAAATCACACTACATGGCAAAACTGAGTGTGAAAAAATTTCTAGAAAAAGTATGTGAACCATAAAGCATGGATATGGGGAAAATAACTAAAATTTGAGAGTTGAAAACATACTTGAAGGATGACTGTGTTATGTGTTGAACACTACTTTTTTCAACCAACTGACACACTCTAAACCTAAAGCCAGTAGGAGTGTTAAAACACCTGTGTAATTAATAATCAGTTACCGAAAATGCCAAGGAAAAAAGGACAATAAAAAGCTGTATCAAAGGTGCAAGCTGAGGAGATAGTGCAATAATTCTCTTATAGTGAAGTGTGAAGAAATGTCCATAATTTATGTTTAAAGTATGAATGAGCTCAGTTATAAGGCCCAAGCACTTGAATTTTGTTTTCTTATTTTGGACCAGAAGTAGGATTAAAATAAGGTATGGTTCTAGCAAAACATTTTCAGGAAGTCATGCCAGTCATTATTTTGTTGTAAGGGTAGCCATTTCTATTGAAATATTTAAATGATTTCTTAAGGCTAGATCCAGTGTTCACTAGCATTAGTCCTTGAAACATCGACCCTGAAGGAGAACAAATAAAATGACAGTGATTTTTTTTGATTTGAGTGGGTAGAAGTTCCTAACCTTGTGCAGAGGGCACCTAAGCCAGGTTCCGTATGTTTTCGGTATCTTGCTCATTATGGGTAGAACTTGTCTGTTAATTCTGTTGTACTGTACTCTCCCAACCATTTAGTACAGTGCTCTGCACATAGTAAGTGCTCAATAAATATCACTGATTGATTATTGATCTTGCAGAATAATCCTCCCCAAGGAATGCTTTCTCCATGCCACCTTCCAAGTTATAAAATTACTAAATTGTACTGCAAAATCTTAGTGTGCCAGATCTGCATTTGAAGGATGCTGCTAAGCACCAATTTGAAATCTCAACAACCCAAGCACTCCTTATCCCTACTTTAAAAAGAGACAAACATTCATTTTAGGAAATGCATTTGAGTGGGATTGCGTAGGAGGTTGTTAGAGGGTTAGGCTTGGAAGTCGGAGGACCTGGGTTGTAATCCTGACTCCACCATTTGCCTATTGGGTGACCTTGGGTAAGTCATTAAACTTCTCTGTGCCTCATTTTTCTCATCTGTAAAGAGGGAATTCATTCTTTTAATTGTATTTATTAAGTGCTTACTATGTGCAGAGCACTGTGATAATCCCTGCCCATAATGAGCTCACGGTCTAGAGAGGTAGAGACAGACATTAATATAAATAAATTTACAGATAAATACATAAGTCCTGGGGGGCTGGATGGAGGTGGGGGTGGGGGTAGAGCAAAGAAAGCAAGTCAGGGCAAGGCAGAAGGGAGTGGGAGACGAGGAAAAGTGGGGCTTAGCCTAAGAAGGCCTCTTGGAGGAGATGTGCCTCCAATGAGGCTTTGAAGTGAGGGAGAGTAGTTATCTGCCATATTTGAGGAAGGAAGGCATCATTCCAGGCCAGAGGCAAGATGTGGGCCAGGGTTGGGGTCAAGAAAGGCAAGATCAAGGCACAATGGGAAGGTTAACAGTAGATGAGCAAAGTATGTGGGCTGGATTGTAGAAGGAGAAAAGCAAGGTGAGGTAGGAGAGAGCAAGGTGATGGAGTGCTTTAAAGTGAATGGTGAGGATTTCTCAGTTGATATGGCAGTGGATGGGCAACCACTGGAGATTTTTGAGGAGAGGGGGCGATGACATGTTCTGAAAGTTTCTGTAGAAAAATGATCTGGACAGTGAAATGAAGTGTGGACTGGAGTGGGGAGAGACAGGAGGTTGGAAGGTCAGCAAGGAGGCTAATGCAGTAATCTAGGCAGGATAGGATGAGTGATTGCATTAAAGTTTGGATGGAGAGGAAAGAGCAGATTTGATCAATGTTGTGAAGGTGGCACTGGCAGCATTTGGTGACAGATTGACTATGTGGGTTGAATGCAAGAGAGGAGTCAACGATAACGTCAAGGTTACGGGCTTGTGAGATGGGAAGATTGGTAGTGCCGTCTACAGTGATAAAAATCAATCAGTATTCATTAAATTCCTTCTGGTGACAAAATATATATGCTCCCTACCTTTCAGATTGTGAGACCCATATGCAATAGGGATTGTGTCTGGTGTAGCTCTCTTGAATCCCAAATCTATCCCAGCTCTAAGATACCTACTGAATATCATAGGTATCGTTGCAGTGCAGTGCAATGACATAGAGAAAAATAATCATCACATCAGGTGCCTGCCTGATGATAAGAACTATAATTTTCTAGGGAGGAAAATATTCATTGCTCATAGACTTGTAGTGAGTGAAGCAAAACTACCTGCTTACAGAGCAGTTGCTTGGTGCACATTCTTATAAAGTATGACTTCATTACAACACCACTAAAGTCTTGGATTAGTAAATAGACAATCCTTAGTTTATGGTCCCCAAATCTGCCCTGAGGCCTAAATATGCTTTGCTATTATCACGAATCAGTAAAGCAACCAATCAATGAGTGGTATTTATTGAGCGGTACTGTTGGCAGAATATATGTTCTAATAATGACAAAGAGCAACAAAGAGAAAGATGTTGAAGAATCTGGACAGGCTTATAAAAGTGGTTTCCACAAATCTGGGAGATTTCATAGAATTGGTGAGTATTGATGGTGAAGCATAGAAAGAAAATCATCTGACCTCATGGGATTGGAGAGCTAAACAGCAACTGGTCCATTCTACTCAGCAAATGTGGCAACCAGCAACTTGTAATCACCAGCACTACCTTTTGTCACTTATAAAGAGGAAGAAAGACAGCATGGATGCTTCAGAGGCCTAAACAGTGGTGTCTAATTTTTATATCATCATGCACCAGTGAGACTCGAAAAATATATGTTCTGGGGTGGCTGATAATGTATGGGGTTTTGGGAGAAATAATAGGAGCAGAAGGACAGAGTGAGATAGTTGCAGTCAACAGGAATAAATGAGCAGCTTGGGGCAGTTACCGGTAGCAGCAGAGGAGCCAGGACAAATAGATTTGACGAGGCCGCGATGATCTAGTCATCTATGAAAATAGAGGGCATCATGGAATAACAAGAAGATTCTCCCCATCTTAAAGGGGCAATCAGATAGAGGAATTTTCCAAGCAGAGAAGTCATGACAGCTGAACTGGCCACATATTCTTTTTCTTTTTTTCCAATGGTATTTGTTAAGATATGTGCCAGGCATATCTTGGGGTAGATACAAGCTAATCAGGTTGGACACAGTCCATGTCCCATATGGGGCTCACAATCTTAACCCCCATTTTATAGATGTGGTAACTGAGGCACAGAGAAATTGCGTGACTTAATAATAATGTTGGTATTTGTTAAGCGCTTACTCCGTGCAGAGCACTGTTCTAAGCGCTGGGGTAGATACAGGGGAATGAGGTTGTCCCGCGTGAGGCTCACAGTCTTCATCTCCATTTTACAGATGAGGGAACCAAGGCACAAAGAAGTGAAGTGACTTTCCCACAGTCACACAGCTGACAAGGAGCAGAGTCGGGATTTGAACCCATGACCTCTGACTCCCAAGCCCGGGCTCTTTCCACTGAGCCACGTGACTTACCCAAACTCACACAACTGACAAGTGGAGGAGGCAGAATTAGAACCCAGGTCCTCTGCCTAAAGGCCTGTGCTCTTTCCACTAGGCCACACTGCTTCTTGCAAGGACTATGCAGACTCCTGACCAGTGAACACCTCAAAATATGCAGAGAAACCTCAGGAAAATCCCCGGTCATCCCCCAGTGATGTTGGACACAACGAAACCCACCTCTGAGACAGATCCCCGGAGGGGCATGGTATATTAGAGGAGGCAAAAGAGGGTGGGGGGAGCCTGCATTTCTTTGGACCCCTTGACATGTCATCTTGTTCTTCAATTGGTATTTATACTGAGGTGGCATCTGGGGGCTTTCTCTTGGAGATTTCTCTTATGGAGAATCCCTCAACCTTGTCAGCAACAATAGGCATGACTGCAGCCACAAGAGTACCTGAATACTAACCATCCCCTCATGCCCTCCAAACCAACAAATGAATCCAGGCTATTTACAGAGTGCTTACCATGTGCAGAGCACTGCGCAAAGCACTTGAGAGACCACAATAAGCAGAGTCTCCAGGTTTAGAAGCTTGGATAATCATTGGAACCTAGAATGAATCATCAGTTGTAACATTTTGAGAGGTCACTAATTTGAATTAACTCTTTTCTGGGCCCCACTCCCACCACTTCCCGACATGAGCAACCAAGTTCCAGAGGACAGAGACCAAATCAGTAGTGTTTAATGAGCACTTACTGGGTGCAGAGCACTGTACTAGACATTTGGGGGAGTACAATAGAGTGAGTAGACAAAATCCCTGCTTTAGACCCACCTGCGTATTCTTTCCCAGTACTTACTACAGTGCTCTGCACATAGGAAGCACTTAAAATACTATGACTATGTAATAGTATTACTAAGCACTTACAATCTAACAGGGGAGATAGGTAGTAAAATTAATTATAGATAGAGGAGGCAACCTCCTTAAAAAATGTTTACATATGTGCTGAGAGGAGAAGGGTAAGTACCTAAGTGCTTAAGGGATACAGACACAAGATGATGGATTTCCAGGTCTAAATCTGCAGGAAGCTGGAGGCACAACTTATGGGCCCTGGCAAGCCTGCATTTGCCAGACCTGGGAGCAGCCCCAGATGATCAGAAACTCTCTCCCTCTAGACTGTCAGCTCACTGTGGGCAGGGAACATGGCTACTAACTCTGTTACATTGTCCTCTCTCAAGTGCTTAATACAGTACTCTGCACACAGTATATGCTCAGTAAATACCATTGAATGACTGATCCAATCAGGGTCTATGTACTAAAGATGATGATCTAGACTACTCTCTTCTAATACAAATGTAAGAAGCAATGGTCAGTCAGATGAAGACCTGGGTCAACTAGGAAACACACAAGGATGAAAGATCAAAGGCGAAGAGTGTTGTTTTATGTGTACTTGGTGGACACATATGCACGCATAAAACAGCATGGCCTAGTGGAAAGAGCACGGACACAGGAGCCGGAGGAACTGGGCTCTTTAACCTCTCTATGCCTTGGTTCCATCAACTGTAAAATGGGAATTAAATATCTCTTCTCTGTCCTATTTAGGCTGTGAGCCCCACATGGGACAAGGACTGTGTCCAACTTGAATAATTTGTATCTACTCAGCTCTTAGAACAGTGCTTGATTCATAGTAAGCACTTAACAAATGGAGACGGAAGAGGAGAAGGAGGGGGAGAGGAGATGAGTGGAAGATAAGGGGGGGGGAGGAGAAGGGGAGAGAAGGAAGAGAAGGAGGGGGAGGAGGAAAAGGAGAAGAAGAAAAGTAAGAATACAATAATAATTGTGGCATTTGTTAAGCACTTACTATGTGCCAAAAACCATACTGAACATTGGGCTAGATACAAAATAATCAGGTCACACACGGGTTTCACAGTCTAAGTAGAAAGGAGACCATTTATTGAGTCCCCATTTTGCAGATGAGAGAACTGAGGCACAGAGAAGTTAAGTGGCTTGCCCTAGGTCACATAGCAGATAACTGACAGAGTTGGCATTAGAACCCAGGTCCTCTGGCTCCCAGGCCTGTGAGCTTTCCATTAGGCCATGTTGTTTTCCACCAGCAGTTTAGATTTAGGACCCAAAACTGCATTATGGCTAAAATTATGTAGATACTTCAGCAGATGATAAGCTATAGGTATTCATTTTATAGAAAACTTTTTTTCTGAAATTTTGAAAATAGTTTGAATAGGTTCTTACATCTTTTAATAAAGCAATTTGCTTATGGATATCAATGCTACGATTATATTATTCCTGAGGGTTAGAAATGTCATGGAGAAGAAAGAGTGTGTTGACTGATATTCTACTCTTCCTATAAAATAACTCAGATTTCTGTCAGAGCTTAGTTTAGATGTGTACTCTCACATCTAGTATATTTATGGACACTGGGGAGAAGGTTTCTTGGGTTGTGAAAAATATGGTTCACCTGTTAATTCCTCACACCTGGGTTTCATCTACCTCCTGCTTAGCTGTCACTTATGATTCCATAGAACAGGGGTTAAATTGTTACTAAGTCCCAAAGGGGCTGGGGCAGATTAGTAGAGGTGATTGACCTGAGGATGCTTAGGAATGATTTACAGCCATTCACCTTGGGGAATGTTTCCCAGCAGGCAGCTGGGGTCAGGGGTGTTGTTCTTCTGACTTTCCATTTCAGTATTTGCCAAAGTGATTGATGCTACACCTGCCTTCAGACGTTTCCTGAGATTAGAGTTAACCTTCAGTAAATGCAAATATCAGAGGGGATAAACTTCTATAAATCAGTGATTGCAAAGGAAAGCTCTGAATCTTGAATGGATCATCTTCGATAAAAAGGTAGCCCTTTCCCCTTCTCCCCTCCAGCCATTAACATTCTTTAAATTTTCATTAACAGATTATATGAGGCACACTGATGTACATCCTTGTGCATGTATGCATGTGAGAAGCAGCATGGCCTAATGGAAAGAGCATGGACCTATTATATATCATAATGTTATATATCACATAATATATTTGTTAAGCACTTACATGTGTCAAGAATTGTTCTCAGTGTTGGGGTAGATACAAGGTAATCATGTGGGATACAGTCTCTGTTCCACAAAGGGCTCACAGTCTATCAGAGAAAAAAAGATTTCATCCCCATTTTACAAGTGAAGTAGCTATGGCACCAAAAAGTGAAGTGACTTGCCCAAGTTCACACAGTAGGTAAGTGGTGGTGTCAGGATTTGAACCCAGGTCCTCTGACTCCTAGGACCATGTTCTTCACAATTGGCCAAACAGCAGCTGCTTTCCAGCCAAAAAGTTATTTGCTTACCCATCACTGAATAGTTGGATTTAACAATTTAATATATTCAGTTTTCTTATAACATGGGGTAAATTTCATGACAAGCCCCCAGTTAATAAAACCTCACATTATATTACTTGTTATATAGACAGCACTACTATCCTTCCTGTCTCAAGCCAACTTGGAGTTATCCTTAACTCCTCACTATCATTCATTCAACCCACATATTCACTCACTAAATCCACCTTTTCCACTCCATTCAAACTGCTACTGTGTTAATCCAAGCATTTATCCTATCCCACCTTGATTACTACAACAGCCTTGCTGACCTCCCTGCCTCCTGTCTCTCCCCACTCCAGTCTACACTTCACTATGCTGCCTGGATCATTTTTCTACAAAAACTTTCAGTCCGTGTTTCCCCACCCGTCAAGAATCTCCAGAGGTTGCCCAGCCTCCTCCACATCAACCAGAAACTCCTTGCCATCAGCTTTAAAGCACTCAATCACCTTGCCCCCTCTTACTTCACCTCACTACACTCCTACTACAAAAATCAGGCAACACACTGCTCCTCTAAAACCAACCTAGTCACTGCCCCTCGATCTCATCTATCTCTCTGCCGACCTCTCACCCACGTCCTGCCTCTGGCCTTGGAATGCCTCCCTCTTCTTATCTGACAGGCAATTACTCTCCCCACCTTCAAAGCCCTATTGAAGAAACGTCCTCCAAGAGGCCTTCTCTGACTAAGCCCTCATTTTCTTTTCTCCCATTCCTGTCTGCGTCGCCTTGATTTGTTTCCTTTATTCACCTCTCTCAGCCCAACAGCACTTATGTACATATCTGAAATTCATTTATTTATATTAGTATCTGTCTTCCCTTCTTTACTGTAAGCTTGTTGGGGGCAGGGGACATGTCTGTTATATAGTACTCTTTCAAGGTCTTAGTACAGTGCTCAATAAAAAAGATTAATTGATGAAGAATACACACCTTAGTTGCACACAACTATTTTTTTCCAACGTCGCATGGCACTTTATTCAGATTGCTGCAAGTTTTCAGACGAATGTTCCATAGAGGTCTTCTATCCAAAACACACAGTAAAAGCATGCATTATGGAGAAAGTGAGAGTATTATCACAGCCAGTGGTGGCAGTTGATTAAACTTTCACATGCCCTTCATAATTGCCAAATGTACGATTTTCACCATCTGCTGGTGAACTGGCATGTTCACTAGACTGCTGACCTAGGGAAGCAGGGTGGCTTAGTAGAAAGAGCACAGGCTTGGGAGTCAGAGGTCATGGGTTCTAATCCTGGCTCCGCCACTTGTCAGCTGTGTGACCTTGGGCAAGTCACTTCACCTCTCCGGGCCTCAGTTACTTCATCTGTAAAATGGGGATTATTAATAATATTATTATTAATAATAATAATAATGTTGACATTTGTTAAGCACTTACTATGTGCAGAGCACTGTTCTAAGCACTGAAGAGGATACAAGGTGATCGGGATGCCCCATGTGGGGCTCACAATCTTAATCCCCATTTTACGGATGGGGTAACTGAGGCTCAGAGAAGTTAAGTGACTTGCCCAAAGTCACACAGCGGATAAGTGGCTGAGCCGGGATTTGAACCCATGACTTCTGACTCCCAAGCCTGGGCTCTTTCCACTGAGCCACGCTGCTTCTCTTATTAATCTTTGCTGATTAAGACTGTGAGCCACACGTGGGACAACCTGAGTACCTTGTATCTACCCCAGCGCTTAGAACAGTGCTTGGCACCTAGTAAGCACTTAACAAATACCTTTGTTATTATTATAACCACACAGGGACCATGCTGCAGCTCACTGGATTTTGACTAGCATGGGTTAATAACAGTAATAAGCTGTATCTAAATAGAGGTTGATGAATGCTTAAAAAGTAATGGGTACATATGAGTACAGTATTAAATCAATACAGATCACAGGAGAGCAGGACTGAGATCCAGAAATTTCAACCTTCTTTCAAAATAAGAAATATTAAGAATCCCAGAAAACTAAATAGAAATGTTAAGATAAAGTTCTTTAGCTGAAAATCATTATGACATATAAAACTCAAGACAGGCACCTTAGAATTAAAATTAGATAATGGAGAAGTTCCATGTTCATCGGTCACAATATAGGCTACCAAATAAGGTTTAAAAATTCAGAATTGTTCATAGCAAGTTGTAACTCTTGGCTGGTCTAAAAGAGCAAACTCTATAAATAATTAAGGCCAAAAAAGAATCTCAGCTTGTATTTCCTGGGTAATAGTCATAATTCTCCATTTCAGTCCATGTTGTGCATAAACGCAGCCTGGAAGATAAATGACTTGATTTCCTTTTTTAATTTTTTTTTTCAGAAACTGGTTATTGCTATCAATCAATCAGTGGTATTGATAGCACTGTACTAACTGCTTGCGAAAGTTAAACAGTGGTTCCATTACATTGCCTCTCCTCTACTTTAAGTTTTTAGTATGATAGATGTTAATTATTTCTGCAATCAAATCTGCTCAGAGGTATAATTAACCATCTGATGAAGCTATGTCTGCTCTTAAAAGTGCTTTGCCATTATCATCAATGCTTATGCTCTCACAATGTGGAACTGCCATGAAAAAAAGTGTGTCTACAAAGATTTAGTTTCATCACAGAAGTGTCAACAACTGATACACTGGTCATAATGGAAAATTTCAATGCTTGAGTTGCTAGTGATGCCCAAACATGGAAAAATATCACAGGAATACTTGAGATGGACAAACTATCCAGCATTAGCCTGCTTTTACTCAGTGAAAGTGACAAGCATCATCTGGTGACCATCAACACTACCTTCCTCTTGCCAAATAAAAGAAAAAGCATCCTGGATGCATCCATGCTCTAAACAGTGACATCCCCTTAAATGTATCATCGTGGCAAAGGGATGTCAAGGATGCCCAAATCACAGCAGACATTTGTTTAGCAAAATATGGGGGGAGCACCACTGGCTGATACACACCAAGCTCACGGTCAAAGTAATAGCATTAACTGGGCATCCACTGGGTTCAATTCACTGTAGTAAGAGCTTGGAAAGTAGAAAAACACAAGTGACATGTTCACTGACCACAGGGAACTGAGTGTAAGTTCAGACTTCAAAATATTTACAATGGAGTAAACAAAATGAATAATTGAATGTTCAACTGAATAAACTGTGTCCCCTGTACACTTGGATCGGGATCTCTTTCAGTACTTGACAGTCACCACCATCTCCCCCCACCCCAGTCCCCAACCCTTATACTCTTCCACTGCTCTATCTCTCATTTATTTTAATATCCTTCTCCCCTATTAGTCTGTAAGCTCTTTGTGGAAAGAGATTGCGTCAAGTTCTCAGAACAGTGCTCTGCACACATGAACGCTCAGTGAATACCATTAATTGATTGTCAAGGATGCTATAAATAAGTATATACATCCTAGAGATGACTACTGTGTTCATGAAACTTGGTTTATAAGAATTAGAGGAAGCTTGTTGAAGGCAGTGGGATTTTAGGAAGGCTTTGAAAATGGAGAAAACTGTCATCTGTTCTAAGCTGGGGAAACAGTGAAAGTGAGGAGATAGAGGTAGAAGAGTCAAGAGCAAGATACAGCCAGAAGGTCAGCTTGAAAGGAAGAGAGTGAGTTGGGGAGTAGCAGCTGAAGAGAACAGATATTTAAAGTGGAGTAAGTTGGTCAAAAGCTTTGAGCCAATTTTGAGGAGTTTTCGCTGAGGGAGAGGGGAAGCCATTAAGTAGTAGCATGAGTATAGATTGGAAGGGGAAGAGGCAATCCTACATAACCTCTTACTTTCAGTACTTTCCTACCATATGAATGAATGCCTTCCCCAAGACAGTGAGTGATTATAATAAGAACAACAACTCTGGTACTCATTAAGCATTTACTATGAGTCAAGCACTGTACTAACCCTGGGGCAGATGTAGCAAAATCAGGTTAGGCACAGGTCCCGAATCCTCCCTTTACAGATGAGAAAACTAAGGCACAGAGAACTCAAGTAATTTTCCCATGGTCACACAACAAGCAAGAAGCAGAGCCAGGATTAGAACCAGGTTTTCTGACTGCCAGGCTCATGCTCTTTCCACTAGGACACACTGCCTCTCAGCAACTTCTCAAAGAATAGTGAGAAGAGAAAGGGATCCAGAACAAAGCCTTCTGGAACTCTCACAGTAAGAGGATGTAAGGCAGAAGAGGAAACATTCATTCATTTAGTTGCATTTATTGAGTACTTACTGTGTGCAGAGCATGGGCCACTTGTCAGCTGTGTGACTTTGGACAAGTCACTTCACTTCTCGGTGCCTCAGTTACCTCATCTGTAAAATGGGGATGAAGACTGTGAGCCCCACGTGGGACGACCTGATTCCCCTGTGTCTACCCCAGCGCTTAGAACAGTGCTCGGCACATAGTAAGCGCTTAACAAATACCAACATTATTATTATTATTATTAATCACTTGGAAAATATACTTCAGCAAGAAAAAGAGACAATCCCTGCCCCCAACAGCCTCACAGTCTAGAAGGAGAGAAATTGAGAGGGAGTCAGAGAGGTGGGTGGAAAACCTTATTGGTGCCATGTCAGAAAAGCTGAGACTCGATAGTGTTTAAAAGAGGAAGGAGTGATCCACAGTGGCAAAGGCAGAAAGGTCAAGGAGGATCAAGATAAAGTGTCACCCTTTGGCCCTGGCTATAAGGAGGTTACTGGTGACTTAAGAGAAGATAGCCTTGATGGAGAGGAGTACAAAGTTTGATGGTTGTGAGTCAGAATTGGAGAATCATAATAATAATAAAGGCTATTATTATTACTGTGGTATTTATTAAGCACTTGCTCTGTGTCAAACAGTGTACTCAGCACTGGGTTTGGAACAAGATAGATCCAGTTAGTCCCAGTCCCTATCCCACATGGTGCTCACAGTCTAAGTAAGAGAGAGAACAAGTACTTCATAGGACTGAGAGCAGGGAGATGGGGTTTTAGCTGGAGAGGGTCATGGGGTCGAGAGAGGGATTTTTTTAAATGAGGTAGACTTGAACATGTTAAAAGGCAAAAGCAAAGGAGCTGACTGAGAGGTTGAAAATAACAAGGAGAGAGATGATGAAATAGGATAGGAAGTGAGAGGGGTTGATTGAGGTGCAAGTAGAGAGGGTAGATTTAAAAAGCATGCAGGAGACAGCCTCATGAGAAACAGCTGGGAAGCACTTGTAGAGTGGTGTGGGGACTTTGGGAAGTATACACCTGTTGGCTTTGATTTTACCAACAAAGTAGTTGGCAAAGTTATTTGGAGAGGGAGAGATTTTTGTGTCTTCAGGAGGGATTTAAAGACTTGGAGGAAAAAAAAAACGGTGATGCAAGTTGTGGGTGTGGGAGCCTATGCTTAAGAAAGAGTAGAGCTGTAGAATGGAAAAGAAAGCCATGCAAGGCAGAGTAAATTTGTAATGGCAGTATTGGCCCAGAGCCTAGATTTCTGTCAGCTGTGTTCAGCTGAAAGGTGCTCAGGATCAGAAGAAGGTAGTGTGCTCAATCAACCAATCAATAAATAGTAATTATTGAACACTCACTGTGTGTAGAACACTGTACTAAGCACTTGGGAGAGTACAATGCTACAAAGTTCATAGATGGTCCCTGCCCACAAGGAGCTTACTGTGCTTAGTACAGTGCTCTGCACATAGTAAGAGCTCAATAAATACTAATGAATGAATGAAAGCAGAAGAGATTCAGGACTATGCTGACCAAAACAAGAACTTCCACATATCATAGAAGTAATTAGATGACTCTGTACATGTTATCCCAGCACTTCAGAGAGTAAATATGGTTTTTTCACAGACAAGGAGGGAATCCTGAAGAGACAGCAATGCCATTCCAATATTCTCTTAAGCACACCTTCTATTATTAAGACAGAGACTCTGGAAAACAAAAATAATTCCAATTCAACAAGCTTATAGCATCATCCAGAGTCCAAGAATTTGTTTAGGGAAATGACTATGCTCTAGTGGCACACATCCAAAGAGACATGAAAAACAAGTGTAAACAACATCACAGAATCAACCAGGTTTTACCGACTGACAATTGGTCTGAAGAAAACCGCAGTTTTCATCACAGGAGCCCTGCCTGGATCAGTGAGGAGCCTGAGGAATCTTTCCTCCCAGCAGTGGTGTGATGTTAGAGTCTCCTGTAGTAAACAACAAATGAACCATTGTCCAGATGAGCCCAGCTTTAAACTCCTCCTTCCCTCCTCCCCAGATCCAATGGACCATAGCCTTCCCCATATTCAAAACCCTCCTCAAATCCCACCTTCTCCAGCAAGCCTTCCCTGCTTCATTCCTAATATCCCAGCTCAGCCACTTTATCAGCTGTGTGACTTTGGGCAAGTCACTTAACTTCTCGGTGCCTCAGGTACCTCATCTGTAAAATGGGGATTAAGACTGTGAGCCCCACATGGGACAACCTGATTCCCTTGTGTCTACCCCAGTGCTTAGAACAGTGCTTGGCACATAGTAAGCGCTTAACAAATACCAACATTATTATCACCCCAAGTTGCATAAACCCATCAGTCATCTCTAACACAAGCGTACTTATTGATACTCATCCTCAACCCTTAGGTGGCATATATGTATTCAATCATTTATTTTGATTATTATATTAGTAAACACTTTGGGGTTTGTCTCCCCCAGTAGAGTGTCAACTCCTTGTGATCTTTGTTTTGAAAATCCCAAACACTTAGTACAGAGCACCTCAATAAATGTTATCACTACTACAGTCACAAAGACTTCTGAACTGAGAACCTGCATGAAGGAATCTGTGCAGAACCCTCACACTCTCTTTTCATGGCCAGTCATGTTCTCACTTGGTTAGGGAGTGCAAAAAAGGAGTAGACACCCTGAATTTAATTTTACACATAAAACCCATTTATGTCCAAGCGACCCAGCATGGTGGTGATGCTATTCTGGTACCAACACTATGAACACTGTCGACTACCACCCCTTCTCCTGGACACATTATCCAACCTTGGCTTCACCGACAATGTCCTCTCCTGTTTTCCCTCCTATCTCTCTGGCTGCTCATTCTCAGTCTCTTACTCAGGCTCCTCCTCTACCTTGCACCCTCTAACTATTAGAGTCCTTCAATATCCAGTTATGGGTCTCCTCCTATTCTCCAGCTACACCCACTGCCTTGGAGAACTCATTTGCTCCCAAGGCTTTAACTACCATCTCTATGATTCCCAGTTCTAAATCTCCAGCCGTGATCTCTCTCCTTCCCTGCAATATCATATATCCTTCTGCCTTCAGAATATCTCTTTTGGACACCTCAAACATAACTCTTCTAAAACAGAACTCTTCTTCTTCCCTTCCAAATCCTGTCCTCCCCCAACTTTCCCATCCCTGGAGCCAGCACCACCATCCTTTCTATCTCACAAGCCCAAAACCTTGACATAATTCTCGACTCATCTCTCTCATTCAATCCACATATTCAATCGGTCACTAAATCCTGTCAGTTCAACCTTCACAACATTACTAAAATCCACCCTTTCCTCTCCATCCAAACCGCTACTACGTAAATCCAAGCAGATATCTTATCCCACCTTGATTACTGCATCAGTCTCCTTGCTGATCTCCCTGCCTCCAGCCTCTGCCCACTCCAGTCCATACTTCACCCTGCTGCCCAGATCTGTCCAGAGTAGCAGCGTAGCTCAGTGGGGTCAGAGGTCATGAGTTCTAATCCTGGGTCCCCCACTTGTCAGCTGTGTGACTTTGGGCAATTCACTTAACTTCTCTGTACCTCAATTACCTCAACTGTAAAATGGGGATTAAGACTGTGAGCCCCTTGTGGGACAAACTAATCACCTTGTATCCCGCCCAGCGTGTAGAACAGTGCTTTGCACATAGTAAGTGCTTAACAAATACCATTGTCATTATTATTATTATCATTTTTCTACAGAAGCATTTAGTCTAAGTTTCTTTATCCCTCAAGAACCTCCAAAAACTCCTCACTATTGGTTTCAAAGCTTTACATCACCTTGCCCCTTCTTACCTCACCTCCCTTCTCTCCTTCTACATCCCAGCCTGCACACTCTGCTCCTCTGTCTCATTCTCACCTGTCCCGCCATCGACCCCTTGCCCATGTCCTACTTCTGGCCCGGAATGCCCTCCCTCCTCAAATCCACCAATCACACTTCCTCTCTTCAAACACCTCCTGAAGGCTCACCTCCTCCAAGAAGCCTTCCCAGACTAAATCCCCCTTTTCCTCAGCTCCTCCTCCCCTCCATGTTGCCCCGACTTGTTCCCTTTGCTCTACCACCCTCTCCCCGCCCCACAGTCCTCATGTATATACGTACATTTCTATAATTCTATTTGCATTGATGCCTGTTTACTTGTTTTGATGTGCATATATCTATAATTCTATTTATTTGTATTGATGCCTGTTTACTTGTTTTGATGTCTGTCTCCCCTCTTCTAGACTGTAAGCCCAGTGTGGGCAGGGATTGTCTCTACTGCTGGATTGTACTTTCCAAGTGCTTAGTACAGTGCTCTGCACACAGTAAGTGCTCAATAAATACAATTGAATGGATGAATGCCCATCTACTTCCACATCAAACAGGAACTCCCTACCATCGATTTTAAAGCACTTAATGATCTAGCCCCCTCCTACCTTTCCTCCCTGATTTCCTATTACAATCCAGGAGGCACACTTTGCTCCTTTAATGCCAACTCATTCACTGTACCTCCATCTAATCTCTCTCACTACTGACATCTCACCCACATCTTGCCCCTGGCCTTGGAACACTCTTCCTCTTTACATCCAACAGACAATCACTCTCCCCATCTTCAAAGCTTTTTAGGAAGGCACATCTCCTCCAAGAGGCCTTCCCTGACTAAGCCCTCATTTTCTCTTCTTCCACTCTCTTCAATGCCATCCTTGCATTTGGATTTGTTCCCCTTTTTCACCCCTCCCTCAGCCCCACAGCACTTAAAAGTACATATCCATAATTTATTTATTTATATTAATGCCTGTCTCCCCCTCTAGACTGTAAGCTCATGTGGGCAGGGAACGTGTCTATCAACTCTATTAGATTATAGTCTCCTAAACACTTAATACAATGCTCTGCACTCAGTAAGCACTCAACAAATATGATTGACTGATTGACCAATTCCATTGCATTGTACTCTCACAAGTGCTTAATCCAGTGCTATGCACACCGTAAGCACTCAATAAATAACACTGATTGTAGCACCACATCTCAGCAGGCAGTTGTCAGGTCAGTTGCTTAGGTAGTCTCTCTGTTTGTCTCTCCCTTTATTAATAATAATAATAATAATAATAATAATAATAACTGTGGTATCTGTTAAGCACTTACTATGTGCAAGACACTGTACTAAGTGCTGGGGTGGATACAACCAAATCGAGTTGAACACAGTCTCTGTCCCACATGGGGCTCACAGTCTCAATCCCCATTTTACAGATGAGATAACTGAGGCACAGAGAAGTTGAGTGAATTGCCCAAGGTTACACAGCAAACAAGTGGCGGAGTGGGATTAGAACCCATGACCTTCTGACTCCCAGGACCATGTTCTATCCACTTGCTGTAGACCGTAAGCTCGTGTGGACAAGGAATATGTCTGTTTATTTTTGTACTCTCACAAGTGCTTGGTACAGTGATCTGCACACAGTAAGTGCTCAATCAATACAATTAAATGAACAAATGAATGAATGATCCCCTCAGTCTTTGCTGCCCAGGTCAGCCATCCATTTTCCACATTCCTTCAGAGCCTGTCCACACACAAAACAGATCATGTGATTCTTTAGTCAGAAACCTTCATTACCAATGGAATAGTACCAGCCGGCATTCCACAGTTTCCAGCTGTTTCATCTCTCTTCTTTATGCAGAGAGTTGTGGGTCAGAGTTTAGGAGAGCAGCATTAATGTGCTGTCATTCTAGATGCTATTCTATTTGAATTTTTAAAATTTTTTTTTAATTGACTCTACCCTGCAATTCTTTCTCTCTACATCTCTGCTTTTTCCTCCTTTTCTCTCTTCCAGATTTTAAATCTTTTTTGGGGAGAGAGGGGGCTGTGGGTCATCTGAATCATTTGTTCATTCATTTCTTCCTTGCACAATGTCCAGCACATTGTAAACAATAAATGTCAAAGCAAGTAGAGCAATTATTTCACTCCATTTAATACACTGCCTCTCAAGGTGGATGTTCAAGTTCCTTGTTAGGGGGGCACTGTTGGTTTTCTGAGGGGATTGTAGGGACAAGAGCTCAGAAAAAATGCTTGGTGGGAGCAGCCTACGGCTCGTTAAACAAGACCTTTCTGTCGTTTCCTTAGTCCATCAATCAATCAATAGTATTGACTGAGCATTTGCTCCATATAGAGCATTGTACTAAGTATTTGGGAGAATATAAAAGTTAGTAGACATGATTCCTGCCCTCACAAGGCTTACAGTCTAGTCAGGGAGACAGACACTAGAATGTATTTACAATAGGGAGAAGTAACAAAGTTTAAGATATGTACATTCAGTGCCCCCTCTCAGTATCACACCTGGAGAGTTTCCAGTACTCTATCAGTACTCTACCCCTAGCGAGTGGAGGGCTATCTGCTACAAGTTAAAACTCACCTGTGCTGGGCAGTAGCAGCATGGGCGAGAGTCGAGGGCAGAGACTTAAGTTTACTTAAGAAGAAAACGGTAAACCACTTCCATATTTTTACCAAGAAAACTCTGTGGATACACTACCAATTGATTGCAGATGGAGGTGGGATGTTCTGGGAGAGATGTGTTCATGGAGTCGCTATGGGTTGGAGACGACTCAACAGCACAAGGTGAGACAGGACATTCAGTGCAGTGAAGAGGTAGGAGTGAGTACCCAAGTGCTTTGGTGGCTCGGAAATGCCAAAGTGACAGTTGTGGGGAAAATAGTGGAGGGGAGACGAGAAATTAATCAGGGAAACTTTCTCACACTTGTCACAAATGCTTTTTTTATTTCTTTCCTCTTCTACTTTCCCTTACCAGTTTTCCCCATCTCTCAGGCTAAACAAAGATACTACTTGTGAATTCCTCTTCTTAAGAGTACAAAACTTCCATGCATTATTTTTTGAGAAGAGGTGAAGGTGGGATATAGGAGGATTCGGAGAGGTTACCAGATGGGAAGTTTGAGAATGTTTTGGTTAGTGTGATGCTTTAAGTACTTCAGATATAATATATGCTTGCTTGATAAAGGATTCAGAGAATGTTTTTCATAATCTATACCGAAATGCATCTACTTCCTTTCTCTCCAGCTTACTGAAGTATGTTTTATAGTCACTTTGTTAGAGAGAGAATCTCCCTAACAACTGCTTACTTCAGCTTTTTTTCTCCTTGTTTTCTCAGATTATTAAGATTAATATGGCAGTGAAATGTTCAACAGAACTACAACTGCTATCCAACTACCCTTCAGTGCGTTAAATTTCATGGCCATCTGACTATAAAAATTGTTTTGCCATAAATTTCACTGTTTCTGTTAGTGTCTCCATACAGGGACTTTTAATTTCATAACATTACTGAAAAGTATGAGTTTCCACGATTTCTTTGTTGAATCTGTTACCCTAACACACAGTCGTACTTTTTTGCCTAAAGTATCATGATAAAGGCTGAAGTTCATTAATCAAATTTTATTTAATGGTTATACCAGTGCAATTATTTTGATTTGTTAGGAACATTAGGGTAGTTTCAGAGAAGAAAGAAATGTTAGAGATAAGAGCTAAAATGATGTGGAGTGTTTATGTGTATGAACGTGAAATGATAATGCTGGAAGGAATTTTGAAGGTACTTTGTCTTTGAAGACAGTGGGAAAATTCATATATATATATATATATGTATGTTTTAAACAGTGAGATAAATAGAAATACTGAAAGATGTACTGATATTCAGGACAAACAGAAAAACAGATTGGATTCAGACAGAGATTCCTGACAAACAGGAATTAAAGCAATCAGCTCTCTCTACTACTTTTCCTCACTCCTCTTCTATTATGCCTCAGTGCATACACTTCGCACCTCTAAAACCAACCATTCACTTTGCCTTATTCTTCATCTCTCTCGCTGCTGACCTCTGCCTCATACCTTCCCTTCTGCGAGGAACTCCCTTCCCCCTTCACATTTGGCAGACCACTGCTTTGTTTTCAAGGCCCTTCTGAAATGGCATATCCTCCAGGCGGCCTTTTCCTATTAATCTTTCCTCTCTCCCCCCTATTTTCCCCACAACTGCCACTTCAGCATTGCTGCATCACCTAAAGCTCTTGGGTACTCACTCCTTCCCCCTCCACGCCCTTATACTTATGTGCATATCTCTAGCTCTTAGTACAGTGCTTTGCAAACAGTAAATGCTCAAAAAATACTTTTGATTGAATTGAATTTTGCTGTTTCCTCCTCCTTTAATTTATTATATTGTCTTTTTCCTAGCCTAGATTGTAAGCTCCTTGAAGACAGGGATAATGTCTGATAACTCTATTGCACTCTCACAGGGGCTTAATACAGTGCCCTGCACAGAATGAACATTTAATAAACATTACTGGTTGACTTGATTGAAGGAAAGATTGAAAGAAATTCTATTTTTCTGAACCTGGGAAGCTGTTTATACATACTATTAATTAACTCTCAAGTGGAAATAAATCTTGTCACTCTCACTATAAAATGGAAAATGATTTTACTAAACTTTCTCTATTTTTGTTATAATTTAGTCAGAGTTAGTCAATATTTTAAACAGTCTAGTGAAGATTATAACAAAAGGATTGGATTCATTTAGACAGGTGAGAAAATTCCATTGTCAGAAGCATTATTGTATTTTGGTGAAAAACACACCCATATTGAATACCATTTCTGACCTTAAAAATAACAATAATAATAATAACAATGATGATGACATTTGTTAAGCACTTACTGTGTCAAGTACTGTTCTAAATATTGGGATAGATACAAAGTAATCAAGTTGCCCCACGTGGGGGTCACAGTCTTAATCCCCATTTAACAGATGAGGTAACTGAGGCACGGAGAAGTGAAGTGACTTGCCCAAAGTCACAGAGCTGATAAATGGTGGAACCGGGATTAGAACCCCTGACCTCTGACTCCCAAGCCCGGGCTCTTTCCACTATACCACACTGCTTCTCCAAATATATACAAGCACTTAGTAGAGCAGTCTGCACACCGTAAGTGTTCAATAAAAAGAGTTGGTAGACATGACTCTTGCACGCTTGTCTTTTCTTGTTTTATGCCGTCGTCATCTTTGAACCATCTCTAGAAACTTACAATCTAGTGGGGGAGATAGACATTAAAATTAATTATAAATAGAGGAAGCAATAGAGTATAAGGATGTATGCATAAGTTCTCCGAGGATGGAGGTGAGGTAGGTATCAAAGACTCAAGTGCCTAGGTGATACTGAATAGAGGGAGAATAGGGTGGGAAGATAAAAGTTTAATCAGGGAAAGCTTCCTGGAGGGGATATGATTTTAGTAAGCCTTTGAAGAATGGGGAGAGTGGTGGCCTGTCAAATATGAAGAGGGAGGTGGTTCCAGAAAAGAGTGAGGATGTGAGCAAGGGGTTTATGGTGAGAGAGAAGAGATCGATGTTCACATAAGTAGGTTGGTGCTAGTGTTGGGTGGGTTGTAGTGGGAGAGACCAAAGTTAGGTATAAGGGAGAGAGCTAACTGAGTGCCTTAAAGCTGATGGTAAGGAGTTTCTCTTTGATAAGGAGATGGATGGACAACCATTGGAGGTTTTTGAGGGTGAGGATACATGCACAGGATCCCTTTTTTTGTAAAAATGACACAGCAAAGTGAAATACAGACTGAACAAGGGAGAGACTGGAGGCAGGGAAGTCACTGAGAAGACTGATGCAGTAGTTAAGGCAAGCTATGACGAATGCTATATACATATCCAATTTTCCCTAATTCCCTGGTGTCAGATTTTGTACAGTTCAATTTTTCACAGAGGCTAGCTTTTTTGCTGAGGGGTTTACAGTCACAAGTAAGCTAAACAATTCTCCATGGACTGTTGGGTCTAAATCTTACTACATTGGAAAATCAGGAAAGAGGCAGAAGGAAAACTTTCTCCTCTGTGGTTTGCATTGGTGAATTGGGTCCTTCTTACCCAGAATAGGAAAGCTGAGTATCATACATTTGCAGTGGAAAGAGCACAGGCTTGGGAGTCAGAGGTCATGGGTTCTAATCCTAGCTCTGCCACTTGTCAGCTGTTTAACCTTGGGCAAGTCACTTAACTTCTCTGTGCCTCACTTACCTCATCTGGAAAATGGGGATGAAGACTGTGAGCTCCACGTGGGACAACCTGATTACCTTGTACCTATCCTAGTGCTTAGAACAGTGCGTGGAATACTAAGCACTTAACAAATGCCATCATTATCATTATTATTATTTCAGGCAATATCTAATGTAATGCACTGTCATGTAAAATTAAGTAAAGGTTGTTTTTTTAATGGATATCTATGGACTTTAACTCAGGCTTCTGAATATCCTTCATTTATCATTCTAAATATAGTGTAAATATTACATTAAAAGTAAATTATAAAGAAGAAAATCTGTATTTAGGTTCAATTTAAAGCAGATATCCATTAATTCTGCACTCTATGAAGTTAATGTGCAAAATGCTCAGAACAGCTGTACTCAAGACCTAGTTCACTGATCCTTGTACAGGAAACTTTTCTAAGGATAGAAATTAGATTTCCCCTTTTAGCCTAACCTAAAACTTGAAATAACCCACAATAATGGGATAAATAAGAATAGACCTATACTATGGCATTCCAATAAAAGAGGACTACTTGCATTTTAAATTGTTAAAGCATAAAAAAACTTAAGAAGTCACCTCGTGGGCTCCACTTCTCTGGATGAAAAAAAAGATTAATTCTCATTAAGTCTGCAATGGTTTAAATATGTTCCTACCTAAAGGCAGAGGAATGAACTAAATAGCTTATCTTCTATAGGGTTCTAGGATCCTAAAGCTCAGGATTGGGTTTAGATAATAAAATATTAAATCACAAGTTCTTTTGTGATGTCCTCATTAGGGCCTGCATAGAAGTAGTTCGGTAATCTTTAACAGCCAAATCCCATTGCTTTATGAGAAACTCCAGCTGGAAAGTTCACTAACTTTTTTTTAAGGAAATATGAAACTTGCCTAGTTAGAGTTTTCTTTCAAAGTGGAGACTTCCATGAATCTTTTCAATCCAGGTTCATGAACTTTTGGACTAACATGGAGCACATTTGGAAGCCGCATTATGCCAGTGTATGAGTTAGAATGAAAACTTCATGGATCTCAGTTTATGCTGAATTTAGCTGTGAACAATGTGGGGGAAGGGGAGAAGTGGTACATTTTGGAACCTAATGAAGTTTGTAGGCTCCCATATGACCTAAATCAAATAAAATTATTTACCTGACCTCCCTCTTTTACTGCCTATGAACTTAACTTGTCAGATTTCACACTCTGCTAACTGCCATTGGTTTGATTGCCTCAGCCTGGTGAATACAAAGACAAGTAGTCTTTGTTGCATCTTTTAATCATACTGTTAAGGGAAAGGACAAAATGTTCAGCAATGATCAATTTACGAATGATGCAAGAACACTGTTTCACAGAAAAATACAGGAATTTGCTGAAGATCATGACACAAACAAATGTCTAATTGCCAATACTGTGCCCTGATTATTTCACAATACTGAACTTTATCCTTGTTTTTCTCAAATGAGATTTGGCACCTGCTAAATCTCTTAAAAATTGTACTAAGAAATAATTAGGACAAATGGGCAATGGAGAAAGAGTAAGCAAAGCCACAAGAAGGAAACAAGTAAACCCTGAAAGAAAGGAATTTTGTGAAAATGTAAAAGATTCTCCTAGGGAGGTGACAAATAACGAAAATAGAATCATAAATTGATTTTTCAGCCATATAACATTCACAGCAGTCAGACTATTATTACAGCATTTACTAAAAGCCTACTAGGCTCTAAGTGCTGGTGGGCTAAATACAAAATAGTAACATCTGACATCCTCTGTTCCCCCATCTCAGGGTCACACTTGGAGAGTTTCCAGTACTCTACCAGTCTCAACCATGGGAGAGAAAGCCAAGCAGAGGCATATCCATTCCATTCCTAGCTTGGGCAGTTGCTAACTAGTAGAAGGCAATCTGCTATAAATCAAACTCACTTGTGCTGGGCAGCAGCGGCATGGGAGAGAGTCGAGGGCAGAGACTCAAATTTACTTCACGGAAGGAAGCAATGGTAAACCACTTCTGTATTTTTACCAAGAAAACTCAATGGATACACTACCAGAATGATTGCAGATGGAGGTGGGATGTTCTGGGAGAGATGTGTCCATGGAGTCGCTATGGGCCGGAGACGACTTGAAGGCATAAGACAAGAAAGTCTCTGTTCCACCTGGGGTGATAAGATGTGGGAGAGTAGGGATCTTATCCCAAATTTACAGATGAGGGAATTGAGGCACAGAGAGATTGTGACTTGCCCAAGTCACTCAGTAGGCCAGTGGCACAATTGGACTAGAAGTTGAGTTTTCTGACTTCCAGTCCTGTGCTCTTTCCTCTAGGCCATGCCTATTGCTAAATTAAAATATGCTTTCCAAACACCAAAAGGTAGTTATGAAGCAGAAGTTACAGAGTATTTAATATTACAAATCTCCATATGATTAATTTCATTCCATTGTGTCACATAATGGAAAAGTTCTGAACCCCATAAATTTAACCAAAGAACACCCTTGCAAGAGAAGAGAGGTTAGTTTAATTCTGACAGGCAAACTTGAAGGCCCTTAATAGTATTCACAGATGTGTAATCAATTGCTTTGTAAAAATAAATAACTGAAATCCAAGACTTCATATTATGACCTGTTTATTACATAATAGCTACCCATCAATCAAATTCTCCTCTGAATTCTAAACTCTTATATTTTACTTCTTGACATGTGAGGGAATTCTTTAAGGATACTTCTTTTATACTTTACAAAATATAAAACAGAAAATAATAGATGCTATTCAAGACAGGATTTAAGACTGATCAGGAGAATGACCCCAGCTTACTTTAGGCAACTGGCCAATGTAGGGTTGTGAAGTCACTGTGCCTCTGTTGTATTGTGCTCTTCCAAATGTTTAGTACAGTGCTCTGCACATAGTAAGCCTTTAATAAATACAAATGATTGATTGATTTAATTGATTGATTCAGTACTCTAAAGCAACGAACTAATATGCTGGGGATGAGTTATAACCTTCGAGCTCATCTTGATTCAGTGGTAAAAGTCATTTAAATGCATCATCCCACTATTCATTTCCTTCTGAGGAATAACAAATATATATACTTATATTGAAAAGTCTATATAAAGAACAAAGAGGTACAAATATGGAATTCCTTAGTCAAAAATGAGATATTAAAAATAAGAGGTTGATATCTACTTTCTTAAACTTCAATATTTAAATGCAAAATAAAAGGAGAAACTGTTCAAGAGAAGCCATGTGACCTAGTGGAAAGTGCACAGACCTGGGAGTCAGAGGACCTGGATTCTAATACTGGCTCCTCCATTTGCCTTGGGCAAGTCATTTAACTTCTCAGTGCCCCAATTGTCTCACCTGTGTCCTCCTTCCTACTTGGACTGTGAGCCCATGAAGGACATGGACTGTGTCCCACCTGATTGACTTATGTGTACTCCAATACTTAGAACTAGTGCTTGACACACAGTAAGAACTTAACAAGTACCATTAAAAAAAAAAAAAAGACGATTATTAATCCGTCTACATTCAGGTTTGGGAGGTATACTCACTCAGCATGAGGTGTTCCGTGCATAACATAAACTGCAGATATTCAGTTCTAAATGAGTCCTGAAGTATGTTCAGTAAACCAGATAATCATCTCTATAGGACTCCAACCCTACTGGAGTGCCTGTGACATTTTTCCTTTCAATCGGAATACTTTCCACACTGGCAGGATACCAAGCTCAATCTACTGAGAATACTAATAAAGCACCTGACTTTTTAGATGGCTGGACCTGCCAACACCTTGAGTTGGCTTCCAATTTGGATCAAAGCCTGGTCTGATAATTTGCCTTCCTAATGAGAGAAAATCATTTCCCCCCATAAACCCTCTAATTCATCATTATGGCCTCTGTGTCAAGGCAAGCTTTTCCTTTCCAGACCATTATTTAGAAAATCTCTGCACCTGGTCCCTTCTCACACTTTCTAGACACATTTACATTTTCCACTTTTTTTTCCGGTAGAAGGTTCTGAAGCATACTGAAGACGCAGCTGTGAAATTTTCAAAACATCTCTAGTTGGTTATTGTTTGACTCCCTTGGAGGGGGCCAACTAGATAATTTGGATTAACTTCCAAAATTACTTTCATTTCTTCTCCAAAGGCCTTGGAAATTGTGCCCTAACATCTCTCAGTTTTGTGCTGAATCGCTTCTTAAAGCTCTGTGGGAGTCTTCGAGTTCTCACATAAGCTAGATGTCCTTGAGCACAAATGTGAAAGAACTGTCTCCCACTTTTTTTCACGAGGTGAACTATTATTGGTCCCTGATTAACCACCCTCCATCATTCTAATCACCTGTTTACTCATGTTTACTTATCTTTTATTGATTTGTCAACTTGTGTCCACTGTTTAAATCCATGATCCTAGTCTTAACTATTAGCTAAATATTCATCAATTTATAATAATGTTGGTATTTGTTAAGCGCTTACTATGTGCCGAGCACTGTTCTAAGCGCTGGGGTAGACATAGGGGAATCAGGTTGTCCCACGTGAGGCTCACAGTCTTAATCCCCATTTTACAGATGAGGGAACTGAGGCACAGAGAAGTTAAGTGACTTGCCCACAGTCACACAGCCGACAAGTGGCAGAGCTGGGATTCGAACTCATGAGCCCTGACTCCAAAGCCTGTGCTCTTTCCACTGAGCCACGCTTTTATGTCCACTGTCTCCCTCGATTGTAACTCCTTCACAAGTAGGATCTTATTTTTTCCCCTTTATATAATAGTAATTGTGGTATTTGTTAAGCACTATGTGCCAAGCACTGTATTAAGCACTGGAGTCGATACAAAATTATCAGGTCCCCCATGGGGGCGTCACAGTCTAAGTAGGAGAAAAAACAGGTATTGAATCCCCAGTTTGCAGATGAAGGAACTGAACCACAGTGAAGTTAAGTGACTTCCCTAAGGTCATACATCAGGTATGTGGCAGAACTGGGTTCGAAACCCAGGTCCTCTGATTCCCAGACCTGTGATCTTTCCACTAGACATGTTTATATGTTCCGCAAGGTCCTGTACCCCCTGCCCACATTAGGTACCCAGGAAATACTTTTAAACTTTTAAAATAATAGTTGTTTCAAAGATTCTGAATGTAATGGATCAGTTCAAATCTGTTTTCAATTAAAATTTCTCACTTTGATAATAGATTTTATTATGCTTTTCTTGAATTGGGCATGGCTGGGATTTAAGTATTGAAATAATAATACCCATGGGGTGAAAAGATGAAACAGAGCTAAGAGAGGAGCAGGAACAGTTTGGAGAATGGGAGAAACAAAGAAATAACAGGGAAATAAGAAGATTGGAAAGCCTGTAGGAAGGGAGAATAGAGGAATAGAAACAAATCAGGAAGGGAGTTGTGACTAGCAGACAAAATCTGATCCATATGCTCAATTAATAAATCAATCAATGGTATTTACTGAGTGCTTGCTGTGTGCAGAGAACTGTATTAGGCACTTGGGACAGTTCAGTAGAGTTGGTAGACACAATTTCTTCCCTCAAAGAGCTTGCAATCTAATGATTTTCTGCTTCATTGGATTCATCACTAAAAGATCCCAAAACATGTGGAATCACTGATTAACCAACAAGGATGGGTTGCAGAATTTTTAAAAACACCCTGTGGGGATGTGGATGGTCTAAAGTGTAAAGTAAGCATTTGAAATTTTTCATTTTATTATAACTTTTTTGTCTCTGAAACAGAGATCTAAATAGAGGGGATCTGGGAGTACAAGGACCCAAATCCTAGTCCCAGCTCTGCCACTGGCCTACTTACTATGTGATTTCAGGAAAGTCACATAACCCCTCTGTGACTCAGTATTCTCATTTTACAGATGAGAAAACTGAGGTACAGAGAGGTTATCTGTAAAATGAAGATAATAAAATCCTTTCCCTACCTTGCAGGAGTGTTGGGAGGTTATAAATGTAAAAGCACATTGGAAAATAAAAACACTCGAGCAATCAATCATATTTATTGAGCACTTACTATGTGCACAGCATTTTGCTAAACACTTGGGAGAGTATAATTCAACAGAATTAGCAGATACGTTCCCTGTCAATCATGAGTTTACAGTTTAGCTCACACTGTATAAAACACTGAATAAAATCTGACTGGGGAGGTGAGGATTAGTAAATGTAGATTTGGGGAGGATTTTGAATGTGAGGAGGGACATGATTGATGGATTGAATAAGGACATGGTTGCATGCAGTAGGGGAGTGTGTGCTTACTAGAGATTAGCCTGGAAGGAGCAGAAAGTGTGAGCTGGGATGTGGCTGGAGAAGAGAGCCGAAAATTGAGGAGAACACTGATGAATGCCATGAGTCCATTGGTTACTATTTTTGTTCGGTGGAAGGCAAGCAGGGAGGTATTGGAGCTTTCTAAGGAGAGGAGTGTTGCATTCTGACTTGAGTAGGAAGATTATCTGGACAGTAATGTATAAGATAGACTGAAGAGGGAAGAGAATGGGGGTAGAGAAGCCTGTAAGAATTAATCCAGTGGCAAATCCTACTTCAAAGATTTGGTGAAGTGAAACAAGACATTCCTCCCTCTTCTCTTCTTCTCTTCATCTCCTCAAAGAGGCCTTCCCAGACTAAGCCCTTTATTTCCCCTAACCACCCTCCCCTCTGCAATGACTTAGCTGTGTACCTCTTAAGCACTTTGAAACACACCCCAGCTTCACAATATTTGTGTAAATATTCTCATACTCTTCTATTTCCCCTATCCCTAATCTATTTTGATCATATCTACCAACTCAGTTATATTTTGCTTTCCCAAGCAGTTAGTAGGGTGCTCTGAAAAATAAGTGCTCAATAAATATCCCCAATCAATTGACTGATCAATTCCCATCTCTTTCCCCTTGCCCCCACTTCCTCCTCGGCACACAAGTGCTCAATAAATACAATTGATTGAATGATTGACTCCCATATCCTTCTCCTTGCCCCCACTTCCTGTTGGGCTTTAGCAGGGAAAGTCCCTCATCTGGGAGGTTCAGTTTCCACCTCCCAGTAGTATAGCAGAAGGAGGAATGAGTTTGATTAGACTTAACCAATCCTGGTTACTGAGCATGTGCTGTGTGCAGAGTATTGTATTAAGTGCTTTGGAGAGTACAATACAATAGAGTTGATAGACAAGATCCCTGCCCACAGGGAACTTACAGACTAGAGGGGGAGACAGATATTAGAATAAATTACAGCTAGGGAAAATAGCAAAGTATAAGGATACATACACAAGTGCTATAGGATTGAGGATGGAGTGAATATCAAGTTCTTAAGGGGTACAGATATGAATGCATAGATGACAGAAGGGACAGAGAATGGAGTGGGTAAATGAGGGATTAGTTGGGAAGGCTTATTGGAGGAGATATAGTTTTAGTACTTAGACATACTTAGTCTTATTTAGACTGTGAGCCCATATGGGACAGGTCTGTATCTGACCAAATTATTTTGTCTCCACCCAGCAGTTAGTACAATGCTTGGCACATAGTATGCACTTAACAATTACCACCATTATTGTTTATTCACTATTGTTATTAGTACTGTGAGATCCTTGAGGGCAGGGAATGTGTCTACCAACTCTGTTAAATTGTACTCTCCCAAGCTCTTTGTACAGTGCTCTGCACACAGTAAGTGCTCAGTGAATACGCTCGATTGATTGATTATTGGACCCCTCCCCACACATAGCTCCTCATTTCTTCTAAACAGTGAAAGCACATTTCAGTCAGCACCACTGTAGCACTAACGTGGCAAAGCTGGTAATGTAACCGAGTGCAACCCCAGAGACTTAATGAACCTTGTGGGCCCAGGTATATTTAGCTGGGGCTCCTAAATCCTGTCTTGCTGAATTCAGCTGCAAAACCTGTGTGCATGTGCAGAGCGGTCCTCTTTCCAGTGTCACTTTTACTAACAAGCCCAGAGAAGTCAGTCCCTGCCCCATTCCAGACTGAATGAATCTGATTCTTTTACCTTTTTGCTCAACAGCTGCCCCTTGCCATCTTATTTGTAATTCTCTGTATCTGTACCTTCTAGCTCTGCTTGCTATATCTTTGCTGAAGTGTAGTGATCAGAATTTTATGTAGTAATCCAGGTGTCAACAGACCATAGTTCTAAATAATAGTCACCTATGTTTTTGTTAACAAGGTCATATGTATGCTGTTCCTCTTTTTAAACCATTCTTAGTGCAAACTGTAAAGCTAGATTTTTGGTCTTTCCACATCAGTTATCCTCAGTAGTCTTTATATCTTTGCTGCCCTCCTCTGGAATTTTTATATCACCTTGAACTACTTTCCTGGATGTGCTATATGGATATGCTACTGTCTGTCTTCATTGCTAAATCATATTCACTTCTTTCATAATACACCTGCACTCTTTGGGGATTTGCCTTAAGTGCAAATGCTAACTTGCTAGATTATTAGTTATTAGTTTGGATGAATCAAATTTCAGTTTTGAGACCGGAAGAACTGCCTTTTTTGTCAAGTGATACTGGAAAAAAAAACAGTTGTCAAGTTGTGCTTTTTCAGCTAATTCATGCATTTATTCAATCATATTTATTGAGCACTTATCATGTGCAGAACACTGTACTAAGTGCTTAGAAAGTACAATTTGGAAACAAATAGAGACAATCCCTACCCATAAAATTTATAAGAAACAAACCCAATACCTGTTAAATATATACCATATAAAATACCACTGATACAAGGAAAGCTAAAGAGGTATAAAAATTCATAAAGTATGCTAGTGTATTCTTTAGGAGGCTGATAGAGTGCAGTGCCAATTCAGCACTGAGAGTCAAACCAAAAGAGAAGATCTACATAATAATAATAATAATGATGATGGTATTAGTCAAGCCCTTAGTATGTGCCAAGCACTGTTCTAAGCACTGGGGTAGATACACGGTAATCAGGTTGTCACGCATGGGGCTCACAGTCTTAATCCCCATTTTACAGATGAGGTAACTGAGGGACAGAGAAGATAAGTGACTTGTCCAAAGTTACACAGCAAACAAGTGGCGAGCCGGGATTAGAACCTGTGAACGCTGACTCCCAAGCCGGTGCTCTTTCCATGGTTTTAGTGGAAAAACCATAGCTTTACAAGTCAGAAGACCTGAATTCTAATCCTGACTCTGCCATTTACCTGCTGTGTGACTTTGGGCAAGTCACTTCGATTCTCTGTGCCTCAGTTTCTTCATTGGTAAAATAGAGATTAAATGCCTGTTTTTCCTCCCCTTTAGACCGTGACTTCTCCCACATGGGATGGAGGTTGTATCTGACCTGATTATCTTGTATCTACCCCAGTGCTTAGAATAGTGCTTGGCACACAGTAAATGCTTAACTAGTACCACAGTTATTATCTGCAGAATAATTGTATTGTTCAACCTTTGTAGCTGAGAAACTTGGACTAGTCATACACATTGCATATGACTTCTAGAGTCGTTCCATCAATAATATCTACATGCCATACTTACCATCAGATGGCAAGGGAGGATCACAATGAGGTCTTAGAGCAAGCACAGTGAGAGCATGAACTAAATGCCAAATGCCAAAATGGGATCATGGTAAACAGGGTAGACAGAAGAAATGCTTTATATACATACTGAAGCAAAACCTCAACTAGGGAGGCCTAACTTTGAACTGCAGCAGAAGACAGATTGGCACAGTGAACAATATTTCAAAATGGGACATCTCTATAGAACTCTAGATCTCTAGATCAAGAAGATGATGATATAAAGGAGAAACTAAAACATCAACTTGGCACTCTATGTAAAAATAATAATAACAATAATAATAACAATAATTTTATTATTTGTTGAAAACTTCCTACTGTGTGCCAAGCCAGGTAAATACAAACAGACCAGATGCAGCCCCTTTCCCACACGGGATACTCAGTCTAAAAAGGAGGTTGAACAGGCACTGGGTCCCCATTTTACAGATGAGGAAACAGGTATAAGAGAAGTTAAGTGACTTGCCTAGGGTTATACAACCGGAAGTGGCAAAGCTGAATTAGAACTCAGGTCCCCGACTCTCTTTCTATTAGGCCATGCTGCTTCTCTGTTGAATGCAACAGTGCAACGTTCATTGAATGAACACTGGATGAAAGTGGTGCCTTATCACACTCATTCACCAACACACACAGCCATAAAACTTCAAAAAGTTGTACTGTAATTGTACCACCCAAATATGTTGCAAAATTTAAATATTGTTTTTTTATTCATAGCCATGTTGAATTTATTAATAATAATAAAAATTGTGATATTTGTTAAGCGCTTACTATTTCCCAAGCACTGTACTAAGCACCAGAGTAGATACAAGCTACTCAGACTGGACACAGTCCCTGTCCCACATAGGGCTCTCAGTCTTAATCCCCGTTTTACAGATAAGGAACTGAGGCACAGAGAAGTTGAGTGACTTGCCCAAGGTCACACAGAAGTCAAATGGGGGAGCCGGGATTAGAACCCAGGTCCTTCTGACTTCCAGGACCATGCTCTCTCCACTAGGCCATGCTGTTTCTCCACATCCTCCTCATTTTTATGCAAATGCTTGCTTTATTATCATTACTTATAGCATATGCTAAGCTCTTTCTTTGTTCAAAGCACTCTACTTAGTGCTGGGGAAAGGTACAAGGATAACAATTCCAACAAAGTCCCTTACCTGCAATGTGTGATAGGAGAAATCCAGGATGACTTCTCCCACTTTAAATTCACTCTCACTTGGTACAATTCTGCTTTCTTTTCTCCATCATCGACTCCAATGCTCACTGCTCTCACTAATGATTCTAGACCTTTAACTCCCTCCTGAAACCCCCAGTGTCCCCACCTACCCCATCTCTTGCCTCTCATGACCTTGCCAACTACTTTGTAGTGCCTGCTGTTAAAATTTGTGGCATGATATGTTTATGTTTCCCAACTTCTGTAGAGTTGATTCAACTGTAGATATAACCAGCTGGTTTCTCTCTACTCTACTGAACAGTCACACTGGAAAAAAATGTGCAAAACATGAATATTGCATGCACGAATGCTGAATATAAATTGGCAGAGGAGTAGTTAGAGAATTGTTCCAGATTCGCTGAATTAGCTGAAGTATGCCTGCCTGGCCACTTCTCATGGTACAACTCCCAACTCCAATCTTCTGCACTGAACTGGAGCACTTATGCTGTGATTTTCTTCATAATGGTCCCTTAACTGAACATATCATTATCACTTCTAATTCTTTCTCCTTCCAGTCCATGCCTATTGCCCCATGATGTTCTCAAAATGGAACAGTGGTAAAGATTCTTATCAATGTGTTTAAGAGCCTGATAGAAGCTATCAACCTCTTGACACACTATAACAATCTAATACACTTTTATATCTCAGCAGAATCTGTGATCGGCTCAGAAATTACATTTGAAGGCAAATATTACATCCAGTGATCTCCTTTAAAATGGGCAGCAGTTGGATATTTTGATAACTCTTCTCTCCCTCCTTCAATTTCCAGGATTTTCCGTGGATGACACTCAGTAGGCTATGACCAAGAACAAGCAAGCTTCACTCAATACATCTGTTGAAAGAGGATTCCAGAACATTGGGATCTTCTTCTTTGGAAAGAGAATAACATTTCAAGGCTTTGAACAACTTGAATACTCTTTCCACCTAATGTACTTAAGAAATCAATCAATAAATCAATCAATTGTATTTATTGAGCACTTACTGTGTGCAGAGCTCCATACTAAGAGGGAGAGGATACCATAACAGAGTTGATAGACAAGTTTCTTGCTCATAACAAGCTTACAGTCTAGAAGGAATCAAGCATTTGATAATTATGGTATTCATTTGATAAAAATGATATTTACGAAGAGCAACACAGATATGGTATTTAGGAGGAAATGAAGGCCCAGAGAGGTTATATGACTGGCCCAAGTTCTCCCAGTTTCCAGACTTTTTCAGGCTATCGAGCAGCATCACTCCTACTCCACTGATTGCTTGAGAGTACTCCGTTCTACTGTCTTTTCAGATTCTAAAATTTCTAGTAAATTTTCATGTGGTAGAACAAACTCAATGGCCATTTTTGAAAAGCTATTAACCCCACTCACTGTTAATCTTATTGTCAGAGACATAACTGACTCCTCGTCCCATGCAATAAAGAAGTAATAGTAGTTATTGTCCTTCATTGGAATTCACTTGTACAAGGGATTTTGAATATTCTAGCACAGAAAATAATATAATAAATACTTATATACGGCAACTTGTCATACAGTATTTGAATTTCTGCCATTCACAGTGATAAAAAGCATCTCCATAGCTTACATCCAGCTTTAATAAATCAATTAATCTATGGTATTTATTGAGTGCTTAATGTGTGCAGTGCACTGTACTAAGTGCTTGGGAGAGTACAATAGAACAAACTTGGTAGACATTCCATCATCCTCTAGACTGTAAGCACAATGTGGGCAGGGAACATGTCTATCAAAATCAGCGCTTAGAACAGTGCTTGGCACTTAGTAAGCACTTAACAAATATCATTAAAAAAATTCTGTTTTATGTCTATTCTCCATTCATTCATTCAATCATATTTATTAAGTGCTTACTGTGTGCAGAGCACTGTACTAAGCGCTTGGGAGAGTACAATATAACAGACACATTCCCTGCCCAGAATGATATTACAATCTAGAGGGGAGGAGACAGACATGAATACAAATAAATAAAATTACAGATATGTACATCAGTGCTTTGGGGCTGGAAGGGAGAGAGCAAAGGGAGAAAGCCAGGGTGATGCAGAAGGGAGTGGCAGATGAGGAAAGATGGGGCTTAGTCTGGGAAGGTCTCTTAGAGGAGATGTGCCTTCAATAAGGCTTCGAAGTGGGGAGAGTAATTGTCGGATTTGAGGAGGGAGGGCGTTCCAGACCAGAGGCAGGAGATGGGCTAGGGGTTGGCGGCAAGACAGGCAAGATCGAGGCATGGTGAGAAGGTTAGCACTAGAGGAGTGAAGTGTGCGGGTTGGTTGTAGAAATAGAAAAGCAAGGTGAGGTAGGAGGGGGCAAGGTGGTAGAGTGTTTTAAAGCTAATGATGAAGAGTTTTTGTTTGATGCAGAGGTGGATGGGCAACCACTGGAGTTTTTTGAGGAGCAGGGTGACATTTCCTGAATGTTTTTGTATTACAGCACTCTATACTCAGTAAGCACTCAATAAATATGATTAATCGATTGATTCTCTGCCCTCAAGGAGTTTACAGTCTAGAGGGGGAGACAGGTATTAATATAAATAAATTAGAGATATATACACAAATGTTGTGGGGCTAAGGGCAGGGAGAATTTCAAGTGCTTAAAATGTTTTAACAGGCTATTTCCCTTTCCTTAACAAAATTCCACTCTGGTATAGCCATTGATAATAATAATAATAATAATGTTGGTATTTGTTAAGCGCTTACTATGTGCACAGCACTGTTCTAAGCGCTGGGGTAAACACAGGGGAATCAGGTTGTCCCATGTGGGGCTCACAGTCTTAATCCCCATTTTATAGATGAGGGAACTGAGGCACAGAGAAGTTAAGTGACTTGCCCACAGTCACACAGCTGACAAGTGGCAGAGGTAGGATTCGAACTCATGAGCCCTGACTCCAAAGCCCGTGCTCTTTCCACTGCGCCACGCTGCTTCTCTAATATACCTTGATATACCTTGTGGGACGGGGCTGGGTCTAAATTGCTTCTATTGGATGTACTCCAGTGTTGGCATATAGTAAGAGCTTAATAAATGCCATAGTTACTATGGCAATAACAATAAATTTTGCACAATGTGCATCTAGCTGGAAGTGCACATTTTACTCTCCCAAGCGCTCTGCACACAATAAGCACTCCATAAAGATGACTGATTGAGGTGTAAATTAAGCAAAGTCCTACTAATAGGGGATACCACTACCTTTTCTTATGTAAATATTTTGTGCAAGGAGGAGTCCCAGTATTATTCATTTGCCTGCTGAAGAGGTAGCATCAGCAGCATTCAGCGTCATCATGGCTGACCTTATTTAGAAATGCTCTGCTCACTGCATATATAATGATGTGAATTTTCCTGTTTCTTTCTAACTGGACATTATTGAGATCTGGCTCTGATCTGAGTTCTGGCTTTAGCTCTGAATTCACTGGATTTTACAAGTTGTTCGTATTACCATTTTAATATAGTTTGAAATTCTGAAAACATGCTGAAAACACTTGGATGAAGGCCTATGTCATATGTGCTTTTCATCTATTGTTTTTAAAGAGTTTAAATATACACTATCCTGGCTCACGTAGCTTTCCTGGATATCTATTGGCTAAGGACCCATTTCCAATAAGATTCCAATGAGCGGGCCGGTGTTGGGTTGGGAGGACACAACCCTCCTTTTGCTCAGTCCTCAGGCACCCACGTGTAAAGGGCCACCTTTCCCTCAGAAGTGATTCTGGGAAGTAATAATAATAATAATTTTGGTATTTAAGTGCTTAATATGTGTCAGGCACTGTGCTATGCGTTGGGGTGGATACCAGCAAATCAGGTTGGCCATAGTCCCTGTCCCAGGTGGGGTGCACAGTCTCAAAAGAGGGGTTGGAGGGCACGGCTTCCCTTCCCCTGGAGCAATCCTAGATCCCTTCCCAAGTGGGAGACTGGTGGAGACCCTCCCCTTGACTAGTTTTTGTCCCCTGCTTCCTAACCGTTTTATGTTCAAAGTCATTTTACAACATTCCCAATGACTCTAACAAATAACTTTTCTTGGGGGCAGGAGTAAAAAAAAAAAATCCCTCCCTCTAGACTGTGAGCTTGTTGTAGACAGGGATTGTCTCTCTTTATTGCTGTATTGTGCTTTTCCAAGTGCTTAGTACAGTGCTTTGCACAAAGCAAGCTCTCAATAAATACGATCGAATGAATGAGATAAGCCTCTTTTATCCAGGGGCAGCTCCTCAGGGTCCTTCAAGTGGGAGAACAGCGGAAGAGTCAAGATCCCTTCTGTGAGTTTCTCTCTCCTCTCCTAAAGAGGAACTGATATCCTCCCTTGTTACTGTCAATAAAAAACAATTCATGCTTAATGAATAAATTTCTTCTTTACACTAAAATTCAATTTTCCTCTTCATCTCTCTCTCTTTTTTATGGAATTTATTAAGTGCTTATTACGTGGCAGGCACTGTACTAAGCACTGGGATAGATTGCATGAGGAAGGGATCGTCGACCCTACGGGCCCCCTACTACATGCCAAAGAAGGGGGACAGAGACTCACCAAGGAGATAATAGAGTGTTCACAATCCCCCATCAACAACTAATTATTTGAAAGCATGGCAGACAACTCCGCAGGATTCTAAGAGAAAGGTGGCTGAGTCGCCCCCTACTAGAGTTTCTTTCTCTTCTGCCCTAGCACACCGTATGCCTTCACTACCCTCCCCCTGATCCCCGGCGCTTTAATTTCAGGGATGAAATTATAGTATCTAGGAAAGTTTACCTCAATTTTGGTCCATTTCTATTGTTGAATATTATGTTTACTGGATGTACCCATTTTTCTACTATAAATTTACTTCTGGTTTTCTAAGGTCCTCACTGAGATTAATGCTCTGTTATGAGAAGTATTACTTCTATTTAATGAAGTTATCACATGTAGCAAGAACCATTTGAGTACAATAATAGAACATAATGCTGACTGATTCAAATGCTTTGTGTGTACGTAAGTAAAGCTAATGATCTCAAGAACTCCACCAATACCTGTTCTCCCTCCCACTTAAAGTGTGAGCCTCACATGGGACAGCAATCGAATCTTTCCTGATTAGTCTGTATCTGCCCCATCACTTAGTGCTTGGCACATAGTGAATGACAAGTACCATAAAAGAAGTGAGGTCTCAATCTTCTTCCGTTACACTCTCCCATCGTTCCCACTCACATCTGACCAAAAAAGGGAATTTGAAACAATTGGAAGGAAAGGCGAGCCCACTGGAGCAATGCCCTAAGAGTTGAAAGTTTATGACTAAAGAACAAACTAGGGCATCTTGCATGGCAGACAACTCAGCTGGATTCTTTCTAATGTCCTGCTATCAAGGGTGATGGAAACTGCACTTGAGACAGTTTCAATCCGCTACTTTTTTCAGCCTAGATACTTCTTCCCTCCACAAATGCCCCTTCCCCATGTTGCCCATTGGAGCCTAACAGTGCACTCTAATAGAATCATTACGGGACATACGCTTATTGAGTCTGCCCCACGCTGACTGCTCAGCTGAAACTGCTCAGACAGGATCATATTCAAGCTCTGGGGCAGAGACTCGGCCTTTAGATGTGAAGGGAGAGCACTTCTGCTCCCCACTTGAAAACATTCTGGGGACCCACAGCACATGCACATGTCCCTTAAATTGCTAGGGTGAATCAGCCATATTCTAGCAAATAAACTGGTTCAAAGTGATCTGCCTCTGAAAGTAATTGCTATTGATCATCTCAAATGATGGGGCAATGGTTATTTGGGGATTTTATTTCATTTCATTTCAAATTTCAAAATGATAGACCTGATGCTTCATTTTAAAAGAATTCTATTCTTGAAATTTTCAAAAGCACAGAGTGATTGAATTTATGATTCATCTGAGTTTGTCTCTGGGAGAAAATTGCCAAGGTGCAAAGATATTGGAAAGCATGAAAATAGGTAGCACAGTGAGAAAAATATTTTTAACAGCCAAAACGTTCATTTTTAGCATGAAATGACATCTGGGCATCCACAAATCAGAATCAGGGAGTACATTAGAATTAGCTGTCTTTCTCACTGGTGTTAAAACAATATTTTCTCAATTGTTCTTTGATTCTAGGGAATTGTATCAATTTCTCATCACTAAATAAAAAGCAATATTTCCTAACAAAAGCAGTAGTAGTAATAGTATTTATTAAGCATTTACTGTGTGCAGAGAATGGTACTAAGCACTAATAATAATAATAATAATGTTGGTATTTGTTAAGCGCTTACTATGTGCTGAGCACTGTTCTAAGCGCTGGGGTAGACATAGGGGAATCAGGTTGTCCCACGTGGGGCTCACAGTCTTAATCCCCATTTTACAGATGAGGGAACTGAGGCACAGAGAAGTTAAGTGACTTGCCCACAGTCACACAGCCGACATGTGGCAGAGCTGGGATTCGAACTCACGAGCTCTGACTCCAAAGCCCGTGCTCTTTCCACTGAGCCACGCTACACTAGGAAAGAGTACACAGGTGGAAACTGAAGCATATACGTTGCCTACTTTACACTCTGTTCATCACACCAGGGAAAATTTGCCAAGCACCCCTTCATTCTGCCTGGTTGCATTAACAAACCATGCCTCCAATGACAAAAGGCTTAGCTTTCTTTTTCTAAGATTAAAATGGACAGTACTGTTTTCTCAGCCTCCAAACTTGTAAAAAGAAAACCATCATGAGGCTGCATGTCAAACTGTAAGATGAATGTGCTCAGGGAGAAGAGGTAGTTGTTACCTTTTCTGAACAAGCGTTTGCACATTTGCCAACTCACAGGATGGGCAGGGATGAGAGAATGCACATCATGTTGCCCGAGCCACTAACATTATCATCAATTCCTTTGCACTAGTTCTTGATCCTGAAGTCAGTATAAGAGCTCAGTACAGTGCTTTGCACACAGCAAGTGCTCAATAAATACGATTGAATGAAAGAAGGCTCACCCGTCTTTCCTGACCCTAAGAATAATTATGATGGTATCCATTCTTCGCTTACTCCATGCCAAGCACCATACTAAACGCTGGGCTAGATCCAGTACAATCATATCGGATGAAGTTCCTGTCCCACATAAGACTCAACAAGGAGACTCCCAAAATCTTACCCTGCCTGTGAATCAGATATCAAATTAAATAAATGAGATACTTCATAGTGTTAAGGCCACATGCATTTCTCAATATCCTGTAAAATGTCTTTATAATAAGATCAGGATTGCCAACAGTCCATAAATTTACAGAACTGTGCCCTTTGGCAAAGGGGCTGGAGCAGTGGCACCAGAATGGTCAACCATCTATAAATTCATGGATAGTCTGTAAAAATGAGCTAATATTGGCCATGTCCATAAAGACCATGAAAATATTTTGACATCTGTAAATACTGAGGTGGCGGCAGGCTCCGGGGCCCATTCGGCAGCAGCTGTGACAGGCACAGCTGCATAAATTTGCAGACAGTTAGGAACCTCAAATAAGCTCTAAATGCTTCTGTATTGCAAAGTCTCTCCATTTTGTGAATTGTCATTTGAGTTTTTCCACTGAGAAAACTAGGAGTTTTAGTATTGTTTATGTGTGCGTGTGCGTGTGTGTTTGTTTTCATATGTGGACTTATCCTTAATCAAAATTTCCTCCACACAAATGAGATGCCTACTATTCACATAATGATGGAGTCAATCAAAGATCTTCACTACATGAGAGAGATTTCAAAACAAATAAAGAAGAGTAGAAAATTAAAAAATAAGGACTATCAACTGTATATACTTTCTAAGCACTAAGGACATTTGGAGTTTCAATCTATTCTAGTAAAACTCCATTGCTATTTTAAGGGCAAAAGTGAAACCTGATGTATAAAAGAGTGTGCCCTTTAATTGGCTCTTTGAATATTTTAACTCAAGGATTCATAGGATACATAGACTATTAGTTCAAATACATAACCATTCAAAGGTAGTTGAGAAAGAGCATGGTCTATTAGAAAAATCACAGAAGTGGTCTTTCCCTGCTCTGCCACTTGTCTGCTGTGTGTCCTTGAACAAGTCACTTAACTTCTCAGTGCCTCGGTTTCTGTAATATCGGGATTCAAAAGCTGTTCACTCTCCCGCTTAGACTGTGAGCCCCCTATGGGACCAGAACGGTGTTGGATCTGATTGAACTGTACCTACTCCAACACTGTGTACAGTGCTTGGCACATACCAAGCACTAAACAAATATCACAATTATTATTAAGTTGACTTGAACCACAGGGAAACTTGAACCACTTTCTCGGTTCATCCAAAGTTGCCCCATTCCTACCTTACCTCACTGATAATAACTAATAATTATTGTAACGATCATGTTATTTTTTAAGTGCTTACTTTGTGTCAAGTACTATTCTAATTGCTGGGTTAGATACAAATTAATCCGGTTAGGCAGAATCCCCATCCCATGTGGGGCTCACGGTCTATGTAAAAGGGAGAACAGTATTGGATCCCATTTTTCAGATAAAGAAACTGCGGCACAGAAAAGTTAAGTGACTTACCAAACAGCAAGTCACACAGCAGTCAAGTGTTGAAGTCAGGATTAGAACCCAGGTCCTCTAACCTCCAGGCCTGTACTCTTTTCTAGGCCACACTGCTCCTCCAGCAGGTCTACTAGAATCCAAACCAACATATTTCACTCTTTCATTCATTCATTCAATCGAGTGAGCACTTATTGTGTGCAGAGTACTGTATTAAGTGCTTGGGAAGTACAATTCAGCAACAAATAGAGACGATATCTCAGTACCTCCATTTCATCTATCCCACTGCTCATCTCCTGCCTCGTCCTGGAACTCCCTCTCCCTTCATGGTCGACAGTCCACCACTCTACCAAGCTTCAGAGACCTCCTAAAATCACATCTCTTCCAAAATGCCTAACCCTACTAAGCTCTTTTCCCCCTATACTTGCACTACCTTCTGTTGTCTCTGCACTTGGATCTGTACCCATTCATTCATTCATTCAGTTGTATTTATTGAGCACTTCCTGAGTGCAAAACACTGTACTAAGCTCTTGGGAGAGTACAATATAACAATAAACAGATATGTTCACTGCCCACAACAATCTTACAGTCTAAGCACTTGATAGTCATTAAGCTAGATGGTCAACCCACCCTCAGCCCCAAAGCACTTATATATATATTCTTGTACCCTGCCATTCCTCTGTCATAATGTATTTCAATGTCTTTCTCCCCATCTAGACTGTAAGCTCCTTGTGGATGGGGAACATGCCTACTAACTCTGTTATATTGTACTCTTCCCAGTGCTTAGTAATTATTATTATTATTATTATCATTATGGTACTTGTTAAGCCCTTACTACATGCCAAGGATTGTTCTAAGGTCACACAGCAGACATGTGGCGGAGCTAGGATTAGAACCCAGATCTTTTTAACTCCCAGACCCATGCTCTTTCCACTTAACCACACTTTGCACACAGTAAGCACTCAAGAAGTACCACTGACTGATTGTTTTATTGATTGATTCTACGAATACCAACTTGGAAGCAGAAACTGATGATACTACGAGATCATTTTTATTTTTGTCTTCAGGCAAAAAATTGTTTTCTGGTTCACTTTTTCTTTTGTGTAATTTCAGAACAAAGAGTCCAATTTTGGAGAATCCTAATGAATAGAAGTAAGGGGTGATGGATAGCATTTGGAGATGAATTTTGGTCAAGATGGCCAGCCCAGGCAGAAGTCTCCTCACTATATAGACATCCAGAATTTAGGGCAAAACCCCCCAGGTTTTATGAGATGTTCAGAGCATCAGGGAATTACGTCTTTAATGTCAAATTAGTCATAAGGCATGAGAAAGAAAGAATGGCCCTCAAAGTATTATTGAAAATCAAAAGAATCAAAAGACATCATAACGAAAGAGTACAACTCTAAAATAATGCTTAACTACCTTACTCCTTGTGGAAGTACTTGCTTGGTCTTTGGCAACTCCTGCGGGTTGTAGACGTAACAGCTCCATCCAGGTTTCAGACATTCTATTTATAGTAGGGAAGCAAAAAGGTGAGTTCCCTGACTCTTCATCCCAACTAAATTAATGGTAGAAATCATAACTTCAGGATTCCTAACTCATTAGTCAAATCGGAGAACTATAGAAACTGAAAATCCAGATAAGCAGTAGGGAGTTGGCCTATCAAAAGAAAAGGTCTGAAATTAAGGGGAGAGTTAGATTTCCCTAGCAAAAGTATCTTAGGTCAAGAGCCATCTATTTATAGTCATCATCATCAATGATATTTACTAAGTGCTTCCTATTTGCAGAGCACTGTACTAAGTACTTGGGAGAGTACAGTATAACAGAATTGGTAGACACATTACCTGCCCACAAGGAGCTTACAGTCTAGAGGGGGAGACAGACATTACTATAAATAAATAAATTATGGATATGTGTAATAGGTGCTGTGGGGCTGAGAGAGGGGAGAATAAAGGGTGCAAATCAAGTGCGACAGCGATGCGGAAGGGAGTGGGAGAAAAGGAAATGAGGGCTGCTTAGTCAGCTGCTTAATAAGGTTTCAAAGTTGGGGAGCGTGATCCATCGGATACAAAGAGGAAGGGCGTTCCTGGACAGAGGAGTTCATGGGTGAGAGTTGAGTGGCGAGATTGATGAGATTGAGGTTCATTGAGTAGGTTGGCAATAGATGGAGGAGTGAAGTGTGCAAGCTGGGTTTCAGTAGAAGAGCAGGGAGGTAAAGTAGGAGGAGGCAAGGCAATTGAGTCTTTTAAAGACAATGGTAAGGAGTTTCTGTTTTAAGTGGAGGTGGATGGGCAACCACTGGAGGTTTTTGAAGAGTGGGGAAAGGTACACTGAAAGGTTCTGTAGAAAAATGATCTGGACAACAGAATGAAATATGAACTGGAGTGTGGAGAGACAGGAGGCAGGGAGGTCAATGAGGAGGCTGATGCAGTAATCAAGGCAGGATAGGAGCAGCGTGGCTTAGTGGAAAAAGCCTGGGCTTGGGAGTCAGAGGTCATGGTCAAATCTTGCCTCCACCACTTGTCTGCTGTGTGACCTTGAACAAGTCACTTAACTTCTCTGTGCCTCAGTTACCTAATCTGCAAAATGGGGATTAAGACTGTGAGCCCCATGTGGGACAACCTGATTACCTTGTATCTACCCCAGTGCTTAGAACAGTGCTTAGCACAAAGAAAGTGCTTAACAAGTACCATTATTATTATCATTATTATTATTATTGTTATTATAAGGGCTTGGATTATCATGGTAGCAATCTGGATGGAGAGGAAAGGGCATATTGTAGCGATGTTGTGAAGATTGAACTGACAAGATTTGGTGACAGATTGAATATGTAGAAAAAGGTAAGAAGGGTTAAACACCACAAGCATGAGGCAATGACAGTGTGTATGTGTGTGTGTGTGTGTGAGTGAGAGAGAGAGAGAGAGAAGGGGTGTTTGGAATTGTGAATCTGTCTATTTATACTAAAAACTGACCTTCAGCTTTTTAATTATAAAAACATCTGACACCATAGCTATCTCTGTCATCCTGTTGGGGTTGTTTAAAGTAGAACAGAATCAGTTAAGGATATGATGTGTGTGGAAGCTGATGCCAAAGAATGTTTAGCCAGCATAATTTATTTTACACATGCTTTATTGTCCAAAGGCTGATTTCAATTTGGCCCAAAGAGCTGTGACTTCCACTCCCCAAGAATTACAAATTTGGATTCTCAGATGGTTTGTTGCCCATTATAGGTGACGTTGCCATTCTTTTCCCAGTCCAACCCTAAAATATTTTTCTCCTTGAAATGTTTTAGTAGAGTATATGCTGTGCTTGGAGACTGTGAGACAAATTAAACCTTAAACTCTTTTAAAAAAATAAACCGTGCGCTATAAATACTGTTGCTGAAGTGGTGTCCGCCTTTTCAGCCAAGACCATAAAATCCAACTCGAAGAACTGAGATTTCAATCATATTTAGTTATGCCAAAAAAACTAAGTGCATTTCAAATGCCTCAGTGTAATTTAATTGTGAAAAAAGCAACACAGAGTGGAATTGAGTTTTAGCCGAGGTATTATTTGGTCCATCTGGGCTATTTGGGAAGCCGTTTGTCAAAGGTACCAAATATATCTGGCTGAATTCTGTGATGTGAAATTGCCGCCTGTTTTTCCCATAAAACAATTGTTTGGGTTTTCCTCTTTGGGGGCCAACCTTTAGAGCTAGACTAGGCGCCACATGTGCCAAGATGTCTGCTTCATCAGAATTCACAGTGAGAAGCTTTCTCTGATGAAAGATCATCATTACATTTAGAGAAGCAGCATGGTACAGTGGAAAGAGCACAGGCTTGGGAGTCAGAGTTTATGGGTTCGAATCCTGGCTCCGCCACTTGCCATTTGTGTGACTTTGGGCAAGTCACTTAACTTCTCTGTGCCTCAGTTACCTCATCTGTAAAATGGGGATCAAAACTGTGAGCCCCACGTGGGACAACCTGATTACCTTGTATCCCCCAGCACTTAGAACAGTGCTTTGCACATAGTAAGTGCTTAACAAATAACAAATAACACCATTTTTAAATATTGTCAGATGTCCTGATGTGTGATATACATCTCTCTGATGACCTCATGTTCAGACTAATATTGAATGGGCCTTTTATTTCCTCTAAATAAAATACACCAAACCTTTATCACTACAGAATATTATTTAGTCTGTAATCAAACAGTGTTGAGGTGACGGTAAAGGCTATTAGAAAGATTTTTGTCTTTTAGGAGGCTTCAAATGAAATGCGGGTGCTTAGGCCAACTGAAAAGCTTGGAACAGGACGGGGAGGGAGAAAACCCGAAATACAATCAGTCAGGCAATCTAGCTGATGGTAGGACTCCCAGGATGTGCTGAGAGATGAAAAGTAAGCACGTTTTTTGTGTTCTATGTGAGTTAGGGAGCAGAGATTCCAGAGGGTGTGGCTTGAACAAGGTGGGGTTCTCAGAAAAATGGGGCTCCCAGAGGAAAGAATGGCAGAGTAGGGCAACAGTGACCCTGGTAGTGGCAATGGGAGGGGGAGAGGACTGAATTGTCTGCCTTTTCTCTACCCTCACCTGCTGCTTCCCTGAACTGAGCTTCCCAAAGCTGCTGCTGTCACAACTGTCCCTAAAACCTCTGGAGCCCCCCAAAAGAGTTCAAGGTTTCCTTCCAGGTTTTCCAGGTGTTTTGGGGGAGGAAAGAACAGTTGGGCAAATTTTTGGATTTTCTGACAAACTGGGAGCTGTCTGGTCACATTAGAGATAGTCCAAGTTGTCTATTATACTCAAGGAAGATGCCACTGAAGATGAAGTTCATCTATGAATGCATATGTGACTGAAAAGGCCAAGGAGGAATACACAGCCCTGAATAAAATGTGCACACAAAAAATTAGATCCTTTGCTGCATTGCTGTGTTTGTTGTTTGCAGCATCTGGTACTGTTTTTCACCTCAGTTATCACAGTTTATCCTCCAAACAGTCCTGTGAGGTAGGAATAGGTAGGTATTATCATCTCCATCTTAAAGATGATGGAACTGAAGGAAAGGAAGTTAGGAGACTTGCCTAAAATCATGTGGCAGAGCTGGGAATAAATCCCAAATTTCCTGATTCCCAAGACTTCCCAACTTTTTTTTTAGATTTCTCATTGTTTAGTAATGCCTAGCTGATTCTTCCTTTACAATCATTTGCATGTCTTCTTTGGTGTGAGATCACTTGGTGGATCTGCAAGACCCACAGTCTAATCACTAGCAAACATTGCACCGATACCAAGCAGGCCAACGTTTGGTAAATCTTCACCTCTGTATAGCAGAAAGAGGATGTCGGACGACAAAAATGGAAATTTGCCAAATAAAGTGATCATTGTTCTTAGTGTCTTCCATATCTCAAAAGAGCCACTAAAAAATTGTGAGATATCCACCATTACATTAAACTATAAGCAGAAGCTCAAAATGCATGTTGCCTTGGTCTTAAATTAGTTGTGTTATTTATGAAACTCTTATTAAGTGCTAAACATTGTGCTAAGTGCTTGGATAGATTGACAGTGATCAGGCTGCATATGATATGACCTGGTACATTAGTCTCTATAGGTTATAGATCTTATAGATCTATAGGTTTAGTCCCATGAGGGACAGGGACTATGTCTAATTCCCACCTGTGTATTCTCTCCTCCTGCTTAGTACAGTGCTCTGCACACAGTAAGTGCTTCATAAATACTAGTACTACTACTAATAAACTTTCCAATTTTGGTCCAAGTGAAACCTTTGGACTGGTGAGATTTCTGTGGGAGATGGAGAGCCCTAGAGCATAATGGGAGCCACCATTAGCTGGGTTCTATCCTGACTCCAAACCCAGAGCTGTGTGAGTAAGAGAGGAGGGGACGAGATAACAAAGCTGCTGTTCCCTTGCCTGCGGTTAGCTCTAGACTTTCCACAACCTGGAATAGTGAGAGGCTATGGTCCCCTGCCTCTGAACACAATGGCACCTGTCACACCTGCAGATTTGTGAGATTGGGAGACGCTGGGAAGTCAGGGATGGGTAACAGTGTAGTTTCTTTGCTAAACTAAGCCAGCAAGGCCTCTCAAATGGCAAACCTATCAACTGGCAATGAACAATCATTAGGGCTGACAGCGTGGAACTGATTGTCTGTGTGCAACGGCCTCTTCAACTTCAGCTGCCTGCATGGACAAGATTACTGTCAGGATATAAAGGCCATCTCCATTTAAATGTCACCCATTTTGTGTGTCAGTGGGTTTGTTCTTCCATCTATGTATCCCAGTGTTGGAGGCTCGTACGTCTCCCTGGGTTTGGTCTCAGTATTTCTCTGTGTGTATCCCTCTGTGTCTGTGTATACGCTTGTGCTTGTGTATATTTGTCTGTGTTTCAGTGTGGCTCTGTTAGTAAAGAACATGTGTCTGTGGGGCTTTCCTTCTATGTTTCTGTATCTATAGATGTGCAATTATTTAGGAGTGTGTTTATGGACATGGGTAGGAGACTAAGTGCATGTACCAGTGGATCTCTGTTTGTCTGTTTCTTTCTAGTTCTCTGGACCTTTGTTTTCCTAAGTATGTACTGGTGCATGTGCCTATATATGTTTGTATGAGCATTTATCATTTTTTTCTCTTTTGTTCATGGAACCATCTGAAGCAATGTCACAGTGCCTTAAATGTTGTATTTATGGGCTAGAGGAAGGTTATTTTATTTTTTGAATAAACATGAGAACCACAACTTTAACTTTGCAACATGCTAATCCAGTTTCATTCTTTCAGATGGTCTCCCACTTTCCCATTATTGATAAAAGATTCCCGAGTCCCTCCATCCCCCTCACTGCCTCCCCTCCACCCCCACCGATTCTATATCACCTCAGTCTTGGTGGTGGAACCAGAAATTCCCAAACTCTTCAATGCCCCATTGGTGTGGGCCGCTGTGACTGTTATGCACATGTACAATGAATAAAACATTGGCAGACATCCTGAGGAAATTATTAAAGGGATTTGAAGTATTTTTTCCAATGTAGCCAGTTTTAGAAAGTCGTCCTGATTTCAGGCCCCACATGGCTGCTCTGGAATCACTAGGAGTTCTTTTGTTTGTTTGAATCTGATACTGAAATGCAAATCGACTCCGAAGCAAAAACTAGACAAAGCAACATGAGCAAAAAACCAGGAAAGACTTAAAAAAGATTCCCTCAAAGGTTTGCCTGCTTGTAAGGCAAACTAAATTTGAAATATCGCATTATCTTGCATAAGCTTTGATCAGTGAAATTGTCTGTATGACCAAATGAAAGTCCTGAGAATAGAAAGAATCCTGATGACAAGAACATTCTGTTGTAAGCTTTTCATTTGAAAGTTGCATTATTCAAGTTTGTGAACCTAAAGATACATATATATGTATGTATACATATACACACACACACACACACACACATTTGCCATCCCTCAGACTGAGTCTACTAAGTGCAGAAACCATGAATTGGTGGTGGTCTATTTTTTATTTTTATTTTTTAATTAAAACTTTTGGAGCAGTTTGTTTTATGAACTCAATGTCTTATATGTTTTCCTTTCCTTTAATAATAATAATAATAATAATAATTATGGTATTTGTTAAGTGCTTACTGTGTGCCAAGCACTGTTCTAAACGCTGGGGTAGATACAAGGTAATCAGGTTGTCCCACGTGGGGGTCATAGTTTTAATCCCCATTTTACAGATGAGGGAACTAGGCACAGAGACGTGAAGTGACTTGCCCAGGGTCACACAGCAGATAAATGGTGGAAATAGGATTAGAACCCACATCTTCTGACTCCCAAATATGTGCTCTTTCCACTGAGCCATGCTGTTTTTCTCCCCAAAGGTCCTACTGAAACCATGAGAAGCTTACAGTCTACAGGTCTCCCTGAGTAATCTTCTTCAGCAGGAGCAGGACAATTCTATAATTACAAAGTGCAACCAAATAACATTTTTTAAATCCCTTGAATCAAATATAACCTGGCATTTGTGAAATGCACGTGCACGTTTTAAATGACTGGAAACTTCACAATGGAAAGTTCATTCTCTTCCAAACCAGTTATTTTCCATAGCTATAGTTCTTGCCACCACTTCATCCTGCTGGGTGATTTTTGTTCCTCTCCAAGGAGAATTTAAGATCGTCCAGGAAAACAATAATTACTTCTCGGAGGAACAGACTTTTTTTCCGATGCTGTTGCAGAGTACTGAAATCACTAGAGGGAAAGGTACACCAGAAAAGAAGTCCTTAGCATAAAACATTTCTGGTTATTTGAGTAGAAGAAGTTTGGCTTTCCAGCACACTACACAGCAGTAGCTTCTCACCATAGTTGCCAATATGATCTATTTGGGTCCTGCAATTAAAAAAAAAGTCTTATTGTTCTCTCTCCCTTCCAGCTCATTTTCCAACTACCAGAAATATACATTGTCATTCTGATCCACAAAGTACTTTGTTTAACTTTATGGGAATGTTCCATAGAATCTCTGCAGCTTTGTTTGGGTTCTTTTATCCTTTGCAGAATATTAAATGTAAGTACAAAACCTGGAAATGATCAAGGAACCCAGAAAAATGATGGGTTAAGTCTTCCAATTAATAGTGAACAGATTTTCTCAAGTTTAAAGAAAGACAGTATGTGAGTGAAGCTTATGGGTGTGGGGTTTCCAGGACTGGGGCCAATAGTCCAAGCTTGTGTGAAGAGGAGGGAGGGAAAAGAAGAGGAAAGAAAGAGAGGCCCACACAGAGCCACAAAGAACACAACCCCCCTGCCACTCCTCCACTTCATTGTCCCCCAGCCTTTCCCCTACATCACTGTCTTAGATCCTCCTCCCCAATCCTCCCTACAACATGTTTCTCAGCCTCGCCTTCGACCCAGTTTTGTATATGTCCCCCATCCCTCCCCCCAGATCCCATCGCCCTGGTTCCTCTTGCATCCTTCAGCTTCCCCTCGCCCCTCCTGTATGCATGGACATGCAGACACACTTACACACACTTCCTGCATTTGTTCCCTCTTCACCCATCAGGATCCCTTCTGACCAGGCTTCTCACATCACTGAACCCTTCCCATTGCTGCTCTGTGGCACTGCTACCAGGTCTCTGTTCACCACACTAACCGACTAGGCTGTCCTCCCAGAAGCTTTTAAAGCTGGTACATAAATAGCCTTTTTTGCCCCACACTGGAAATTAGGGGTCGGGAGCCATGTACATTCCTGTGCTACTTTTGAAAGCTTCTGGAAGCAAGGCAGGCTATGGATAAGTGACTAGATCTTCTAAAGTCTATGGAGTAAGCCTCCATTTTGAGACAGGCTGCAGGACATGGAGGAGAATGAAACAGACTGTCCAAATGAAAACTGTTTATCCATAGATGAGACATCTGATCATACTGCCAATAAAAAATACTTAATTTCCAATATAAGAGCCTGAGCCCTTTGCGAAGTTTAGTGTGATGCAAACCCAAATTACTAAGGAATGTCCATGTCTATGTTTCCCCACTCCTCAAGAACCTCCGGTTGTTGCCCATCTACCTCTGCATCAAACAGAAACTCCTTACTATAGGCTTTAAAGCACTCAATCACCTTGCCCTGTCCTATTTTATCCCCCTGATTTCCTACTATTGACCCAGCCTGCACACTTCCCTTCTATAACACTAATCTACTCACTGTCCCTCGATCTCATCTATCTCGCCTCCGACCCCTCGTCCATGTCCTGCCTCTGGCCTGGAACTCCCTCCCTCTTCATATCTGACAGATTTTCACCAGAAGCACCATGGTGTAATGGACAGAGCACAGTCCTGGGAGTAGAAGGTCATGGGTTCTAATCCCTACTATGTCACTTATCTACTATGTGACCTTGGGCAAGTCACTTCACTTCTCTGCACTGAAGCTACCTCATCTGGAAAATGGGGACTGTGAGCCCCACATGGGACAGGGACTGTGCCCAACCCAATTTGTTTGTATCCACCCCAGCACTTGGTACAGTGCCTGGCACATAGCATAATCGCTTAGCAAATACCATATTTTTGAGAAGCAACATGGCCTAATGGATAAAGACCATGGGCCTGAGAGTCACAAGGACCTGGGTTCTAATCCTGACTCCTCTACTTGTCTGCTGTGTGACCTTGGAAAGTCACTTAACTTCTCTATGCCTCAGTTACCTCATCTGTAAAATGGGGATTAAGACTGTGACATGGACATGGACGTGTGGGACAGGGACTGTATCCAACCTGATTAGCTTGTGTATACCCCAGTGCTAAGAGCAGTGCTTGGCACACAGTAAACGATTAACAAATACCATCATCACCCTCCCCACCTTCAAAGCCTTATTAAAAGCCCATCTCCTCCTAGAGGCCTTCCCCGATTAAGCCCTCATTTCCTCTTCTCCCATTCCCTTCTGCGTCACCCTTGCACTTGGATTTGCACCCTTTATTCACCCTTCCTTCAGCCCCACAGCACTTATGTACATATCCATAATCAATTTTTTTTTTTATCAGTGACAGTATCCCCCTCTAAACTGTAAGTTGGTTGTGAGCAGGGAAAGTGTCTACCAACTCTGTTGCATTGGACTCTCCCAAGCACTTAGGACGGTGCTCTGCACACAGTAAGCACTCGATAAATATGACTGATCAATTAATAATGTTTAAAGAAAGCTATTTGCATGTGTTTCAGGAATGTTGATGTTAATAGGAATGATAATGATAATGAGAATCTCCATCTCACATCGATTGGCCCGTTTTCTATGGCCTGGTTTTTTGTTGTCTACTGGAGGCTAATCTGGTATGGTTTACATAACAGCCACAACGTGCATTTTCATTATATGGATCAAAGATATTTACAGTGACTGTTTTAAAGCATAAATCCTGACACATAATAGAGTTGTGGCTTTAATCAAGTCACTCTATGTGTAGCTAATTAGGACCTACCTAAAATGATATGGGAGTCCCAATTAAAGAAACAGGTGAAAAATTTAGAGGACTGGTGTAACCTTTCTTTCAAGAAGTGTTGCTTAGTGGAAGGAGCATGGGCCTGGGAGTCAGAGGACCTGGATTCTGATCCCAGGTCCTCCACTTGTCTGCTGTGTGATCTTGGGCTAGTTACTTAACTTCTCTGTGCCTCTGTTTCCTCATCTGCAAAATAACAATGCAATACCTGCTCTCCCTTCTACTTAGACTGTGAGTCCCAATGTGACGAGAACTGTATCCAACCTGACTGATCTGTACCTGTGCCAGCACTTAGAACAGTGACACATAGGAAGTGCTTAACAAATACCAAAAAACAAGACTTCTACTTTCAAGATTAATTTTGTCTTTCAATAGCACTAAGGCATCACAGAGCCACACAGAATATTGAAGCATAGGGGTAGAAATAGGCTAGGGATCTTATCCATTGGCTATGTGAGTCATCAGTTTTGAGGGGTTGTCCAACAATTACTTTACCTCAACAGTTTGTTTTTTGTAAAAGTGGAAGATACCAGTGAGTCTTTTAAATGGTAGAAATATACCAACTCCAACAGCCTTTATAATTTTCTATTTTAGCTATTTTAAACTTTAAAAAACCTGCCTCATATTTAACTTTCTGAACCATTTTTTATCCCCTTTTCAGATTCCTTCTCTCCTCCATCCTTTCACTGATCCTTGGGAACTTGAACATCTATATGGATGTCCCCCAACCACCTGGAACTTCCTCCCCCTTCATATATATGGCAGACCTCAACCCCCACCCTGGCCTCACCTTAAAAGCCCTATTAAAATCGTAGCTATTCCAAGAGGCCTTCCCTGACTAAGCCCTCATTTCCCCTACTCCTTCTCCTTTCAGCCTCGTCTATGTATTTGGAGCTGTACCCTTTAAGCCCTTGACATTCACCCCAGCTTCCACCCTTCAGGATTTATATATATATATCAATAATTTATTCTAATGCCTGTGCCCCCATTCAGACAGTAATCTCCTTGTGGGAAGGGATCGTGCTTAACAATTCTGTTGTATTGTACTCTCCCATGAACTTACCAGAGTGCTCTTCAAAGAGTAAGTGCTCAACAGATACCACTGATTGACTGATTGATTTCAAATCTCTCATTTTGAAGTGTCTGCCACTTCAGACTCAACATGCATAAAAATGGACTCTTCATTCCCCTTAACTCATCTCTCTCCTTCAGCCCACATAGTCAACTAATCTTGACAGTTATTTCTTCACATCTCCAGTATCTGCCTCTTCTTCATCCAAACTGTTACATGCTGGTCCAAGCACATTTCATAGCACATCTTAACTCTTGCATCAGTCTTCTTGCTGATCTCCATGCCCCACCTTCATCTCTTTCAAGTCCATACTTCACTCTGCTACCTAAATCATTTTTCTAAATTGCTTTTTCTGCATATGTCTCTCTACTCATCAAAAACCTTCAATGTTTATCCTCCTTCTCCACATCATGCAGAAATTCCTTATCTTTGACTCCCCCTGCCCTCCATCTATCCTCACTCCTCTCCCACTACAACCCAACCTACATATGACACTTCTCTAATTCCAACTTCCTCACTGTGCCTTGTTCTCATCTCTCTCACCTCTCACCCCTTGCTAGCATTCTCCCTCCTTCCTGAACTTCCTCCCCCTTCATATCCAACAGACCGCCACTCTTCTCATCTTCAAAGTCCTATGAAATCATATCTCTTTCAAAAAAAATGGTTTTCTTTAAGTGCTTACTATGTGCCAGATGCTGTTCTGGGATAGACCAATCAATCAATCAAATTATATATATTGAGCACTTACTGTGTGCAGAGCACTGTACTAAGTGCTTGGGAGAGTACAGTATAACAGAATTGGTAGACCCATTCCCTCCCCATAGTACAAGCTAATCAGGTTTGACACAGCCCATGTCCCACATGGGGCTCAGTCTTAATTCTATAGATGCAGTAACTGAGGCACAGAGAAGTTAAGCAACCTACCCAAGGTCACACAGCAGGCAAGTCACAGAGCCTGGATTGGAACCCAGGCCCATGCTCTTTCCACTAAGCCACGCTGATTCTCAGCCAAGAAGGTTTTCCTAACTAATCCCTCATCTCCCTACCTTATTTTCATATCCAAATGTGTCACCTATACACTTGAGTCCATACTCCCTAAACATTAGGTCTCCCTCCCACAACTTATGTACTTTATACTCTGTAGCTTGCCCTACCTGTAATTATTTTCAATGTCTGTCTCCCTACTAGATTGTAAAACCCTTGAGAGCAGGGATTGTGTCTATTCTCTTTACTGTACTCTCTCAAGTGCTTATTACAGTATTCAGCACACAGTAAACTCTCAGTAAATAATATTATTTGATTGATGCAATTAAAAACTGCAAAAGTGATTGTTTGGTTTATATGTGAGGTATTATAATATCAGCGAACTTTTCTTCTGAATAGTCAGAATATTTTCCATTTATCTAAGAAGGAATTAAAGGGACTCCATTTTATGCTTCAAGAAACAAACCATCTTGAGAGATATAACCATTAATTTATTTAGGACTGCGTCTCAAAAAATCCCAGGCAATGTATCTAGGATCATTTAAAATTTAAATGTTATAATAACATTTGTATTTTTAATTTGCTTTGTCTATAACAAGAAATCTGAATAAATGAAGGTACAGTGCATCGTTTAAAAATAAAATACTGTTAATGAAAACATCTCTATGACTTTCATCGGCCTTTTTTTTTCTGTAATAATATGGGGAACCTGCCATTCTTACAAGCCTTGGTATTTACAAGTTGAAGTGGAGGTGCTGAAACATCAAAAAAATGTTGCTGATAATGATGGTGATGTTCAGGTATGCTCAGTATCATTAGGTCAGTAGGACATTCCTTGAAAAGTTTATGGATGAAAGAGTAGAAATTCTCTATGACACCAGCAGTTAAGCAGCTGAGATCCTACACTCTGAAATTAATCTTCCAGCAATACCCAATTAGGAAAGCTAAACATGAGTCAGTAATGTAATGCTCTTTTCAAAAAATGTGATGCTGGGTTCCATTAATAGGAATATCACTCATTAGCTCTGAGAGGTAATTTTTCCATTTATTCCCAGCACTTGTTAAATACTAACTAGTTAGAGTATTACATAATGTACGGGCCTGATCTCCATAACATAAATAGGATGGGGATAATTTAAAGAGCTATTAGAAGATAGCATTGAAGAGACTTAAAAGGGTAGAAATTTAAATTTAGGAATAAAGGGTAAAAGAACACGAATGGTTTTACTTGGAGAAGAAAAGGCCAAAAAGTGAGTTAACAGTGATTTCCAAGCACGAGAAGATCTAATATAAAGACCAGTTGTTCTTTTTCCCAACTAAGGGCAAAACAAAGGGAAAAGAATATCAAGGCAGGAAGGGCCGTTTGACGGAAAAGTGTTACAGAGAGAGGTTTGTGGAATTTCCTTCTTTGGAAAGCTTTCATTAAAATTAGGACGGATTCCTAGCTGTGTGGGATGCTTTATCTGTTCAACTGACTGGAGATGGAAAAATGGATGAGATAACTGCTCAGGGCCTCCCCCAACTCTAAGACCTGAGGATTCCATTGGATGAATTCTCTCCTTAAAGTTAAGGACAATGCTAGCAAAGAGATGTAGCTACATATTCTGTCCTTCTCCCATTCCCTCCCAACAGTAGAAACTTCAGGTGACTGCTAGCAGATGAGCTTAGTTGTGCTCCCTCTTATGCCCTCTCCCTCACCTCCACATTGGCAGAAGGAGCCTGTTGCCAGGGTGGAATGTTAGAGTTGTTTTTCCAAACCTTAAGAACCACCTACCTTCATGGGGGTGGAAGGAATGTGTGGCTTAGTTGCATGGCATTGACTGGTTTTGGTCGTTTCCAGGTTCTGTCTTGTGGGTTAGGCATAGATTCTGGGTCTTGGTCACTTGGACTCATTCATTTCTCAATCACTTATGCAAGAGTGACAGTTTTCAATGTTACAGTATAACCTAGATTGGGTTCTCAAATTTGTAGTCTGTGTTACTGTGAGGAACAAAGACCCAGAAACCTCTGCTTATCCTTCCTTGAAATTCAACATATTGTGATTGCTAAAAGGGGCAGTCCACCCCCTCCTTCTACATTCATAGATTGTGAGCACTTCCAGGTACTTGTATACTCTTTCCCAGCACTTAGACCAGTGCTCTGTGCAAAGTACTCAATAAATACTATTATTGCTACTCTAGATTGAATTTGGTGCTGTTTTGTGGTATACCATCGAACTAGGGCAAAATTACTCACTGCTCTAAATTCAACATGGCCCAAGGCAGATGTGGAACTAAGAACTCCCAAGAGTAACCAATGGATATTGCTGCATAGGCCCCAACAGTCATCAGTTACTCAATGAATACTATTTATTGAGCACTTAATGTTTGCAGACCTTGGGAGTGTAGAATAAAGTAGGTAGACGTTGAACTACATACACCCTGAGAGTAGAGGAACAATAGGATTTAAATAGTAACACATATAGAGAGATAACAACACAGACTATTGAAGGAGAAATTTGTAAGGGAGCTCTTGTCTGCTCCTGCAGGTTTTGCAGACTGATTACCAGACCATCCATCCACCTAGAAATCAGTCTGATCAATAGATCATGCAGTTGGAACTTGGCATGGCTGTTTGTAGAACCCTGAGAAACTGGGTTTAGGTTGAAATTATCCACAAATTACGTTTACAGCCAAATTAACTAAGAGCAATCTTTCTTTTTATCCCAAATGTACCTTGGAGAGAAATAAATTTTACCAAGTGCCAATTTTTTTCTGGATCTTCTCTTTGCTTCAGTTTCCTCTTCTGTAAAATGGGGATTAAGTACCTCCTCATTAGACAGTGAGGCTCATGTGGGACAGGGACCGTGTCTGACTTGATTGTATTCTATCTACTACAGTACTTGGCAGGTAGTAAGTGCTTAACAAATACCAATGCATTCTGGTCTTCCTCCTCTTCCTAGTCCATTGTACTCAATTATCACTGCTTACCAAATATGCACACCAAATATAATCTTTCATTTCCTCCTCAAAAATCAGGGTGGGATATCTTGCAGTGGTAACAAGTATAGTCATAAATATGGTATTTGAAGTAGGAGGGAGTGCCAGGCAAAAACGAGAATATGAGCAAGGCATCTGAGGTGGCAGAGTCGAGAACAAAGCACATTGAGAAAGCTTGCATAAAATGATCAGAGTATGTAAACTGGGGTGTAATGAAAGAAGAGAGTTGATACACTGTAAGCTCCTTGAGAGCAGGAATCATTTCTACAAGCTCTTTTGTATTGTACTCTCCCAAGTGCTAGTACAGTGATTGATTGAATTTCCACTGAGTGACTAAAGTGAAAGGAAGACAGCATTCCTTAAAGACAGTGGTCAGGAGATTCCACTTGGGGTAAAGAGGAATGGGAATCAGTGGAGGTTTTTGAGAGTAAAAGTGCTGTTCTGAAAGATGCTTTATAAAAATGACCTGGGTAGCAGAATATGAACTGCAGAGGGTATAGGGTGGAGCCAGGGAGACTAGTAAAGAGGCGCTTGCAGTAGTCAAACTGGTATATAATCCACACCTAGGCCACAGCTGTTGGGATGAAGAGGAAGGGACGGGTCTGGAAAATATTGTGGAGGAAAAACATCTTCTTTCTAATTATTGGCCCAGGGAAAATTTTCCCTAAAGAAAATTATCCATGCTGGGCGTGTATTTTTAAGAATCTTTTAAGCAGAAAGCCTGCAGAATTTACCCCAAGAGCTTGACATCCAGGAGGGCACCTATAGAGTGCCTTGAGTGTTATCTTAAGCAAACCACATACTTCTGGAAAACATTGGAAAGTTGCCTTTCTTATCTACCTAAAGATATCAGTTGCTAAATTCTTTACTAAAAAGGACTCACTTTACTTTGTCAGAGATGCAGCTGCCTGACACCTGGCATAGCAATTCAGAGAACAGCTTGTTAGGTGAAAGGCAGAGAGGGCTCCGTATCCATTATTCATGGGGTGTGCAAGATCCTGTCAATTTTCCACTCTCTACTCTCCAATAAAAACATTAGGGTTTCCATCCCAAGACTGAAGAGTAATTCACTCCAGTTTTTTTTATTAGCCTAAACTCCACCCTCCTGCCCTATGCCTCAAAAGCTCCAGTTTGTTTCTTTTTACTGCCTTAAATAAAATCCTTTATTCTCATTTAGTAATTTACATGGACTTCTGAAGCAGTATGAAAGCATAAGGCATGGCTTTCTAGAAAGAGTGAAAAATAACGTTTTAAGGTCTAAAAAATTGTTGGCTTCATATTTCATATCCTAGCCTTTCAAAAGAAGCTGTGTGTGGGGAATGCAGGCAGGGATTGAACCTCCAGAAGTTCAGGCAGACCAAACTAAACCCATAGTCTAAGGTTAGCTAGCAGTTCCAATAGGCCCAAAAGGTTTAATCATGCAATTAGATCGTAGATCTCTGACCAATTTCTTGGCCAGCACACAAGCCCCATGAAAGTATTTCATTTCTCATGTCAGGCCTTCTCTACATCTCCATTTAGCTTGGAAGTCAACTTGATTCATAGGTCATTTCTGCAAGATCATTTTCCAGATAGAAATGTGCACAGAGCAAGATTCATGTTATTTGCCAGTGTAATGTCAGTGGGGATGGCACCAGGCAGGCAGAACCAAGTCATTTTGGAGCCCCACACAACTTGTCTTGCGTCAGGAAACCAGATGCCCACGCATCTGACTGGTTGACAGAGACCATTTCAAGCCTTCCCCCCAACCCAGCCCTGTCCTTCCACTGTGCTTCCTCTGTATATGGCCCCAAGGCAGGTTGGCATGGGGGATTGCCCAGAAATCTGGCAGGTTTTTGGCATGAGAAATGAGGAAGTGAGCATAAGGTTAGTCTCACCCCTGGGCAGCTACTGCTGTCAATTGGGAAGACTAAGGCCAATTAGGAAGCCTGCATGAAGATGCAATCACAGCAAAAATACTCTGTCTGTGGGAACACCACCTAACTCTTTTCACTCTTATCATGCTGAATTGACAAAATTTTCTAGAAGTAAATCCCTTCAGCATTTGCTTGCTAATGAGTCAGATATAATTAGTGTTGATCAGACACAAGGTTGCAGACTGAATTTGTAAAATTTGTCAACCTACCAACATATCAACTTGACACGGAAACAATGTAGCTTAGAGGAAAGAACCATGCTTCAAGAAGACTGGAGACTTGGATTCTAGTGCCAGCTTTGTCAATGGCCTGATGTGTGTGACCTGGAACAAGCCAATCCCCTTTACTATGCTTCAGTTTCCTGATCCAAATAATAATAATTATTATTACAATTATTGTACTTGCTAAGCATTTACAATGTGCCAAACACTGTTCTAAGTGCTGGAGTAGATACAAGGTAATCAGATTGAATATAGTCTCTGTCCCACATGGGACTCACCCTCTTAATCTCCATTTTACAGATGAGAGAATTGAGGCCCAAAGAAGTTAAGTGACTTGTCCAAGGTCACACAGCAGACACGTGACAGAGCCGGGATTAGAACCTAAGTCCTTCCGACTCGCAGGCCTGAGCTCAATCCACTAAGATAATACCTACCTACCCCTACCACTCAGGGATGTTGTGAGGCTAGAATGAGATCACTGATGTGAGAGCACTTTGGACCTTTGCGGACCGCCTCATGATGGTGATGGTGAGGCCAGCCTCAAGCCCAAGTCATGGGACCTGCGCCATATGAACTGTAAAATGGCCACGCCACGTGAAACTCCTCCGCCATGCGCCACTTCAATCCTCGTGCGCCACTCTTGCGCGGGCTGGTCGGGTGTCACGCAATCTTGGAAGTGCTTACTGATTGGCTACTGTCCCACGTGCGCCTAGCTCCGATTGGGCGCCCTGCGCCAGCGTGGGGTTCTGCCGTACTAATAAAGCTGGCAGTGCAGCCCGGGATCGGGGCGCTGCAGTCACTCGTACCAGTCATTTGTACTCACCGGGGTGAACGGGTTGCTTGCCACTTTCCTACTGTCCTGTTCTTTGACCCGTTCTCTTGGAGTCTTTTGTCTCTTCATCGACTAAACGAACCCTCCCTAAATTTGTCTAAATATGTATGTCGATAACAGGAAAAATAAAAGTGCTCTATAAATAAAATGTATTGTTATTAGGTTTATCCTATGTGGGCAGGGACAAATCATATTTTTTAGGTTTAATATGAAATATATTTAAGGGTTGAGAAGGATAAATAAGGATTAAAATATTTAAAACGGTTTAGAAATTTGAAATATAGGACCACAAAAGACCAACCAAATGAAAACAATCCAAGCAACCACTACTTCAAACTCTTTTCTTAAAAAAGGAGTATATCACAAATGAAAAGGTCAAAGAATAGAGGATAATACGATATTTATTTCAATGTATTGGGCTGGGCACTGGGTATTTAAATCAACTTCCCATTCCTTGGACACTTGTGCATGAGGCAGAGTCCCTGCTTTTGTAGAAGAGAGCTGGGGCCAGTGGGTAGCAGGTTGGGGTCCCCCAGGTCCTTTGCTCATTTTGGGGGGCACTTCTGTAGATATACTATGTACCCCATTACCAAAGCATAACTTCTGTTACTAGCCTCTTTCCCTAGAGTAGCAACGTGGCCTAGTACAAAGAGCATGGGCCAGGGAGTCAGAGGATCTGGGTTCTGATTCTGGCTCTGCTACTGCGTGACCTTGGGCAAATCACTTAACTTCTCTGTGCCTCAGCTTCCTCATCTGTAAAATGGGGCTCCACTACCTAAGTTGATCTAATACCTATTCTCCCTCCTACTTTGATTGGGAGCCCCCTCTGGGACAGGGATTGCAACCAACCTGATTAACTTGTATCTACGCCAGAGCTTAGAACAGCGCTTGGTACACAGTAAAGTACCATTAGAAGTATTACTATTTTCATAAAGTTTTGGAGCTGATGGCTAAGGTGACTAAGATTTTTAGCCATCCAAATGGATGGAGTGGGGTCTTTCGGGCATGAAAACTTGGAGCAGGGTGTAACAGAAAGAGAGAAGAGGAGAGGGATAATAGTAGTAATAGCATTTATTAAGCACTTACTATGTGCAAAGTTCAGTACTAAGTGTTAGGAGAGAATACATGGATGGGATGTAGACACAGTCCCTGGCCCCCAAAGGATTCAAAATCTAGGAATAAGTTAGGGAAGGGGGATAATGACAGATGCATATGCTACTAGTGGGTAGGGATCACATCTACCAGTTCTATCTATCAATCAATCAATGGTATTTATTGAGCACTTTCTGTGGGCAGAACACTGTACTAAGTGCCTAGGAGGGTAGAGTACAACAGAGTTGGTAGTCCATGTTCCCTGCCCACAAGGAGCTTAAAGTCTTGAACATTAATATAAAATAAATGACAGATATATATCTAAATGCTATGGGACTAGAGGATGGGTAAATATCAAGTGCTTAAAGTAGCCCTTTCCCTATCATATTGCATTTTCTCAAGGACTTAGAACAGTGCTCTGCATAGAGTAAGCACTCAATAAATATCACTGATTCAATGACTGAAAGTTAAACAAAAATAAAAAAGATGGTAAATATGCTAGAAGTAGGATACTAGGCATCTCATGGCTCAGACCCAATCACAGAAGTCAGAGCTGTGGCCACAGTGATGACTAGTAAGCATTCTAAAAGTTGGGAAGACCACACACTTCCAGTCTTTCAGCCCCTCCCAGGCTGGAGCAGGAGCCTACAGCAGCCCACGTGACATGGGGGCCTGTCTCCTGTGCGGTTGGGCCCTAGATATCCAGGGCAAGGAGAGTCGTGGAGGACTCAAGCTGTTGCTCCAGCAGCAGCAGTAAGAGTGGCCCAGCCGAGAATGAAATGGCTACTGGGGCTGTTGCTCTCTCACTGACGACTTCTTGCTTGCATCTTCCTTATTCATGGAACTCCCTCCCTGGTCAAATCTGCCAGTTGACTGCTATCTCCTCCAGAAGGCCTTCCATGATTAATCTCTTACCTCCCTACCCTATTTCCCCCAGAACTGCCACTTCAGCACTTCTACATCACCTAAGCACTTTGCTACTCACCCCCTGCCCATCAACCCCAATGCACATATTTTTATGTACTTTAGGCAACTCTCTTCATTCTCTGTTTCCTCCTTCCTATAATTGATTTTAATGTCTGTCTCCCCTGAAGGTTGTAAGCTCCTGGAGGGCAGGGAATGTGTCAACTAACTCTAGTGCACTCAACCAACTGCTTAGAACAACATTCTACAACAAGTATGGGCTTAGTAAATAGCCTTGATTCACTGATTGATTGCCTCTCCCTCCATGGTAGAGGAGAACCCCTTGATGGTAGAACCCCTTGATGAATTGACCCATCCTGGACCAAACTCCCACCCCCTCATCGTCATCACCACCACCGCCACCTGGGCAGCAAAGGTTGGGCAACAACTTTTTTGGTTAACTGCTTAGGGGTTTCCACTATCTCTGGAAAATCTTACACCGACTGTGGGAAGAGCTTCCTCCAAGATCAATTCATTACTGACTGCTTAATCTCAAGTCCTGTGGGGAGGAAGACAGCAAGGAATTTACTTACCTGTAGTACTCGGCTGAAACATCAGGATCACTGGGCTCTTGCGCAGAGAAAAGCATCAAACAGAGGTCGTGTCATTGGAGTGGTGATATTTGGGGTAAGATGTCAAACGATACTGGATAAATCCTCAGGTTGCATGCATCATTGTATAATTGCAACCCGGGGTAAGGTATTAAACAAAATCTCCAGCTTCTCTATATTGTGGGGAGGCTGGACCCGGGGGTATGTCTCTAATACAAGGCTACAGTGTGCAAAGCGAGAACTCCCTCCATTTTCTCATGCCTTGGCTAAACAAGGCAAGTTGGAACTGCCACATCCTGATGCAAACATTGAGCTTTAACAAAATCATAAAAATATGTACACTTTTTGTTTATCCTTGCAGCAAATTACAGGGCTGAACTGCAAAATCTGGAACTAGGAATGGAAAGAAGAAAATGCTTCAAAAGTCTTAACAGAGTATATGCTACTACGAGACTGGACAATTTGCTTTAATTGAAAATATTTAAAACAAATAAAAGCAGCTAGAAGCATTTAGATATTCCAAAAGACTTCAACATTCCTCATTGTCTAATATTTAAAACAAGGTTCTCCTTTTATATAAATAAATAAATTCAAAAGGAAGAGTTTATCCTGTTTTCTGCTTGTGTATGTATGGGTGTGTATTCACATGTTTTTAAAGAATCCCTTTATTTGTAAATAAAGTAGAGATTTCAGATAGGCTTCAGACAGGTTCCAAATCAATGCTTAAAAACTCACACTTTTATTTTAATTCTCTTTAAACTGTTCACTTAAAAAGAGTGTTCGCCACTGCTTTGTCTCTGTTTCTAAGGAGTTGTGTTTTGGAGCCAATCTCACAGAAATTATTCCAGGTGTTTAGTTGTCATTTCTTTAAAGCATTTTACTTTTCACCTCTCCTTATATACAGTTGGGTGTGTCTGTTTGGGTACAATTTCTGGTTTTGACTGGTTGAAAAAGATCTAAGATAGACAGCTTTTCCCTGCTATATAGCCTCTTGTTTTCCTCTTTCAAATTTCCCATAGCATTTGGGGGGGTGGGAGAAAGGCATTTCAATCCTTTCCCAAATGATTTATCTGTTAATTTCTTATGGAAGGTATTCTTGAGTGCAGAAAGTCACAGTCATTTCTTCTAAAACCTACTGTGTTTTCCACTGACTTCTCAATAACTTGAAATTATTTGCCATTTGCCTCTGCGTACTTGTCTTTGAAATGGATATAATAATACCTATCTAACATTCTAAGGCTTATTGCTGTCTACTAAGAACCTTTAGATCCTTAGTTGAAAGTTGGTATTTGAGATCAAATTAAGATATGAATATGATTGTTGGTATATGCTGTTTGTCATGAAATATCTTGTCTCTAAACTCTTAAAGTTAATTTTCACATAGCCCTCCAAATGAAATAAATGAATTACCAACAGAACAAATAGAAGAAAATTGGTCATATGATGCTAAAAATAAGAAATTGGGATATACTTATTCTCAATTTGGCTATAGAAGTAGGGTACAACCTCATTATCTCTTTTATGAGTCCTTTATGCTGTATGGATTTATCATTCTCAAACATGATTTTGCTTTCAGGGGGAGAATGTCACATTTAAGGAATAATGGGCTAAGTTGTTCATAATGTATCACCCTGTTCGTGGTGTGTCTAGGGGTATCATAATGTGATGTTACACATGTCGTAATCTCATACTGCAGTTCACACTGCTAGGCCCCATTTGGGCAGGAGTGACTACCTTATGCGGCATTCACATCAGGTATTGTAGCTGTCACTTAGATGCTGAGCCATGAAGGACCCTGAGTTTCTGTTCTTTCAACTACAGTCTCCTACTGATTTTTGGTTTTATTTTCTGTACTTGTCATTGTGTTGTAGGTTGCTTTAGCTTTTTTTTTTCATATCTTGTTATTGTGCCTGTCATCAGTCCCATTTCCTCGCCTTATATTCTTAGACTGTGAGTCCCTTGAGGGCCAAGGGCCATGCAGTGCTCAGCGCTTAGAACAGTGCTTTGTACATAATAAGTGCTTCACAAATACCAGCATTATTATTATTATATCTAACTTCTCTCACAGCAGGTATTCTTTGCCATCAGTTAGTACAGTGGTCTGCAATCAATTAATCAGCGCATTCACTGAGTGCTTACTGTGTGCAAAGCACTGTACTAAGCACTTGGGAGAGTATAATGCAAGAGAATTGGTGGAACATGTTCCCTGCCCACCACAAGCTTACAGTCTAGATGAGGAGACAGCTCCACACAGTGCTTAATACAACTACTCTTCCTATTACCACTATGCTACTACTTATCTTGTCTTGACTCATCTCTGACCCACCCATAGCGACGCCATGGAGGCATCTCTCCCAGAATGCCTCACCTCCATCTACAATCGTTTTGGTAGCGGATCCATAGAGTTTTCTCAGTACAAATACGGAAGTGGTTTACCATTTCCTCCTTCCACGCAGTAAACCTCGACTCTCTCTCATGCCGCTGCTGCCCAACACAGGCGAGTTTGGACTTGTAGCAGATGGCCTTCCACTCACTAGCCACTGTCCAAGCTAGGAATGGAATGGGTAGGCCTCTGCTTGACTCTCCCTCCTGCAGTCGAGAATGGTAGAGTACTGGAAACTCTCCAGGTGCGGCCCTGAGAGCGTCTAATCTTCTACTACTAATCTCCAGAGGCATCTAAAAATTGGAATGACCATCCTCCTTTTCAAATTAGCACCACTGGCAAAGAAAACCTCTGAGCCTGCCAGCCAGTGTTCTGTCATGGAATTGAAAAGATGTTTCAAAGATGAAAAGGAGTCAGAAGAATGATATACCAATATACCCAACCCTGCTGATTTCAAACTGCATTTTTTCCTACAAATAAAAGTATGATTCATCATTTTGAAAATCCCCGATATTATGACTTGTACAGCTTTCTTGGAGAGACATAGTGAAGTTTAAGCAGTCCTGACTGCCAAAGGAACTGACTGGCTGCGGGAAAATGATTCTCTATGTGCAGATAATGCCATATTCAAAATTGGCCCTACCTGCTTTGGCATTTGGGGGTTAAGAGGATCCTCTTGTTTAGGCAGCAAATAAGGGGAAAAATCACTAGTGATTTGAGAAGCAGCGTGGCTCAGTGGAAAGAGCACGGGCTTGGGAGTCAGAGGTCATGGGTTCGAATCCTGGCTCTGCCACTTGTCAGCTATGTGACTGTGGGCAAGTCACTTCACTTCTCTGTGCCTCAGTTACCTCATCTGTAAAATGGGGATTAACTATGAGCCTCATATGGGACAACCTGATTACCCTGTATCTACCCCAGTGCTTAGAACAGTGCTCTGCATATAGTAAGCACTTAACAAATACCAACATTATTATTATTATTATTGAGTATTTATCTCAGTAATACATCTACACATTGTTGGAGCTATCAGACAATAGAAATTGCATCCTGGTGGATTTACAGCAATTTACAACTGCTGCTCAGAAGTTCAGGCAATTCTCAGTTATCCCTTTAACTCCATTACCACCTACTTGGACTCTAGAGATTGTCCTGAAATTCTCTGGACACTGATAGGGTGGGAAGGTTAGCTATCAAAAAGCTTTATAGACCTTCTACTCAGTATGGAGCATGATGCCCTGTTATCATGATATGGTCTTGCAGTCTTTCAGTTAGCCATGAAGGCTTCTTAAAGTCAATTTTCTTCTTCACCAAAAACAGTATTCACTGAGTGTGCACTGAATGAAGAAAATCGTTCTAAACACCTGGGAGGAAACCACAAAAGCAGGAGACACTGACCTTGCCCTCAAAGAGTTTACAATCTAATACAGGAGACTGGCAGAGAGAGTTAGCATAGGTACCATGGGAAGTTAAGGAAAAAATTAGTAGCTGTTTGGCAGATTGGAAGGAAGAAGCCCTTCCAATCCAGGAGACAAAATGAGATAGAATAATCAGGAGTGAGGTACAATTAGGAGGTTAGCTTGGAAGAAGAGAAGAATGTGAACTAGGGTGTAGGAGGAGAAGAAAGTGGTAAGAATTTAAGGAGTCAGTTGGTGAAGAGCATCCACTTCAATGGTCAGAAATGTGCATTTATATCCATATGCATTGTACTGCTTAGGTAAAAAAATTCTAAACAGCACTAAGTTCTGTGCTGCTGCCGGAAGTTTGTTGGTAGGGATGCCCAGATGTAATCTCATCCATAACTTTTGTTTTCTTCAGATCTAATGTTAACCCAGACTGCTGAGCTGAATCTGCAGGGATTCATTATCATTTGTATGTCTCCATGTCTTCTTGTATATGTTCCTCATGAAGCAGTTCCTGAATAACCGTCTCAAGGATGTTTGATGATTTCTCCTGCATCCTGTTGAACTAGAAACCCAATACTCGATAGCATGTTCTAGCTCCAGCTTCCAGATCTCAGATTTTCTTCATTATTCATTCTAAAATATCAGGCTTAGGTAAGTGTAAATCCCAAGAGGGAGTAACGGTTCCAGTGGGGTACAGACAACAGTTATTTTAAGGAGGGAAAGAGGAGGAGGCAGCTAAGGCATTCCCTGCTCAAACTTGGTCGGATGAGGATTTTTTCTCATTGGAGAAGGAGTTATCAGTCAATCAATGGTATTTATTGAGTGATAACTGTGTGCAGAGTATTGTACTCGATGCTTGGGAGAATACAATACAGTTGATGGTCATGATCCCTGCCCTTAAAGAGTTTACAATCTAGTTGACGAGACAGACATGTTTCTCTGGCCTCTTTCTCAATCTCTTTTGCAGGCTTCTTCTCTGCCTCCCACCTTCTAATGGTGGGAGTCTCTCAAGGTTCAGTTCTGGGTCCCCTTCTTTTATCTATCTACACCCACTCTCTTGGACAACACGTTCACTTCCGCAGGTTCAACTACCATCACTCTGTGGATGATTCCCAAATCTATACCTCAAACTAAACATGTCCAAAATGGAACTCATCTTTCCACCCTAACCCTGTTTTCCCCTATCTTTTCCATCACTGTAGACAACACTACTATCCTCCCTGTCTCACAAGCCCATAATTTTGACATTATCCTCAACTCACCTCTCTTGTTCAACCCACATGTTCATTCTGCCACCAAATTCTGTCCATTCTATCTTCACAACATTGCTAAAACTCTCCCTTTTCTCTCCAACCCAACTGTTACTAGACTGATCCAAGCACTTATATCCTGCCCTGATTATTGCATCAGCCTCCTTGCTGACCTCCCTGCCCACCTCTGGCCTCATTCCAGTCCCTACTTGAATCTGCTGCCTGTATCATTTTTCTAAAAAATCTTAAACACAACTCCCATTCCTTATCAAACAGAAATTCCTTATCATTGATTTTAAAGAGCTCAATTAGATAGCCCCTTCCTACCTTACCTCACTGATTTCTTACTACAACCCAGTCCATACTCTTCACTCAGTATAATGAAAAGGCTTTGCCATACTTGGTTTGAGATCTATCAACACTTATGCTTAGTGTTGTACAGACTTAAGATCTTCTGAATGGAGGAGGGCTCCTTCTCTGTGCCCATAGAAATCCCCAGCCATTTCCTGGTTAGATAACATTTAGCTAGCTGAGGGTGGCTTTTTGCTAGAGGGCCAAAATTTGAACACTTCAGGTCAATCAATCATTAGTTGTTATTCAGTGCCTACTATGTGCAGAGCACTGTACCAAGCACTCTGGGCAGTACAATTGAAGGAGTCGATCACAATCCATACCCACAAGGACTTGCAATCTAGCTGGAACACATGTCAAGTCTGCAATCCTGAACCTAGTGGTTTATTCAGGAACTGAGGAACCCAATAAATCCCAGGGTGGATCCAGGTGATCTAGTCTGGCCCAACTCTCTGACACTTCTCATTTTGAAGTCTTCCAGGAGTGAACTGGCCACTCTCCTGAAAGGTTTCAGGGGATCTGAGTTGAATTGCCCTCTCATAACCAGATCAGGACATAAGCGAGGCCCAGTACTTCCCACACTTTCAGGTCCCTCTTATGCTGAGTAACTACTCAGAACACCTTAGATATCCTCCAGGTGATAGTAGTTGGCCAATTTCCCCTCATTTTGCACCAAAATGCTACAGGGAGGCTAGATAGCCCCAAGAAGGTTTCATTTAACTGCACTAAATAAAACTTTCTCCTTCTCATCACCACCACCACCACACCAACATCACCCCTTGGTATGACCTTTGAAGAGAAACCACTGGAATAGTTGGAAATGGTCATTTTTTAATAGGGGAAGTGCTATTTTGATGGTATTGATGTCTGACTACTTGTTTTGTTTTGCTGTCTGTCTCCCCTTTTAGACTGTGAGCCTGTTGTTGGGCAGGGATTGTCTCTATCTGTTGCTGAATTGTACATTCCAAGTGCTTAGTACAGTGCTCTGTACACAGTAAGCGCTCAATAAATACGATTGAATGAATGAATATTTGCACACATCACATGTCTTCCTTTTCATATTCTTTAAAAGAAAAAGGGATTGTGAAGTGTTTTTTCTTGCAAATTGCCACATTAAAATAGGGGTAACGATGAACTCCATCAATCATATGTATTTACTGAACACCAACTGTGTGCAAAGTCCTGTATTAAGATTTAGTAGACAACTTTCCTACCTTTAAGGTGCCAGGGCAGGTGGTGAATGGGGGTAAGATACCAAGTGCAGAAGTGCTGGAGGAGCAAGAAAGGGCTAGGAGGTGGGAGGTTTCAAGTTAATTGGGGAAAGCTTCCTGGAGGAAATATGATTTCAGGGAAGATGGGGAGTTAAAGGTGGGAACAAGGGTGTGAGCAAGAGACAGCCTTGCTCATCTTACCCCCATTACCCCTCTCATCTCCAAAGCCCTATTAAAAACACATCTCCTCCAAGATGCCTTTGGCAACTAAGATCTCACTCTGCTGTCTAAGCCCTCCCTTCTGCATCACCTAAGTTGATGACTTGAGTCTGTTCTCCTTATAAGCACTTTGATATCCACTCCTTGTCCAGCCCAACAGCATTTATGAACATATCTGTCTGTAATATATTTTATGTCTGTCTCCTCCTTTTATTATTATTATCATACTATTTGTCAAGAACTTATTATATGCCAAGCACCGGTGTAAGTGCTGGGGTAGATATAAGTTAATCAGGTTGGACACAGTGCCTATCCTACATGAAGCTCACAGTCTAAGTAGGAGGGGGAAACAGGTATTTGATCCCCATTTTACAGTTGAGGAAATTGAGGCACAGAGAAATGATGTGACTTGCCCAAGGTCACACAGCAAGCACTTGGCAGAGCTAGGATTAGAATCCAGGTCCTCTGACTCACTAGCCCATTCTCTTTCCATTAGGCCATGATGCTTCTCTTGTCTGCAATCTCCTTGTGGGCAGGGATCAGCTATACTTACTCTGTTGTATTGTATTCTCCCAAGCACTTAGTGCAGTGCTCTGCACATAGGAAGTGATCAATAAATTCCATTGATTGATTGATTGGCAGCAGGAGAGATGAAAACAAGACACAGTGAGTAGGTTAACTTGAGAAGAATGAAACATGTGAGTTGGAGTGTAATGAGAAGAAAGAATTGATAAGTAGGAGAGAGGGAGATAAAGAGCTAGAGCTAGAAAGATAGAGGGAGAGGTGATTGAGTGCCTTACAAAGAAACAGATTTTATAGGACAGGCAGGTGTGCAGAATTTATGTGACTAACTTGAGGAAAATAAATTGGTTATTGTGCTGCCCTTCCAAAAGAGAATATAAAATTAACCCATCTTTGGGTAAGGTGGAATTGTTTTGATATTATTCTTAGAACCCTGCACAGGCAAAAGCTGGGCAAGGACTGAGACATGCACAGCTCAGAATCCCCAAAACTGTCCTGGGTCTCCCAATCACCTGGCCTATGCCGTAGGTCATAGTTTGCTGGAAGACTACCTTTAAAATCTTTCAACCTCTGGAACATCTTTTTCTGTGAATAGCAATTTGTGCTCATCCTACTCGGCCTTTGAACCTTCTAGGACTCAGCTGTGTAATTCAGCAAAGACCATCACAAACTTCATTATAATAATAATTTTGGTATTTGTTTAGTATTGTTAAGTATATGCTAAGCATTGTACTAAGTGCTGGGGTAGATACAAGCAGATTTGGACACAAACCCTGTCCCACATAAGGCTCACAGTCTTATTTTACAGATGAGGTAACTGAGGTACAGAGAAGTGAAGCGACTTGCCTAAGGTCACGCAACAGACAAATGGCAGAATCAGGATTAGAACCCAGGTCTTTCCAACTCCCTGGCCCGTGCACTATTCATTAGGCCACGCTACTATACCAGATCACCAGGAGTCAACTACAGTGCTACCTTGAGTTCCAAGTCACCCAGTCGCTCAAACATTCTTGCTGAGCCAGTAACAGAAAGTGGCAAGAGCTCTGCTCTTTCAAGCAAGCTAACTGAGGCGAGACACGGGTTGAGGCTAGCACTATAGCAGCATTCCATACAATCCAGACTACTAAATCTGAGTTTGAATCTGATCCCAATCTTATTCCCTCCTGGGTGTATGATATGGCAGGCAATAGATACACTGGCTTTTATCATTAGATCATTTTCACTTGTGACATATTACATCATTATACAAAGGTTCCAAACAAAATAAAATGCTACATAAAACAGGCAGAATGATAAACTGCCTAGAAGTTGTAAATCATTGGTATATCTAAGTTTTACATGCTCAACCAAGAATCAGTGGACACTCCATATGTTCCTAATCCATAACACGCAGATAACTTTGGGAAATGAATAGTTTAACTTGCCCCAACAAAGTACATCCTATTTTAAAAGAAAAAGAAAGGAAGGGAAGTGATTAATCCCTAAGAAGGATTAAATTTTAAATGTCTCCTTGAAATGACACTTTTGCTTCTAAATGTGAAGAAGTGAAGTAGGTATTCAGATGACTCAAATCAAATATCCCCTTTTGGCTTAATTATCTGGATACTTCAGAAGTAAATGTTTCCTTGACCTGAATTTTGGTGTCTGTGGTCTCAGAACTTCTCTACATTATGCAAGTGAAGATATTGCCAAAAGAGAAGTCCAAAGAATAAAATTACTGATATATTTCAGAAGTCAAATTCAAATGACCTCCCTAAAAAAAACAAAACTAAAACACAATCATGGCAGCCCTGAGTGCCAGTTCCTTCCTCTTGCCTGTTTTGCCTACCTGCTTATCTCATGCTCCTTTGTACTCTTTTGTTTGATTACTTTGATGAGTAATAGTGTGTGCATAAGTAATATCTGCCATGTGTGTGACTGAGTGAGGAGTTTATAGTGGTGTCTCAATGAGCGTTCTTAGGAAGGGGTGACTAAGTCAGCAAGTGTGGGGTGGTTGGTTGGATGAATGAATGTGTGTGACTGGGGGTGGTGGGGCTAATTGAGAGGCTAGTAAGGGTCTGTGTAAAGGACTGTGTAAAGATAAACATCCTCACCTTCCCAAAGAATCATTCTACTAATCCCTCTCCTTCTTGCTGATGCCACCCCAGCAAACCACCATTAGTAAATTAATAATAATCAGTGATGGTATTTGTTAAGCACTTACTATGTGCCAGGCACTGTTCTAAGTACTAGGATAGATACAAGGTAATTAGGTTGTCCCATGAGGGGTTTACAGTCTTAGTCCCCATTTTACAGATGAGGTAACTGAGGTACAGAGAAGTTAAGTGGCTTTGCCCAAACTCACATAGCTGACAAGTGGCGGAGCCAGGATTAGAACCCATGACCTCTGACTCCCAAGCCAGTTCTCTTTCCACTAAGCCACGCTGGTATTTGTCATTCATGTATTCCATTGCTAACATTTTTTTTATCATTTACATCTATTCTTACTCTTTTGGTTAGTGTACCCTTGATAATTTATGCCTATTTTCTCCTCTCACTAGATTGCAAGCTCTTCAAGGGCAGATATTCTGAATTTCATATTTATTATACATATTCAAGGCCCTTTGGCTCCTTCCCCTCTTCCTTCTGAGCCTAACACTCTCCCAAAAAACCCTTTCTGGATCCCACTGCACCTTCCAGCTGCCATCCCATCTCCTTCCTCCTGTTTCTGTCCAAATTCCTCAACTCACTTATTCAGTCTGTTGAAAATCCTGTCAGTTTTCCTCCATATCACTTCCAGGATCCATCCCATCCTCTCCATCCATCCCTTCTTCTCCATCCCTTCCATCTTAATTGTGCTCTTCCAAGTGCTTAGTACAGTGGTCTGCACAAACACTTAACAAATACTATTAATAATAATTATGGTATTTGTTAAGCACTTACTGTGTGCCAGGAACTATACTAAGTGCTGGGGTAGATAAAAGATAATTGGGTTGGACACTATTCCTGTCCCACATAGGGGTCCCAGTCTCAATCCCCACTTTACAGATGAGGTAGCCGAGGCACAGAGAAGTTAAGTGACTTGCCCAGCGTCACACGCAGGCAAGTAGTGGATCTGGGATTAGAACTTAGATCCTTCTGACTCCCAGCCCCATACTCTATCCACTAGGCCATGCTGCTTCTCTATTATTCTATTACTATGACTAGTACAAAATAGAGTACTTTGTACAGAGGAAATATCAATCAAAGGTATATTTGGAGCACTTACTATTTGCTTAGGAGAGTAGAATTCAAAAGAACTGGCAGACACAATCTCTGCCCACAAGGAGCTCACAGTCTAGAGGTTTTATATGGCTTCAGAGGCCAGCTCCAGATTTCTGACTCCCCAAGTCTGGGCCGGGCTCCTTCCTGATTTGGAAGATCCTCTGACATGTAATTGGTGACGATATGAATTGTTTGATGTGTTTTGGTTTTTTTAGCCTGAGACTGCCTATGTTCACATTTGCAGTTCTTTCTGACCATAAGGGTATCCCTTTAGCAATGGAGACCTTTCATACTTTAAGATTCAGCATAAGATGACCTAGCCGAGCTATAACAGTAAAGTTTTATTCTGTATCAAGTTGAATTTACAGTTAATAAATGGTTTATTTTCTACCTTTGTTGAGATTCTGTGGGTGTTTCTCATTATGACTTCATACAACTTGGAAATGAAGAGCTTCTACAGACTATCACTTGCATTTTATGACTACTCTTGTTATAAATATTGGTAACAATTCTGATAAAGAAGGGTAAACTCCTTAAGGGACCAGCTTTGCTCTTTCTCTGTAATTTCCCCAGCGCCAATTATATAGGATGACCATTTGCCCTGATTCAGTCCCAGAATTTGGGACTTTCTGACCTTCTCATCCAGATGTTGATAAATATCACCAAAAGTCTTAACCAGGGGCTACAAATCTCAGAGCTGGGTGGTATTTTCTTGTTTCTTTTAACTCATTCAATGCCCCAAATCCTGCATTTCTTACAGATGAGAAAGCCAGGTGAAGTCTAAGGAAACTCCTTGTATTCTGCTCCTAGGATAGAAAAGATACTCAGAAGATCCCTGCTCAGTCCCTATCAGGTAGTAGTAATAATAATAACAGTGATAATAATAATAATAATAATTGTTAAGCACTTACTAGGTGGTGAGCACTGTACTAAGCACTGGGGTAATACAAGATAATGGCGGGAGACACAGTCTCTCTCCCATATGGGGCTCATCATCTAGGTAGAAGGGAGAACAGGATTGACTCCCCATTTTACAGATGAGAAAACTGAGGCAGAGAGTTGCCCAAGGTCACAAATCAGATAAGTAGCTTTTTTTGCCTTGATGTTTTTGTAGTTTAAGAGGTCCTACGACCACTAGAGGCTTTTAAAGTATTCATGTATACCAAATGAAAAATAACAATATATAAATGGAATATTAATATATATTTATATATTAATATATACAGAGGTAAGATGGCCTGGTGGAAAGAATATGGGCCTGGGAGTCAGAGGTCCTGGGTTCTAATCCCTACTCCACCATTTCTTTGTGTGAGTTTGGCAAGTCTCTTCACTTCTTTCACTTTTCTGTGAAATAGGGATTCAATTCCCTGTTCTCCCTACTACTTAGACTATGAACCCCATATGGGACCTGATTATCTTGTATCTACCCCAGCGCTTAGTACATACCTTGGTGCATAGTAAGTGCTCCAAAAATATCATTATTAATCCCGGTCCTCTGACTTTCAGGCCCACAGTTTTTCCACTAGGTCATGCTACTTGGAGGCTGCAGCCCTGGGCCTCAGACTAAAGAGTCTGGTCACCACCCAGAGATGGACGACGCAAGCCACCGCCTCATCAATTGGCAAGCTACTGCTCTTGACTCTACCAACACAGCTGCAACTTGGGATGTTACTAACATGGTGTCTAAAACAGACCTTCCCATCCTGGCTGCTGCACAATTCAACGTTAAAGGAGGCGGGATTATGCTGGATTGACTTGCAGCCACCATCATCGAAAAGCTCCCACTCCCTCTGATCCTGTTCATGTGCAGTGGCCATTTTAAATTTCTCTGCTCTGAAAGGAAGGGTGACTGATGAAGGAGCAGGATGAGGGAAGACCACACTGGGGTGGGCCCGGGATCTTGCTCCATCTCCCAACCACTGTCCGGGCATGACCCTAGCTTGATCACTGCTACTGACTCCACGTGACCTCCTAGACAAGTACAGCCTCGGGGATAAGGCGGCCTGCAGCAGGAAGCGTGCTATCTGCCTGAGCTCGGGCAGATGGTGGGGCAGACTCTTCAAGGGGTTTGTTCACTGTCCTGGCCCATCCCCGTGGGCAAGGCCAGATCAGGTTTTTTTGCCTTAGTAAAGGAGGAAGCCAGAGAGTGAGATGCACAGACACCTGACAGTGATCTTTGCTGGTGAAAGTAAAGATCACCAGGACTGACATCCAAGTCTTCTTCCCTCTCAGCATGGTTTCTGCTCCCCTCATAGACACTACCCTAGCCAGGCAATGACTGAAACAAAAGCTCTCTCCTCTGTCTTTGGGAGGGAAAAACTCTCCAGTGATTGCTGGGGGTTTGGGGCAGTGGGGGGGTCTGAAGATTCAATTTGACTGCTGGGCCAGTGGTCTTGCAATGCCTGGCTCATTCCCTGGAGCAGAGGGATGACACCCCCTACCCCCATACACAGAACCCTCATTTTCTGGTTGGGACACAAAAACCATACCATGTGATGTAATCACATGTCAAAAGACTCCCCCTGCAACCTCCAAGGCCCATGGCATCCTAGTCAAGTCGTGGTACCAATCAAAGCTGGGTCAAGAGCAGCAGACAGGTTCATCTGCTCCACATTCCCTCCACAAACATTACCAGAGGAGAGCTGGACACGAAAGCAGCATGTCATATGTTGTCCTCACCAATCACTTATCCAGTCAACTGACTGACAGTATTTATTAGCATTTACTCTGTGCACAGCACTGTATTTAGTACTTTGAAGAGTAGACTAGGAGAAGTAAACATTATCTCTGCCCTCAAAGAGCTTATAATCTAGCCATGGAGACGAGTAATAATAATGTTGGTATTTGTTAAGCGCTTACTATGTGCAGAGCACTGTTCTAAGCGCTGGGGTAGATACAGGGTAATCAGGTTGTCCCACGTGAGGCTCACAGTTAATCCCCATTTTACAGATGAGGTAACTGAGGCACAGAGAAGTTAAGTGACACCCACAGTCACACAGCTGACAAGTGGCATCGCCCCTGCCCTCCTCCCTTCCCTAACTTCTATTTTTAACCACTCAATCTCCAATGGCTCCTTCCCCTCTGCCTTCAAACATGCCCACGTCTCCCCCATCCTAAAAAAACCCACTCTTGACCCCACTTCCCCCTCCAGTTATCGCCCTATCTCCCTACTACCCTTCCTTTCCAAAATCCTAGAACGAGTCGTCTACAATCGCTGCTTAGAATTCCTTAACTCCCATTCTCTCCTAGACCCCCTCCAATCTGGCTTCCGTCCCCTCCACTCTACCGAGACTGCTCTCTCTAAGGTCACCCATGACTTCCTTCTTGCCAAATCCAATGGCTCCTACTCCATTCTAATCCTCCTTGACCTCTCTGCTGCCTTTGACACTGTCGACCATCCCCTCCTCCTCCATACCTTATCTCACCTTGGCTTCACGGACTCCGTCCTCACCTGGTTCTCCTCTTCTCTCTCTGGCCGGTCATTCTCAGTCTCCTTCGCAGGCGCCTCCTCCCCCTCCCACCCTTTAACTGTTGGAGTTCCTCAAGGGTCAGTTCTTGGCCCTCTTCTGTTCTCCATTTACACTCACTCCCTTGGTGAACTCATTCGCTCTCACGGCTTTGACTACCATCTCTACGCAGATGACACACAGATCTACATCTCCGCCCCTGTCCTCTCCCCCTCCCTTCAGGCTCGCATCTCCTCCTGCCTCCAGGATGTCTCCACCTGGATGTCAGCCCGCCACCTAAAACTCAACATGAGCAAGACTGAGCTCCTCATCTTCCCTCCCAAACCCGGTCCTCTCCCAGACCTCCCTATCACCGTGGATGGCACGACCATCCTTCCTGTCTTTCAGGCCTGCAATCTCGGTGTCATCCTTGACTCATCTCTCTCGTTCACCCCACACATCCTATCCGTTACCAAGACCTGCTGGATTCACCTTTACAATATCGCCAAGATCCGTCCTTTCCTCTCCACCCAAACGGCTACCTTACTGCTACAGGCTCTTGTTATATCCCGGCTAGACTACTGTGTCAGCCTTCTCTCTGATCTCCCTTCCTCTTCTCTCACCCCGCTCCGGTCTATTCTTCACTCCGCTGCCCGGCTCATCTTCCTGCAGAAATGATCTGGGCATGTCACTCCCCTTCTTAAACACCTCCAGTGGTTGCCTATCAACCTCCGCTCCAAACAAAAACTCCTCACTCTAGGCTTCAAGGCTCTCCATCACCTTGCCCCTTCCTACCTCTCCTCCCTTCTCTCTTTCTACTGCCCACCCCGCATGCTCCGCTCCTCTGCCGCCCACCTCCTCGCCGTCCCTCGGTCTTGCCTATCCCACCGTCGACCCCTGGGCCACGTCCTCCCGCGGTCCTGGAACACCCTCCCTCCTCACCTCCGCCAAACTAATTCTCTTCCCCTCTCCAAAACCCTACTTAAAACTCACCTCCTCTGAGAGGCCTTCCCAGACTGAGCTCCCCTTCTCCCTATACTCCCTCTACCGCCCCCCCCTTCACCTCTCTGCAGCTTAATCCTCTTTTCCCATCATTTCCCTCTGCTCCTCCCCCTCTACCTTCCCATCCCCTCAGCACTGTACTCATCTGCTCAACTGTATATATTTTCATTACTCTATTTATTTTGTTAATGAAATGTATATCTCCTTGATTCTATTTAGTTGCCATTGTTTTTACGAGATGTTCTTCCCCTTGACTCTATTTATTGCCATTGTTCTTGTCTGTCTGTCTCCCCCGATTAGACTGTAAGCCCGTCAAATGGCAGGGACTGTCTCTATCTGTTGCCGACTTGTTCATTCCAAGTGCTTAGTACAGTGCTCTGCACATAGTAAGCTCTCAATAAATACTACTGAATGAAAAGTGGCAGAGCTGGGAATCGAACCCATGACCTCTGACTCCGAAGCCCAGGCTCTTTTCACTGAGCCACACCACGAGTACTAAAATAAATTATAGGTACTAGGAAACAATAGAGTTGAAAGGTGCACAAGCAAGTGCTATGGGGAGGTGAACACTCAAGTACCTAAGTGATGGGGAAGTGTTGATGTGGCAGTAAAGGGGGGAAGTAGGATGGACTAATAGCATTCAATCAGGAAAGGCCTCCTGGAGGAGATATGAATTCCGGAGGGTCGCCCCTCTAGACTGTAAGCTCGCTGTGGGCACAGAATGTGTCTGTTACATTGTTATATTTTACTCTCTCAAGTACTCTGCACACAGTAAGCGCTCAATAAATATGATTGACTGAAGATGGGGAGAGCAGTGCTGGATCTGCTGGATGGGGAGGGAGAGAGAGTAGCAGGCAAGAAGCAGAGACTGAGCAAGACGTCAGGGGTAAGAGAGATGAGAGTAAAGCATAGTGAGTAGTTTGGCTTGAGAGGAGCAAAGTATGCCAGTTGAGATATAGTTGGAGAGAAGCGAAATAAGGAAGAGAGCAGATTGAATCCCTTGTCAGTGGTCAGGAGTTTCTAATTGATTCACTGAGGAATAGGCAACCATTTGAGGATTTGGAGGAGTGGGGAGATGTATGGGGAAAAAAAATGTTCTAGAAAGATGAACCAGGTAGTATAGACTGGAGAGACAAGAGACTGGAGGCAGGGAGGGAGGTCTGGGAGGAGACCTCATTCTGGGCAGTGCATCCGGAGAAGCAAGAAGTAGTCCTGATCATTTTTTTCCCAACAGCATAACCTTAGACAAAGCATTTCTCTACACAAATTTTGTATTGTTATAGTGGTTTTTTCCGAAGGACTCAAGACTCTTTCAGATGTACCATTAGTCTCTCATAGTCCTGGGAGGTAAATTAATGGCAGAGATGTTCATCCCCTGAGGCAAAGGCAAGTTAACTGCTTACTTAACCCAATGTCACACAGTGCGGTGGAATTCAAACTAGAACCCAGGTTTACTGACTCCCAGGCTAGATTTATAGCTGTTGACTGCTTCAAAGACAGACATTCTCTGCCCAGAAAACTTTTCCTGTCACCTGAGCACAGGCAAAAGGTGAGATTAATGTTGGCGCAGTGTGTTGGTCTAAGAGCTACAAAGAGAGGCTCAAAAACAGAAATATGAAGAGTTCAAACAGACCTATGACCAAAGGACAAGGAAAAGCCTTTCCTTTGGAGTAAGGTATTCAAAATCAGATATTTGGGTTCGATTAACATCTATGCCACTCAGTGAATTGTCCAAAAATGACTGTGCATTTCAAGTTACCCAGAGTAGATCCTCAAAACACAATGGAAGGGAGGAAAAGGCTCCGATTGCCTGTTCACTGTGTCTTCTTTAATCACCACATGGTGGTGCTGCTGCCTTGCTAAAATTATAGATTGGACTTGTGTTTTCCTTTATTCCCCGTTTCCCCACCTCTACTCCAGTTCCCTTTCTAGGCCCAACTGAATTCATGCACCCTTGCCAAGAAGCTGTCAGATGGAGGATGGTAGTGCCGCCCACCTGAAACTAGTTCTGGTTTTCTTTTCTTTTCTTTTTTTGCAACAGGGTATCTTTCACAACATTTTTGTTTCAAAAAAGCATTTACCAAACACGTGGAAATGTAATTACGATATTGAGAATCTAGTATTTTCAATTGGAGGATTGTCTTTGTTTTCTTTTTAACAACTAACCGTCTCAAAGTAGGTCAAGGAGCCTAGAGGCAGCAGATGAAGACCTTCAATTCCTAGAAAGAGAGGCCACAAATCATGCAGTGTTCTTCAGAATCCACGGAGCTAAGGAAATGAAGGTTTGAGGCTTGGCCCAGATGTGATGGTGAGCTGGACTGTTGGGTTGTACAACTTTTTCAGAAGCCTGGACTCAGATCAGACGTATTAAGCTCAGAAGTACAACTAGGTTATTGAAGTAGGGACAAGGAATTAAGAATCAGAATAATGCAGAAAGGAAATAATTAATGTGTTGTTGTGCAGCGAAACAGAGAACAAAGGTTTGCACTCAATGAAACTGGAATTTTTTATCGTTACATGTCTTCAACGCATTTTGGCAAAAACATATATTTTCTCAATTTCCTCAAAACTACCTCTTCTTTGTTATATGGAGACACCAGTTTTAAGCTGGATCAGAGTTCATTTGGAAAGGTTTGAAAATCAGCTGGGGCATTTTAAGTTGCTCTGCTTTGAAAACAACTCCTATTATTAATAACTCAAGCATAAGAAAGGGTTTTTCTGACATCCAAAAAGTTTTATTCCTTTGAAAGAAGAGCTATATAACTTCATAATATATTTTTACCAATTCAATTTTTTTTCCACTCATTTAGTGTCTAAATACAAGGCCTTCCTGTTGGCCTACTGGAAAGACTACAGAGCTGGGAATCAGAAGGCTGACATCTAGTCCTGTTTCTTCCTGCTGGAACTATGTCATCAGTGAGGAAGCATTCTGGGAGGTGGACTGGCCTAGTAAGAGTTCTGAGAAATTGCTGGCTATCATGTCAGCCAAAACCACAGAGGCACTACCAAGGCAACTAGTTGCCTGTAGGCTAGTGAGGCCCAGTAACGACATAGACAGTCCACTTCCTTCCAGATACAGAGCAACCCCCAAATCCACATACCCGAAGAGGTCATCTTGGGACCCTTCCTCCAGAATTTCATTGCAAGTCCCAGCTCCCTCTTCCCCAGAAATGCCCCTGGTGGGAAGATAATTTAAATTATGAAGCCAATTGATCAGGAGCCACTAAAAACAGCCTGATTAATGGGACATAGCCAAAATGTGCTAATTTGTCATGGAACCATTGTTTCTGATTGCTTCAGGCCAGTTTGGTCTGTCTACTATCTACAACAGCCTATGGTCAATCAATCAATCAATCAGTGGTGTTTATTGAGGATTTACTGCTCGCAGAGCACTATACTAAGTGCTTGGGAGGATACAATATGATAGAGTTAGTAAACATCACCACTGCCCAGAGGGAGCTTACAGTTTACAGAGTCATTCCACATCACATGCAGTTGTGCTTCAATATTTGAAAACAATTCTTCTCCATTTGTTGCTTATAGTGCCTCCACTTCAATGCAGTGATTGGGTGTGTTGTTGTCCTCCACTTTTCTCTTACATTCTACCAAGAGAGAAAATCAGACTAGCAAAAGGCACTGCAAGTAGCAAGGCCAACAGTACAGAAAAGGATAGTCTGCGCACAAACACTTGGAAGACAATGTTGCTCAGGCATCCATCTTATCAGCCACACTTGCCCACGTGGACAAACAATACTGTCAGTAGCATCATCTTTGAACATCAAGGATGGTGATATACCTATCCACTTGAGCAGAAATACCTGGTCTAGGCCTGCTTTCATCCCTTTCATCATCCAAGTCCCTGTTGGTGCTTCTGCCCCAATACATTCCCTGCCCTCTCCCCTCTTCCTGATCCATCTACCATCAGATTCTTCCTTGGGGCCTTCTATGCCACAATGAAGCAACTTAGCTATGGAATACTGAAGAAGAGAAGCAGAAGGCAGGCCAATCTGGTGTGTAGCAATCAGAAATAGTTTGACACATTTTGTTCCAAGTTGTTGAGCAGCCCGCAAGTTGAAGAGGCAGGGTTGCAATCAGTGACAAAGTCCACAAACAGCAGCTAAAACCCCAAACAAGGAAAGGTTCCATGGATATGCAGTGTGGAAAGGATGGCTGATCGTGTATTTGTTTTCTCAGTCACATTCACAAAATGAATAGCAACATTGACAGCAGTATTATCTTTGAACAGATATGCATTTATACCCTCACAAACTAGCTGAGTCACTCATTCATCAAGGGGAGAATGTAGATGATGAATCTCCCTATGGCCCAAGGTTGAGGGCAGAAGATTGTCTCCAATAGAGATCTCTTCTTCACTGACATCAGGGTTGCAGAGGCAAAGGGCTACCTGGATCTCATTTTTGCCCTGGGGGAGCAGGTTGAAGCCAGAAAGCGTCCCAGTGAGTCCCCACCGTAGTCAGAAATGGGATTTCCTTGAGGAAATGCAAGACTGCAGAGAAGGAGAAAGGTCAGGGCTAGAGAGGTAGCTTTGGGAAGCATCCAGGCAGAGACAGTAGTTGAAGGCATGGGAGGGAATGAGATAGAGAATAGAAGTGGATACAGAACTGAGCCTTGAAGGACTCCAACAGAATATTCTTTCCATTTCTAGTTCTTGGTATCTTGAAACCGAGTTCTTTGAACCAAACTAAATTTAAGGGGAAATTATTTTGTGACAAAAATAATATCTTCCTATTCATATTTGGTGAATGATATAATTTGAGGCAATATTTTATTTTGGATAATAAGTTAGAGCTATGCAAAAGCACTTGAACTACAGGAGAATTCAGCCTTACCCTTTGCTGACCAGCTGGTCAAGTCCACCGGTCCACCTGACCAACAGCCCATGCTGATTTCAAAGTTAATCATGAATGAGCAGCATGCATCATGAAGCAATCAAGGGGATATGAAGGCACCTGGAACCTACTAGTGCTGTAAGGGATGGAATATTTCCAAAGGGAGGAGACTATGTGAGAGTTAACTATGAAAAGTGATCACAGCAGAGCTCAGTTACACTAGATGGCCAGGCACATAAGAAGGATATTTTCCCCTAGATGTTTCCTTTTCAAGATGCTTCCCTATGGATTTAAATCAGCTGACAGTTTCACATACTCAAATGTGCAAGAAGAGGATGAAACTCAACTCTTGAAATTTTTCATCAAATTGTACATTTGTACAGTACACTGTACTGGGTGCAGTGTACTGGACTGTGCTAAGCTCTTGGGAGATACAAACAGAAGCTCATGATGCAATACCCTCCCACAGGAAGCTGACACTCTGACAGCAAAGCGAGACACACTGTTTTGAATATGAATATACAGGTTTACCTCACCATAACAATGTGGTTACATTCCCTGAAAATGTGGCTCTATCATGGAGCAGGTTTTCCCATAGACTTACCCACTCTTAATTGGGATCCATTTTAGACTCCCTCGATAAATCATAATTCCTTTTATGTGCCATATACTATTAAATTAAATATCACTAAACTATTTTAAAATCTATGTTTGATTATTCATTCTTAAATCCTTATTCAAAGTATTACAACATAATATTGACTTTAAAAAGATGTTGAGATTATAGTGTTAGATTGTAAGCACCCTGCGGGGCAGGGACCGAGTGTAATTCCCAGTTGTGTATTCTTTCATACCCTTTAGTATAGAGCTGTACACACAGTAAGCTCTTAGTAAGTGTAAGTGCTCTAACTAATATTCCCACTACTGTATCTATCCCAGCGCTTCTCAAAGTGGACAACAGGCCAAGAGGCCCCTTACTGGGTTACTAAATTCCCTTTTCCAACCAGCTTCAAACCTCACTCCTGATCTGGACCTGAGCAATTTTTTTTTTGTTGACTTGTACTTATGTACGTGTACTTCACGCTTAGTCACGATGCCACTAGAAACTCTGTGTCATTCCAACTGCTGAGATCACTGAAAATGTAAACATTGGTGATTTCACGAAGCTGGTGGGATGCAAAGAAGGTTCAAGTGAAAATTTTAACCAAGTGCTGAAAGAGTACCCGCGAGAGTGGATAGAAAGCTGCCCAGTTCTCCTCCCTCTTGCCATGGACCCCTTGTTCACGGTCCTGCCTGGAACTCCCTTGACCTTCACATCCTATAGACCTGCATTCTCCCACCTTCAAATCCCCGCTAAAATTGTATTTCCTCCAAAAAGCTAACCTTTCATCTCCCAACCCTACTCACCCTCTCTTCTATGTCCACCTATGCACTTGGATCTGTACCCCCAAAGCATACTGATATTCATCCCCACAGCATTTGTGTACATATTCTTATACTCTGCTACTATCTGTAATTTATTTGACTGTCTCCCCCTCTAGACTATATGCTTCTCAAGGCCAGGGATTGTGTTGACCAAATCTATCGTATTGTACTCTCCCAAGCAGTTAGCACAGTGCTCTGCATAGAGTAAGAACTCAATAAATTCTGTTGACTTACTCATTGATTGCTTGATTGCCAAAGGAATGATTTAAATTTATTGCAAGTAAATCAATATGGATTTAGTCATTTGTCTCTACAGTTCCCTCTCAGCCAAAATATGGCACAACTGCTTGCAGAATGGAGGGGACCAGTGTGGCAGCGTTGTGCCCTGTGGGCCCAGCATGCACTAATATTTGAAAACCTCCAGACCAGTTTGGAGCCTCTGGAGAGCTTGGGTCAGCCAATTGCTGATTCATTACCTGGGAAGTGGCACCCCAAATGCCATCATCTGTGGGCTCAGGGAACCTCAGTTGGGGGCCTAGCTCTCACCTTCTGAAATATATCTAAAGTTGCTTCTTGGTGATTTCCCCCCCTGGACTTTTCCCAGAGCTGCAATTTCATAGGGGAAAGTCCCAGGAAGGCTCTTGAAATTTCCCAAAGAGCACCAAAAGGCTCATCCTCCCCGAGGTTGCTGCCACCTTTGGATGCGAAGTGGAGTCCTTCTGTAATAACTTGTCACCTTCTTGCCTCTGGTCTTCTCTGGCTTTTCTTTTATCCTGGGAGGAGGGAGGGGAAGAAGAGAGGAAAAACAACTAAGTTTGAAGCTAGTATTTCCCGAAGGGATTTGTTAATATGCCCAGAGGCTATGAAATGATGAGCATGGGCAACATATAGACTAAAAATCCAACCCTTCAAAATGCTATTTAGATTGCATTAAAAATTCCCTTTCTGGTTCATCTCTTGCTCATTAAAGTGCCTAGTTGCATGCTCTTTTTTTGTAGTCTGTTTCAGATTTGCCTCTTATGACAGCTTGTGGATGCTTTGGGTCCCATCCAAGTGCCGGCCCTGTGAGGTGAATGGCAGAAAGTAGGACAGGCTGGTGGAATAAGCTGTTCACTCAGGTGTTTTCTTAGAACTGTGACTTCTGTTTAAAACCAGCTAGCAGGAAAGGTCTGATCCATGCTTCATGAATTCAATGTACTGTGCCAAGTTGTGACACTGTAATGTTTCTCTCTGCAAACATTCACAACTGGAGGCCTTCACACTTCACTTGAGAAAAAGAAGCAGCTTTCATTAATTCCTATCTTGAAAAGAAGGCCTCTTCAATTTTTTATTTTAATCTACCATTTCACATATTTCTAAGCCAAGAAAAAGCCCACCGCTTATGAATAATGCAGTACGTGCTGGACATATCTTGCATCCGATTTTGAGGGAATTATGATGGGATGTTCTGTTCATCAGTTATTGAAACCTCCTTTGCAGCAGTCTTTTGATTAAGGCATTCGGACACAATCAAGGTGGGAAAGTTTGAGCCCTGCATAACCTTGTACTACTAGTACTAGTAGTAGTAAAGCATTTATTAACCGCTTCCTGGGTGGAGAGCACTGTACTGGGTGCTAGGAAAGAGTGTACAGGTGGGAATTAGTCATGAATCCTGTCCCTTTGAGGCGCTCACAATCTATGACTCTGGGTGGGACCAGGAGGAGGGCTGGAGACAGAGACAGTGGGAGCAATGAAACACTGAAACCTGAAAACAGCACAAGGGACAAGAGCAAATACATATTACACAAAATAAAAACAAAAAAGTACGTAGGGAGTTGTAGTTTTCAGGGCCCACCTCAAAAATGATAATAATGATGATATTTGTTAAGTGCTTACTATGTGCCAAAAACTGTTCTAAGCACTGGGGTAGATACAAGGTAATCAGGCTATCCCATGTGGGGCTCATAGTCTTAATCCCCATTTTACAGATGAGATAGCTTAGACACAGAGATGTTAAGTGACTTGCCCAAGGTCACACAGCAGAAAAGTGCGGAGCTGGGATTAGAGCCCACGTCCTCTGACTCCCAAGCCCATGCTCTTGTCACTAGGTCATGCTGCTTCTCACCTCAGTGATTTTGCAGCCATTAACTAATCTGAAGTTGTATGATACCTCATGCTGCAGGTGCTGTTCTCATTCCCACTGAGGTGATGGAAAGCAGGATCAGAGGAGTTCTCCTTGATGGTGTGGAGGGGAGCTGGTATTGGCCCTTGGTGGCAGGGAGGGAAGGCAGTTTGCTAGGCCATGTTGGGGGGGCTGAGGGTGTCAAGGTAGTGAAAACCAGATCAGAAGTCTCAGTTCAGCATCCAGAGGAGTTAAGACACCCCATTGTTACTAATTGGTTACCTGAACACATCTGAATACAGTGGTGATGGAGCATTCATTCAATAGTATTTATTGAGCGCTTACTATGTGCAGAGCACTGTACTAAGCGCTTGGGATGAACAAGTCGGCAACAGATAGAGACAGTCCCTGCCGTTTGACGGGCTTACAGTCTAATCGGAGCAGTACTGGCTTAGAGAGAGATGAGTAGCGCTTGGTCCTCCTTGGAGAGCACAGCCGCCTAATGGAAAGTAGACACCTCAGGGCTTCCTACCATGTGTCTTCCCCTCAGTCTGCCATCAGCCTAGATGTAAGAGGCTCAATGTGGCCCTCCGAATCCAGATAGCCTGGAGGAAGGTGAGTAGGTTAGGCAGCAGCACACTTTCATTCAATCAAAAAAATTTATTGAGTGCTTATTGTGTGCAGAGCATTGTACTAGTGCTTGGGAAAATACAATCCAACTGACTATGTAGATGTGATCTCAGCCCACAAGGAGCTTAGCGTTTACAGTGGGAAACAGACTTCGAAATAGAGAGATCCCCTACTTTGTGGGGCTAGGATGTGGATAAATGAAGTCAGTTATGTGAAAATGCCTTGAATATTTAGAAAGACAAGGGCCATGCAAATCACAAGTAATTATATTCTCAGTACTATTATTACGATTACTGTCTCACTCTATTATTGTCCTTGTATCCAAAATTGAAATTTCCCTGGCAAATTTTCAGATGGCCCTAATGCCCCTGTGACAATTTCTGCTCTGCTGGAGATTGGCTGTGGTGTACCTCTGACAGATGCAATCAGGTTAGAATCAGCAGCTAATTCTTGCTAGGGGGAATTCCATCTGCACAATGAGGACAGTCCCCTGCTTCATTCCTCTCTGTCCCCCACAGGCGAGTTCAATGCTGATGGCAGGGAATAGTCCCTCATCTATTTAGTTAGCTACATGGAAAGAGATTTCCCTTCTGCTATCAGCAATTCAGTGAACCTACACAGGCACAGAAATAAGAATCAAGTTAGGATATTTGCCTCTTTTTAAAACAGCTAGGGTTAATGACAAAGATTTTACTCTTCTTCATGATTAGGGCATGGATTTTTCATGTCCTAGCGAATTTTATCCCAGTTTCTAACCCTCATTTCAGTTATTTTTAATTTTGATTACCTTTTCCCTCTCCCAAACCACCCCTCATTAAAAAAAAAAGACGATGTGGGATCTGGCCATTGCTCTTGCATGCTACTACTTGCATTCCTCTTTCACCATTCCCTGATCCTTCTCCTTCTTCCCTTCAACACCGACAACCCCATAACCCTCCTCTTGTTTTTCTTCTTTTCTCCTCTATCAGGCTGAGCTATTGGGAATAGCCCCTTTGGAAGTCTAGAAACCACAGGAAGAAAGGAACAATTATTGAACAACAGTTAGTAGAGCTTTTAACTCTTTACTCCACCCCCCCAGCCCCGCCCCACCCCCAACCCCAATCTCTTTCCCTCAGGCAACAATGCCCTGCTAAGTTTCCAAAGAAGGGAGCTTTAATTGCACTCTAGACTGGATGCCAACTCCATATGGACATGGAGGCCATCACCCCCATGGAAATGGAACTTCCCTACACCCTAGACTCCTGCCTGGCCCTGGTCTCTCTCATTCTATGTCTCAAGATTTCTGGTTTCTCACTCTCTGCCTCCCTGTGTCTTTTCCTTATCTCTCATTTGCTCTGAGTCTCTCACTACCTCTGTCTCAGTATTTCTGGTCTCTCAATTCTCTCTGAGTCTCTCCATGTCTTCTTTATCTCATTTGCTCTGAGTCTCTCATCATCTGTTTCTGTATCTCTCACTCCCCATATCTCCCTGTTTCTCTTCTTTGTCGCTCATTTGCTCTGAGTCTCTCACTCTCTCCTTTCTATATATCTCTCACTCTATCTCAGTGTTTCTGGTCTCCTTTTCTCTTGGTGTATCCCTGCATCTCTTCTTTGGCACTCATTTGCTCTGACGCTACCATTCTATCCTCTCTGTAACTCTCACTCTCTGTGTCTTTCTCACTCTCTCCATGTCTCAATATTTCTGCCTCCCATCCTCCGTGTCTCTTCTTTATCTCTCACTTGCTTTGAGTCTTTCACTATCCTCTCTATGTCTCTAAGCAGCATGGCTCAGTGGAAAGAGCCCGGGCTTGGGAGTCAAAGGTCATGGGTTCTAATCCCGGCTCCTCCGCTTGTCAGCTGTGTGACTTTGGGCAAGTCACTTCACTTCTCTGGGCCTCAGTTACCTCATCTTTAAAATGGGGATGAAGACTGTGAGCCCCATGTGGGACAACCTGATGACCTTGTATCCCCCCAGCACTTAGAACAGTGCTTTGCCATAGTAAGTGCTTAATAAATGCCATCATCATCATTATTCCTATCTCTCACTAGCTCTATGTCCCTTCTTTGCTCTGTCTCGTCATCTCTCGCCTCTCTATCAGTGTCTCAGGATTTCTGGTCTCTCATTCTCTGCCTGTCTCTACTTTGTCTCATTTGCTCCAGAGTCTCTCACCGACTCTGGATATCTGTGTCTGGATATTTCTGCTCTCTCATTCGCTCTACTGTCTCACAACGGGTTCAGAGTTTCTCACAATCACCCTCAGTGTCTCCCTCACGATCTCTGTGTGCCTCTGTCTCTGAACATCTCTTCCAATTCCGAACCAGCAGCACCTGCTTTCCCATTGACACCTGGAGCCGCAGCCAATCCTAGCACTGGGACTACGGGAGAACAGAAAACCAGGCAGGGATCTAGGCCCGGCTCTGGCCTTGGGCAGAATGGAAAAAAACAAAACAAAAAACCAAGCATGGATTATACAGACAAGCCCAGGGCAGCGGGGAATTACCGGCTACAAGAACTCCCAGCCTGGATCATGGAACAACAGGCCCGGATGGCAGATCAGATCTTCTGGCTAAACAGAAGTCCCGGCCGGGATCCAGGATCGGGTCTTGGGGTGGCAAAAGTCCCGGAACCGGATCCCTGATCGGATCCAGGGACTTGTCAGCTGTGTGACTGTGGGCAAGTCACTTAACTTCTCTGGGCCTCCATTACCTCATTTGTAAAATGGGGATTAAGACTGTGAGCCTCAGGTGGGACAACCTGATTACCCTGTATCTACCCAGCGCTTAGAACAGTGCTTGGCACATAGTAAGCGCTTAACAAATACCAACATTATTATTATTATTATCCACCAGCTGCCCAGAAAACCCAACCAGGATCCCGGAATGGTTCTGTCTGCTCCAGGGAAGACCAGGCCCAGATCGGCGGCTGCCCGGAAAATGCGGCCCCGATCCCAGAATGAGTCGGCTAGCCATTGAGGAAACCTACACCGGATCCCGGAATGGATCCACCAAATTCATTCATTCATTTGTACTTATTGAGCGCTTACTGTGGGCACAGCATTGTTCTAAGCACTTGGAAAGTACAATTCAGCAACAGAGACAATCCGTACCCTACAACGGGCTCACAGTCTAGAAGGGGGGAGACAGGCATCAAAACAAGTAAACAGGCATCAATAACATCAATATAAATTAATCAAATTATAGGTATATACACATCATTAATAAAATAAATAGAATAAATATATACATATATGCACAAGTGCTGTGGGGTAGGGAAGGGGGTTGAGCAGAGGGAGCAATTCAGGGAGGGGAGATAGGGAGGGGAGGAGGAGCAGAGGAAAATGGGGGCTTAGTCTGGGAAAGCCTCCTGGAGGAGGTGAGCTTTCAGTAGGGCTCTGAAAAGGGGGAAGTGTGCTAGTTTGAAGAATTTGAAGAGGGAGGGAGTTCCAGGCCAGAGGTAGGACATGGGCCAGGGGTTGACGGTGGGACAGGTGAAAAGGAGGCACAATGAGATTAGCGGTGGCAGAGGAGCAGAGTGTAACGGGATGGGCTGTTGAAGGGGAGAAGGGAGGTGAGGTAGGAGGGGGCAAGGTGATGGAGAGCTTTGAAGTGAGGAGTTTTTGCTTGATACCGAGGTTGATAGGCAACCACTGGAGATTTTTGAGGATGCGTGGAACACCTGGCCAGGATCGCAGAACAGCTGGGAAGTCTGCACAGAATTCTGTACCTAGATAGAGGATCGGATGGCCCCACAAAATTCCCAGCCTGGATCAGAGATGGAGTTTGACAGCCATATGGAACTAATGAGCAAGATAACAGATCCGAGGTGACAGCAGCTTGGAATTCCCGCCTTGGATCACTGGACTGGTTCAATGGCTGCATGGAATTCCTTGGTCGGATCGCAGATCAGATGTGACAACTGCACAAAATTGCGGGCCCTGAAACCGGACCCGATCCGCTGACCGCCGGGAAGACCCAGAACCTGAATCCCAGACCAGGTTCCCCAGCCTGCCCAGTAAACCCGGGAACCGGATCCCCAGGCTGCTCAGAAGACTGGGAACCCAGATTACCGACCGGATCGCCGACTGATCAGAATCCCAACTGGATTATTGTGTCAGCCTCCTCTCTGATCTCCCTTCCTCCTGTCTCTCCCCACTCTAGTCTATTCTTCATTCCGCTGCCCGGATCATCTTCCTACAGAAATGCTCTGGGCATGTCACTCCCCTCCTTAAAAACCTCCAGTGGTTGCCCATCAACCTTCGCAAGAAACAAAAACTTCTCACTCTGGGCTGCAAAGCTCTCCATCCCCTTATCCCCTCCTACCTCACCTCCCTTCTCTCCTTCTACTGCCCACCCCATACACTCTGCTGCTCTGCCGCTCACCTCTTCACTTTCCCCTGTTCACGCCTATCCTGCCATTGACCTCTGGCCCACGTCCTACCACTGTCCTGGAATGCCGTCCCTCCTCACCTCCGCCAAACTCTCTTCCCCTCTTCAAAGCCCTACTAAGAGCTCGCCTCCTCCAAGAGGCCTTCCCAGACTGAGCTACCCCCTTTTCCCTCTGCTCCCCTTCCACCATCTGTTCCTCCCCCTTCCCCTCCCCTCAGCACTGTGCTCATTTATATATTATCTATTACCCTATTTATTTTGTTAATGAGGTGTACATCCCCCCCTTGATTCTATTTATTGTGATAACGTTGTCTTGTTTTTGTTTCGTTCTGTTTTGCTCTGCCGTCTGTCTCCCCCGTTTAGACCGTGATCCCATCATTGGGCAGGGATTGTCTCTATCTGCTGCTGAATTGTACATTCCAAGTGCTTAGTACAGTGCTCTGCACATAGTAAGCGCTCAATAAATACGAATGAATGAATGAATGAAGACCCAGAACCTGGACCAGGATCCCAGAAAGGGTCCTCCAGCTGCCTCCAAGACCTGGGACTCAGATCCCAGACCGGATCACCGGCTAAGCGGAAGACCCCAAATCCAGATCTGGGACCGGTTAAGCCAGCTACTCAGAAGATCTGGAACCAGGTTCCCAGATCGGGTCCTGGATCATGAACCAGGTGTCCTGGCTGCCCAGAAGAACAGGGACCTGGATCCCGGACCGGATGTCCTGGCTGCCCGGAACACCTGGAACACAGATCATGGATTGGGTGTGCTGTCTATGTGGAAGACCTGGTCCCTTTCATGGATCTGCTCGCATGTCTTCACAGAATTCCTGGCCCTGATAGTGGATCGAATCTGAGGGCAATACGGAATTCCCGGCCTGGATCACTGATCAGTTCTGATGGCCATACGATATTCCAGGCTCGAATTGTTGATCTGATTTGATGGTCACATGGCATTCCCAACCTGGAGCACTGATCAGATTTGATGACTGCACAGAATTCCCAGCTTGGATCATGGATCGGCTCTGATGGCCACATGGAATTCTTGGCCCGGATGGCTGCACCAAAATAGAAAATGGCTTTTACTATTTATATTGTAGATTGTGGTTGTATCTATCACGATTTTGCTGCAGAGCACCTTGCAAAGTATAATTGCAACAAAATGCCATCCTACTTGCCTCCTGTTCTTGATCTGAATAGACACTCTTTGGCCAGCTGTTATTGAATAGTATATATATATCTCATCTGAGTTTACCTTCCCAACATGTGCCACAGTGCCTCATCACCAAATGACCTGTCAGGAAATTCTGGATTCTGTCCCAATGGTTAATTGTTCATGGAATACTGGACAGCTGGGGCGGAAAACTTCCCAGGAAAACACTAAGGATTAGTGTCCATTTTCCATCTTGTGAATTCTGCTGGGTGGGCAAGTCTTATTTTTCACTCTTTTCAATAAGGGATGCTGTTTCTAACCCCAGTATTTCCAACATTAGAAAAATTGTGACTGCAAGATCTTATCAACTGGCAAATGACTCCAACTACACAATGCACGGCAAGGTGGTCTATCCCCCACCAGATTGCAAACTCCTTGAGAAAAGGAATCAGGTCTACTCTATTGTATTCTCCCAAGCACTTAGTACAGTGCTCAATAAAGCACTCAAAGTAAGCTTGTTGTGGTCAGGGAAAGTGTCTGTTATATTGTTGTTTGTATTCTCCCAAGTGCTTAGAACAGTTCCCTGCACACAGTGAGCACTCAGTACACTTGACTGATTGATTGGTCTGTTGTCAGTTTTCTTCTGAAATATTGAAATCAAGAGTTGGGATGAGAAGTCCTGCCCCGGTCTCAAGGGGATATAGACTAGGTACCATGCCAAACCCAAGAATGGGGAAATAAGTCCAGATGAACCCATGAGTTCAACTTTCCCAAGCAGGAAGCAGTTTAGGGATAGGAATAGAGACTTACAAGTTAAAGTTATGAACAGAAAACTGATAGTCTTAGGTTCTGGGCCTTATCTCTAGGGATGTGTGGGCATCCTTTACATAGAAAAGACAAATGAAGTCACAATCAGCTCATGAAATATATGAGAACCATGCCCTTTCCTAGTCTCACTAAACCATGAAAATTTACTGTTTTAAGGAAAGACTAGATCAACCATAATGTAATAGATGATAGATAAGATTATATGATGCTTCAACTAAAGGCTTCGAAAATCTTTTTTGACTTTTTCTGCCCCACCCCCTTTGTTGTTCTACATCATGTTGGCTCACTGTTTTCCATTTCATCAGTACTATCTTTTCTATTCAAAAATCTATTCACCGATTGTGATTTTTCCTTAATCTGAATCACCACTTTGTTAGCTTCTTTTGGGAAAAGAATTTAGGAACAAATACTTCACTCTCCTCTCTAAGATGTACCATGTCCGAAGTTTGGATGGTAATTTGTATTCAAAGAATTTGAGATCTTTCTGTTGCTATTTCATACACCACTGGCAAATGACTTTGCCATCTGTTTATAAAATGCCCATGGTTCACCAAGATCTTCAATTAGGCAATGCCAAAACTCAGTGAATATCTCCAGAAAATACAACCTGAGATCTCATTGCAGGATCAAAATCTAAACTAGAAACGATGATCCAAATGACAGGGGAAATGTTATCTAGAAAGATTCAAGGTGTGGGTCAACTGAAAAGTGTACCTCTTACTGCATTAGAAGACCTCTTCCTTTGATCCAGTTAAATCTAGTTCTTAAAATGTTTACTGTACATATATGCAGGAAGTAAAACTGTACACCCTGGTAAGATTAGACTACAATGTTCTGGGGTTTTCAGTGGCTTATTAAGTGATATTGCAATATTTTTTTTTGTCTTTCTAGGGCAGTAAAACGTGTTCTGAGAATAAGGAATGTTGGCCAAGCCTGCTATTATTAATCACATTTTTCAGCATATCAGGGCATATTGAAGTTCTTTCTCTACCCTGAAATCCATGGTCCAGTCTTTCTAAGTCCATTCCATTTACTCTGCAACTCAGAAAAATCCTCTTGAGAAGCAACAGGATTAAGTCTTATGATGAAATTCTACATAACACCAAAACATGAAGAGACTTGTGGGCACGGTGGTAGTAACTGTTTCACTTTGGGAATGTGAATATCTACAGATATACTGTCTTACTTTGAGGCAGGTGTCAGGCAGGCATTATTTGAATCACTCCTCAATGCAAATTACATGAAATAGGATATCCTTGCGAAGATGAATATTCTTCAACACTCAAATACTTCAAGTAAATTTTTTCTTGGAATTCAGTAAAGGTAAAATTAGTCCTTGAAAACATGCTTTCTGGGACAAATAATACAGGAGCAGGCCTACCATCTGTTTCTTGGTAAAAAATAAAATTGATATTCCTTTCACCTGAAATACCGAACAAACATGCTCTCACACCATATAAACAGAGTGTAAATGGGTCTAATCACAGATGTAAACTGAGAAAAAAACAAGATACCAACACTTAGTATAGTGTCTGGCACATAATAAATGCTTAACAAATATCATTGTTTTTAAAAGAAGGTAGAGACAGGCACCAAGGCACACAAATTCATTGCTTGTCTGGTTTTTAGGTGAAATAGGGAGTTGATTTCCTTTCTATATTATAGATACCTGTATTTGGTACTTGTTAAGGGCTCATTATGTGCCAAGCACTGTTCTACGTGCTGGGGTAGGTACAAGTCAATCAGTTTGAACACAGTCCCTGTCCCACATGTACACTTCAAGGAATGCCATTACTATAGCCAGAGGCACCAGCTACTCTGCTTCATGGCCCATTGAGGCAGCCATTTTTATTATTCTGTGTAGCACAGACATGCTTCATTATCTCCCTGATTTCTGATTTTATCCATAGTTTAAGTAGTTGGGGATTGCATATAACAGAAGTCTACACACAATTGAATTTACCATAGTTCCCTCCAGGAGTGATAATAGTATTCAAGATGCCTCCTCTCTCAGTTAAGAAGCAATCAACTCACCTTTAAAATAGTATCAACGCCCAAAACATAGGATTTCTCAGGATACCAAAAAAAAAACCTGGCTCTCCTGGAAACATGATGTTCATCAATGCATATTCTTGAACTTAGCCTGCTTACTCTTGACTTCATTAGTGGATGATCCCACCACTTAGTCACAAAACAAAAAACAAACCTTTCACCTCAATTTTATTATAACCCTACGAGCCCCGGCCTCTAATTTTCAGTTTTATTTCCTATGCTTTGTTTTACCATATACCCTGTTCACTCCAAAGTGGCTTCAAAATCACAGGCTCACATTTATGGAAACCTGAAAATAAAGGCAGCTCTCTTTATTAAAATAGCAGATTCTTATAGATAGGGAGTGGTAGAAGATAAAGAGAACTCCCCTCATTAAAAAAGCTTTGCCGGTGGAGCCTTGCTTGAACATCTCTCAACATGAATGAATGATTTATCCAGGCTGTAAATTACAAGTTGAATAGGTTCCATCCAATTTCATTAACCTGTTACTTTATGACTTGTAATGTGAACATGCGGTAAAGTGACAGTAAACAAAAGTTAGATTTTTTAAATGCCCAGAGGATATGTGATACACAATATTTACGGAATCTGTTTCTGCCTCTAGATAAAGATTAATAAATTAAAAGCCTATCAAATTTAGCTGATGAATTAGTAATATTGATGTGAACCATAAGCAAGATACATTGCCTGTATAGCCTGGCTCCTTTGTCCCAGCCTGATGGCTTTATACTGCTCATCTTTGGAGTCATGAACAGGAATTCATCTTGCTTTCTTCTAAACACACAACTTCTTGACTGTCTCCCGAGACCTACAACCAGCATTAGAGAAATGGATCTGGGGATACAATAATGTTAATGAACTCATGGAAAGTAACCTGGATCACCTATCTTTTTTCAAATATGTGGTAGCCATGGAGGCAGAGACGACACCATCAGTGTCATTTAAATTCTGGTGTTCCACATATATGCGCTGACTTCATCTTTCCTCCTCTGGGGGGGTGGGGAGGAATTGAGCCCTGCAAAACTTTCCAGTTGCTCCACTCTGTTCCCCAGATCCTAAAAGTAGTCTGGGATGGAGGCTTCAGGTACTAGTTTTTCCATTGTTGACTTTGGTTTAAATTGTGGTCCTCCTTTGGCCAACCTGGGAGCTTCAGTGATCCAAGCAGAATGTTCTACCATTTTGGTGTTTTTGAGAACTGAATCATCAGATTGTTTTTCAAAAGAGGAGCTCTATGGGGAGACACTCTGATCTAGTGGGATGGGAACTAACTGGCTAACCTACCCACAAGAGAAGTTGGAAATTTAGAATTATCAATTCAGTACTATCAGATTGGATGAAAGATAAAAGAGAAGCAACCTGGTCTAGTGGATAGAGCATGGGCCTGGGAGTCAGAAGGACCTGGGTTCTAGGCCTGCCTCTGCCACTTGTCTGCTGTGTGACCTTAGGCAAATCAATTTGCTTCTCTGGGCCTCAGTTACCTCATCTGGAAAATGGGGATTAAGATTTGGAGCCCCATGTGGGACAGGGACTGTGTCCCACCTGATTAGCTTTTATCTGGCCCAGTGCTTCCCCCCTCAGGATCACAGCTGGAGAGTTTCCAGTACTCTACCAGTCTCGGCTAAGGGAAGGAGAGTCAAGGAGAGGCATACCCACTCCATTCCTAATTGGACAGTGGCTAGTGAGTGGAAGGCAATCTGCTAAAAGTCATATTCACCTGTGCTGGGCAGCGGTAGTATGGGAGAGAGTCGAGGACGGAGACTCAAGTTTACAGCAAGGAAGAAGGCACTACAAGAACGATTGCTGATGGAGGTGGGCTGTTCTGTGAGAGATGTATCCATGGAGTCACTATGGGTCAGAGATGACACAAAAGCACATGACAAGATATGCCCAATGCTTAGAACAGTGTCTGGAACATAGTAAGCACTTATCCAATACCATAAAAAAAAGAAAGTTGCATTTTCCTTCAACTGAGTTCCCAAGATTTCTGCCCAGCTTTGGAAGACACTTAAAGTAAGTCCCCTGTCTCCAGAAAAACGTATTACAGGGTATTTTTTTCTGACAGATATGCTGCAATCAACGTTTCTGTTTGATTGTGAGTGGCTGTACCTTGTGTGCATTGTGAGGTCTCTGGCTGTGAACTGTTCATTTTCCTCTGAACATAATTTGTGGGGTCCAAAGGGATGTTGTCTTCCTGAGAGTGAAAATATGACTTAACACCCTTTGAATCACCACTGCTGCTGGGGTATGCTGTCCATAGCAATAGTCCCAGAGAGTATTACAGTGAACAGATGGTGCAGGGTGTGTTACTTAAGTCAGTTTTGCCAGGAGGTAAATTTATGCTTTACAAATGTATTTCAAAACTATGCTATTTGATTTAATCACTTAATGCAAAGACAGCTGCATACTATATTTGCCTTAACTGCAGTTATATGGGTTATCTGCCAAACTGTTAATTATAGTATTTTGAAAGGCTTGGGGGAAAAAAAACAGTAATTACACAGATTGAGGGGAGAAAAGAAACATTTTTGAAGCCTAAATTCAGACATTCATTCATTCCCAGTTAGCACAGAGTTACTGAAGATTTTCAAAAAATGCTAGTAAAGTGGAATAGATGTGATGGTTTTCTTTCAAAATAGGCTTTCATGAGGGTTCCCATATCTCAGTGGTAACCACAGTAACCATGTAAGATAGCTACCCTACCCACAAGACGAGTTCGGAATTTTCTGCTCACACTGTCTTCATGGGTTGAACTTCTCTCTGGACCAAGGTGGGGAGCTAAGGGGGCCAAAGTGGGATTTTTGAATATATGCTCAATTAATTGAACTCCTGACAATGTATTTATTACTGTGTCCGCAGCAGCCATAACCTCTTCCACCCTCTCTCACTTCCTGTTTTCTGGGCCCAAGTTTTACTCCCAAACATGGCATTTGGGATTAAATAGGCAGGCAGGGAATATCCTGACAAAGCACCGGAAATTCCCCATGTGAATTGGCACCAGAGCAAATGAATGAATTATTCTGCAGATGCCGTATTCCAAGACTGGAAGTCATGAATTAATCTCTCCTTCAAGAGGTATGATGCTAGGTTGACACCCAACAGGTATGGGCTGAAACCAAAAATGTAGAACCAGTGACCAGCCCAAGGGGTCAGATCTGGGACACGGACTTCCCCTGATATTGGGGTGGGGGGGATGCATAAGCCCATCTTCCCCTTCTTCAAAGAGCAGATGGGTCTCAACCTGCTTACCTGTCAACTGCATCAGTCTCTTATTGGTTAGTTTACACTCCTGGATTCCACCCCATGGCCTGACAGGGTCTGCACAGCCTGTCTCCTCTTCTTCCCTACTTTAAAGCACACAGGTGGAAATCATCCCCTTGTTCTTGTAAAGTTGGAAAGGAGGAAAATTCATATTCTAGGATGCCTCCAATGCCTGTCTCACTCTTGGGGGAGTTCCAGTAGATACCAAAATCCCAAAGCAAGTGGATGGAGTTGTAAGGTGGTCCAGGCATTTCTTAGGTTCTTCTTCTTCTTCAATTGTCTTCATGTCATTTCATTCATTCAATAGTATTTATTGAGTGCTAACTATGTGCACAGCACTGTACTAAAGAGCTTGGAATGTACAATTCGGCAACAGAGACAATCCCTGCCCATTGACGGGTTTACAGTCTAACCCACAGTGACTCCATGGACACATCCTCTTCAGAACGTCCCATCTTCAGTCATAAAGTCAATCTGGTATGTATATTCATAGAGAAGAAGCGTGGCTCAGTGGCAAGAGCACGGGCTGGGGAGTCAGAGGTCATGGGTTCAAATCCCAGCTCTGCCTCTTGTCAACTGAGTGACTTTGGACAAGTCACTTAACTTTTTTGTGCCTCAGTTACCTCATCTGTAAAATGGGCATCAAGACTGTGAGCCCCACGTGGGACACCCCGATCAGTGCTTAGAACATTGCTTTGCACATAGTAAGTACTTAACAAATGCCATTGTTATTATTATACAGCTTTCTTCCTTTCTTCCACACAGTAAAAACCTGAGTCTATGCCATTGTCAATATTTTGATCACTTGATCATCCACCTTTGACTCCTTCTCATGCCACTCCTGCCCAGCACAGGTGAATCAACTTTGTGTGATGTCTCAGCTTAGACTTTTCCATTATGGGTAAGCCTATATGGCATAGCTCTAAGCTTCATCAGCTACACCAACTCCCATGCCACAGTAACGCGTCAATTCATAGGAGAGCTTTCTTAGGTTAATTGTATCCAATCTAAGAAAAATATGCCACTAATATTTCAGACCAACATTTTATCCAGCTCAATACTGACAGTGACAGCAAGATACTTGAAAGAATTGTGTGGTGATTCCCTCCTTGATATTCATTCTCATATTAGGGATGTTGCATGGACCATCTTTAAGGCCTTGATGTCCAGTGGCTAGGATTCAGTGCTCTACCCGCTGTGGCCTGGGCTCAATTCCTGATCAGTGCAACTTATTCCCTTAGACAGTAAGCTCATTGTGGGCAGAGAATGTGACTGTTTATTGTATTTTACTCTCCCAAGCACTTAGGACAGTGCTCTGCACACAGTAAGTGCTCAATAAATACAACTGAATCATTAATTCATTCAGTTTTGGAATCTACTGATATTTTCATTCTGCACAGCTTCCTGTGATAAGCAGTTTATTTGCTTACTATCCACTGTGTGAGGACATAATACTAGTGCTTTTTGTTAAGCATTTATTTTGTGCATCCTTAAGTGCATCACCTTCACTTGCTCACACTGAAGCTCATCTGCCATTTTTCACCCCGCCCGATTGGGTTTATGAAGTCTTCTTGAAGTTTATACCCAAGAAGAAGTAGCGTGGCCTAGTGGAAAGAACATGGGTCTGGGATTCAGGAGATCTGACCTTTAAACCCAGCTCTCCCATTTGTCCACTGTGTGATCTTGGGCTAGTTACTTAACTTAGTTTCAGCTTCCTCATCTCTATAATTGGGAATAAAATACCTGTTCTCCTTTCCACTTTAACTGCAAGCCCCATATGGGACAGGGACTGTTGCTTGTCTTGTAATGTAAATACCTTAGCACACAATACAGTTCTTAGCAAGAGTGAGTGCTTAACAAACACTACAGTTATTTAGCGGCATCTGAAAAGTAAGTGATTTCACTGTGAACTCCCTCTTTCAGATCATTTACTCAAAGTAGCTGTCTTACAGTGAACTGAAGCTGGGCCCAAAACAAGGAATGCAGAAGAGACAATTTGACCTATACTGAAGCCCCACCTGAAATGACGTGGCATAGCTGAGGACAACTGAGAAAAATAGCAGTGGACAGCATTAACTAGTGTGTACTAATCAGGAGTAGAATGACTAAATTAGAGCCAAGATTTCAAAAAGAGCATGATACTAAAAGAACTGGTGCTAGGAGCTATAGGCAAAAAGGCAACAGCACAGTAAAGATGACCTTTAAAATTGAGCAATGCAGAGAGGTGGGTTGGCTGTTCTTCAGGCTTTTCAGTCACTACCACATTCATGGATAAAAATCACATCATCAGTAATGTTATCTTCAAACCCAAAGGGCAGCATACTTCCTCTCTTCCTGTAAACATTTTGAGCTACATCAATATACAACTTATTTACAAAATAGTCTTCTTTCTTGCAAAAAAAGGAATCAATCTACATTGATTAGCAGTAAAAAAAATTGTATTTGACATTTTCTCCTTATTAAATCAATTCTCATGATAATGGGCCTATTGTTTTGTATAGTTCATGATCCAGAATTCATTTCTGTTGTTCATCTCCTTTTACTCCTCAAATAGACATCTGTTCTCAAATAGCCACACCGTCAATACTTATGCTGCTTTTCAAGTACCCCTGCAGTCTTCCCATGATTATACAAAGCTAATCCAGATAAGTGGTACAGAAATAGATTGTTCATTAAACTAATGCATACTAATTGCAGAACCAGTGCATGTTTGTAAGTTAGAGGCCAAGTAGCACTTGGTTTTCAGCTTCTGTATCTCTCCCTAGTACCACCAGAGAAAAAAACTCTTTGATTATCCCTTTTCTCCATGAGTAGAAGGGAATATGGAATGTCAACCTTAGCTACTGGGATAATGTTTTTTCCAGAGTAGGGGATTGCAAACCATAAACTGGGTGAACGGGGCAAAGCTGCATTGGGTTTGCAAGGACTGGCTTCAGAGCCTGAGGAAGTGATTTCATTCCTTCAGGTGTTGATTCCTTTCATAAATTTAAGGTAATGATCCTGGCCTTAAATGGCCACTGTGATAAGTAAAACAATTCCAGTGCCTTTGAAAATGGGCAGAATGAACATCTGGGTATTTCATTTGCCTAATCCAAGTCTCCTTGTAGGATAGCACTCTCTGGGAAAGATCCACTGTATTTTCTGCAGTTTTCCTATTTGCAGGTCTATTTCAATCAAGCCATGGTATCTATTGAGGGCTTACTGCATGCAGAACACTGTATTAAGTGTTTGGGAGGGGACAATAAAACAGAGTTGATCAAAAAGTTCCTCCCCACAAGGGACTTGCAGTCTAGAGGGGGAAGGCAGACAATAAAATAAATTAAGAAAATGTACATAGTTGCTGTAGGGCTGTGAGTGGGGTGAATTTTAATAAGCCTTTGAAGGTGGAGAGAGTGATGGTCTGTGGAATGAGAGGAGGAGGGAGGTTCAGGCTAGAGACAGGACATGAGCAAGGGGTCAGCAGCGAGATAGACAAGATAGAGATACAGTGCATACGTTGGTGTTAGAGGAGCAAAGTGAATGTCCTGGGTTGTAGTAGGAAATCAGTGAGATAAGATAGGTGGGGACAAGGTGATTGAGTGTTTTGAAAGTCATTTAAATTGCTTTCAAGCTATTTCAAATGCATTTAGGCTATCTAGGACAATTGAATAGAACCTGAAAAATAAAGTGACATTATCGGCTCCCTCAGCAACACTTGGGCAAAATAAGTTCAGCTCTAAGGTGTTCCAACCTCTTATACCTTCCCTTGTCATGTTTCAGTCCCCCATTCACATTGAAGATGGACCTTGAGCATCTATGTAGGTGGCTGTCACTTGATTCTTGCTGATAATTGAGATAGATTAATTGAATACCACCTGAATTGTCTGTGGACAGTTGGGAACTTATGCATGACACTGTCAACATGCTTATCAAGTCTGTGGAGATACAAAACCACAGTTTCTGCCACTTGGACTATGATTTGTGGTTGGAAAGGTGAGGCGAGTCACACTTTGAACACAGCCAGGACAGTCCTAAAGACATTCTTCAGTGGCTATCTGTCAATCATGCAGACCTTCCACTCCTGTGTAAATGCAATGAATTCAACAAGACTTCTCACATCTACAAGGGCTAGCAATCTAACAGGACTGCTGTCCACAGAGAGCGACGAAAACATTCACAGCTATTTTTATACATTGGAAAACCTTGGCTGCAGATGACTGACTCTCCGAAATATCCTGACCTGAGGAACAATTCAACAAGGAGATTCAGATCTTTTTGTGTATTTAACATAACTAGACTCCCCCTTCTTGCTTCCTTCCAAAAATGTGAACGAATGAGTATGAACACTCTTCCAATTTTGTGCCAGCTTGCTTTCAAAACAATCATTTATATAACTGAGATTAAAGTTTAACTGGCCTATTTCAGCATTCATTTAATAAGCACAGTCTTTTCAGCAGAATCTGATAAAGATCAGATTTGCTGGAACTTGTTTTGCTGCTCTACAAAACAGCTTTGGTGTCACTGGCAATTAATAGGAATGAATCATACTGTACCCTTCCTGTTTAAACTCTTTAGCCAAGCAGTTGCATTTCCAAGTAGAATTGTGTAGTTGGGGGTAGGGAATATACTCCAGTCTTGCTGGAGGTTGCATGTGCTTGCTTTTGTCTGATAACATTAACCTCATATTTATTTGTGCTTTGAACCCTGATTTATCCCAGCTTTGGATAAGGGATTTTTAGCTTCAGCCCCCTGAGAAGAGTTATCTATATCTCAGGGCTGCCATAGGTCACTGGGGATGATTGACAGAATTGGATAACATTGAATTCTCATAGAATTTCAAGAGGCTCTTATCACCCAGGGAAAGTTGCCCCTTCAAGAAGGAGTCAAGGGAATTGGCAAAGCAGTTGAAGATGAAATGTTTGTTGAACTTTGTTAATCTCTGGCTAAATCGAGACCATTAGGTTTCTAGCACTGCTTAATCCCTTATCGCTTTTAAACACAAACTTCCCCAGAAGGAAAAAAGGGCAAGCAACCTCTTCATCAAAGCTGCCAAGTGAGGGCATGTTAAACGGCTTATACAGTGTTTCTGGGTAGAGTATTTAGTTTGACAGGTTTCTATTGAGGGATAAATCACTTCCCAGGAAGTGAGTCTTTATATCTGAAATAGTGTGGGTTCTTGGTTTCCATCGGCAATGTGCTCAAGCTTAAATGGGGAAACCAAAGTATTCCTCCAAGAAGCAAGTCTCTGGATTCACTGAAGCTATCTGGGAAATCATCTTTCTTGACAATGTTATCACCCAGTGCCTCGAGATGGATGCACTGTTTCCTTTAAAAGCACGTTCTCAGAGATAAGCCCAAGGGTCAATGTGAGCAAACAGTTGTATGAGCAAAAGACTGCACATTAATAAGAGTTTAATTTGACCAGAAAAAGTTCGTTTAGAAAAATAGTCATGATCTCAAAGACTAGATGGGAAGGTAATGTCTTCTAGGAGCTGGACTACGGACAGCATCAAGATGTAGCAGCCGGCCATTAGCAACACCACATCCCACCCAAACTTGGAAAATGTAATTCCCCCTTTATTAGCAGCAAAGATAAAATGTGATAGCAATATTGAAGAGTTGTTCATACACAAACCCTACTGAATATTTTTAAGAGGAATCATTTAGGAACCTACAGTACTTTGAAGACCAAAGAAGAAATGTATGGTAAAAGTCTGGTTGGTTTTATGATATTTTTATACGCAGAGGCACTTCATATACCATCATATATTATCTCTCTAGAATGTCTTCTGCTTCTAACTAAAGATAGCATTTTTTTGAGCTTATTGGTTAAAAATGTCTAAGTCCTGAGGGATGCACCTATTTTATTAGCTTCATTTTACAAGAGGGAAACCAAGATCTAAAGAGGTAAGTGACTTTCTCAGGATCACACAGGGAGTCACTGGAAACTGAAAGTAGAGCTCAGCAGTTGACTCTAGACCATCTGCTCTTATTACAAAAGTACCATATGTCTTTGAAAACACAAAAATACCCAGCGCTTATTGGTCCAAAATAAAACCAACGCTTATCTCAAACATTCATTTCTTTTCATTTTTAGAGAGGTGACTGCATTCATTAAAAGAAAGTTAAAAATAAGCAATCAACCTGAAATCTACAGTATTAATAGAGAAGACTAGGTTTTTTTCTGAGGAAAAAAAGGGATGAATTAAAATCACGAATTCCAAATACTTTGGAAATTAGGGTTTTAAAATAAGCAGAAGGAACAAAATGGATATGGTGAATTTCACTCCTATTTCACTCAAAATGCTTTTCTGAAAGAAACATTCACCAAAATTTATCTTAGGAATGACAGATATAAATGAATAACTTTGGTTCTAGAAATGACTTGTAACAAGGAGCAGAGAAAAGCCTGTGGATACATTTCTTTCTTCAAAGCTATCACATGAAGGATCAGCTATCCAAAAATAAAGATCAGATTGGGATCATATTTATCTTTAACTCCCTCACTTTTACGAGTTCTTTCTGGAAAATAAGAATGCCTAAAAATATTAAATGGAGTCGTTAACATATCCTCTTGGTTGGGGCACAATCTGCAGCCTGAACATTTGGGGGGAAAACAAGCTATAAAAATAAAGTAGGAATTACTTAAATTCTACTGCTCTCTAGTGGGCAACGCTGGGAAACAGTTCACCTTAAATAATACCAGCACCGCATTCATCATTTAATCCTCAAAGAAATTCCCCAGTCTTTTAAAATGAAAAGAAAACGATTAGCAGAATAGTAATGACCAGTAGGGTCACATTACTTTAATCACCAAATTAAAAAAGCTACTTTGTGGGTTACTGCTACCTTTTACTTTGTCATTTAGTTGACTATTTGAAGGAGTTGAGCCAAATGAGGAAATCACTGGAACTTTTTCAGCACTGGAAGAAATCAAAACAGAGAATCCCAAATGCAACTGATGCTTGGTGACCCTGACTAGTCAAATCTAGCTAACAAAACTCATCTTCACCCCACCTTGAAACATTTTTATTTTCAAGACATCTGAAGGTCTCGGTGAGACACAGAAACATGGCCCCTGGGTGTCACTGTTGCTTCTCTTGTGGGGGAATGAGAACTCACTAATGCAGTTTAGGAAGTCACAACATATTTTGGTTATTTTACAGGCCTGTCTATCTATATTGTTTCTGAGCTTTTTGATTGTGTGTGTTCAGTAAAGACGTCCTACTTGTTTTCTCCAATGCAAATTCCCAGTACTGTATCTGAACTTTCATTCCAAACTTATAATCAAATATGTCCTTAAGGTAATTCTAAAATGCTATCTTGAATCATTGATAGGACATTTCTTTATCCTTTGTACTTGTGGAGAGTGGGTCATAATAATCTAAGTGCCCTATGATCATAGTTATCTCCATAACAGCTAGGCGTGTTGGGCTTATTTTTGAAAAATGGTATTTATGCCAGCCACTGTACTAAGCGCTGGGGTAGATGCAAAATGAATGGTTTGGACATAGTCCCTGTCCCACATGACTCACAGTCTTAATAGCCAGTCTCATAATGTCAGTGGTGGGGAATTCATCCTCCTCTAGCCAGATGAGTCCTAGATTTTCCTAGGTCGTCTGGACAATTGTAAAAACTGGAATTCCAGAATGGGGATGACCTCGGCTAAAGTGGTAAGTTTACCTTTCACTGTCCTGTCAGCTCTTCTTCCTCTACTTAAATACTTGGACTTCTATGCTTGTGTGAACTTGTTCACTTTAAATCCCTCATTTCCTTCCCCAGGATTAGAGTATCTGGGTTTGAGCTTCAGCTGGTCAAAGTGAAAGGGGGTGGGGGGGTCAAGCCTCATCTCTGGAGGAGTATTTCTGAGTACATGCAGTTCTATCAACATCTAGAATGTTGGAAAGATTATGTGGATTTAGATCCAGGATGGACTTAGTTAGTTATGCAGTGTGGCTCAGTGGAAAAAGCACGGGCGAGGTCATGAGTTCGAATCCCAGCTCTGCCACTTGTCAGCTGTGTGACTGTGGGCAAGTCACTTCACTTCTCTGTGCCTCAGTTACCTCATCTGTAAAATGGGGATTAAGACTGTGAGCCCCACGTGGGACAACCTGATTCCCCTATGTCTACCCCAGCGCTTAGAACAGTGCTCTGCACATAGTAAGCGCTTAACAAATACCAACATTATTATTATTATTATTAGTTATGGTATTTCTATGTGCCAAGCACTGGGGTAGTTATGAACTAATCAGATTTTTTTTTAAATCCCCATTTCACAGATGAAAAGACTTAGAAATGAGAGGTTAACTGATTTACCCAATATTACCAACAAAAATTTATATTACTGTCTGCCTCCTCCTCTAGATTGTAAGCTCATTTTGGGCATGGAATGTGTCGGTTTATTGATGTATTGTACTCTTCCAAGCACTTAGTATGGTGCTCTGCACAGAATAATCACTCAATAAATATGACTGAATGAATGAATGAACTGGGAGTAGAACCCAGGTCTCTGACTTCCAGTCTTGGATTCTTCCTACTAGGCCCAGAGTTAGTGAGGAGTCTGCAGATCATTACTATATTGACTATTGGGAGGGTTTGTTTTCCGTTTTTTTTTAATCAACTTACCCTGAAATACTTTTTCTGTGAGTCTGCATTTCTCCTCAGCTCCCTAACTGTAAGCCCCCTGCAGTCCAGACAGCAAGTGTGAATCAACATCTGTGCATCGTTCTTCAGATCTCAGTCCCTTGCTTCATAATTTTTTTTATAGTAATTGTTAAGTACTCACTAATACAATAATGGTAGTACTTGTTAAGTGCTTACTATGTGCAAAGCACTGTTCTAAGCGCTAGGGGGATACAAGGTGATCAGGTTGTCCCACATGGGGCTCACAGTCTTCATCCCCATTTTACAGATGAGGTAACTGAGGACCAGAGAAGTTAAGTGACTTGCCCAAAGTCACACAGCTGACAAGCGGCAGAGCAGGATTAGAACCCATGACCTCTGACTCCCAAGCCCGTGTTCTTTCCACTGAGCCATGCTGCTTCTCCTATGGGCCAGGTACTGTACTAAGTGCTGGGGTAGATACGAGATAATCAGGTTGGACGCGATTCCTGTCCCACATGGGGATCACAGTATTAATCTCCATTGTACAGATAAAGTAACTGAGGCCCAGAGAAGTTAAGTGACTTGCCTAAGGACATACAGCACACAAGTGGCCGAGCGGGGATTAGAACCCAGGTCCTCTGACTCTCAGGCCAGTGATCCTTCCTCTAGGCCATGCTGCTTCTCATGCGAGCCCTTAATAAATGGCAAAACTTAACTATCACTACCCCCATCCCTACTTGCCGTCCCCCTCCCCCAGCACCACCACTTGTCTCTTTGGGCTACAGTTTTAGTAGCCCACTGGAACAACCACACAGATGTCAATACACTGCCCATGTGTAGACATGTTCCAGTTTCCATGCTGTTTTACCCTTGGGCCTTAATAACTCAAATAAGTAGTTAGGTATGTTGGTGGCTAAACTTTTCTCACCTTTAAGCCTGCAACCTACATATCCACAGAGTGGATCAAGAATGTTGAGAAGGTTATGGTAATTTGGATCCAGGATGGCCCTTGGTGGGTTCTAAAGCTTTCCACTACGTTCAACAACAGTGACAGCCATAGTATTTTTGTAACACCCACTTTTTGCAGAGCACTGAAGCAAGTGCTGAGAGGGATTCCAGAGGAAGAGTGTCAAAATAATCTTGGCCTTTTAATGTAAGGGACAAACACGCAAACATGTAACCCTTTAAACACTTGATATTCACCCCACCCTCTGCCCCACAGTACATATATACATACCTGTAATTTATTAATATCAATGTCTTTTCCTCTAGACTGTAACCAAAATCAATGTAATGGTTAATATATGCTGACTGTATTTTTTGTATTTTAAAAGAACCAACATGCGGTTTACCATGTGATGATACTATGTAAAGAAAAATAAAATCTGGTGCAAGACTCCCCCAAAGAAGTTCCAGGATTAGTGCAGTAGAATATGGGAGAGGTTTGAGTTTAACAACACTGGAGAATAATTCTGTTCTTTAGAACCACCAGAATTATTCCTAGTCTGAATCCAGAAGCAGAACTGCCAGCATTAGATGTAGCAAGTCCCTGGCAATTCACTACAGTGCTCACCCGGGAGCAAAGGTACATTTTAATCCATCAGCATTAAGCTCATTTATTCATAGATACCACCAGATTGTCATGTATAGAAGTGAGATGTACCAGTCTATAAATTCCAAGGTTACCTCTGGAACCATTCTTACATTTGGGAACTCTAATGGCAATCCACCTATCTAACAGTACTGTGGTCATTTGTAATCACAGGTTACAAATTTTTGCCAAGAGTTCTCCAACCTTCCTTCCCAGCACTTGGAGAATTCTTGGGTGGATGCCAACTGGCCATTTTGTTTTCTAAATGATCCTGAATTTTAATTTAGCTGTGGAAATAGCCTTAATATCTTCCACAGTAATATATCCCTTTCATCTCCAAATCAATTAATGGTAATTACTGAGCCAAACTGTGTGCAGAGCACTGTGCTAAGCATTTGGGAAAGGACAATACAATAGAGTTGGTAGGCAGGACCCCTGTCCCGGTAAAGATCCAAGTGCATAGGTAATACAAAGGGGAGATCAAGTAGGGAAAATAAAGGCTTAGCAAGGGAAGATCTCTAGGAGGATATGTTATTTTGATGAGGGTTTTAAGGTGGGAAGAATGATCATCTGTCAGATATGAATGGGGAGGGAGTTCCAGGCCAGAGGCAGGACTTGGGCAAGAGGTCGGTAGTATGATAGATGAGATTGAGGCACTGAGGGTAGGTTGGTGTTAGAGGAGCAAAGCAAGTATGCTGGGTTGTAGTAGGAAATCAGAGAGTTAAGATAGGCGGGAACAAGCTGATTGAGTGATTTAAGGCCAATGATAAGGAATTCCTGTTTGATGCGAAGATGGATGAGCAACCACTGGAGGTTCTTGAGGAGTGGGGAAAATATGAACTGAACAATTTTTTAGGAAAATTATTTAGGCAACAGAATGAAGTATGGACTGGAGTGAGGAGAGAAAGGAAGCAGGGAGGTCGGCAAGTAGGCTGATGCAAGTAATCAAGGTGGGATTGGACAAGTGTTTGGATCAGCATAGTAGCATTTCAGATGGAGAGGAAGGGACAGACTTTAGTGATTTTGTGAGAAGGTAGAACTGACAAGATTTAGTGACAGATTGAATATGTAGGTTGAATGAGAAATATGATAACTGTAGCATTTGTAAAGCACTTACTATGTGTCAAGAACTGGAGTAGATACAAAGCAATCAGGTCAGACACAGTCCCTGTCCCACAAAGGGCTCAACTGTCTAAATAGGAGTTGGGTTCTAATCCTCTGATTTCCAGGCCCATGCTCTTTCCACTAGGCAATGATGCTTCTGCAATATCTTAGATGAGTTGAGAATAATGCCAAGGTTACAAACTTGTAAGATAGGGAGGATGGTGATGTTATCTATAGTGATAGGTAAGTCAGGGGAAGACTGGGTTTGGGAGGGAAGATGAAGAGTTTTGTTGTGGACATGTTAAGTGAGACATCCAAGTAGAGATGTCCTGAAGGCAGAAGGAAATGTGAGACTGCAGAGAAGGAGAGGTCTGGGCTGGAGAGGAAGACTTGGGACTCTTCCTTGTAGAGATGGCAATTAAATCCATGGGAGTGAATGAAGGGAGTAAGTATAGATGGAAAACCCAAAACTGAGCCTTGAGGGACCCACGCATTTGGAGAGTGGGAGGCAAGAAAGGAGTCCACCAAAAGAACCAAGAAGTAGAGATAGGAGGAGAATTCAGCAGAGGACAGTGTCAGTGAACCCAAGGTTAGACAGTGTTTCTAGGAAAAGGGGGAGGTCTACAGCATTGAAGCAGCTGAAAGGTCAAGGAGGATTATGATGGAGAAGAGGCTGTCATATTTGGCAAGAAGAAATCATTGGGGACTTTAGAGAGGGCAGTGTCTGTGGAGAAGGGAGCGGAAGCCAGGTTGGAGGGGGTCAAGAAGAGAACTGGAGGAGAACAAGTGGAGATGGCAGCTGTAGACAACTCACTCAAGGAGTTTGGAGAGGAATGGTAGGAGGGAGATGGGGTGATAATTGGAGGGAGTTGTTTTTTGATTTAGGATAGGGGATAAATGAGCTTATTTGAAAACAGTGGGGAAGAAGCCTTTGGAAAGTGGATGGTTGAAAATGGCAATTAAGGTTGAGAAGAATGGAGGGGCAAGTGTTTTGATGAGGTATGAAGGGATGGAGTTGGTGGTGGTGTTGGAGACTGTAGAATTTGAGGAGGTGGGAGACATACTATACAATCAATTCCATTCTCAGTTTCCCATTTGTGATATAACTGAATACTTTTTCATTTATTAGTTCTGACATCTTGTCTGTTTTAGTCCCAACCCTCAAAAACACATTTCATATTTTTAAAAAGAAATATGGGTCTTCTTTTGTCAACTTGTACCACATAACATGCCATGTAATCTTATTTAACATGATACATTAGAGTTTCTGGAGTTAATCAATACAGAGCATATTTCTTGAGTTTAACAATCATTGATTCTGACAATGTAGCTTAGTGAAATGGGCACTGAATAGGAAACTGAAGTTTGAGGGCAGATGCTTCTATTGACTCATTATGTGATTTTTGGATAACAGGAGAAAAAAATGCTGGATGAGAGCCAAGGTGTCTAGTTCTGGTTCTGGTTCTCCCAGTTATTCAGTGTGCCTTAGGAAAATAATTTAATAAAGCAACCAATAGTATTTATTAAATGAGCACCTACTGTGTGCAGAGCACTCTACTGAGGATTTGGGAGTAACAGAAATTTTAGACAGATAAATTGATAAATAATAATAATAATGATGATGGTATTTGTTAAGCACTTACTATGTGCCAAGCACTGTTCTAAGCACTGGGGTAGATATAAGCTAATCAGGTTGTCCCACATGGGGCTCACAGTTTTAATCCCCATTTTACAGATGAAGTAACTGAGGCACAGAGCAAGTAAAGTGACTTGCCCAAAGTCACACAGCTGACACAGTGGCAGAGCCGGCATTAGAACCCATGACCTCTGACTCCCAAGCCCATGCTCTTTCCACTAAGCCATGCTGCTTTTTCTAAATACACAATTTAACATGTCAAAATATGCACATATGTTAAGTAATGAAACAAAGTTCTAAAGGTCAATTAATCAATAGTATTTATTGAGCACTTACTGTGTGCACCGCACTGTACCAACAATGGGTGAATATAGTGCAATAGAGTTGATAGACAGGATTCCTGCCCTCAAGACCTTAAATGGACATATGTGGGGAAGGAGGAGCTTAATGGAGCTTCCTGGAAAAACAACATAGCTTATGTGGATCAAGTATGGGGCTGGGAGTCAGAAGGACCTGGGTTCTAATCCTAACTCCGCCACTTGTCCATTTTGTGAGCTTGGGCAAGTCACTTCACTTCTGTGTGCCTCAGTTACCTCATCTGTAAAATGAGGTTAAGACTGTGAGTCTCATATGGAACAGGGACTACTTCCAACCTGATTAGGTTGTATCTACCCGGCACTAGTCCAGTGACTGACACATACTAAGTGCTTGAATATCATATTTTTTTAAAAAAGGTGTGTTTTCAGGAGGGCTTTGAAGATGAGAATGGTAGTTGGTGGATTTGAAAGGGAAGGGAGTTCCAAGCAGAAGGAAGGGTGTGAAGAAGGGCTCAAGTGCAGCAAAATAGAATATGAGGCAGAGTGACAAAGTTAGCTTGGGAAGAACAAAGAGGGTGGTGTAACAGAAGAAGGGAACTGATAAGTAAAGCGAGATGTGATGGAGTGCCTTAAAACCAATGCTTGAGGCAGAGAACAATGGCTAACCTTCAGAGGTTTTGAGTGGATGGAGGTGTGCAGAATGACATTTTAGAACTTTGAACCAGGCAGAAGAGAGAAATTTATCTGAAGAGAGGAAAGAGATCACTGAGAAGGTTAATTTAGTAGTTTAGCCAGGATATGATGAGTTCCTAGATCCAGGTGGTGACCCTTTATATTGAGAGGAAGAGATTGATTGCAAAAATGTTGAGGAGGAAGAACTGGAGATATTCAGTGACAGAATCGACGTGAATGAGGAGCCAAGGATACTGCCAAGCTTGCAGACTTCTGGGATAGGGAGGGTGGTAGTGCTGTCAACTGAGATGGGAAAGTTAGGTGCATAAGTGGATTTGTCAGGAAAATAAGGAATTCAGTTCTAGGCATTTTAAGCTTGAGGTCTTGGCAAGGCACCCAAATGGAGATGTCCTGGAGGCAAAAAGAAATGCCAGATTGCAGAGGAAATGAAGTACTGGGGTGAGTGAAATAGATTTGAGAGTCAACCACATAGAAGAGGCAACTAAAGCCAAGGGAGTGAATGATTAAGTCCCTTACTAAGCCCTCATTTCCCCTTTTTGCCCACCTTTCTGTATCTGTACCACTTAAGCACTTGATATTCACCCCACCCCCAAAGCACTTATGAATATAGTCCCATATTTTCCCCTATCTGTAATTTATTTTAATGTCTGCCTTCCCCTCTACATTATAAACTCCTTCGGGCACCAATTGTGTCTAACTCTATTGTATGCTTCCAGGTACCTTGTACGGTGATCTGCATACAGTAAGCACTCAATAAATACCACTGATTAATGAGCTAAATGACGGACTCAAACTCTTTTTTAGGGCCAGCCGTAAGCTAAATCATTTGGATAGTCTTAATTCAATTATGAATAATAATGATAATGATGATGATGGTTGTGGTATTTGTAAGTGCTTATTATGTACCAAGCACTAAGTGCTGTGGTAAATACAAGAATTAAATCAGATTCAGTCCTTGTCCCACATGGAGCTCAGTCTAAGTAGGAGGATGGACAGATATCGAATCTCTATTTCACAGATGAGAAATTGAGGCAGAGAGAAGTGAATTTCCTTAGGTATCACAGCAGACAAGTGGCAGATCCAGGATTATAATCCACATCCTCTAACTTCTAACAAATACTATTTCCACTAGGTTAGCTTCATTCTTTCCTAAAACACATATTGTTTCACTAATTTCTGCTATAGTAGGGAAAACCTGTCAAGTGCTGAAGGAGGAAATGATTGCTTTCCATTTCTCTCATTCTTAGTCAATAAATGAGGGAAATAGTTTATTTTTTAGGTCTGAGTTAATGAAAATAGCAGACTACTGATTTATAAAATTTCATCTGGGTTCTCTGCTGACTACATCAGTAAGGGATAAGAAAAGGAGAATTATCATGCTTCGTGGTTTAATATCTAGATCTGTCAAATGCTCTAAGTAGCCTTCTTAAAGGATAATGTGATGAAAATGAAAAGACCACAGGCCTGAGAATCAGAGGACTAATCCCAGCTCTGCCCCTTGTTTGCTGTGACACCATACATAAATCACTTAAGTTCTCTGTGCCTCAGTTACCTCATCTGTAAAATGGGGATTAAATTGTCCTTTCTATCCTACTTAGACTGTGAGCCACATATGGGACAGAGACTGTGTCCAACCTGATTTTCTTTCAGCTATCCCAGGGCTTAGTACAGTGCCTGGCCCATAGTAAGTACCATTAAAAAAACATAATTAGAGGATCTAGAAAATTGATTTAATTGACTAAATATCCAACAATAGCAAATTAAAGTTCTAGTAACTTAGTTGATCTTTCGAAGTATCAGTGAGAAAAATCAAGGTTAAATGTTCAACAATGCCACTAAACTGTTCAATTCCTTTCCTCTATGCATGTATGCAGCAAAGAATGTATGGAAAATAATCCCACACTTAACAGTCATATGCAAGTACCTTTTTACAGGAAAGGGAAACAATCTTTCTTAGCAATAGGGTCCACTTGAGTTTAAAGACATTTAGCCAAAACTGCTATCAAATAAAAAAATGCAGTAATGCTGAGTCCTAATTAATGGTGCCATAGCTGGAATATTGATATATTCTTAACTTTCACAACTAATAAGCTAGTTTATTTTAAATGACACCAAAATCAACCAGGTAGCTACATATCAATCAGTAGGATTTACTGAGCTCCTACTCGATGCTGAGCACTGGCCTAAGTGTCAGAGAGTAGGATAGAGTTAGATGACATGATCCCTAACTGCATGAAGACATTCAAAAGAAACTTCATAAAAACATGGATGAAACCAAATTAGGACCAATAACCTCATCTGTCTCTACTAATGTGAACAGTGACTGGGAGTCTCTACAAAGTATTTTCTACCAGGCAGCCTTTAAGATGGTGGGTGCTGCCAGAAGAAGAGACCAGAACTGGTTTCAAGGGAATAATTCAGAGATCAAACAGCTACTTGTAGAAAAAACAAGTGATGTGTCATCAACCCCTTTGGCAATACCATCACCCACAAAAGAGATACTAAGCAAAGCCTACACCACAAATATAAAACAATCAAAAGAAGCATGTGTGACAAGTTGTAGGACACCAAGGCTTAAGAGGTACGTGCCTAGGCAGAAAGAATCCAACCCAGATTTCTAGGCATCTCTGGGGATTGTATATAAACTGAAATGGAGCTCCACTGAAGTGTAAAGCATGGTCTAAATGGATAGAGCCCAGACCTGAGAGCCAGAAGCACCTGGGTTCTCATCCCAGCTCCACTTGTCTGCAGCATGACCTTGGGCAAGTCACTTAACTTCACTGTGCCTCAGTTACCTCATCTATAAAATGGGGATTGAGACTATGAGCCCTTAATGGAACCCATTTCCTTGGGTGTCCAACCCGTTTCCTTGTATCCATCTTAGCGCTTAGAACAGTGCCTGGCACATATTAAGTGCTTAACAAATACCATTTAAAAAAAATGTTGTTGCTGTTGTCATCTCTTACACACCTTTCAGCATGGAAAATAAGCTTCAACAAATGAAAATCTGCCAATTTGTGAAGACCTAGCTTTGGTTCCACACTTCTTTACAAAGAGCAAATGCCTGAAACAGAGTATACTGGCTGAGCTCCACAAACAAGGAGATGAAACACTGAGAAAGTGCTGCAAGATTTAAAAACGGCACAAGTAATTATAACACCAAGTTTAAGAAGAATGCCACGGAGTGGATCATTTTCTCACCTATCTCATCTTGTTGAGGTGACCTCTGGGGTTTGGCAGCCCTATCCCACTGAGTTAGAACAGGCAGTAGCTGGAACTAGACTAGGGAATGTCCTACTGGAGAAGTAAGGAACCTGAAAATGGCTCCTAACTTATGTATTCCTACTCTTGTTATTCATGAATTGCTGTTGCCATGTTTATCGTCAGCCCCCTGTAGGCCAGAGACCTGGTTTGACTTAAGGTCCTTTTACTGTTTCCCAATTTTTAATTCATTTTTAGCAGTGTACAGTACCAGTCAAGGCAGGGGAGAATGGGCAGATGAGAAGAATAAGGAGTGAAAGATGTGCTTAGCACAGAGTAAGTACTTAAATATCACACTAAGGAGAACAATGACAGGGAGGGGGAAAAAGAGACGGAGGAGAAGGATGAGGGCAAGAGTTGATTGTGGAAATTATTGTGGAATCTCATGGCACTGGATTGCTGGAAAAAACACTACCTAACAAGACTATTTAGTACCTGTGTTCAGGGCAAATACTAAGCACTTGGGAGAGTACAATAGAATGAGTTGACATGATCCCTGCCTTTGAGTTGCTTACAATCTAGCAGGAGAGTCTGAAACTAGATTGTAGACTAAGGTCATTGTGGGCAGAGTTGGTAGACACATTTCCTGCCCACAAGGAGTACACGGTCTGGAGGGAGAGACAGATGTTTAAATAAATTACGGACATGTACATAGTGTTGTGGGTTGATATCAACTGCTTAAAGGGTACAGATCCAAGTACACAGAAGATGCAGAAGGGAGAGGTAGTATGAGAAATGAAGGCTTAGTTGGGGAAAGCCTCCTGGGGAGTTGTAATTTTAATATGACTTTGAAGATGGGGATAATGGTGGTCTGATGTATATGATGGGGAAGTTCCAGGACAGAGGGAGGATGTGTGTAAGGGATTAACAGAGTGATAGATGAGATTGAGATACAGTTAATACGTTGGCATTAGAGAAGCAAAGTGTGTGGGCTAGATTGTAGAATGAGATCAGCAAGGTAAGGTAGGAGGCAAGCTAATTGAGTGCTTTATAGCTGATGGTAAGGAGTTTCGGTTTGATGTGGAGGCAGATGGGCAGCCACTGGAGATTCTTGAGAGTGAGGAGATATGGACTGAATTTTTTTTAGAAAAATGATTTGGTTAACAGAGTAAAGTAAGGACTGGAGTGGAGAGACAGGAGGCAGGGAAGTCGGGGAGGAGGCTGATGCAGTAGTCAAGGCAGGTAATGAGTGTTTGGATCAGTATCCCAGAATTTTGGATGGAAAGAAATGAGTGGATTTAGTGATGTGAAGGTAGAGACTGAAGGATTTGGTATCAGATTGAATAGGTAGGTTGAATGAGAGCTATGAGTCAAGAGTAATGACCAGGTTATGGGTTTGAGACAGGAAGGATAATGGTGTTGTCTACAGTGATGGAAAAGACAGGGAGAGGACAGGGTTTAGTTAGGAAGATGAAGTCTACTTTGGACATGATAATGATGATAATAATAATCATTAAGTGCTTACTATGTGCCAAGCACTGTGACAAGCGCTGGAGTAGATACTAAATTATCAGGTCCCACATAGGGGTTCACAGTCTAAGAAGGAGAGGGAACAGGAATTGAATCCCCACTTTGCAGATGAGGAAACTGAGGCAATGAGAAGTTAAGTGACTTGCCCAAGGTCACGCAGCAGACAAGTGGCAGAGCCTGGATAAGAACCCAGGTCCTCTGACTCGCAGGCCCATGGTGTTTCCACTAGGCCAGGCTGCTTAAGCTTGAGGTGTCGGTGGGACATCCAAGTAGATATGGCTTGAAGGGTAGGAGAAAACGCAAAACTGCAGTGAAGGAAGAGATCAGGGCTGAAGAGGTATATTTGGGAATCACCCACGCAGAGATGGTAGTTGAAGCCATGGGAGCAAATGAATTTACCAAGGGAATGGGTGTAGATGGAGTATAGAAAGGGATCCATAACTGAGTCCTGAAGGATTCCCACAGTCAGAGGGTAAGAGGCAGAGGTATAGGTCTGTGGGATGGGATCTAATTATCCTCCTCAAATTTAGCTGCAGCAGTAAGAGAATCAACATATTTTACACTCAGTTGAGAGATTTTATTAGAACACTAGAAACCAGTAGGGTGCATGATTAGGTATGCCTGCCATCTGCATAGTACTCCAGGTGCAAGAAGCATTAGCCTTATTTAAGATCACTATGACATTGATTTTACTCCATTAATTCATGTCACTTGTCCTCTTCCAATCCAGTGTTGCCAAAACTGAAACACCTGACTTGATAATTCCATTCAGATTTAAGTGGAAATCTAATTATAAGTAAAATCCTTTTTTAAACTGTCTAAATGTTAAACAGTTGACTTGGAGGGGCAGTCGTGTTTTTGAATGTTGATACAACACATTCCAGGCAAAAAGTTGCTTAAACAAAATTTCTTGTATCTTATGGCCCCATTGGAAAAGGAAAAGGGGGAAGAGTTCCATTTCCATGAGAACATAATTTTGAGACCATGGAAGAAAAATAATAAAGACCCCCATCTCTTTCAATATCAGGTGACCGGTCACATAATGCTCTATTTGAAATGGGTCCATTGATGCTGTAGTCCGCTTAATCAATGTTCCGCTAGCCGTGACGCCTTGCCTTATCAAAATAGCCGTTCCTTTAGCTATTCACAAGTTCTGAAATAGTTGGCCTATATCTTCTACCCATTCATATAACTTTCTTTCTGCAAAAAGCTCCAGTGCTTTTGACATACACTTGTGCCAGGAACAAAGCTAAATATACGTGCTCTTCAGCATTTGGAAAGGGAAGGAAAAATTACAGCTATCATCTACTATTTTAGAGTCTTGAATGCACAATGCAACAGAATGAGATTAGGTGTGAAACAGAAACCATAGCACATCAATCAGCAAGAAGCAGAAGAAAGGAAGCGGCAAGGTTCAAGAGAAACATATTTGTTTCTAAAACTGTGCAGGTGGGGAAAAACCATGAACAAAGCAAGGCATTACCAAATCATATGTGACATATCCCTTTCAACAATGTTCCAAGTTACCTGAACAAGCTGAAGCTGTCTCTTAAGAGAGGCCCCAGGCAGTCACTTGCCTATGGTTGATTTGGAAACTCTGAGGGACATGTTCCAGGAGGCAACTCTGAGAGGATTTACTTTAGCCTCTCCTCCAGTAGCTTCATCTTTACAATGGATATCTGCCGATCTGTAGAGCAAGTCTTAAAGAAGATATAGACTTTTGCTAATCACAGACAAGAAAAATAGCCTTCTGATTTTTATTGAGATATAAGAAGCAACACTGAACCACTGTCCCAGTATACTGGCTGCAGTGGTGGCACTGAAGGACCCATGGAGGGAAAATGTGATGGTTTTCCTCATTATTAGGAATATCCTCTCTAATGTCCCTTCATAAAAAGGCAACAAAATGAACCCAGGCTATGATCATAGGATTTTCACTCTGTTCAGAGAAAAGACTTCTTTGCAAAGTAAATGATAAAAACAACATTAATCTATGAAATACTAGAATTTCTGAGCTCTTGATTCTGGAAATTCTTCTCCAGCCAAAGGCTTTTGTCAATAGAGATGCATAAATAGCCTTTTTTTGAAGGAAGAACAAGGTTAAACACAGCTTCCCAGTCAACAGAATCAAGCCCCATCTTTGTACAGTTCAAATACATTCCTGCATAAGTGAACTAGTCACTTGCTGTCAGGGGCATGAAACAACAGAATTGGACTGCTGAAAACACTGATGATTGTTTTGACATTCCCACACCTAGAAGATGGATAAGTTTATTCTTGCCTCCCTGCAGACATTCTTTTAGCTTCACAATTCAACCAGACTGGAAATGTTCAGAGTAGAGCTAAATCAATATATGACATGCCTAGTCATCAGATTTCTCCCAGAGAATGCATGGCAATAGTGCTCTATGATGAGATATGAAAATGGGAAGGGAATGCTTCAGCCATCCTGGTCCTTGTCCCACTCTTCCCATCTTCCTATTAATTGTTATCCTTCCCAGTGAGCATTTGACAGTCTCTTGATTCAATTCCATCTTCTCTTGTGTATTCCAACTTTTTCCTCCTGCTCTTCTCAGGATAGGCTCAATTTACCAATTCCCAGTCCGGGTTCACACCGACTAATCACTCTCTACAATTAATTTTTATGAGTTCCATGCTGTCACATTAGATTCTGTTGCCAAATTGTAAATTCCAAGCACTTAGTACAGTGTTCTGCACACAGTAAGCACTCAATAAATATGACTGAATGAATGAATTCACCATGCCATCTAAGCAATTGGGTACTCAAACCACCTACCATAGCACTTACAGACATATCTTCACACCCTAATGCTTCCTCCTACTGCTAATTTATTTTCATGTCTGCTTCCCCCCCTCACAATAAGCAAGAAGTCGGCTATAAGAGAGGCAAGATGCTGTCAGTTTCCCCAGAAAACAGCATGGCCTAGTGGATAGAGCATGGACCTGGGAGTCAGAAGGACCTGAGTTCCAATTCTGGCTCTGCCACTTGTCTGCTGTGTGACCTTGGGCAAATCACTTCACTTCTCTGTGCCTCAGTTACGTCATCTGTAAAATGGGTTTTGACTGTGAGCCTTATGTGTGACAGGGACTGTGTCCAACCTGATTAGTTTGTATCTGCCCCAGTGCTTAGAGCAGTTCTTGACAAGTAAGCACTTAATACTATTAGTTTTATTATTATTATTCTGTTTCCCTTGTCTTTATTTGGGTAATCTATTGCCTAGATAGAAGAATTCAATGAAAGCATGTTATATGTTGCTGATGAACATCTCTGGTTAAGTGTAGCGTTTCCTGGGTATAGGCCTTGGTGGTTTTTGTTTTGAGGCTTATTGCCTGTCCATATGGCTGTGCTGACTCTCTGGCTTCATTCATATCATCTATATGTCTTCTCATGCATCAGCATATCTCACGTATGTATATCTTAAAAACAAAGTGTGACGGTATTTATTAAGTGCTCACTATGTTCCAGGCACCATTCTAAGCACTGAGGTAGATACAATCAAATCAGGTTGGACAGAGTCCATTTCCCACATGGGCCTCACAATCTGAATCCCCATTTTACAGATGAGGTAACTGAGCCACTAAGTACTTAAGTGACTTGCCCAAAGTCACATAACAGACAAGTGGCAGAGCTTGGATTAGAACCCAGGTCCTTCTGGCTCCCATGCTCATGCTCTATCCACTAGGCTGCATGCTTCTCAGCAGCTACTTTTCTCACTTGGATGTGATCACCTTTCTCCAATCTGGCAAAAGTACATTTCAACCTTATCATTAATCCTCGGTATTGGAAAATATTCTTGAAAATGAGAAATACTGAGTTTTTCATAACATGTGGTATTAGGTTTTGCCAGATTAAAACCATGGATAGCATGTGTTCAATTCAACATGATAAAAACAAACTGAAATCTTAAACACTGAACAATAGACTAAAGAAAGCTTCCTCCTAAAAAAACAAAAAATCCATCTGCTTCTTTTATTTGTTCATAAATGAAACAGATTCACTTTTATTCACTTCAACTCTGCATTTACACAAGAATGCAGTAATAAAATACCTGTACACTACTTCTGCTACAAATATAGGTAATAGTTACAGTGACTTAACAGTCTAACGTTAGTTTCACGCTCTAAAATAGGAACACATGATATAATTCTTCAGTTGTCTCAAGAAACAGCTTCCTATCTTTTTTCTTAATCTCAGGCTATTATATTTTAAAATACTAATCTATCATAGTGAAATGAAGTGTTATGTTAATCCGCTTGTCTACTTGTCTACCATTAGCATGCCAACAAAATTACTAATATTGTTATTTCTCTGTAATTAAAATTAGTACTAATTGTAGACAGTTGCACCATTGCTTTGGTGTTAAAAATCAGAATTAAAATATTCCAGTTTTCTTATCTGTTGCTATCTTTTACTATGCCTGCTTCCTGCAGCATGAGCCTCACTATATTAACAGTCATAAACAAGAAGTAAACTGGATATAGATGGATCATTCTGGTGGTGATGGCCCAAGCCAGAACAAGGTACTTGGTCTAATCGTGGTCCAAGAAGTCAATTTCTAATTCTGTAACCTTGCACAGGCTGGTCCAACACTGGGCTATCTAAGAATATATTTTACAGCAATATGACTGCATTCTCAAATATTCTACTAGCTAAACTGAATATTTGCAGGATCTGTTATAATTTGTTAAAGGTTTGATAACACTATTCAGCAAACTGTCCAAGGTAAATCAGGTGATCTGGTCCCTTACAAGATCAAAGGTGACCCCTGAAATCCAAACTGCTCTCTTCTGCATTAATCAAGCCTGTGGGATTGACTAAAAACTCTCCTATAGCTTTGCCCAATGTCAACTTGCGCTTTAAAACATTTTGTATTCTATTTTTTCAGAAGATCTAAATTTTTCATAGTGTCTTAGAGTAGTCACCTCCTGCTATTTAAATCTTTTTTGCATTTTTATGGGAATCTATACTTCTTTTTCTGTCTGGAGTGTTTCTGCACTTAATACTTTTACTCCCTCTATAACAAAATTTCCGACATCTCTGCAAACATTCCAGTTTTGCAAGGGGATTACTAAAGCAAACATTCCTTCTCTCCTGGATTAGATGCATTCACTATAAGAATAAGGGGGGTGGGGGGAAAAAAAGGTCTTCCGCATGAAATACACAGACCCATCTATACGGGGTTGACTGCAGGACAAATACCTCTATTGTGTACAAAGCATGAACAAATTCACTTTTCTTTAGCCACTTTAGGAAAGTACAGTGAGAGTGACTGTGCCTTTTGTCCTCTTTAGGATAGCAACCGCTTCTTCATGGGTAACACCTTCTAGACTCTGTCCATTAACGGCAATGATCTGATCACCTCTTTTTAGGCGTCCGTCTTCGGCGGCAGCTCCCTAAAATTTCAAAGCCAACTTGTTTACTTCTGAAAAATCCCAGTGCAAACAGGAATTTGTTATACTAAGTTCAAACACGGAGATTCCAGATGACATGCTGAAATAGTAGATACATTCTAAGCACAAGTGAGGAAGAAACCTTTTGTTTGTTAGATACTAAAAGTAGTCTGAGATAAAGGAATACTGACGAGGGGTTCCTAGTATCAACTGCGTTTTTATTCTGTTCTAGCCAATCAGCCAGATTTATTGAGCACCTACTGTGTGCAGAGCGCTGTACTAAGCTGTACTAAGCACTTGGTTAGTACAGTGCTCTGTATCAAGTGCTTAATACAGTTTAGTACAGCGCTCTGCACACAGTAGGTGCTCAATAAATCTGGCTGATTGGCTAGAACAGAATAAAAATGCAGTTAGTAGACCTCATCTATGCCCACTTATTCTGTCACAGTAAGTACTCAAATACCGCTGATTGACTGATCCACTGAAACTCAAGGTTTAGCAAATTGATATAAATCATTACAGGATGCCCCTAGAAATGACTAATCCACCAGGTAGGTCATAAATCTAGATGAAGAAGGGTTTACAAGGAGAATGTTCTCCTGTTGCAGAGTGCAACACAGCCTCACTATATTAACAGGCAGAAACAAGAAGTAATCTGGATATAAGTGGATTGTTCGGGTGGTGATGGGCCAAGCCAGGACAAGGTACTTGGTCTAATCTTGGTCCAAGAAGTCAATTTCTAATTCTGTAAACTTTCACAAACTATTCTTATCGAGTGCATTCTACACTTTACGTGCCACATCAGTAATAATGCAATTAGATACAGAATTTCTAAGTTTTGAGAACAATTCATGGTAATGCAATTTTTAAAGTATATTCCAAGTTAGTACAGCTTTAAAAGTCTCCTGCTCAGATCTTTGGAAAATAGAACTCCTGATTATTTTTATCAATCAGTAGTATTGAGAGCTTACTTTGTGCTCAATAATCTGCACATCTTTGTGTTTTTGAATATGTTTTTGCTTATATTTAAAGAAATCTGGGTAATTATGCCTGTGGCTAGTTTGGCTACAGGTAGGTTGACTGAAGTCAATGGAAATAATCATAAATTCCAAAACAGCAGAAGTAAACCTGCACTGTGCCTAAGTGTCTGTGCACAGAACATAGCTATGTTCCATTTGGGAATCTAGGTACTCTGAAGTCTCATATCAAATATCACTAAGACATTTGGCAAAATCCAGGCTCCTTGATCACATATTTTCTAGACTTCTCCTTTAGCTTCTACAGGAAGCCTCATCCAGATATTTGGCTCTTTTAAAAATTACTAAAGCAGATAACTGTGATCGTATTTCTTTCTCTTACTTGATAGTTTGGATCGCTTTTTGTGTGTCTGGAACCTAAAACACTTTTACGTTATAATCAAATTGAGGTTGATCCAGAAAACTTAACTTAAGCCCATTAGCATTTGTGTGTGTGTATAAAGTTTATAAAGGGTTACAAGAAATGTGAATTTGTGCTTCTGTACCTCTCAGTATAACCAGGCTCATATTGGACAAAAATATTTAATGGCCTATTCCTGGAGGGAGCTTTGAAAGAAAATGTTTGCTGTTCATCATTTGGCATTACCTCAGGCCATAAACTAATAAGCCAGCTGCTGACCACTAACAAAGAATGTTTGGGAAGAGAGGAGATGTGGTTAAAATGTATATAGCATGTACTCACCTTTGCAAATACAGTTTTAACATAAATGGGCAAGTCTCCATGAGGGCTCCCATATCCACCTACAATACTAAAACCAAGTCCATCTGGTCCTCGATCTAGGGTAATAGTCTTATATTGAGGAGGCCTGCAACAGAATGGGGGGACAAAAACATGTAGCTCTGATTCACAGATTATTTGACAAAGAATCTGAGGCTAAAAACCAAATAGTCCAGATAATAGTCTGCTCACTTATAGCAGTTGGTACAGACAGATTTTTTCTTTAAACTTGTTAATGCATTCTGCAGGGTACATTTTAACTTCCAATAACATCCCAAAACTCCTTCATTATACTCCCCATTTAGCAAGTCTCCACACAGAACTTGATCCATCTCCTTTGAGATGGCTACAATGCAAGGTACTAAATGTGGACCAGAAGCACTAGTACCCCAGAGAACGGGTAAAATAAATATCTGATCTCTATATATTTGCCATACAAAGTAAATGCTATGATAACATTAATCTATTGGTAAGCAATACTCATTTATGCATTCACTCATCTATTGCCTGTTTCTGTAGTTTTGAATTCAAGAAAGTGGGGGTTGCATTTTGCATATTAGGCAAGTGTAAAAGTTGGAGTTGAAAAAACATGTTATCTTCATCATGTGTGAAATGATCGGAAGCACATATAAGTGTCCTAGAGATAACACCAACTATTACATCACCAGTGATAGACTCACCCTAAATCATCCTGAAAAATAGTGCTGGAGGTCAGTCCTCCAAACGAAAGCCCAGAACTTGTTGGATCCTGTTGCTGGCTGGTGACAACACTGACATCTCCTCCAGCAACTACCTGTATGCACAAGATAAGGAAAACGCCTTTCAATTAAAAGCTTTACAATTAAAATAATAGTGGTAAAGTAAATCCTACACAACTTATTTGCCTCTGAAAAACTATACAAGAGTAAAAGATGAAATGTAAAGAAAATTACTTTATGGACTTTATATTCTTAAACGTTGAGAGTTTCAGTATAATAATAATAATGATAATAATGATATTTGTAAAGTGCTTAAAGTGTCAAGCACTGTTCTAAGCATTGGGGTGGACAGAAGTTAATCACACTGAACACAGTCCCTGTCCCTCATGGGGATCACAGTCTAAGTAGGAAGGATGGAAGATACTGAATCCCAATTTTACAGATGATGGAATGAGGCACAGAGAAATTAAGTGACTTGCCTAAAGTCACACAGCAGGCAATTGGCAGAGCTGGGATTAGAACCCAGGTGGTCTGACTGCCAGGCTCATGCTCTATCCACTAGGCCATGCCGCAAATGTACAAAAGATAACCTCAGTGAGATTGTTTTTTCCAGCTTTAACATCAAAGCTAATTTATTCTCAAACATTTCGTGCTCTGAATATATCTATGAAGAAGCTTCTTACCTGTACTTCAATAGATCCAGAGGAATTTTTCAATAGGCTAACAGCTTGAGAATGAGTCATACCCTCAGTTGATGTGCCACAAATACTAACAATCTTATCCCCGACCTTCATAAAGGGAAACAGAAAAAAAAATCCATGAATTAAAACAGTCCTGAAAATATCCTTGTTTCCCACTAGAGTAGTCCTTGAAGTTTGATGGTGGTGGTGGTACTGTCAGAGATAGTGTCAGTGCGTATGGGTGTACCTGATAAAGCCAATGTTTACTGACAATCCTTTCTGTACTGCATGTCATCAATCAATGGTATTTATTGAGCCCTGACTGTGTGCAGAGCACTGTACTAAGCACTGGGGAGAGTATACTACAACAGAATTGGTATACACAGCCCCTGCTCCTGCACCATTGTCTTGGTTACCCACCAGCCTGGTACTCTTTTTTTTCCTCCCTCTTGGGGTCAGAGTCTTCAAGAAGCTTCTTTGCTAAAAGTGTTACCTCCTTCCTCATAGCTGAATGCCCAGCTGACCTATCTCCTGCAGCTTTCACCCAAATGTCAATTGCCACACCATGTAGTTTGCTACAAGTGTGGCCTAGTGAAAAGCAGTGTGGCCTAGTGGAAAGAGAACAGTTCCAGGAGTCAGAGAAACCTGTTTCTAATCCTGTCTCTGCCACCTGCCTGCTCTGACCTTGGGCAAGTCACTTAACTTCTCTCTTACCTCATCTGTAAAATGGATTCAATACTTATTCTCAGTCCTGCTTAAATTGTGAGTTCTGCATAGGACAAGGACTGTACCTGAACTGATTATCTTATATCTAGTCCAGTGCTTAGCACACAGTATGCACTTAACAAATGCCATAAAGTGATTCTTCTATCCACCTTCTGCGTAAAACACCATTTCCGCTCAACCTAGAGCAAATGTTTGGATATCCTGCTGAAATCCATTCTTCTCACATGTATTGCCCAATGAAAGTGTGATGTGAATAGGCAGTTCTTTGAAGACCAGAGTCTGTGTTGAGGATACTCAATATTTATGATCCTGTACTGCCACTCAGTATTATGCTTTGTGCAAAGGAGGCCATTGTGGAACTGCTCTAGAAATCAAATATGGCTTGACTGTTGGTCCAGGTCTCACAGTTATAAAGAAGTTTGGAAACTACAACTTGCCCTGTAAGTTTTGTTTCGATTGAATCAGGTTGCCACATTGGTAAATCAATCGTTCATATTTATTGGGCACTTACTGTGTGTGCAGAGCACTGTACTAAGAGTACAATATAACAGAGTTGGTAATCTAGAGGGGAAGATAGACATTAATATAAATTATAAACATCCACATAAGTGCTGTGGCGTTGAGGATGTGTTGAGACAAACATTAATATAAATAAATTACAAATATGTACATAAGTGCAGTGGTATTGAAGATAGGGCGAATAAAGGGTGCAAGTGCATCCAAGTGCAGAAGAGATTGGAAGACGAGAAAATGAGGCTTCTTGGAGGAGATTTTTTACAAGGCTTTGAATGTGTTCTGGCTAGGTTGCAGTAGGAAATCAGAGAGGTAAAGTAGGAGGGGATAAGCTGATTGAGTGCCAAGAGTAAGAAGCTTCTGTTTGATGTGGAGGTGGATGGGCAACCACTGGAGGTTGTTGAGGAGTGGGGGAAACCATAGACTGAATGGTTTTGTAGAAAAATGATCCAGGCAGCAGAGTGAAGTACAGACTGGAGTGGGAAGAGACAGGAGGCAGGGAGGTCAGCAAGGAGACCGATGCTGTAATCAAGGCGGGATAGGATAAGCTTGGATTAATGTAGTAGCAGTTTGGATGAAGAGGAAAGGGCATATTTTAGCAATGTGAAGGTTGATCTGACAGGATTTGGTGACAGACTAAGTGGGTTGAATAAGAGAAATAAATCAAGGATAATGCCAAGATTACAGACTTATGAGACAGGGAGAATGGTGATGCTGTTTACAGGATGGGAAAGTCAGGGAGAGGACAGGGTTTGGGTGGAAAGATGAGGAGTTCTGTTATGGACAAGTTAAGTATGAGGTGTTGGTGGGACATCAAAATAGAGATGTCCTGAAGGTGCCAACTCCAAACCATGAGCTCTAACAACCAAAATCATAATGGTATCATTGGTAATTTGGAGGAAGAGGTGATATTTTATCCATCTTACATATCTGCTCTCTTTACTGATTACTCCAACTTGCACTCTCATTCCTTCCAAATTTACCTTCTAACAGTGCCTCACTTTTGCTCACATAAGGCACATATTTCCTGACATTAGGAAACTCACAATCTAAAGGGGAGACAAAAAGCAAACTCCCTTCCCCTCCAAATCAGACCACCACTCCATCTTCAAAGAACTTCCCAAGTAATTCTCAAAAAACAATTCACGTTGCCTCAACAATATCCTTAGCACTTATATATTTGATTACTGGTCTTAGCATTTAAAAATTTATGTATAATTATATTTGTATATTCAGTTATTTATTCAGCTATTTTCATCCTGATAAACATTTGTATTGTGTCCTTGTTCATCTTCTTCCACTTTTTGTAAATAATTATTAGCTGTCTGGTCACCCCCATTAAACTATCAAGCCTCGCTTCTGTTATACCCTCTCAAACGTTTCAAACTTATTAAGTGCTTTGTAAATACCACTGATGAGAATGATTTGGGAGTTACTGAAAAGCAGACGTGTAGTTTAACTCACAAAATCTAGTCCCCTTTTCTTCCTTTTGGTTCTTTGAAAACATTTGCCATTGTCCTCTAATTTGATATGAATACATTTTATTCAAAGAGCTCAAACTATCTTCACTGAATTTAGAGTTTTGATGAACTCACAATTAACAACAAAACTTTCTATTTAGGTTGAAATGTCGTGGATTAAAGAAAGATGAGAGCTTTTTTCTCAACTGGTAACACTGACTCTGGCAATCAATAGGTTGCAAAGGTTATGTCAGTTCTACCTTCACAGCATCACTTAAAAATCCACCCTTCACTCTCCATCCAAACTGTTACCACGTTGATCCAAGCACACATTGTCTTTCCCCACTTCAGCCAAAACTTCACTCCACTGCTCAGATCATTTTTCTAAAAAGATGTTCAGTCCATGTTTCCCCATGCCTCAAACAGGAACTCCTCACCATTGGATTTAAAACATTCAATCACCCTGCCCCTGCCTACCTTACTTCCCTGATTTCCTACTACAACCTAGCCTGCATACATCGCTTCTCTAATGCCTACCTACTCACTGTACCTCAATCTCATTTATCTCACTGCCAACCCCTTGCCCATGTCCTGCCTCTGACCTTGAACTCCCTCCCTCTTCATATCTGACAGATGATTACTCTCTCCATCTTCAAAGTTTATTAAAATCACATCTCTAAGAGGTCTTCTCTGATTAAGCCCTCACTTGCCCTTCTCCGTTTCTCTTCTGCATCACCCATGCTCTTGGATTTTTACCCTTTATTCACCCCACCCTCAGTCCCACAGCACTTATGCATTTAGCCGTATTTTAATTTTGTCTCCTCCTCTTGAATTTAAGCTTGTTGTGGGAAGGGAACATATCTACCAATTCTGCTGTACTGTAATCTCCCAAGAGCTCAGTACAGTACTTTGCACACAGTAAACGCTCAGTAAATACAATTGATTAATTGATTTATTATTTCCGAAAGATCTGACACACAGGAGGCTCAGCTAAACAAATCTAAAGCAGTTTCACATTCTTTGCCAGTCTACAGTTTCCCCAGAAAACTTACTCTGAGTTTCTGGGTTTGAGCTGCAACTCCATTTGGGTGCATCATTGCAATGAAAATAGGTACATCTCCAAGTGGGCTGCCCACGCCTCCAGCAATGCTGACTCCCAGGGAATCAGCAGGATCCTATCAGAGGAAAAGAAAAGCAACTCGCATCAACAAACCTGAAGCATTTATCATGGAATTGCTGCAAGGCGAAAATCGCCTTGACTGGAGGTATGTGGAGTGGAAAGCTTTGGGTGTAAATTTCTATTTTCTTTATGACTGTTCCATTCTCCTTAGCTGTTCCCCTTCCCAATCAGAAACTTAGTAACAATAAACCAGGACAGACTTAATAAATGTCAGGCAAGGAGTCTAAATTCCATTTAATAAATCCCAAATGCCCTTCATCTTGTTCTTGTCTGTCCGTCTCCCCCAATTAGACTGTAAGCCCGTCAAACGGCAGGGACTGTCTCTATCTGTTGCCGACTTGTTCATCCCAAGCGCTTAGTACAGTGCTCTGCACATAGTAAGCGCTCAATAAATACTATTGAAGATTTACATTATTTTTTAGGTTTCCTCGGAACTGTCTATGACCATGCGCTGAATGGAATCACTTAAATGACTGTGTTCAATCAATCAATCAATCGTACTTATTGAGCTCTTACTGTGTGCACAGCTCCATTCTAAGGTCTTGGAAGAGTACGACAACAATATAACACATATTCTCTGCCCACAACGAACTGTGTTCTTTTTACCTTGCGATTTATGAGTCAGGGTGAACTGAAGATGACTGGTGGTGGTGCAAGGGTAGGGGGAGTGGGGAGATGAATAAACGAGTATTAGAGTAAAGTGATAGACAAATTAATTTGATGGGCCTCACTGATCATGAAAAGTACATGCAGACCTGTGTCTACATCAACCCAATTTGCTCCAACTGCATTATTCCCAGAAAGGCCTAGAATCAAAAGACAAAAAAAGGAGCAGATAAGTAGCACAGTTTAGTGGAAAGAGCCCGAGGCTGGGAATCAGAGGACCAGGGTTCTAATCAACTCTGCCACTTGCCTGCTGTGAGACCTTAGGCAATCCATTTTACTTCTCTATGAGAAGCAGCATGTCCTAATGGATAGAGCTCAAGCCTGGGAGTCAGAAGAGTATGGGTTCTAATTCCAGATATGCCACTTTTCTGCTCTCTGATCTTGGACAATTCGCTTCACATCTCTGTGCATCAGTTACCTCATCTGTAAAATGGGGATTAAGACTGTGAGCTCCAAGGGGGCCAGGGACTCTGTCTAATCTGATTTGTTCATTCCCACTCTGGCATTTAGTGTAGTGCCTGGTAAATAGTAAGTGCTTAACAAATACCACAATTATTAATATTATTATTCTCTATACCTCAATGTCATCTATAAAACAGGGATTCAATGTCTGTTTTCCCTCCTATTTAGCACCAAGAGTCCCATGTGGGACAGGGGTTGTGTCCACCCTGATTATCTGTATCTACCCCAGTACTTGATGTTTGATTGTACTCTCCCAAACACTTAGTACAGTACTCTGAGCACAGTAAGTGCTCAATAAATATGATGGAATTAATGAATAGTACAGTGCTTGGTGCATCTTGTCCTGTCTTACACTGTCCAGTCATCTCTGACCCACAGCGACACCATGGACAAATCTCTCCCAGAACACCCCACCTCCATCTGGAATCGTTCTGGCAGTGTAACCATAGAGTTTTCTTGGTAAAAATTCAGAAATGGTTTACCATTGCCTCTTTCCATGCAGTAAACTTGAGTTTCCACCCTCGACTCTCTCCCATGCAGCTGCTGTCCAGCACAGGGAGTTTTGACTTGTAGCGGATTGCCTTCCACTCGCTGGCCACTGCCCAAGCTAGGAATGTAATGGGTATGCCTCTGCTTGACTCTTCCTCCCACAGTTGAGACTGATAGAGTACTAGAAACTCTCCAGGTGCAACCCTGAGAGGGGGTTTGATACACAGTAAGTACTTTAACAGATCACTTATCTGTGACGAGAGGAATGCTTGTACTAAGGTTCAAATTAATTTCTTTTGTGTAATTTGGAATCCCAGACATGTTTCATGTGCCCTGTGGTCTATAAACACATACACAAACATACACACACATAGCACCCATATTTAACATCACATTGAATCAAAAGGGTTAAAGAAAATGCATCTAGTTACTCAGATGAAGAGAGTTTACCAGACATCACCAATCCCAGTGTGTATCCTACAAAATGATGCCCTGGCTTCTGCTTGATATGGAAGCTTCTGGTCATAACTTAACCTCCCATCCAACTGCTTATCATTCTTCAGTCATCCCCCAAATAGAATAACCACCTTAAGGCTCCTATTATTCTCCCTAAAACTCCTCTCACTTTTTTCCACTTAGTTCTGCCTTTTATTGCAGGCTAGAAACAAAGTGGAATGCTTTAGACAGCTACAGAAACAGCTTTCTGTGACAAGAAATCAAGAAACAGTAACTACACTGTAAGCCCCTTGTGGTCAGGGGTTGTGTCTACCAACTCTGTTGCAATGTTCTTTCCCATGTGTTTAGTACAGTGCTCTGCACACATTAAGCACTCAACAAATACCAATAACTGACTAATTACAGTAGAAGCAGTAACAGTCATCAAAATGAAGCCAGCTGAAAATGTAAAAATATAGCTGATGCCTCAATTATGCCTGCTTTGTATCCCAAATTACCTTTTTAATTTCAACTGTTCTTAATCCCTGTATTTCAGATGCCACTGTGAAATAAAGAGAAAAGATTGCATATGGTTAACAGTACTGTTTCACTTAAAAGTATAAATATGATTATGTGCTATATGAATAAGAGCAACACCTCAAATGGGTTCAGGACAGACTATGGTCCTAGTTTCCATTATTTGAAGGCTGTGATGCCATAAAAAGAACTGAATTTTTCATGCTTTCAGCCTGGAAACTATTTCAGAAAAAGGAAATTCCTAACATTTATGTGTAAAATAAGCCTGCTGACTAAGTGTCCCCCCAAAACCTAACATCTTAGCTACTGCCTTGCTCTGGAGAATGAAAATCATTGATACTTTATCATAGCCATCTTTGATAGCAGAAACTATCAATGAAAAGAGAATTCAAACATGCTTGACTGAGAATTTGCTGCAACGAGAATAAATAAAAGTCACAAAATGGGATAGCTCTGGGTGAACCATTATACATCTGGGCAACCAAATCTTTGATGGCATTTTCCCTCCATCCCCATAACTTCAGAAAATGGAGAGGTGAGGAATTTGAATGATAATCTGAACTAATATCTGAATTAATAAGGTTTGCTAGGGGACATGGCTTCCAAATTTGAATCCAGGGAATTTCACATGTTAATATGGGTATTTCTAAATTAAATCATATTAAAAAATGAAAATTTCCATATGACTAGTTTTTGTGATGTGAGAAATTTTCAACCAATACTAATCTATCACAGATTGTGCCCTGGTTTTTCCATACCTTGTTCTTGTCTGTCCGTCTCCCCCGATTAGACTATAAGCCCGTCAAAGGGCAGGGACTGTCTCTGTTACCGATTTGTACATTGCAAGCACTTAGTACAGTGCTCTGCACATAGGAAGCGCTCAATAAATGCTATTGAATGAATACCTTCAATGAGAATAATATTTATCTTTCAATTTACAAAAATGCAATTTTCAAAGTTTGGCAACAATTATGGAAAAAATAGTTCATTGTTAAGGTCCTGTAAGATAAGATTCACACTGCTTAAGAAAGAGAAAAACATTATTTAAAACAATATAATGATACTGATGGATTCTCCCATCAGGAATGACAGGTGAGCCTCGGTTCTGACGTTTCAGGATTGAGAAGCTGTGCAGAGAAACTGATTAGAGTGTTAGTCATGCAAGGGCACAGTGCGTTGTGAAATGCATGTGAGGTCTTCTCCCACATTAGCCAGGAACAGGAAGACACGGTTTAAAATCAGGTCTCCTGATTCCCAGACCAGTGTTCTTTCCACTGGACCAACAGGAGGACTAAAATAATATAATCAACATCAATTACCTTAATAGGAAAGGAGGAAAGTAATTCTACTTTAAGAATCTGGATTCTGGAAGTGCAAATTAACACTAATAAAGCTGCCACAAATTCAGCACCAGAAAAGAATATAAACATATAGAAATGTCTCCATCTTAAAGTTATTAAGTACCTTTAGGGAAAAAAGATATCAAAAAAGACCTCAGCAGAGGTTTGAGGGGAAATGATTTAGGGAAAAAAAATTTTCTATATCAAAGCAATCTTACATGCATTTTTCTTTGGGCCACTTTCCAAAGCATCAGGTGCACTGGAGCCAGAAAGCGGGAAAGTGAAAGATGACAGGCTACCTTCACTCACCTATAAAAACAATTGATAATTACCTTTTGAGAACAAGTTAAAAAGTAAATATCAGGATTCCATGATTAAATTCAGTAATATGGTATCACATAGGTAAGAAGAAAACACCAGCTAAATATGCTGTTTTTCTCTAAACGTGGGGGTTACGTTCTTAAATTTCTCCTAATCTAAAGAAAACACATATTATAGCATACATGGCTAGGATGACAATGTACATAAGCATACAACTGTTTCTTGTGACACTGTATTTGGTCCAGATAGTTTGATAGACATGTGCTGTTAAACAATTGTTCCTTAATTCCCCATCATCCTATCCATAATGTGTATTGAAAACATGTTATAGAAAAATTCTATGTATATACACACACACACATTAAAAAATGTAACAATTTTGAATAGTTTCTTGAGCCATTAACTATACATAGGGCAATTCATTTAGCAAAATATACAAAAGTATCGGGACAACTATTTGTAAGTATGTTAGAGCTATGGGAGGCCTAGGGGCATTATGGTCTAATAGAAATACCAGGGGATTGGTTTCTAGTTCCAGCTTGCCATTGGTCTGCTTTATAACCTTAGGCAAGTCACTTAGCTGCTTTGGGCCTTAAGTTTCCTCATCTACATAATGGGGATAAAGCAGACCTTGAGCCCCACGGGAGACAGAGACTGTGTCTGATCTGATTGTCTTGGATCTACCGAAGCGCTGAGCCAATAAAAGGCACTAATCAATCAATCAGTGGTATTTATCCAGTGCTGTATGCAGAGCACAGTACTAAGCGCTTGGGAGAGTACAATATAACAGAGCTTGTAGACATGTTCCCTGACCACAACAAGCTTACCATCTAGAGAGGGAAACAGAGATTAATATAAATAAATTACAGATATGTACGTAAGTGCTGTGGGCCTGAGGGACGGGTGAAAATAGGAGGGAAAACAGGTACTGAATCCCCATTTTACAGTTGAAGAAACTGAGGCACAGGGAAGTTAAATGACTTGCCCAAAGCCACACAGCAGGCAATCAGCAGAGCTGGATTAGAATCCAGGTCCTCTGACTCTCAGGCCTGTGCTCTTCCCATTTGGCCATGCTGCTTTCCTGCCTAGAATGAGCATATGCTCTAGAGGGGCAGACAGACACTGATGTAAATAAATTATGGATATGTACATAAGTGCTCTGGGGCTTAGAATGGGGTAAATACCAAGTACATAAAGGGTAGAGATCCAAGTGCATAGAAGATGCAGAAGGGAAAGGTAGTAGGGGAAAAGAGGTCTTAATTGGGGAAGACCTCTTAGAGAAGATGTGACCTTAATAAGACTTTTAAGCTGGAAAGAGTGGTGGAAGGAAGAAATGCAAGGTTGCCAAGAAGGAGAGAGATCAGGGCTGGAGAGGTAAATCTGGGAAACATCTGGATAAAGATGGTAGTTGAAGCCATGGGAACAAATGCATCCTCCAAGGAAGTGGGTGTAGCTGGAGAAGAGAAGGGGACCCGAACTGAACCTTGAAGGATCTCCACCGTCAGAGGGTGGGAAGCAGAGGAGAAGCCCAAAAATGAGATTAAGAAGGAGCGGTCAGAGATACAGGAGAAGCACCAGGAAGACAGTGTTAGTGAAGCCAAGATTAGATAATGTTTCCAGGAATAGGGAGCCACAGTGTCAAAGACAGCTGAGAGCTCTAGGAGAATGAGGATGGAGCAGAGGTTGTCAGATTTGGCAAGAAGAAGGTCATTGGTGAATTTAGAGAGGGGAGTTTCCACAGTGTGAAGGGGGCAGAAACCAGATTTGAGAGGATAAAGGAGAGAACTGGAGAAGAAGGGGAGACAGCAGGTATAGAGAACTCTCTCAAAGAGTTTGGAGAGGAATAGTAGGAGGAGATGAGGCAATGACTTCAAGAAGCCATGGGGTCATGGGAGGATTTCTTTTAGGGGACACATGAGCATGTTTGAAAGCTGTCGGGGGTGATTGAATGGTAAATACCATGATTATTAGAGTATCTCAAGGAAAATATTTTATATAATCAATTCCAGTATTTAAAAAAACAGCATGATACTGCAATGAAACAGTAGAAATGTAATATCTTGTGATTCAAGTCAATTCCCTCATTATACTCATAACTGGTCAGATCTGACTTCATTATTGTGTCCAAATGGGGCCCTACAACTTAAGCAAGGAATAGAGAATAGAGAAGGAGTTCATAAAAAAAATACAAAGAGATATAGTTTAAGTGTAAAACTAGCCATTTGTTATGACACCAAGAAGCTTATCAAGGGACTCTGGCCTTAAATTACCAAAGGGGAGGATTTGGGGGGTATTTGAGGAAGAATTTTCTGCTAAAGGTTTGACCTTGGAACGTTTCAGCAATGCAATACATTCTTGAGGGATTAAAAAATAAAATAAAAAGCATATTCTACTAGGAAGCAGTAATCAGGATTAACACACACACAGACACACCCACATGCATATACGCACACACACAATCTAGTGGGGCAAAAGCAGGAGATGGTCCGGCTCTTACAGACTCTTCATCATATGTAATTTGTAATGAACAAATTGCAATTTACCCAGTGTAATCTGTAATTTACCCTAGTTGTAATTTAAGTGTGTGTATTCCTTGATAGAGGAACGAGGGAACTTTGGCAAAGTGTTATCCATTAAAAATGTAACGTTAATATGCCTTAGAGTTGTAACAATTTAAATCTACAGATTATAAAATGGGTCCCTGACTACTGTCTCCCTCATAAAGCTATAAATTGATCAGGTGCAGGGAATATGTATTCCTTTTATATGCTCACCAAGTCTCTACCCATGTTCTGCACACATCAGACAATCAGATACTGTTGATGCTGATACTGATGACTCTATAGGCAAACTCTATAAACAGATGCTTTCAAATAGGAATGGTAGAGATCTCTTGGGCTCCAATCCCCAATTTTTATGGGAAAGTATGTTTCTTTTATTACTCTCTTTGTGTAATTGAGATTTCCTAGCCACTTCTGGCATATATTGTTAGAGGATATTTCAGGGTCTCTAGAATTAACTGGACTAATAGATGATTCACTAGAGTTCTCCAGCTGAGTTAACACAGCTGCCCTGACTGAATGCTGCAGCTTGGCTGTAGAGGCATCTCTTTGGTAGCAAGGATCTTGCTACTTGAGTGTGGCTGTGGAGATAAGACCATAGAAAGCCAGGAACTCACCTGAACTTTTTCAGACGTGTTCAATGACTCTAGCAAAATAGTCTATTTTTAAACACGACCTAATTTTTCTAATTTTAAAACGAGTCACAGGACTATCAAATTGCTTAGTCACACAATGAGCAACTAACCTACTCCAGCAGAGTGCTTGTTGAGGCCCAGGAAGCTCTTTCCTACTCATCACCACCTGGGACAAGCTGCCCTGTCCAGATGGAAACAAGGAAAAATGGCAGCAGCACCCTTTGCCCCTAGCCTTCACTACTCCTTCCCTAGCAAAGCATTGCTCCCTGCTGAGGAGTCTCTCCTCCTTCTGCCATCAACCAGGGGCGGGTGGGGTGGCGGCAAGGAGGGGTTGCCCTGTCCAAGTGGGAAGAAGTGGCGGTGCACCACACAAACAATTGGTGTTCGGAAGGTTGTGCTTGCTGCATTCTGGATCGGCACGATGCAGTGATAAAGAGCCTGCTTCAAATCCTTATCGAAGGCACATCTCCACCAAGAGGCCTTCCCTGTCTATGCCCCACCTTCTTCTCCTCCCACTTTCTTCTGCGTCACCCTGACTTGCTCCTTTTGCTCATCCCCCCTCCCAGCACTTACATACATATCTGTAATTGATTTATTTATATTAATGCCTGTCTCCTCCCCTCTAGATTGTAAACTTGTTGTGGGAAGGGAATGTGTCTGTTCACTGTTGTATTGTACTCTCCCAAGCGCTTAGTACAGTGCTCTGCACACAGTAAGTGCTCAATAAATATGATTGAATGAAGAAGTGAATGAATTGTAACATTTCTAACTTTACTAACTCTGGAATCCCATTCTCTAAACCCAACCTCCTAAATTGCCTTCTCTCTTATACGCTCCTCCCCAACAAAATAGCTATCTTTCCTCAAAACTGTTCTCTCCTATCACAGAGACCTCCTATCTATGGATCCCCTCCACTTCTGCCAGACCACTTGGACTCACTATTAAACCTCCTCTGCCTTGATGCATAAACCCACACCAACAGCACCCTCTGCTATATTCAACTCTTTCATCCTCTTCTCCCTCCATTGATTTTTCACCACACACTCCCAGCCCTGGATCACCTCTATAGTACGTTTCCTTTGCTCTTGTCTGCATATCGCACAGGACCGTTGGTGAAAATCCAGGCACCAGACTGACTTTGGCCATTTCAAATTTATCCTTACTTGCTACAACTCTGGCATCTCACATAGCAGCATTATTTCTCTTCTTTTGACTCCCAAGTACACTGCCCCCATTAATTATTTCACTCCCCTAAAACTACCCTAGGTTACCCATTTCTCTGTATTTTTCTGTGATTGTCTTCATTTTCCCAAGGAGACAGTAGCACACACTGGCTTCATAACCAAATTTCATTGGCTCTAAATGACAAGGGAAGTAGGATTAATCTGAGGGTAAAATATTCAACAAAATATCCAACGTAGATTGTTTAAAGGCAGTAGACTACACCACTTTTTTCCTTCTAGGCCTATGCTCTCCAGCAATACTTTGCATAGACTCCACTCTTGCTCAAAGTAGGGTCTGCAATGTGATCTTCAGGTAGACAGCCCAAAGAGAATGTGTAATAACTCCCAGAAACAAAGATGTTTTCATGTCTGAATGCAATGCTAGGTGGTAACTGGGTCTCACAACAGTTCCTTTTTTCCCCACCTTTGGGATTCCTTCTCTTAAATGTTCCATAACGACAAACCTGGCTGCTCTGGGATGTCCTCCTTTCTGAATGGAATGGGCCAGCTTTGATTCTTCCAACTTCCAATCTTACTGTACCTAGAGAACACTGAAGAACAGATTTTTTTTTATTAGGCTTTCCAACACAAACATCTCATTAATCTTTCATATTATATTTTACCACCACAGCCCAATTTTTGAAAGGCAACTTCCCATTAGTGCTTCCAATTTTCATGTTCACAAATGGATCTAAGACTCCCAGGCTGCGTCTCTACAGACATGGAAACTGAAGGATTGAATAATTAAGAGTTGAAATTTAGGTTTTACATAAATGAATTTTTAATTGAAAATGAACTCATTTGTCTTCTTACCGCTCCAGGGAACACAATGACGTGACTCCTGAGTGGGTGTTCTCCCAAGCCGGAATTCCACAATTTTACTACACTCCACTCTCCCGCTCCCCAGGGAGAACAGGGCTCAGTAAATTGCCTTCTGAAATACTGCTAACTGTAGTACCTCAAAGAAATGCTTTTTAATGAAAATCATGATAATTCCTCTGACCAGCACATTAGCTCTTAGGCAATGACACCCCTTATGTCTTTTCCCTTCTTTTCACCCCTATTTCTCATCCTCCTCTTTACTCAATGTAATTTTCTGTGGAATGCCTTCTAATTTTGTTCCTCACATTTTTTTCTACAAGAAAGGAATTCCTGTAGTAAGTGGGCAAAATTACAATGTCCCTAATCCTCTGTAGGTCTTTACTAAGAATGTGTGTCTGCTCCAAACAAAAACTCCTCACTCTAAGCTTCAAGGCTCTTCATCACCTTGCCCCTTCCTACCTCTCCTCCCTTCTCTCTACCGCCCACCCCGCACGCTCCGCTCCCCTGCCGCCCACCTCCTCACCGTCCCTCGGTCTCGCCTATCCCGCCGTCGACCCCTGGGCCACGTCCTCCCGCGGTCCTGGAATGCCCTCCCTCCTCACTTCAGACAATCTAATTCTCTTCCCCTCTTCAAATCCCTACTTAAAACTCACCTCCTCCAAGAGGTCTTCCCAGACTGAGCTCCCCCCTTTTTCCCTCTGCTCCCTCTACCTCCTCTTCACCTCTCCACAGCTAAACCCTCTTCTCCCCCCTTTCCCTCTCCTCCTCCCCCTCCCGTCCTACCCCCTCAGCACTGTACTCGTCCGCTCGACTGTATATATCTTTATCACCCTATTTATTTGGTTTATTTTATTTAATGAGATGTACATCACCCTGATTCTATTTAGTTGCCATTGTTTTTATGAGATGTTCTTCCCCTTGACTCTATTTATTGCCATTGTTCTTGTCTGCCTGTCTCCCCCGATTAGACTGTAAGCCCGTCAAACAGCAGGGACTGTCTCTATCTGTTGCCGACTTGTACATTCCAAGCGCTTAGTACAGTGCTCTGCACATAGTAAGTGCTCAATAAATACTACTGAATGAATGAATGAATGAATGTGTGTATAAATGGATACACATTCACATACTGTCTTTTGGTTCAAAGATTAAGCTATGGTGGCTAATAGGACAGTGCATGACAGACAATCCCTCCCACAATGTATGCATATAATGACTTCCCCTTGCTGCACTGTTATGTTTATTATCAACATTGCCGGACTTTCTCACACCCACTCCCCTACCCACCCTTTCTTGGTGTCAATCTGATTGTGCTTGGCAGACCGATCTGTCTTTCAATGTTTTCTTCCAGGTGTCCACAGTTATGTCCCTTATTTTGAGGTTTTTGCATTATTATGTCTTTAAAGCCATTTCAGTTTTAAGAGAGTACTTTGATCTGCTGTCATCTATTCTCCTATTGTCCAACCTAGTGAAGGTATGATAACATGAGCACTGCTTCAGGGCTGCTATCTTGACTCTTTATCAGGATCTTATTGTTTGAAATGCTATCGTGCCATACCCTGACTTTCTGGCTAAGCGGGCAATTAGTAGGTACCTGTCTTGCCAAGCTAATTCACTGACTCCTTTGTTCTTGTTTCCCCCACCAATGACCTCTTGTTCTTGCCCTCCCACTACTTGTATCCCCCTCCCCCATTACACTCAACCAACCACAAATCACTATCTTCAAAGCCCTTCTGATAAAACATCTCCTCTACTTACATCTTCCCCACACGACCAGTAATCTCTCTATATCCCAGTTCTTCTGTACTACCTGAACATTTAAGTGCCCACCTCTTAGCACTTAAGTACAAGTTTTGCTTGTTTTGTTGCAAGTAATTCTTGATCTTGGAAGTATCTGCGTTAAATCAGTCCTAGTACCTGCTTCTGACAGCACCCATAGTCTTAAAGATTGCCTGTAAGTAAATATATTGTAGAGACATGCCACTGCTTGCCAAACAGCTTAGCACAGATGGGATTTCTTGGCCTAAAAATATCAGTAGTATCTACTGGGGACTTACTGTACACTAGATATACAGTATACAGCACTATACTAGATGCTTTGGGGAGTACAATATAGGAGTTGATTGATATGTTCCCTGCCCTCAAGAAGCTTACAATCTAGAGAACTAAAGGGGCTGCTTTATTGTTGTCATGTTTTTTGAGCCACTTCCAGTCACTTGGGTAGTTTGGATCAATCAGTGGTATTTATTTATTGAGTGCTTACTTTGTCCAGAGAACTGCACGAAGCACATGGGAGAGAACAATACAAAACACTTGGAAGATGAAAAATAATCCCTGCTCTCAGATGAGTTTAGTGGATGCCACTTGGTTTCATTGTTAGTGAAAAATTTGTAAAGTATCAGATGGCAGTCACATTAGCACCCTGCAAAGCAGTAGTAATAGGAACAGCCTAAAGTCTTGCTGTTGGCTAATGACAAATCAATTGGGTTCCAATGACTATATTTGGGTATACTATAGCCAAGACTTTGCTCTCTTGTCTGGTTATAAGCTCTGTTGGAGATTTAAAACCAATGCTTAGCCCTTTAAAAGGGTTGGAGTAAGACATTATTTACCTTATCAATTCCCTGTTGGCAAATTATTTTTCTGCACATTTCAGCATCATTGCCCACACATGCTTTGAAATCTCCCATAAGAATCAGCTTGCCAAATATTGGTTTTTACTATAATGAACCTTTCTCATCCTGGGTATAAGTCAGTGTGGGGCATTCGCATTGGTGATTGTGGCAAAGTGTTTCTGTTTTATGGGTAAAGATAGGGTCATTAAATGCTCACTGATACTTTGGCAGACTTGAGACAAGTGACTGGCTAATTGTAAAGCTTTTACTGCCAGTCTTCCTCTCCAGGAAAAGGAGGACTTAAGACCGATTTCCATAAACTGCAGTCTATGAGGAAGTCCTATTTCATGCTCTGTTGTCAACTCCATATCTAGCTAGCTCATGTGCAACAAATGCTCTAAGCTCCTTGTGGGGAGGGAACATCTCATGTGCACCTGTTGTACTTTCCCAAGGATTTAGTACTATACACTGCAATCAGTGGGCCCTAAAATATCATTTTTACTACCTTCTTGTTGAATAACTGCTGCTGTCGTCATCAGGTAATTTCTGATGTTTCATGATGTGATTGCTATTTTCTTTGTGTCTGGCAGATTTTTATTTGTAGGACATTGTCAAATCAATCAGTGGTATTTACTGTATGCAGAGCACTGTACTGAGCACTTGGGAGAGTAAAATACAACATAGTTGGTGAATATGTTCCCTGCCCACAAGGAGCCTGCAGTCTAGAGTCATGGGAAGCAGCATGGCACAGTAAACAGAGCACGGGCCTGGGAGTCAGAAGGTCATGGGTTCTAATCCCGGCTCCACCTCTTGTCTGCTGTGTGGCCTTGGGCAAGTCACTTCACTGGGCCTCAGTTACCTCATCTGTAAAGTGGGAATTGAGATTGTGAGCCCCACCTGGAACAGGGACTGTATTCAACCTGATTTGCTTGTATCTACCCCAGTGTTTAGTACAGTGCCTGGCATAGAGTAAGTGCATGACAAATACCACAATTATTATTATTAGCGATAGCTTACAGTCTTGTGGGTTAAGGATGACCAGCTGTGGTTTTCTGGGGGACTGGCTTGGGGGGAGGCAGGTCATTTTAAGGACCACTTCCCTAGCACTCTGCCTATTTAGAGTGAGTACTTCATTTCTTAGGAGAGCTTCTCAAGCACTCAGATTGCTAGCTATTAGAGGCTCCACATTTTTAAATGCTCAGTAACCTAAGCTTGTTACTTGCATAGGACTTTAGTTTGACTATCATATAGCCTATAGGTTAAACAGGACTGTATCTACCACATAGCCTTGCTTAACCACCAACCTCTAAGACTGTAAGCTCATTGTGGGCAGGGAACATGTCTACCAACTCTGTTATATTGTACTCTCCCAAGTGCTTAGTACAGTGATCTACAGTAAGCACTCAATAAATAACACTGATTGACCGATGCTTGAAGATGCAACATGGTATCCGCAAGTTGGACTACAGAGTTTCTGTCAAAACTGAAAAGCTCTTCCAGATCAACGGATACATTAAAAGTCTTTGAGACAGTCAACCAGGAACTGATTTATGCTGAAGACTATGGTCCTCATGCAAATAACACAAGATGATATGCAAATAATTATGAAATATTTGCAGAGCAAAGAACTATCTTTACATGCACACGTTTGGTGGGCAACTGCCTTTTGGGCCACACTCAAGTGTATGGAAGCATAAGATCTATGCGTTGGTAGTTTTATCTCTGAAACAAAGGACAGCTCTCTCTCTCTGTGTATCTCCATATATTTAATGGACACAATGAAAACTATGATTTGGAGCTGAGAATAGGATTTAGAAATTGTACAATGGCAAACAAGTACCTGCCCCTTTATTATGGGCCTGCTTGTTTATGATCCTCTTCTCTTACTAATATATCTATATATAGTTCTGAATGGTCTATATTGTACCACTAAGGTTCACAAGAATGGAAACTCAGGAAAAAAAATCACAAGTTTAAAAGCACAATGTATCAGTAACTTTGGAATGGACATGGCCTCCTGCCAGGTTTTCACAGATTCCTCTCAGGCAGAAGAAATAAGCAGAAAGCTAGAGCTTTTAATGACACTGAGGTTTTAGGTTCCTTGGACAGCCTACTATGCTACTCACATGACTAGGCATTTTGCCAAGGTTGCTGGCTCAGCAATTTTAATTGAAAATCCATACTGCTGCTAAATAAAATGTCTCATTATCTTGGAGACATATTAAAAATACCATTTTTCAACTAAGACTCATAACATTAAATTGTCAGGATTTTATTTGTAAAAATGAGAGAAGATCATAAATTAACAGGTATTTGGCTATCGCCATCCAATCTGAAACTATTTTCTTTTTCTTGGAATATAATACCACCACCACTGCTCCTTCTAGTGTTACCTTTAGCAAAGCAGCAACAGCTTCCTGGGTGGCATTTCGCACATCCTCCCCATTCACCATTAGTATCTGGTCTCCTTGCATCAGTCTTCCATCTGTATCTGCAATTCCTCCTTTCACGATGTCCGACACAAACACACCGGTATCATTTCTGAAAACATATAATCTTAATATTTAGCATTATCCTTTTACATCTGCATTATAATAAAAATAATAATAATATTAATGGCATTTGTTAAGTGCTTACTATGTGTGAAGCACTGTTCTAAGCACTGGGTAGATACAAGGTAATTAGGTTATCTCACGTGGGGCTCACAGTCTTAATCCCCATTTTCCAGATGAGGTAACTGAGGCCCAGAGAAGTTAAGTGACTTGCCCAAAGTCACAGCTAACAAGCAGCGATGCTGGGATTAGAACCCATGACCCATTATGACTGCAAATGTAAACACAGTGCCACGTCAGCTAATTATACTGATACAATTTCTCCCCCTGACAGGGAAAATGAATCCTGAATCAACATCCTTAATGAATAGGACCTGGATTCAAATCCCAGCTCTGCACCACTTGTCTTCTGTGTGACCTTGGCCAAGTCACTAAACTTCTCTCTGCCTCAGTTATCCCATCTGTAAAATGGGGATTAAATCCTACTCCCTTCCATTTTGACTGTGAGCCCCATGTGGGACAGGGAATTTTTCCAACCTGATTATCTAGTATATGCCCCAGCCCTTAGTACAGTGCTTAACAAGTACCATTAATTGTTAAAATCTTTGCCAATATTGGGATCATTTTACCACCAAATATTTTTCTTCTCTCCGATTTGTTTGTAAAGAACTCAAATTCATTTTTGCAAAGAAAGCAATCAATAAAACTACTGCCTGAGTAGCTTTCTATATTCTACTGCAGCTTGAAAGCGTCATAGATTGAAATAGAATTAAACTATTTCTGATATTAATTTTCCTCTATTCAAACTTTTAGGTTTACTTGAAAACTAAAATTAGGCCTGAGAGTAAGCATTTTATGAGTCAATCCAGTTGTGGATAATTTTACAAGGAACTGAAATTTCTTCTCTATCTATGCATCCCTGTCTATCTCTCTTTATGGTGGGGGATAATGCAGACAACCCTTGTGCAATAATCAATAATTGATTGCAGAAAGGTTTTACTGACTCCATTATAAATGAAATGACCTCCTCATTACCTAAGAGCATTCATATGGGTGATGAATGGAGTGATGAATTACCAAATGATAATCACAAAACAAACCAATGTGGCCTCTGATAATCTGCCAATGGTGTCTTCTCAGGAAACTGACTTGGCAACAGCCATTTATCAGTCTGGTCATTTATGGTAGCCAATTAGTACACCATAGTAACCCCAATTCTCCCCATATGTATCATGGAACTAACTGCTTTAGAATTATTCTAGGAGAGAAAACCTGGTCCAGCAAACCCTATTTCTTGGGTATTGACAAGGTGTACCATCTGGGCACAAAGCAGGAGGTTGGCTGTTATCTTTTAACTAGGAGAGCAGCTGCTGAAACAATCCCTGGAACCACCCAATAATTCAGGCCTTCTAGAAAAGCACTTCTAGTCCCCAGTGGATATCCCTACCTGTCTCCCTCACAGGTGTTTGCAGCAAGCTCCCTAAGCTGCCTGAGACCCAAGTCAGGCACAGGATACTCTGGTGACCTGGGCTCCAGCCACTGCCCTTTTTAGTCACAGGGCCCTTCCTTTCTAGATAAAGGATTCACTCCTTAAAAATGGGGAGGGTATGCAGAGTGACACTCCTAGGTGGCGCCCAGTATGTGTGCCTGCATCTCTCAGAATGCTCTAGAATTTAATGGAATGGATTTATTTCTCTTGGCCCTACATCTTATGATGAAACTTGTTTGTAGGATGGCAAGTCTTTGGTGCAATTTTCTGGGCTGAAATGCTGCTCCTAAAATGACCAAAAATGTTAACGTGGTTCCTTCAGGCATTACCATGCTGGGCCTGCCCATTCACAGTGCTCCATTTGCATTCAGAACAGTAATCACAGGGAGCTAAATTTAGTTCTTAAAGATCAATTGGATTTATTGAATGCTTACTGTACTAAGGGCACTGTACTAAGCGCTTGGGAGAGTATTGACAGGTTTGCTGCCTTATTCATACCTTTTACCAACAATGCTTAATCCAAGACCTTTCCCTGGTTTTTTCTGTAGTTCTATATTCAGGATATCATACATATCCTCCTCCTTGTACTGGGCTTCATCTCTGTAGACAGTTAAGCGGACTTTCTGTGGAGTTTGCCTCAGGACATTTATAGCTTCATCATGTGTGGCACTCCTCAGATCAATTCCATTCACCTGTAACATATTCACATATTAACTCTGAGAAAAGAGGTGTCAAAGAATGACTATATCAAAAACCTTCATAAATCATCCCCTCCATGATCCGAGTGAAAACCCACTCCACTATTTATACCTCTAAAATCTGATCTCCAGCCCAGAGCCTTCCATCTTTGCAAGCTGCTCCTTCTTCATAAACTTCATGGATAATAATTGCACCCTGTGGATTAAAAGCAAAAATATTTCTCTTTTTGCTAGCACTAAACCCAATACCTAGTAAAAATCAAACGGGAATATCAATGGCATCTGAGTGCTTTCAGTGTACAGAACAGTGTACTAAGTATTTGGAAAATTACAATATGATAGAGTTGGTAGACTTGTGTTGTATGAACATACTAAAAGCTCCAGACTAAGGGCTGAGTCCTCCAAATTCTTACTGAGCCACTTATTGAACAAAATCAAAATTTCCAGGCAGGCTTTCAAAACAATATTTTTCCAAAAAAAGATCAATATGCTGAGACCTAGACATATAATAATAATAATAATAATAATAATGTTGGTATTTGTTAGGTGCTTACTATGTTCAGAGCACTGTTCTAAGCGCTGGGGTAGATACAGGGTAATCAGGTGGTCCCACGTGAGGCTCACAGTCTTAATCCCCATTTTACAGATGAGGGAACTGAGGCAAAGAGAAGTTAAGTGACTTGCCCACAGTCACACAGCTGACAAGTGGCAGAGCTGGGATTCGAACCCATGACCTCTGACTCCCAAGCCCATGCTCTTTCCGCTGAGCCACGCTGTTTCTCTGAGGTCTAGATGCATGTATATAGTTTTAATGTAAATTATTAGGGGTCCACGGGACAGAAGTTTGACATGGTATAGCTTCAACATCAAATGACAGACAGGACAAGGTGACCAACGATAATGTCCTGGATGCAGTAAGCTCACCAGACTGAGGCAATGCATACAACAATGCAACCTGGTAATAAAGGGAAACTGAGGAGACCAGATAACAGGATATGGACTGCAACTACTGTATGGTGAATTGAAAGGGGAAACACACAAGTTGGAAGGGAAGAATAAATGATTCAAATACACAGAGAAGCGCAGTTTCTAACAATGCATCGTATCAGTGATCAGTGCTGGGAGACCACTATCTTAAACAGAACAGCCTGGTGGTCAACCTTTCCTTGAGCAAAGGCTTCAAGAAAATCAGGCTATTAATAATAATGTTGGTATTAAGAGACAGGCTTAAACACAAACATGTTACAAGAGGGACATTAGCACAGTTAGGACTTATCTTTTTAAGTGCAAACAATGTGGAAGGGAGTGTCAGTTTTGAATCAATCCCTTCAGATAGGATCTCATTATCAATAGCATCACCTTTGAAAAAAACCCATACACTAATACAAAGCAACTACTAACCCATAGCTGATTTTATCTATTCTTTACTTTTAGTAAATAGTGTCAAAACACAGGAATATCCTTAATCTGTTTTTTTTCTAAAACTTTGAATTTTAGAAATGATTTTACTTAACTTGTTCTTATAACCTAAATTAGACATCTTCAAAAACAATTCCTTTCAGAAGTAAGAAACTGCCTATTTATTCTGGAGAATCACAAGACACTTACCAGTAAAGTGTCTGCCCCTCCAACAATACTCAGTCCAAGCCCAGTGCGTCCTTTAGAAATATCAATTGTTGTTTCACACCCAGGGATAATGGGACAGATAGCTGGATCCGAAGATAAGGTAGGAGTGGATGACCGGCTTGAACCTTAAAATAGCAGTTTCAAACATCAGAAAACAATGAAAGAATTGAAATTAAAATTGCAGTACCCCACCAACTGTGCATGTTTTCTTGACACCAGCTGTTATTAACCTCCAAAATAATTATGGAGGTTATTAATTATTATAAAATAAAATGGGGAGAGGGAGTAAAGAGGAAGGATGGGGGAAAAGAAGAGAGTGGAATGGAAACAAGTAAAGGAGTGGGGAGCGATGGGCAAAAGAGAGGAAAAAATGAAGAAGAGAGGAAAAAAGGAGAGAGCAAGGAAAGGGGCCAAAGAGGGAGGAAGAGATAATACCCATCCTTCCATGGCCACACTATCACCTCTGTCCTACCACAGCTATCAGAAACATCCAATCAGCAAGGCACCCTGACACTGACCAAGGAGAGATAAGCTGACACCAGACCATGGCTGGCAAATCAGCGCTAAGAAGCAGCATAGTAGCTGTGCACTACCTTTGAGATTTCCACACATCTAGTGCAGCGCCTTGAAAGGGGAATATCAACACTGCCCCTGAAGCATCCAGTCAGGCTGTTTGGCTCGTCTTCACTAAGCTCTGGGGCCAGGGTCAAGGGTTGCCAAAAAGAATACCACAGGGGCTTAGGGTGGGGCCTGTGGCTTGCTGGCAGAGAGCAAAAAGTGGAACTTCCATCTTGACTCCACTTCTAGACCCCTTATGACTAAGAGGGGAAAGTGGTGGTGAGTGGAAGGCAGCCAGCCCTACCCCAAAAGCTTCAGACAGACAAAGCCATTAGTTTTGTCTGAATCCCGTGGGGATGACGCCCTGCTTGGTCCCCTACTATGATCTCTCACATCTAGGAGATTTTTCCTCTAGTAAAATGTCAAACTTATATGGTCAGTGATTGAGTTTTCAAGAGACTCAGAAACTTAAACCTACAGTCTTCATTCCTTTCCTTTTCCTAAATCACTTTATATCCTACTTTCTTAATTTTACCAAAGAATCTGATATGGGAAAGTCAGAAAACAGTACATAGCTATGACAGCTTAAGAGCCCCAAGTTTCTCTTTACATTACTTCATATGAATAGAATACTTTTATGGCTTTAAAATACATACTTTCCCCCCTTCATACTATTTTTGAATGTGTCATTTCACTTTATTTTCTGAATGCTATTTCTGGTCCAGTATAAAATCCACAGGAGTATAGAAAGTTTCCAAGAAAGCTGATTTTAATGCACTGGCAAGCATTTTCTAAATAAAATGAATTTTTCATCAAATAAATGCTTTATTTGATATGATCCTAGATGCAAATATGGCTTCTAGAAGCAAATGCTTGATCCGTGTTTCGGCAACAGGCATTTCAAAAGAAAACAAATGTTTTGATTGTTCAAGACAAAACAGATGTTTGCTTTGGGACTGTTAAGACACCCAGCTATTTTCAGCACATTTTTGCTAGCTGCCTATTGAGAAGATTATCCGATCATAGAATGTTTGCACTAAACATCGTGTTTTTAAGATACAGCAAACTGAAAAGTAGAGAGAGGTAGGGTTAGGACATCTCAAAGAGCATTTCTGAAAAACATCCTTACCTCTTGCAACATTTTTACATCAGTCTTTACTAAGTATATAAATTTGTGGTAAAACAATTAAATAAAATACTTAAGATCTGTCATATACATGTGTTGTTTTCCAGTCCAGGTTTGCCTGTGGAATATGAAACTTATGTCAGGGTACTTACTTTTGAGAGGCTCAGGCTCAGCTGGAACTGTCTCGGGCTGTAAGATGTTCATTTTGTCTCCATTGGTAATGCTGAGTGCAGACTGGGGAGACTGAGCATCTGGATCCTCTGTATTAATTGTAAGTTTTACTGTGGCCTTTGAGGTCTTCAGCAGACCGATAAACTATTGGATAATGAAAACAGAAGCAAACCTTGGGAGCTAATTATTTTACATAAACAAGCAATCAATATAGTAAGTGCTTATCATCGCATCTAGGACTGTAGGAAGCGGGGCTGTAGTTCTCCCTCCCTAACTCACTTACTTTCCCTGACATGCAGTTTTCCTGACCACATTTTTGATCATGAGAGCTGAAATTGGGAAACCAGAATCAGGAAGGGCATGGTAAACATTTTAAGGACACGGTAAAACAAAGCTTCAAGCAACACTGTATCCCAACTGAAAACTGAAAGCCAAGGATAGGCCAGCATGGTACACTGCTATCAAAAAAAAAAAAAAAAAAAAGGAGTGGCTTTCAATGAGAAAAAGCTTCCTATAGAACGAAAGCCATGGAGGAAACACAGAAAACAGGGCCTAACACTAGAAACATTAAACATGACTACACAATACGGGACTCTCTTTTTGTGTACTCAACATGGCTGAAATTATGGCTCCTGAGTTGGCTTTTTCATCTTTCTCCTCCTCACCTCCCCCACCAAAACATGTGCGCACACACACACACACACACGTGGGTATCACCATTACTGATGTCCACTTAAAATAGGAAAGGTAAACATATATTAATCATGAATATCTGTGGCTAAAGCCAAAGAACTATAAATGTGGATGTTTATAGATATTTGCCAGTATATTTATGGAAATTTCTATACTGACATGAATTATTAGGAGAGAACAAGCATTTAGATGTCACCTATCTGGTCCTTCTTCATCTCCCTGTATATTAAAACTAAATTTCTTTGGTGGTTGGAAGTGTATCAAGCAACCATTAATTTCCCCCAGTTTCCTCCAACACTCACCATAGTTGACCTTCTTTGACAGAAGGTCATATAGACGATAATGATAAAGCTTCGGTTTTGAATCTGGATCTGCGATAATTTAATGACCTTGAAGTCTACCAGTTATCAACAAGGACCATCATCTATCATGGTCTAGTGATTTCATTTTTAAAAATGTGTTGGTGTGAATGGCTTAAACATTTCCTGAAGGTAGTCTTATACTCACAAGACCTAGTTAGCATATTTATATGGTCCAATTATGGTTCTAGGTTTTCAGGTAGGTGAAAAGGTCTAAGTGAAGAGGACTTAAATAGAGAACTTCATTTAATAATAATAATAATGTTGGTATTTAAGCGCTTACTATGTGCAGAGCACTGTTCTAAGCGCTGGGGTAGACACAGGGGAATCAGGTTGTCCCACATGGGGCTCACAGTCTTAATCCCCATTTTACAGATGAGGGAACTGAGGCACAGAGAAGTTAAGTGACTTGCCCACAGTCACTATGTTAAATACTAATCATAATGAGACATAAATGTTGGGATGGTCTTGCTATCAAATAACCCTGTAAATAATGAGAAATTCCAAGCAGTTTTGCAAATCACAGCCCACAATATTTTCAAGGACTCTAACTTCCTTCCTAGATATTCAGGTAGCACAGTAAATGAAACTACATCTTTACTCCCCACTCTGGGGAAATAATTCCCTTATCTAGATGAAATTGTCATTTTCAAACTTGCTACCATGAGCACCCAAAGACTATACTAATCAATAACCATTATTTATAAGAGCACCTTTTCCACAGGATACCCCACAACAACTTCATCATCTACTGCCAAGATCTGATCTCCAACTTTGATTCGTCCATCCTAGAAAGAAAAACAATAGAAGGTTGAAACTTCAGCCCTGGCAGTTGTACCTCCAAACCCTCACTGCCTTATATTTGCCAGAACAGAAATGCCTCACCTTTGCTACTACTCCATGATCTGTTAAACTCTTAATGACAACTCCATTAAGTGTGTCATCTTCACTGATAGCAATGCCTAATCCTCCTTGATCCTAGAAAAATACAGATTGGAGCAATCATTAGATTTTAACAGATGGTTTTCCAAAATAGAAAAGGTTTGCATGTGAAATTTAATGACACTTAATTCAAAGAGAGGACTAGAAAAGGGGGTAAGGATTTCCTCAAGCCCACTCCACATAGACCATTAAGAATGAACCAAATGTTCCTGCCTCCTCTTTTTCTACTGTATAATTAAACCATCTGTATCTGTATCAAGTGATAGAAATTCAGACCTGGATATAACCTCCAGAGCATCACCTCCTCAACTATGCCTCTCTTCTTCCCATCCCACCTTTACTAGACAAATGTATGAACCAAATGCAGCTGGGCTGCTATTAGGTTCCCTGGGCTTGCTGAAAATAAGTGCCTGGAGTCTGCTTCCCTGGAGGGCAGCATTTTGATACTCGGGAAATCAGGGGTATCCCAAACTTTGAAGCACAAAGGGTTGCATTGAAAAATCGCCAGAGCTTGAGAGCTGCACCTACTTTGTCTACATTTTCCACTTTAAAAATAACCAGAACCAAATGTTTAATAATATTTGCTCATTCTTTTCTTTAATGTGAAGTATCATAAAATTAAACTACATTTTTCCAGGCTATTTTTTTTATTCTACCCAGAGCCAGCAACACTTCTCACTGTTCCCTCAAAGAGCCAAAAAAAAAAGAGTAGAAATGAGAGTGGTCTTTCCATCTATTTTAAATCAACAACGAACATCCTAATAGTCCCTTTGCTCGTTTGCAGAGAATGAATAGTAAGAGGTTACTTCACTATGCCAAATTTAAGCATATTCACTTATATTTGACAAAATGATTAAACAAGCTAAATTATGACTTTTGTACTTGGGAACCCTTGGGCAAAAAAAATCTTACAGACCACAAACTTGAAGGCTTTGCATATTGACTACTTTGCATATTGTGACTTTCTTCTAGATTTTCTAAATAACTGTGGAAGAAAATACCTGTGGCTGTGCTTACATAAGCAAAGTGGAAACTCAGGAAAGTATCCATATAATTGAGCCCTCAAGCCCTGCTATGGAAGGAAAAGGAGGCTTGGGGAAACTGATTTATGCCAAGTGACAAATTTATCTAGATAACTTCTCAGCTCTTCACCTTGCTTCATCTGTGCTGAGGAACTTTGCAAGAGAAAGCTGTGAAATTTCACTAAATCAGAGCATTAAACAAAAAGAGTACAGTAAAATCTGTGAAATAGGCAGAGTGGACTGTAAATACAAGGAGCACAATAGGATGGGCAGGTGAGCGATTCAAAGATCAATCTCTCAATGATATTAATTGAGTGCTTACTGTGGGCAGAGCACTGAACTAAGCACTTGGGAGAGCATGCATGTATCAAGGATTTATTTTTATGCTTTTAGAATAGAGCAAAGGTGGTACAGGTAGAGTTGCCATCTTCTCCTGGGACATCCCCAATCTGGGCTCTCTGTTCCTTCCCCTCTCTCTCTTCCCTATCCCCAACCAACTGCTCACTACAGGCTCCTGGCCCAAACTTCCCACTCAACTTCACTAAATCCTTCTAAAAAGAAACTTCCTCTAGGTCCTTGTGAGGGCAGGGAGTGTGTCTACCAACTCTACTTTGTACTTTCCCAAGTGATCAGTGCAGTGTTCTGCATCCAGTGAGCGCTCAAAAAATACACTGATTGCTTGATTTTCCAATGCATCCATTTTCAGTTTAATCTGTCTCAATCCCTTCAGCATTCATCGAACTATTGCTTGTACATAATGATCCACTTGGTTTCTTGGTTTTAATCTTGTCTCACTTTTTTAAATTAGTGTGTTCATCAGTTCACATGTGCATGTTTTACCTGCTGGTTTCTAAACCTCTCAAGGGCAGGGATGGGCATTTCTTAATTGGTATAGACCCCAAGCTTAGCAAATGCACACACACTTATATGTACACATTATAGTTTGGTTTACCTTGTAAACATAAGGGTTAGGTTCTTGAGCGGACCTGCAGTTGGCAAAACTAGGGTTGGTAAGCCCAAAGATTGTTTTTAATGGTATTTAGTATTTACTATGCACCTGGCACTGTACTAAGCACTGAGGTAAACACGAGTCAATCAGATTGAACACAGTCCCTATCTCATATGGGGTTCATGATCTTAATCCTCATTTCACAGATGAGGTAACAGGCACAGAAGTGAAGTGAGCTGGCCAAGGTCTCATAGCTGACAAGTGGCAGAACCGGGATTACAACTCTGGTCCTTCTGATTTCCAGGCTCGTGCTCTATCCATTAGGCCAAGCTGAATCTCTAGAAGATTTATGGAATAGGGTGGATTAGGGAGTATCCTGCTTCTGAAAGTGAAGAAAGGGTTTGTGGAAAACCAACAAAAACCCATTTTATGCCTATTTAAGCTGCACACCTAGGTTCTCATTGTGCTTAAGTCACTGACTCAGTGATTCATTAGTATTACACAGGGAACTAATTGTAACTGTTTAAACTTCATCACAGCTAGTATTAACTATGGATTAGAAAACTACTCTAGAAGGACTCACCCATTTAAAGCCAATATGGAGCATATTTACCTTAGGAAGTTCCAGATGTTGAACATTTTTGAAGGAAGCAAATTCTGCAACAGTTACTGAACTAGCACATGGTTCAACCTACAAGAGAGTATAAAGGTAAAGCAGATGCATAATTTAAAAAAAATAGTTAAGAACATTTTCTGTTACTGTAACAGTCAAAGAAATTTTCAAAACATTTCTGGGATGTGGGTAGATAGCAATCAGTCCTCTACTTTACTCAGTCCTCTACTCAGGGAAGCAGCATGGCTCAGTGGAAAGAACCTGAGCTTTGGAGTCAGAGGTCATGAGTTCGACTCCCAGCTCTGCCACTTGTCAGCTGTGTGACTGTGGGCAAGTCACTTAACTTCTCTGTGCCTCAGTTACCTCATCTGTAAAATGGGGATTAACTGTGAGCCTCACATGGGACAACCTGATTACCCTGTATCTACCCCAGCACTTAGAACAGTGCTCTGCACGTAGTAAGCGCTTAACAAATACCAACATTATTATTATTATTACTTTTGCATGCAAGGATCAGAGACAATTTTAAAAATTAACTGTTGTGATATAATCAAAGTGATCGTTTTTGACCTTATTAGAAAGTGAAATTCTGGGTTTTTATCACAATTTTCCAACTTCAAATGAAGTTTAGATAGTATAAAGCACTAGACAAAGTAGACCTTCAATAAATCCTGTTGACAGTGATGTTCCAATCCATTAATGCCAGACAAATTATTTTTGAAAGACTCTGCTGGTTTACAGGATATATTTAACACCAATCTGCTCAGCAAACACACACACACACACACACACACTCCCCAATGCTCACTGTCTCTCCCCCAATAATTTCAGACTTAGGAGTCCCTCTGAAATCACAGTGCACTGTACTATGCATTTGGGAAGAGTACAATATAATAGAGTTGGTAGGCACGTTCCCTGCCCACAATCAACTTACAGTCTAGAGGGGAACATAGACATTAATATGAATAGATTAAGTTTTATATATATATATATATATATATGTCTGCTATTGGGCTGAGGGAGGGTGAATAAATGGTGCAGTGCTCTGCTCAATAAATACTATGCATTAATTGCCTGACATGTTTGGTTTACCTCCTGATTCTGAAGAGTCCCAGAATTTGAAAGTGAAGTTTCTACAGACCTCCCAAGACAAACAGCCATCTGACTAACTGCATCTTTATTTCTAGAAAACAAAGTACACGTATATGAAATCATTTTCAAAGGATTGTAGAACATTGTAGAACATTGTAGAACAGATTTTAACCTATACACGTATATAAAATACACATAATATGCACTGCATGTACATTTTTAGCCTGTATAGTCCATTTGCTTTGCTAAAAATGTTCTAAAGCATTTTTTGGAAACAGTGAAATAGCATTTACCTGATAAAGATAATTTTTACTTTTGATGGGGCACATTTAATTATTGAAGAGGCATTCTGATGACTTCTTCCGTATAGAATTTGCCCATTTATCTGTGTTAAAAATGTATCAATTGGGTTGAAATGTTAGTTTTGCAATAGACACACAAATAAGAATATGTTCAATTTTACTTAACACATACATAAACATATACACACACTGCACACTGATAATGCAGCACTTATTAGGGTTACTACAATCAGAAATGGTCAAATTGTAGCAGCTTTGTCTTAGGAGGGGGACTGCTATTCTGCTGGAACCCTGTAGGACATTCTGGTTATACCCTCCACTGGTAAGTGACTGTCAATCCTAAAAGTTGTTCCTGCATTCATTCCCCTGTTATAGAGTGCTTCTAAAAATCAACAAAATCACAGTCTCAATCCCCTCAGAGCACCAGGCAGGGCCAATAAAAAAACCTAAAGGAGAATCAACTCGGGCAGTTCATTCATTCATTCAATAGTATTTATTGAGCGCTTACTATGTGCAGAGCACTGTACTAAGCGCTTGGGATGAACAAGTCGGCAACAGATAGAGACAGTCCCTGCCGTTTGACGGGCTTACAGTCTAATCGGGGGAGACGGACAGACGAGAACAATGGCAATAAACAGCGTCAAGGGGAAGAACATCTCGTAAAAACAATGGCAACTAAATAGAATCAAGGCGATGTACAATTCATTAACAAAATAAATAGGGTAACAAAAATATATACAGTTGAGAGTATTATCATCACAAGCCATTGATGAACACTGACACCTAGCAACCAAACCCCATTTCTGGCCCTTTTTTGCTTCCCAGTGAATTTGGCGCAAACCAACCTATCAGGAGATCCACACCTAAATAGTTACATAAGATTCACCTATTTTGGAGAATTTTGCTATTCTTCTATAGGAATGTTTCATGTTAATTTTGCTGTGCTATCAGTTTTCCCAGAACGCAGAGGTTATTGTCTTAAAGAAAATCATATTGGAGTACACACATCTTGACAGATGTTGTGCACGTGTGCTGCCATTTCTTCCAGTCTCTTTCTGCATTTTATCCAGTGAAATGTGTGTTGGAAGAACGGTCCCTAATAGCCTAACAGAGCTCTATCCTAAAGGCGTAATAAAATCAAGTTATGATAGTTAGAAATGCAACTTTTCAATCATTGTGAACACGAATGTGGGCCCAGGAGGAGGGACAGGATAGGTAAGCCATGTCTGTGCTTTAGATTGTGTGATTATTTCTTGGAATTTTTGTTGCTTTGGCTGAGGCCGGGTGAGAGAAGTCCTGGCCAAAGATGGTGTTAAGTCATAAATAGAGTTGAGCGAATTGTTCAGTGTGCAGACTCCTTATATATCACTTTTCCCATTCAACAACTTTTCAATATATAGGTTAAGCTCTCACGTTCCAAACCCACTGATCTCCAATATTTCATCCAGGCCAAATGGGGGCACAGCCAGGACAGCTCACAGAGCTGTGTGCTGGATACACCTCATTTCAGAGAGGCCTATTAGTAGTAACTGTCGAATTGCAAATCCAACCCCTATTAGGCCTCCCAGATCTGCCCAGAGTTAGAAGCGATCATCTGCTTGCCCTTGAAACAAAAGCACTTTGCCACCATAATAAGCCCTTATGCCACCACAGTGATAAACTGCAATGGAGAAAAGAAAATTTTCATTACAGATATTCTGGCCCATGGCCACAGACCACATCTGGTTTTCCAATAAAGGCCCCAATGATTGGAATAGCAGATGTGAGTATCTCACTCAACGACAACGTACAAACCAGATGAGGGCCCAGCAGGTTCTGCTACTGAGAGAGTACAAATGGATATTCTGCACTGTGGCCACAGACTGCAATCGTACCCAAACCGACCGTCTCATAAGGTTTGCTCTTGGCTTCTGGGGGAACGTGGCAAGAATGTGGAGCTGGATCAGTGTAAGTCATTGCCACTAATGAGAAACAACTTAAGCATAAGTCCCTCTGATGGTGGGGTGTCTGATGCCTGTATTCAAGGGTCCTATGCTAACAGACAGTCCAGGGTATTGGTTGCTGAAGAGGCTGCAGTGATGCTTGATAGCACCCTGAATGTTGGCCAGCACTATTCAGAAGTCCACTGCACTGTGAGCCCCAACTGGGACAGGGATGTGTCTGACCTGATTTTCTTATATCTACCCCAGCACTTAATATAGTTCTTGCCACACAGTAAGCACGGAAATACCTCTATTATTATTATTATTACTATACTTAATGGTGAAAGGGACTTGAAAAGGTGTGAGCGGGAAGATCAGAGGAAACACTGTAAAGTAAAACCAAGAATTAGACAATGATGCATTACCAGCTAAAACCTGGGAGAAGCATCACAGCCTAGTGGAAAGACCAGAGGTAAGGCAATCAGAGTATGTGGGCTCTAATCCTGCCTCAGTTTCCTCATCAGTAAAATGGGGGTTCAGTGCTTGTTCTCCCTTTCTTCCTCCTACTTAGAATGTGGGTCCCAAATGGAACAGGGACTCTGATCTGGTTATCTTGTATCTACTCCAGCACTTAGTATGGTGCTGATCACTTAAACATCACAATCATTATTAATTTGCCAAGGGGAGACATGACAGTATATGACAATCCAATAAAGGGCAACCATTTTGGGCACAAAGTCTCATATTGGAATTTTCACATGTGCTCAGGGGTAAATTTCAGTGTTAGTGACATCTTAGAATTCACAGGACAAATGTGTGGTTATGAGTGTGTGTGTATGTATATAACATGATTAATTCAATCAATAGGCTGCTATTTCATCATCTCAGTGTCCATTAAGTTGGGCTTCAAACATTATCATGAGGAACTTACTTCTAGCAATTCATCTGCAATCTGTAACCGTCCATCTTTCCCAGCTGCACCATTTGGATCAATGCCTACTATAAAGACACTCATCCTGGAACGGTCTTTATTGCCAGCAAGACTTAGGCCCAAACCAGTCCGGCCTTTCTCCAACTCAATCATATGTAATTCACCTGCTAGAGTTCCATAGCGCTCGGTTATATTTTCTGTACATACAAGGCAAAGTATTGGACAGTTAATTCCAGTCAGAATGCTTTTCTAATTGCACATCTATTCAGTTTTGATCTCTAATTGGCATCATCTGCACTCAGAATATGAACAATTGTTATGTTTCATACCACTTTAAAGAGAAAATAAAAATCCCCCCAACCCTCTCATGTAATAATGACATCACTTCAACATTATGCCAAACTGTTAAACACAGGTGTTCCTTTTGGCGCATCTAAATATAAAAAAAAAAATCTAAAAAACAAAGTAAAACCATTCTATTAGATAATTTGCCTTTGTTAATTATAGCCTTGCTGGATTTAGGGATGCCTTCTCTTGTATGGCATAAATGGTACTAAAAAAAAACTGTAAAGTAGAAGGTGGGTTATTATAAAGAACTCTACTATACTTTCAGTTTCTGCAAATCTTCTTAGGCCCCAAAGAATCCATGGCATTTCAGATTGCTGGGAAATCCTTTCTTCTAATCTTGTAGGGGATCATGGACTCCCTAGGGAAAATGCTGTATTTCCTTCCTCATACAGGCATATGGGGAATGGAATCCTTGATCCTGTACAGAAATGGGGGTTGGGGAGTTTCTTTCCCACCATCTGCAGGGTTAAGAGATCCCCAATCCTCAATCTCACACAGCGCCCGCCACAAAAAGGGGAAGGGAATTCCCTGAAGCATTTGAAACTGATTCTGCTACAGGGGGCCCCTGCCTAGTTAGGCATGACCAAATAAATGCATCCCAAGAACCCATGTTAAACTTGGGTTGCACCTTTATTAACCACATTTTTTGTCTATATAGGAAAATGGAGATACAAAGAAACATAAACCATTTTCTCAGGCTTACACAAGGAGTCAAACCCAAGTCTCCAGGCACCTCATCTACTGCTCATTCCACTAGACCACACTCTCTCTTCATAAGGCTAAAATGTCAAACTTTGGGCTGCCTGACAGGTATACATGCAAGCTTTCTGAATTTAAAAAAATCAAGAAATAGCTCAGCCACTTGTCTGCTGTGTGACATTGGGCAAGTCACTTCACTTCTCTGCTCCTCAGTTCCCTCTTCTGTAAAATGGGAATTAAGACTGAGAGCTCCATGTGGGACAAGGACTATCCAACCTGATTTGCCTGTTTCCACCCCAGCACATAATATGGTGCCTGGTACATAGTAAGTGCTTAAGTACCATAATGATAATAATAATTATTATCATTGCTAAAAAGTCCCCTCTGCAGGCCTCCAGGTTATAAAGAAAGCCTATACTGCTCTGTGCATGCAGAGGAGTAAGGATACAAGGGATATAAGCTGTTGCGATGCACTCTTGATCCCACTCTCTGCCACGGCCAAGTGGAGCCACTGGTAACGGCCATCTCCCCTCTACACTACTGAAAGCCCCTGTTCTTGACATGTTCTGTACATGGCAGACCGTGAGGTGTTCACCTGCAGCTAAACTCCCGCAGCATCCCCTCGGTTGGACAGTCAGGCCACCTCCCTGAGAACCAGTACCGGTTCTCCGCAGTGTCATCAAGGAGACTCCTCCCTGTCCCCTTTCAGCCGCCCCGGGTGGATAAAAGAAAAACCACCAGAAGCATCCACAAGATCTTGGGAAGACCTGTAGCTGTTACAGTGGTTGCTGTGACTAGAGGGGTACCTTAGACTCTGAGCTATCAGAAGCCTGAAATTCTGCTACTCTAACCACAGCACCCTGCTTATTTTGTTTATATTTTGTGTATTTGTCCTTGGGTTTCAAGTTGTTTTAGGGGTTTATCGGTCCTTATGTGTCTGTACCGGGCCCCATCTTTTCCCATTACTTTCTGGATTATGAGCCCCTTGAGGATCAGAGACCGTGTCTCATTCTCATCTGTGCACTTTCCCAGCGCTTAATACAGAAGCCTGCATATAGTAAGCACTTAATAAACACTATCACTACTACCTTTGGCTACTGCTGTTAGGAACGGGTGTTTAAATATTGTAGTTAACAGGAATGTGATATGCTGTTTTAGGAAAGTGTGTTACATTCAAACAAAAACGATGGTAACTCACCCACATTTGACTACTTGTAGCTGAATGGAACAAATGATTGTACCTGGACGCCAGGTCTCCACTATCCTACTTATTTAACACCAATTCTTCCAAAACCATTACAAAAAGACAACTTACTCCAGCTGTAACCAAACTCGTCTTCTTTATCCACATCTTCTGGGATTTTGCTAGAAGATGACTGTGCAGCGTCAGAGCTCATTTCTGAAAATGCTGCAGAGGTCAAAGACAAGCCACACAATGCAGCCTTTTCTGGCTCTGAATCTGACTGGCTCGATGCCTGTGGAAAACAAGAAGACTGTGGTGGGAAAGCAAGTTCCATCTACTGCATTGGGCTGCTTCAGTGAAGGACAAACAAAAATGGCACAAACAAAAGCAACTATGGCTTTGCGATCTCAAGTCATAGCAAAAAGAAGGCTCAGTGCAAAATATGGGAAGAAAATCTGAGGAAACAGACACATATACAATATTAGGCAATTTGAATTCATACCCAAAATGTACTAACAGCATGGCTGCCATTCTGAGCCCAAATTAGTGAAACTATATGGGTCATTTTTTTAAGTTCTGGAAGCATTTAAATTTGAAGGGTGAAATGGTTAATATCACAAACTTGCTTAAGAAAATTCTACCATTAAAACTTCTCATCTCACTGTAACTGCAATGGGTGAGTTCAGGAAGCATGGAAGATCTTTCTGTCCTTTTTCTAATTTTGTAGTTTTTATTATGGTATTTGTTAAGTGCTTACTATGTTCCAGTCACTGTGCTAAGTGCTGAGGTAGACATAAGATAACCGGGTTGGACATAGTCCCTGTCCCACATATGGCTCACAGTCTTACTCCCCATTTTACAGTTGAGGTAACTGAGGCACAGAAAAGTTAAGTGACTTGCCCAGCAGACAAGTGGTAAAGCAGACAAGTGGTAAACTCAGGTCCTGTGACTGCCAGGCCAGTGCTCTTTCCCGTAGGCCACACTGCTTCTTCTTCCACTCCACCTTTCAGGGTAATCATTCAAGGAAACTGAACCTGTAGATCTCTTATTGAAATGATTTTACTGATTAACCTATGATACAGGCTTGAAATAGGTAGCCTCCAAACCACGGTGAAATGGTTATTCTTTCTCACCCAGCTCTCCAGATGGTGGTAGATCCAAGTGCTTAGTACAGTGCTCTGCAGAGAGTAAGCGTTCAATAAATATAATTGAATGAATAAATACATGCTGATGAGGCACAAATACCCATTTCTGAATAGTGGTAAAGCTTTCAGTTACACGAATGATGAAAAGTACCGTAAACTGTATTGCTCCCTACAACCTAACAATCAATTCATCAGTGATATTTGTTGAGCATTTACTGTGTGCAGAGCACTGTATTAAGTGCTTGGGAGAGTACAGTAGAGTTGGCAGACATGATTCCTGCCCTCAAGAAGCATACAATTCAGAGTCTATGTTTCCCCCACTAGAACACGTATGCCTTAGGGACAAGAATCATTTCTAACTCTACTGTATTTTCACAAGTACTAAGTATCGTACTCTGTAAGGGCTCCATAAATACAAATGACTGATTGTAGGAGAGCTTTGACTATTCGGGTATCTGGGTTTGCTTCTCTTGCTTCCCTTCCAGGCCTTTCTGAGAATTGGCAAAGCAAAATGTTTTGATTGTAAATCCTTGCTCTAGTGGATAGAATAATGCACTGAGATTCAGTCAGCTCTGGTTTGAAGCCTGGTTCCAAAACTGACGTATTCCTGTGAAATCCCAACCCCCTGCTGTGCTGATTTCCCCAACTGTAAAAAGGGGATGATAATAATAGCAGCCTCTTCCTTACAGGAATGCAAGATAATACGCATGAAAGTTCTTTCCATGAAAGGCGTAACATAAAGAAATCTAAATCTCTATTTCTTATGAAGCAGAGTGGCACAGTGGAAAGAGCACAGGCCTGGGAGTCAGAGGACCTGCATTCTCAAGTAAGCCACTTGTCTGCTGTGTGACTTTGGGCAAGTCACTTAATTTCTCTGTGTCTCAGTTTCCTCATCTGTAAAATGGGGATCAATCACTCAAGAGTATTTACTGATCACTTACTGTGGGGGTTAATCCTACTCCCTCCTACTTAGACTGTGAGCCCCATGTGGGACAGAGATTGTGACCAACTTATCTTGTATCTACCCCTGCACTTAGTATAGTGCTTGGCACATAATAAGCACTTACATACCATACTTATGTACCATAATTTGCTGTAGCTATTAATACCCTTCTTAATAATAATAATAATAATAATATTAAGAAGGGTATTAATTGCTACAGCAAATTATACTTTTGTTTTTCACTGATATTTTTTTCTGGGTAGAAAAGAGATAAACGTTAATATTTCTTAGATTGGGTAGAAGGGTTTAAATAAATTTCAAGCCTGATAACCTCCAGAAATTCTGCCCAGGATAAACAGCTTAGGAATTTGGAAAATCATGAAATCACAAAATTAATTTCAATATTAAAGTTCTACTAATAGCCCAGCCTAAGAAAGATGTCTAGTAGGAATATGTTTTGATATTTTTTCCTGATCCAAATATGTGTGCATGCATAAGTAGGATATATTATACATATATACACACACACACGCATATATATATATGTACACACACACACACGCTTTTCTGTTCCTTGAAAATAAAAACCAGAGAAGAAAATCAGGTACAGTACTTTTGTATACTTTTATAATTATTTTACTGTCTGTTGCCCCATCTAAATTGTAAGCACTTTGCAGGAATCATGTTTATTTATTCCATTGTACTGTATAGTGCTCTGCATGCAGGAAGTTCTTAATAAATGCCATTGATTGACTGGAGAAAACAAAGGTCACACTCAGAATTCTGAAAAAATGTTGACATATCTGTGAACGAATCGCTGACTGGATATGCCTTCTGCGTGGATGCTATTTTGTAGGACTGAACAGCCTTTGACGTGCGCTGCTTATTACAGCACTTTTCTTTTCAAGCAGGTACTTCCTTAATTTTTGCTCAGGCTCATCTAAAGGTCACTGGTATTTTAAATTTCAGCTGTGAATTAAGAAAATGAACTTCGTGTACTTTCACAATATCTTAACATCTCTGAGGAGAATAAGCCCTGCGTTTCATTCATTAAATTACATGAATCAATCTGATAGTCACGTCACACTATTTCTCTGATTAGGGTTGTTTCCCTTTCCCTTTGTACAATACTCATTGTTGTAAAACATGCTTTTTATGGTAATGACAGATAGCAGCATGACCTAGTGCGCAGAGCATGGGTGTGGGAATCAGAGGACCTGGGTTCTAATTCCGCTTCTGCAACTTGTCTGCTGTTTGACCTAGAGCAAGTCACTTAATTTTTCTGTGCCTCAGTTTCCTCATCTGTAAAATGGGGAATTCAATACCTGCTCTTCCTGCTACTTAGACTGTGATCCCTATATGGGACAGGGATCGTGTCCAACCTGATTAACTTGTATCTACTCCAGTGCTTAGAACAGTGCTTGATATATAGTAAACACTTAATACCATAGTTGTTATTAACTAAGGTATTTTACAAAGGAAAAAACAAGCACTTGGAAACTCAAGAAACATTTGTCTGGTAATAGTCTAATATTATTAGAAAATGAAGATTTTTCTTAGAGGGGAATAGAAGAAAATGAGGAAAAAAGTGAAATTATTACATGCATGAACAAAGAGAAAAAGAAATACAAAACATACAGCAGAGACAGAGTGAAACACCCACTTATGAATTCAATTTAAACATCAAGACAAACCTTAAATGGTGTGGGAGCAAAAGGGTTAGTTGGGGAACAACGGAAGGTAACTTTACTTGGATTCTGTATAGCCTACAGTAATAGAAAACAGTATTCCATGTATTACATCTTTGAAAATGCATATAAGCCTATATTCTGAACAGCATTTCACATATGACATTTCATTACAGGTGGACTAAAATCTCTTGGCTATTCAGAAAGTGTTTACTGACAGTCTAGAGGACAAATAGAACCCTTCCATTCCAAAATGATTATAGACATTCATAAAAATAAAAAAAATCAACTGACATTTTACATTTTTACGTTAATTTTCAAATGGAAGTTTTTATGTGTTTCTAGATACATAAAACTCATTCCTTTTCAAAGACTTTGATCCCTGGTTTCAGATCCAGACCTTGTTATGATTGCACTCCATTTTATAATTAACTGCATAAAGATTCATAAAGTGCAATCATAGAAAATTCCCCTAAATTATTAAAATTAGTCACAGAAGATACTCCTTAAAAGACTAAGTCTAATAATATTCTCATGCATGATTTCAATGAATAAGGCTTGTCTACACAGTAAATGTTGCCAATTCTTTGAAGATTACAACGTTGTCAGAAAATTAAACCCAACAAAAAGACAGGACAGACATACAGAGACTCACGTTCCACTTTATTGTTCCGAGGAACCATCTAATCTTAGCAGTTAAAATGAATCTACTCTGGCAGACATACATATATAGACAATTTGCTTAGAAAATTTGCATGCTAATACACACTTTTTGTTATTGACCAAATTTGGTACACTGTAAACTGAGGAAGGCACTGGAGTAGTAACAAAGCATTAACACACATAACCTTCAGGAAAAGAAAGGCAATGGCATCATCCAACCTTGTCAGTGTTGAACTGGAGAAAATCAGCGAATGGATTAGTGCTGCTGAAGATGGGCTTAGAGTAAAGGCTGTGTGGCAAGGAAGGCAAAAGGGATTTCTAAAAGGAAAACATAAGAGGAGCTAATCTCAACACACAGTTAATTTCAAAATAAGATTTGGGGAGTTTGGCAACACTCCTTGATGCATTTCAACTTATTGTGTGTTAGGTGTGAACTATACAAATAACACATCACTTGCAAATTTACCATATACAACAAAATTACTTTGTGGCCACCGGATTGTTTTATCCTCATAACAATGTTTGCTTCCTGTAAAGTTTCAATGTGACCATATATCTTATAACTTTATAAGGAAACCTTTGGTAGATTACTTTGGAGGAAGTACATCACCACAGATGGAATCAATCCTATTTCTTAAAATTGCTTCCGAAAGGTGTTTGTGTTTGAAAACAGAATAATCAAAAGTTGAATACGTATTTTTTTTTTCTGTCACATGGAAGACATTTTCCTTTAAGAAGCCTGAGAGAACATGTCTTGTTGAATTTAGTGGAGTTAAGTGTTCTGTGAATAAGCAAACAGACCTTTAGAACGTGGCTGATTAATTTTGTTATGCACCTGTAATATCCTATAAGCCAATACTATTGAAAATGCATAAGCAGAAAGTGAGGCTGGCTGCTGGTTAGAATTTGGAATTTCATGATTTCTGTAGACTTAATTCCACAGCACAGTCCACTTTCTCCCCCTCTGGACTGTAAACTTCTTGGAGGCAGGGAACATATTTACCAACACTGTTATATTGCACTCTCTCAAGCACTTAGTACAGTGTTCTGCACACTGTAAGTGCTTAATAAATACATTTGATTGATTGATTTTTCTCCTTTTTTCCCCTCCAAACTATCTTTTCTGAATGTGTTGTTCAGGGAAAACATCCTGACATTTAAAATCCATTTTAATCCTAAATAGTTTTGCTATTTTTTTTTTAAAAAAAAAATCTTTCTTGGCAAGCAAAAAATATAATTTAGAGTGTACAATATATAATCAAACATCTTGAAATATCTATGACATATAGCATTCAAATACAAGATGCAGCTTGCGTCACAAGACTCTTGTACCTTATATCCCCTGCTTTCTCCCCCATTGCTTGCTCCCCACTTAAAAGATTGGGAAGGGAAATGAAAGAGGGTAAATGGAACATCTGTTCTTCTTAACTCTATTCCATTCACCAAAATGACACTACGCTTCAAAAATGGGAATCCATCAAGTACATTCATGGCACATTTAAGTAATAATAATAATGTTGGTATTTGTTAAGCGCTTACTATGTGCAGAGCACTGTTCTAAGCGCTGGGGTAGACACAGGGGAATCAGGTTGTCCCACGTGGGGCTCACAGTCTTCATCCCCATTTTACAGATGAGGTAACTGAGGCACAGAGAAGTTAAGTGACTTGCCCACAGTCACACAGCTGACAAGTGGCAGAGCTGGGATTCGAACTCATGACCTCTGACTCCAAATCCCGGGCTCTTTCCACTGATCCACGCTGCTTCTCCGAAATAGAGATGGTTAAACACAAACCTCTAAACAGGGAAAAGCTATCTCTCTCACACAAGGTTATTAAATTCTCTATAGGATACATGAATTATTTTTTTTAAAAGGTCAGTGTTCAAGACAGTGTAGTATATAGAATCTTGTGGGTTAAGGTTACCGTTTAGTGCCTTAAAAAAAATGAACATTACGTAGGACACTAATCACCATTTGATAGCAGAAACAGCACTTTCTAGCAATTCCAAATTTGTATTTTTAATATCAAGGGAAGATAGCATTTGGCTTTTCCTGAACTGTATGATTATGAAATCCTAGATATTATAAAAATGTACAGATGAACAGATTTCTTACTGAAAAATCAATTTATGTTTGTAGCCTTGAGGGTTGTTGAGGAGCAAGAGGATTATTAATAGGGGGAAAAAAATCACAGACAAAAAAAAAACCAAAACAAAAAACACTTTGGTCCTTTATAAAATTGGCAGGATCTGTTTATGGAATGGACAACTGGCCAAAAAATGTGTCAGTGTATTAATGGTCATGCTTGAGGATTCATGAAGCATAATCCATGGAAACATCAGATAGACTTTTGGCCATATCTAAAAACAATCAATTTCAGTCATGTCAGGTCTGCATAGAAAATACTGCCAGTAAGATAAACCTGAAGTTTTCCTCACCAATAATGGATATATTATTCTAACTACAATGCTCCTTGGAGCTACAAGAAATGTGAAAGTGGCCAAGGCTAAGCAGATCATTGAATAAAAAGAAAAATGCATCATAAACAACACCTTCAAAGTTTCCAAAATTAACTAGTTGAATTCCCACAAAAGTGACCCTTCCAGCTTGACATTTTTAGAACAATAAACGTCTCTCAAGAATGGAGACTAAAAACAAGAGTATGGCAAACATAATGGGGAAGCAATGTGGCCAGTGGATAGAACACGGGCCTGGGAGTGAGAAGGACCTCGATTCTACTCTGGGTCCATGTCTGCTGTGTGACCTTGAGCAGGTCATTTCACTTTTTTGGACCTCAGTTACCTCATCTGTAAAATGGCAATTAAGACTGTGAACCCCATGTGGGACAAGGACTGTGTCCAACCTGATTAGCTTTTCTCTACCCCAGAACAGTGCTTGACATATAGTAAGCGCACTTAACAACTACCATCATCATCATCACCATCATCAGATTGGCAACTCAGAATATACTTCACTATAGTTCTCCAGCCATCATGGCCACATTGGGTCTTTCAGTATAAAGATTCTGAACTCTTATCTATGCAGCAGAAAGCAACTGGGAAGAAATATTGGCAATGGTGGGTCACTTTTTGAAAGGTCATTTTAAGAAATGTGAAACTTTGAAAGTCAAACCATTATTTTATAATTCTAATTAATTTTTCCTAGATAGATGGGAACTAAAAAAAAATAAACTCTAAACTTTATCCTAAACAGATTGCTACTGAAATTATCATGCTGAGTTCATGTTTTAACACAACAAATGGAAATACAACTGCAAAGGGGTGTGCAGTAATTTAAACAAGCTGAAATCATTTTTATGAAATGCATAATGTTACAACAGTACCATTTGGCAGATTTGCTCATCTGAATATATAATTACTACTTCACAGGAAACAGCAGAATAGTTATAAATTACAGGTGTGGACATAACGGCTTAAATTTGGAACCGCTAAATTCATTTATCACAGTTAACTCAGCCCTGCATTCCAAACGCTCCAACTGGGGGAGGAAAGAAGAGGAAGTGATGGGAGAAATGGAGTCCCTCACTTTTATGCAAAATTTCTGAAAATGAATCATCTTTAGAGCTCTTTGATCCTGTGTGGATCTAGTTAATAAGATTATTATATAAAAATAGGACCTACAGTATGCTCAAGTTATTTTAAAACAAAATATCATCTGATTTTTTAAAACTTTGCAATTGTTTCTTTAAAACCTTCACTACAAAGAAAGCTACAATAAATTATCTAATGTGAAAATTAGGCTGGTGATACCTTAACCTTACAATTAGTCATGTGGATATTTCTAAAACCTAAATTTTATCAGAGTATGTTATTCAAAGGAGACAAAATACCGCTGTTTTCCTTGTAAAATCTTTGATGTGTTGAGTATCATTTGACTCTTTAGTGCTCATTAAACAGTACCAATCTTGACCCTCAAATTGCAAATGTACAATATTCCATTTAGTAGCCTCTAATCAATAGTTATTAAAAGGTTTGGGGGTGTTCATGAAGCAACTTTACCTGAGATGACTGATGGTAAAATGGGTTAGCAGGCTTCTGCCCACTGAGAGCAGATGAAGATGGAGAGTTATACAGAGACCCTGGCTGGGAAACAAAAGTTATGAAATGACTAGTAAATAAACATGCAGCTTACAAAGACTCTGCAGTGAGGAAGTTTAGTTTAAAGAGGTGCATATAGCTATAATATAATTCATTCACAGGGTGATTAAGGCATTTGATTAGCACAGAATTCAGTTTAGAGCATGGTATTAAAAAAGCAAAGTGCCCTGGGAGGCATTTTAAGTGCTTTCACTGAATTGCTACACTGCCTTTCAATCAATGTGTTCACTCCTCACTAGTGTGATGGCAAAAGAATGGTCAATATTAATGGATACTTATGCGTGACTTTTCAAAAGAGATTTTCAAGATTTTGTTAAAGTACTCTAAAAGCTATTTCTAGATGAATGCTGAATAAAAGTTCATAGGACAAGACTTCCAGATTTTTGGGTCCTCATTCAAATATCCAACTTGTCCCTTCAATAAACTCCCCATCTCATACTATTTCTATAGTGTGCCTGCCCCCCAATTTATTTATGCTTACCCTTGGTCTGTTTATAATGCTCTGGACCATAAATACTACAGGGTTGCCTGCTCTCCGAATGGCTTCCACAGCTTGCTCATGGCTTGCGTCTCTGAGGTCAAGTCCATCCACCTGCAATGGAAGGGCCTCAGCTTAGCAATTTAAGAAGCTACATGTATAAACAGAGCAATTGGTTGGCCTGAGTTTTGAGGAACATGTATTTTGCTTTTAACCTAATCCAAAATATGATACAAGCTGTTGGACTTCGTAATCTTTGAGTCAGAATTTCTAATCAGCTACGGTCATGAAAACACAAGTGTTTTTCTTACATTGCTAGCTAGTTTCTTGCAAAAATTAAAATGTCAATATCATTCCATGATATGAAGGAATATTTCCTTCACAGCCTTCATTGTGAAAACATTTGTCTAGGGAACCTATTTCTGAACAATCACAAAAAGAGCTAAATAGATTTTCTCTTTGGGTATGCTTACGTGTTCATTGGTGTATGCCTATATTTTTTTTAGTATAATGCACATAAAAAAATTCAAAAAATAAGGTTAGTTTTTCCAAATGATTTGCAATGGAAATGACAAAAGCTGAAAGACAAGATGCCATGCTTATATGTTAGTCATTCTTGAACAAACAACCTTCAAATGAAAGCTAGTTTTGCTTCTTTAATGCTCAAGGTTTGTCCCGAATCAAAATTTGCCTATTTTACAAGTTGATGTAAACTAAAGGAAATAAGTAGTATGAAATGCTGACTACTAATCTTATTCAGAAAATAAAATAAATTTCACTTGATCACTTCTGGGGATTGCAATTGTGATAGCTGTAAAACAAAGATAGTAGTAGCCACAAATATAAGGAAAGAAAAAGTACTTTTTGGAAAGAAGTGTCTTTTTCAACTATTGTGACTATTCTCATTAATTAGCAGATTTAACCACTGCAGAGATAATGCCCCTACCTGAATGTGGAAACAGCAAGATTTTTCATTCTTAAAACAACTACCTACTACTAGTTTGAAAGTTAGGGATGAGCTACTACATGCTGCTTAATGATTCCCTTTATCCTAGGCAACTTTAAAATAACTTGAAATGGGAACCATACTGTAAGAGGAGAAATTTGGTGTGCAGCTACAAAGACAACTTAGATATGTACAAAGGGCAAATAAAAGTCTTGGTCTGAAGGTCTACATATAAGGATAGATTTAATCTCATGCAATGCACTTTTTCAAAGATGAAAATGCAGCTGTAGAATTTGAAATTGATATTTTTTAGGACTTGAAATAGATTTCTTTTTCTCGAGTAGCCTTGTCTTGTCTTATGCCATCAAGTTGTCTTCGACTCACAGTGACACCATGGGCACATCTCTCCCAGAACCCCCCACCTCCATCTGCAATCATTCTGGTAGTGTATCCGTAGAGTTTTCTTGATAAAAATATGGAAGTGATTTACCATTGCCTCCTTCCGTGCAGTAAACTTGAGATTTCACCCTTTACTCTCTCCCATGCCACTGCCGCCCAGCACAGGTGAGTTTTGACTTGTAGCAGATTGCCTTCCTCAAGCTAGGAAGGAATGGAACAGATATGCCTCTGCCTGACTCTCCCCCCTGTAGTGGAGACTGGTAGAGTACTGGGAGCTCTCCAGTGTGACCCTGAGAGGGGTTAAGAGTAGTAGCTCTCTTTAAAAAGAACCTGGCTGACCAAAGAATATTTTTAAGAGCAAAGTCTTTGGATTAGCAGTATGCTCTCTGTAGGCAGGAATCATAACTATCAACTCAATTTTCAAGGTCTTTCCCAAGAACTTAGTACAGTGCTCTGCACTCAGTAAGCACTCAATAAGTACCACTGGTTGACTGACTGGAAAGTGCAGTCTGCTACCTATCTAAATAGAAGAGAGTGGAAGTTCTTCCAGACAGTGCTTGAGATAAACTGGGCTGTGTTTTCCTTGCCAACCACTGCTTTTCTAAATATGGTTTTGAATATTCTTCAAATTCTGAGTATTATTTTGGCTACTGGCGCAGTGGAAAGAGCATGGGCTTTGGAGTCAGGGCTCATGAGTTCGAATCCCAGCTCTGCCACTTGTCAGCTGTGTGACTGTGGGCAAGTCACTTAACTTCTCTGTGCCTCAGTTCCCTCATCTGTAAAATGGGGATTAAGACTGTGAGCCCCACGTGGGACAACCTGATTCCCCTGTGTTTACCCCAGCGCTTAGAACAGTGCTCTGCACATAGTAAGCGCTTAACAAATACCAACATTATTATTATTATTATTATTACTTCGGCATAAAATTTTTATTCCCCATGGTTTTCCATGGCCATGCAGGATGCTATCTGTCATTCCACACCAGCTACACCTTTCCTTCACTCCCCCTGACACTCCAATCATGTTGTGCTTCAGACCACTACTCTATCCCTAGTTTGAGACTGGGCTTTACTAGATATTTCAACTGTCTATTCTGCCCCACACAAACTTGCATATGCCCCTTTTCTGTTCACCATGCAGTAGCTATTTGAGTAACCTGTTGTCATCTATCTTCCATCCATTCTTCTCACATGTCCCAGAAGATCTGTGTGTGTGTTCAATGTATAAATACATGTACATATGCATAATTAGTTTTCTAGTCATACACGGGTTACATTCTTAGAGAAGCCCACATTAAGGAAACTGACATAAAAGAATGACCACCTTCAAAGCTGCATGAAAGCCCACATCCAGTTCTTCCATCACATTCTATTCAGACAAATGTGTTTTACTAGAAGAACATTCCCTAATTCTCCACCAGAGTTCTATCCAAACTGCATAGGTAAAACACATGCTAAGAGAGCTGACTGAACACAACAGTAGTTTATTATCCTTACACAGGGAATTTATTATAACTTTAAAGTTAACTATTTCCCAAAGTTCACAGTTACAATTAATTCCCTGTATAATGCTCTGCAGTTATTGATAGAGTAACAGCACAAAGCATAATGGGATTAAATTACCTATTAAACTTTAGAGAACTAACTTGACTATGGTATACATTATAGTACCATACTTACCCTTATCAATTAGATCCTTATAAAATAGCCCCATCCTGATTTTTGGTGAAGAAATAAAAGATTTTTTTTCATTTTGGTGCCCTGTGATTTCTCCTAACTGTTCCTAATATACGTAGGAAACATAGTGATAATTGGAGTTTTGAAAATTCGATGACTCTCCAGTAGAGTTAACATAACTGTAGAGTAGTATATTTGTTCCCTGCTTGGTGCTGCTGCCCACTCAGATCATTGGAAAGCAGGAGTAGTGGTGAGTCAGAGCCACCATGGTTCACACTTAGCTGTGATTCACACACTGAAAACAGCAAGGAAGGGAGGCCACGGATCCGGGTAGCTCATCTGCAATGGGGCCGGGGGTAAGAGTAGCCTCTGACCTTGGTAAAGATGAGCTGAACAGTGATGGTGGCACTCGAGGGGGAGGGTAAGATAACAACAAAGGACCACTATCTGCAGCACTTGGGGGAGTGCAATAGAAATATGAGACACAGTCTAAGGTGTCCTCTTACCTTCCACTTCCTTCACCCCTCCTTTTTCCTCCCCTGCTTCCCTTATTGCTCAACTTTATTTCCATATGACCCATTTAATAGCCCTACCTCTCTTTTAATGAACAAAAATTATGCAAAAAAACTGGGTAACTACCGTGCAAGGGTATAGTTAATCCACTGAGTCCCTATTTCATGCAGCACTTGGGAGAGTGAAATAAAAAAGTGAGAGACATAGCCTCAAATGCCCTCATACTTTCCTTCTCTCTTCCTTTCAATCAATCATATTTACTGGGTGCAGAGCAATGTACTAACCTACTCCTTTATTCATCCTTTTTTATCTTATCCTCCTCTACCACTAGATTTAATTTCCATGACCCATGTTAAAATGTAACAAAAAGTCTGCAAAAATATGGGGCAATTCCACAACAAAATACAGTAACTATTTGAAGTGATTTTACTTATAGCTTAAACTACATTAGAATCAGCAGGCCTAGAATGCGTTTGGCTTTTTTAAATCCTTATCCTTCTTGAATATCACCAGTGTGGCAGAAGATGTGGAGTCCCTAACCCCTTGTCTTGAAACTTTGGTTTGGCCAATCCACCATGAAACTTTAGGGAACCTAACTCTCACAGTGGGGAAGGGAAATCTGTATGTAAAAATGCTATCTACATGAAAAAAGGATTATACCTGAAAAGAAAGAGTACACAAAAGACACTTGGTAGATTACCTCCACTATTCTATCTCCAGTTTTTAAGGTTCCGTTTTTGCCAGCCGGGCTGTCTTCCAAAACATGTTTGATGAAGATGCCCCTCATAACTTCACCATTGCTTAGCCGACTTCCCATGCCTCGTCCACCAACAATGCTGATGCCCAGGGATTTGCTGGGTTCTCTCCAGAGCTCAACTCTATGGAAACAAAAAAGTCAAAACAATATTTACACTAGTCTGGCAAATATCTACCCTTCCATTTACCATGGGAAGTGTAAAATATAGAACATCCGTGGGAGTGGCCAGCATTGGAGTTTTGGGTATGTCAATCTCTCAACCTGGCAACATCAGCTGAAATACAGCCAATTCCAGGGGAGGATCTAAACGAAGAGCAGGGGGCTGGGGGAAGTGGGACAAAACCCTAGGTCATGAGAAGAGTGCCTGCTAAACTTCTGAAGGGATGAATGGAAGTGGAGCCTGGCATTTGCCAGGAAGGCTGAGGGCCAGCAAAATGAACTACCAGGGCAGAGACTAAAGAAGTTGTGCCCACAGGTGGAAGTACCCCAGTGACTCTGGGAGGGTATTAACCACTGGGATTCAAGTGAGAACAAGTACCATATTTACCTGCATAATTTGCCTCCATCAACCTACTGCCCCCACCCCAATTTTTGAGGTGATTATTTTTTCACCCATGCAACTGTAAGTAATGAAAGTGGCACCAGCCTGGGGAAGAGGGAATGGGTAAGAATGTGATTTCTTGGCAGAAAAAGATCCAGAGATCAGGGAGTTTCTTCACTGAAAAGTGTGCTTTAGAGCAGAAGAGAAGGGAGGGAGGGCTAGTTCATTGAAGGCCTACTGTCTGCAACACTTGTGGGGGTGGGAAATAGAAGCATGAGACAGAATCTCAAGTGTCTTCTAACCCTTCCACTTCCTTCACCCCTCTTTGTTTCCCCTGTATCTTTTACTGCTCAAATTAATTTCCATATGACCCATTTAGTAGCCCTACCTCTATTTTAATAAATAAAAATTAAACAAAAAAACTGAGTACTTGTGCAAGTAAATAAGGTATATCAAAAATATTTACCTACCATCTCCAAGCTTTAATGTTATGGTAGTTAGTGAACAGTGATTCAGCATTGGCCCTTTCCAGATCTTTCATGATTTTGATTTCCTCAATTACAGTTCCTTACCACTTTTACCTTGCTAGATGAAAGGGAGGCTTAACCTATTCAGTCTATCCTCAGGAGGAAGCTTTCTTCATTTTCCCACTCATCTAGCTGTACTCCTAACTAAACAATGTATTGGCGAAAAGTGCGCACATGTTCTCAGAGCATGCATATGCAAAAGTTTCCCTACTACATTTTTTTTTAATGATATTTGTTTAGTGCTTACTATGTGTCAATCCTGTTCTAAGCACTGGGGTAGATACAAGCTAATCAGGTTGAACACGATCCCTGTCCCACATGGGGTTCACTGTCTTAATCCTCTTTTTACAGATGAAGTAACTGAAGCACACAGAAATTAAGTGCCTTGCCCAATGTCACAGAGTAGTCAAGGGGTGGATCAGGATTAGAACCCAGGTCTTTCTGACTTCCAGGCCCGTGCTCCATCCCCTAGGGCATGCTGCTTCCCTGAAATCTTCCACAAATTGTTACTGTAATTGCCAGTATCAATTTTTGATGATTTTTCTCTCTAAATAGTCCTTGACTCCCAAAAATCTTCTACTAAAACAACAGCACAGAGAATGTCCACTAACACAAATCACACTCACCGCCTTGGCTGATTCCAATTACTGTAAACCACATTCTCAAGTTCACTTTCTTCTCCCTCTCCTTCTTCACGTTCTGGTAGTTCTGGAATTTCTCTGTTAAATATTAAAACACAATGTATTTTAAAACCCCATAAAAAGCACTTGAAAATGTCCCACCTACCCTTAATCCAGACTAACTTCTATCGAAAAAAGAACACCCAGCAAGCGGCAGAAGCATCTTAGCTGTACAGTCGATTTGGCAATGATATAGGCAAAAACTTGAAGTAAAACTGATCCGCCAAGAATTTCATCTGAAGATATGGATGCAAAGCGTAACTGAGTTTTCTAGCAATGAAATAATTTAAAAAGAAACTCTGCTTTTAAAGGTGGAATCAACAATTTCAGGTTAGTTATTCCTAAAATTTATCTTAACCTTTGCAAGTGTTTTCCTTTCTGCTACCGGAGAGAGATTGAAATTGCTTATGGTACAGCTGCAACCCATCTGTAGTCGCCAGACGCATGATGCATTTCCTTATAGGAAGTCTGTTGTAATACATGCTGGGTTTGGAGTTCCCCTTTCAATCTCTGCTGCAATTAAGCTCTTGCCAAGTACCTAACAAAATATTCTAGGGTTTCAAAGTGAGGGTTAATATGGACTTTAAGGTAGTTTCATCCTCAGGAAGAGCTTTTTATTCAAGATAGCCAAAGAAAATGGCACTAAAGTTTCAAATTATATTTTAATGCCTGCTTAAGTAGTACCAGTTGATTCTACCTCGTGGAAAAATTACAAATGATTGCACACTAAATACACAAAAATGAGAGCAAAGTCGATACAAACCCATTTTCTCATCTGGCTTAGATAAATGCTCAAAGCTTTCTGAAAAGCACAGTAGACAATCTAGCAGTAGAGGGAAAGGTAGGGGAGGTAATTGAAGAGCACAGTTGACAAGTCTACTGCCGAGACAAAGAGCAATAGCCCATTTCTTTTGTTCCATTAACCCAGAAGGTATTATTGCTGCATTTAACAGGATATTTCTCTTTCAATAGAAGCAAAACCCACTCATCTTAACCATTTTGATTTTTAAAAAAGGTAATCCTAACTACATTTTAATAATTTATAGATATTGGCAAATGCAGTCTCCGGTTGTTTTCAAGAAAGACTTTCTCCACTCCATTTCACATATTACCTAGCTTTCCTGTAGTTTTAAGTTTTAAATTATTCTTCATGCTCTAAACAACTCTGGGTAACTAGATAACTGAAATTATGTCAAGCCTAAAAAGAATAGAAAAATACTGCACCAGATTTCCTCATTGATTGTGAGAGGTAATGAAGCACCTCAACTTGCCCAACTTAACTCCTTCGAGCAGCTTCTAGAGCTGCTTGACCAGCCTATGGATGTTCAATCAATCAAAAGTATTTACTGAACACTTAATCTGGGCAGGGCACTGTACTGAGCACTAGAGAGAATACAATAGAGTGAATGGGCACTCACTTTGCCCTCAAATAACTCACAACTATTAGGGGAGAGGAAGTAATTCAGTGAGAAAGTATGTTTGTAAATTTGGCGGGGATGGAGGGTGGAGTGAGTATTTAAAGTGCTTAGGGGAAACTGATTTAGGTGCACAGGTGATGCAGTAAGGAGGGAAAATAGAATGGGGGGAATTAAGAGATCAGTCACAGAAGGCTTCATGAAGGCAAGGGGATTTTACTAGGGCTTTGAAAATGGGAAAATTAGTGGTCTGTCAGATGTAAAAGGGGAGGGTGTTTCAGACAGGAGGGAGGGCATGAACAAGGGGTTGGTGGCAAAAAGAGATGAGAGTGAGCACCATAAGTAGGTTGCTATTAGAAGATCAAAATGGGCAGGACAGACTGTATCAGGAGACAAGTGAGGATAAGTCAGGGTGGGAGAGCGCTGATTGACTTCCTTAAAGCAAATAAGGGGTTTGTGCTTGATGTAGAAGTGGAGAGGCAGACACTGGCGGTTTCTGTGGGAGAGAGAGAGAAGTGGGGGAAAAAATAATAATAATTATCTAGAAAAATGATCCTGGCAGCTGCATGAAACATGGACTGGAGAGCGGCAAGGATGGAGGCAGGGAGGTCAGTGAGAGGTTGATGCATAGTCAAATCAATCAATCGTATTTTTTAAGCACTTACTGTGTGCAGAACACTGTATCAAGTGCTGAGGGGATAAAATAATGAACCTACAATGCGGTTGCCGCCCAGAGGGGGAGTCAGACATTAATATAAATGAATTAATTATGACTATGAAATAAGTGCTATGGGGCTAAGGGAAGAGTGAATAACGGGTACAAAACCAAGTGCAAGGGCGACGCAGAAGGGAGTGAGAGTGGAAGAAATGAGGGCTTGGTTGGGGAAGGCTTCTTGGTGTAGCTGGGCTTTTAATGAGACTTTGCAGGTGGGGAGAGTGATAATCCATCAGATATGAAGAGAGTGTTCCAAGCCAGAGACAGAATGTGGGTGAAGCATTGGCGGTGCAATAGACGAGACCGAGGTACAGTGAGTACGTTGGTATTAGAGAAGCAAAGTGTGAGGGCTGTGTTGTAGAAGGAAATTAAGGAGATAAGGTAGGACGAGGCAAGGCGAGTGAATGCTTTAAAGTCTATGGTAAGAAGCTTCTGTCTGATGTGGAGGTGGTAGGGCAATCACTGGAGGTTCCTGAGGAGTGAGGAAACATGGATTGAGTAATTCTGTAGAAAAATCATCTGGGCATCAGAGTGAAATATGGGCTGGAACAGGGAGAGATAGGAGGCAGGGAGGTCAGCAAGGCAGCTGATGCAATAATCAAGGCAGGACAGGATAAGTGTTTGGATTAATGTGATAGCAGTTTGGACGGAAAGGAAAGGGTGGATTTTAGCAATGATGTCAAGGGTGAACTGACAGGATTTAGTGATAGGTTTGATAGTGATAAATAGTCAAGGAGTTACAGGCTTGTGAGATAGGAAGGATGGTGGTGATGTATACAGTGATAAAAAAAATCAGGGGGAGGATAGGTATGGATTTCAGTCCATACTTCACTCTGCTGCCCGGATTACCTTTCTACAGAAATGTTCAAGGCATGTCACCCCCCTCCTCAAAAATCTCTAGTGGTTGCCTATCAATATCCATATCAAACAAAAACTCACTATTGGCTTCAAACCTCTCCATCATCTTGCCCCTTCTTACCTCTCTTCCCTTCTCTCCTTCTACATCCCAGCCCACACACTCTGCTCCTCTGGTGCTAACCTTCTCACTGTGCCTCAATCTGGCCTGTCCGACATCCTACCCGTGTCCTGGAACACCCTCCCTCCTCAAATCTGTCAAACAACCACACTTCCCCCCTTCAAAGCCCTAATGAAGGCCACCTCCTCCAAGAGGTCTTCCCAGACTAAGCCCCTCTTATCCTCAGCTCCCCCTCCCTTCAGAGTCACCTTGACTCATTCCCTTTGCTCTCTCCCTGTACCCCACTGCACTTATGCATACATGTACATACCTATAATTCTATTTATTTATATTAATGCCTGTTTACTTGCTTAAATGTGTATATATCTATAATTCTATTTATTTATATTGATAGCTGTTTACTTGTTTTGATGTCTGTCTCCCCCCTTCTAGACTATAAGCCCAGTGTGGGCAGGAATTGGTGAAGTGTACTTTTCAAGCACTTAGTACAGTGTTCTGCACACAGTAAATGTTCAATAAATATGACTGAATAAATGAATTTTGGGTAGGAAGATAAGGAGTTGTTTTGGACATGTTAAGTTTGAGGTGACAGCGGGACATATAAGTACAGATGTCTTGATCTATACACAATTAAGCACTCAGTAAATACAACTGATTAAGTTTACAATTGGGACACCCACTCACCGCCCCCAAGTGAGTTCAAGAAAGAAGGTGAATATGGTGGCAGTGCAGGAGGAGGGCATAGGAGGGTATAGGAGAGCATAGGAGGGGTGGATGCAAGTGTCAGACTGCTCCCAGCAAGTTTCTAAAGAAATCCTTGAAAGCACTGGGGAGGATTTTAGCCATGCTGTGAAGGCAGGGTGAGTCAATAGTATTTACTAAGCACTTACTGTGTGCAGAGCACTGTACTAAATGCTTGGGAAAGTACATACAACCAAGTTAGTAGATGCAATCCTGGTCCATAAGGAGCTTATATTCTACAGGGACTATGATAAGTGATTAGATCAGTGTGGCGGCAATTGGGGTGGAAAGGAAGGGGTGAAGATGTAACAAAGGATTTGGTAACTAATTGAATAATCATGTAGAAGGAGAGAGAATAGTCAAGGCTAGTAATCTAATGTATTTGAGTTTGGGGGCTGTGGTCCTGCATTGGCCTTTTCAGCCACACACTCATACGTAAATTTCACCAGTGAGATCTTCTTCAAAAACAATGGACAAATATATATCTCTGTGTATACATACATGATTCTTCAATGGAGATGTGATTTGCATAATAATAATAGGTATTTGTTAAGCACTCATTATGTGCCAGGCACTATACTAAGCACTGGGACAGACATAAGCAAATCAGGTTGAACACAGTCACAATCTTAATCCCCATTTTACAGATGAGGTAACAGGCACAGAGAAGTGAAGTAACTTGCCCAAGGCCACACAGCAGACAACTGGCAGAGCTGGGATTAGAACCTATGACCTTCTGACTCCCAGGGCTGTGCTCTATCCACTACGCCATGCTGCTTCTCTCATAAGAGGTAAAGGGTTAGTTTACAAAGTTGTCTGGGTAGCCTATCAATTCTACCAAGGCCGAGGTGAAGGGGTTGAATTACAATTCAACATGGTGCCACCTCTCTCCCCCACCCCTCCAAGTCAGGCAAGTCACTTTACTTCTCTGTGCCCCAGGTCCCTCATCTGTAAAATGGGGATTGAGATAGTGAGTCCCACATGAGATAGGGACTGTGTACAACCCGATTTGCTCGTATCCATCCCAGCGTTTAGTACAATGTCTAGCACATAGTAAGCACTTAACAAATACCACAATTATTATCAATCAAAATGCACCAAACCATCTTGTAATCACATAGATATATCATTATCATTGGTGCATACATATCAGAAGGTAATCAATCAATGGAATTTATTGAGTTCTTACTGTACGCAAAGCACTGTACCAAGCGATTGGGAGAGAACAATTCACAGTTGGTGATGTGCTCTTTACACAATCATTTTATAAATTTTAATTCAGAGCCGGATGGCCTTGAATTATTGTTTTTAATCAATGTTCCAATTTAGAAAACATTCAGAGTTACTACATTTTTTTCCAAACATCTGCCATGACTTCTAGAGGAAAACCATGACTCTTTAAATGAAAGGCAGAGACTGGATGGTTTTAGAGGGTACAAAAGGTGGAATGTGCCTTATAACAATAATATGCCATTGGTCCATAGCTATATACATAAAAATGGCAAATCGTATTCAGCAAGTGTTTCTGCCCCCTCACACTAGAGCCCCATTTTGGGGTCAGGATATATGGAGTTTAGTGTACTGTGGAAATGCTCAAAACATGGAACCTGAAAACAATCTAACAATGGTGTGACTGAATAAATAGGTCAAAGTTCAGTCTCAGTACTTTTCTTAGATAAGACTTCAAAAATTTGGGTGCAGTGACCTAGGGGATGGCATATTTACCTGACACTGCAAGAAGAAAACATATCTGCCGGCACAGTCCCTTCAGGTTGCTGCCCTAAGGTTGCTGTGTACTCTTCTAAGTGTTCTGCTGGTACATAGGTAATTCTAAAATACAAACAGCACAGGAAAGCAAAGGAAAACAATAAAATTCTTCAGCAGAACTGAAGGAAGAGCAAATAAAAGTGCCCCCCCTCAAAACAAAATGCAATTATCTCAGTTTTTCAAATTGGTTAATGATCACTCTAAATATCCATGGTTACTGACCAAACCACTCCTCAAAGGTCTGCAATATGATCAATCAAGAAATACTAAAATCAAAATATTTGAGAAAATGTTTTAGCTGTAAGAATTACAGTAAAGATTATGGATGAGAAATTGTTCCCAAATGTAATCACCCTCATGACTTGCAGAAACTTGAAAGAAATGCCTCTAGTACCTGGAATAAAAATGTAACATATAAAGAGCAAATTTCCTTAGAATTTCTTTATATCCATAATACACTTGCACAGGTCTTTTACTCTCTCCACTTAAACTAAACCAGACATTATTAATGAAAAGTTCTATCAAGTATTATGTTACTTAAAGTCATTTCACCACCCTTTAAAAATGAACACAAACTAATTCTATTTATTAAAATTATTCAGAATTCATGCCATTCTTTCTTCCAAATGCAATTGTGTTTTAAACAGACAACTGCAGATTTCTAACAAAATGAGAATGGTTTCCAAGGATAGAATTTCAGATGGTAGCAGAACTGGTGAACTATATTGCTTCTAGGCTCATGGACTCTTACCAAACTTCAATGCGAGACTGAACAGAAAGCCTCACTAATATGAGAAATTGAGGATTGGGCCTGCACGACTCTTGCCCTTTAGTTTCCCGAACAAGAAGCTTGGGTTAAGACCAAAGGACAAGTGACCACTCTTAGCAAATGAAATCCATTATTGGACGTAAGCCTATATAACTAGGCATGTACCTTCAGGGGATCTGCACTGCAATTCCACACCACAATGATTATGTATAAATTTGAAGATGTCCACCACATCAGCAGAAGCAAAGTATGTTGAAACGATATACACTACTTATGACATAATTAGCACCACAGTGTAACTACTCTAAAATCTTGGCCAATCCTTTCAGCAGCTACCTTAGGAAGGGTTACCAGCCTGGGAAGTCAATCCATTATTGAAGCGTTTTGTTAGCAGTAAGGCATTCGGGCATTTACTCAGAGACCAAAGGGATAGCCTGCGTTTTTCCAGGGAGTGTGTGGGGGAATCAAAAGCCTCCCCATGGCGAATCCCACCTCTTCTCTGCCCCTTTCCTAACAAAAGCCTCCCCATGCCGAATCCCACCTCTTCTCTGCCCCTTTCCTAACACCTTGCAAGGTTATCATCAGTGCTGAAAGTAAAACAAAACAAAACAAAAAACTCAAACCATAATGCCGGTGGACTCTACTCACCCCCACTACACCCACACACTGCTCTCGTCGCCTCAACCCCAAGGCGAGCAGGCTCTCAGGGAGAGGCAGTAACAGGCACGGTGGTGAGCAAGCGGGCCTTCCAGGGTGTGGAAAGGGGCCAGGCAGCGTCTCCACAGAAGACAACTCCAGGCATGCGGCCCAAGGCCTTGAGGCACAGTAAAATAGGAGAGGCAAGGATGCAGCTGCTGACAATCAAAGAGACAGCAGAAAGCAGGGACTGGGGGCAGACCTGGGTGGTGCAGCCCCACTCCAGCCTGATGCTTCTGGGCTAAGGATACCACCACTTCCACTAACCTGCAGTCCCTGTGGCTCCCATAAACCTCTTCGCCCCGGAATATCTATTCCAGAATTTTTTCTTATACTGGAACCAAATTCAGGCTTATTCCTAGCCCTGGATATCATCAATCCTTGAAAGCCCCACCTGCAGTCCCATCCTCATCCATCCAGTTTGGGAAGCCAAAAGACACCAGAACTCAGCTCTGATACGAGTCAAAGGGGGCCCGGACAGAGTCAAAGAGGCTGCGGGGAGAGTGGCGGCAAGTGGATGTGTTTCCGCCCCCCTGCCCTCATCTGCTCTCTTTTTGGTTACCGGCAACTGCGCCACCTCCTCTCTCATTTCACTCTACCCAAAACTCCTAGGGCTGCTTGGCCAGCACCTCTGCCCTGTTTATTTGCCACTCAAGTTGTCACTGCTACCTTCACACAGTAAACACTCAAAAAGATCACTGATTGATTGATTTTACCCCCCCAAAAGCCTGCTCAGCACCAAGGCGGTGGGGCAGTCAGTATTCTGGCTAGAATGTTTTTTTTTTTTAATTTTTTTTTTTACTCTCAGCACTGGATCAATCCCAAAAAATTCCACTGAGTGGAGCACCAAGAATACTTATTGAATTCACTGGAACAATATGTTCTTTATTTAATACGACTCTCAGAATGGGTAGAATATTAGCGATACAGCAAAGCAGCATAGCCTAGTGAAAACAGCACAAGCCTGGGAGTCAGAGGATCTGGGTTCTAAACCTAATTCCACCACTTATCTGTTGAGCAAGTAACTTAACTTCTCTGTGCCTCAGTTATCCCATCTGTAAAATGCCGATTAAGACTGTGAGCCCCTTGAGGGCCATGGACTGTGTCCAACCTGAGTATCTCAAATCCACCCCTGTGCTTAGTACAGTGCCTAGCACATACTAAGTGCTTAGCAAATACCTTTAAAAAAATGCACTGTGAGTGGATCAAATTACCTAATATACCACGTAAAAATGTGAAACTTGAAAGAGAAGCACAATAAAAGTGTTTTATCTGATACTATTTGGATTAAATGTCATGTCGATATGGCTGAATCCCTCATACTGATTATTTCATCAAAGTTCACTTTAAGGACCAAAAACCATCACTACAAAAATTTTCCTAACATAGAACTCAATGAGAGAAACTTATGGAACTCAGATACAAACATTTTCTGCTCATATTGCTTTTGGAATGCCTGTGACCCTTCATTTTAAAATAAATGCTTATTTACAGGAAAATTAATTCTGATTATAAGAGTAAACAGATTTCATCTTATTTTCCTTGAAAAATGAAACCTAAAACTTGTGATTAAAAAACAGTATCAGCTCTAATGATCAATATGTTTGGGACCAAAGCAAAGAGGAGGTACACACCGGGGATAAGATGGCTTCTTAACGACAGAAACTGCATAAAAGATGAATCGAGGGAAGGAAGGAGGTGAGGAAATGAAAGCTAATTCAGACCAGTTCCAGATGATCTGTCTGATCACTGAACTGTGAGTTGTAGGACTCTCCCAGGAAGCTGGAACCTCAAGATGGATTCTGCTCCTAAGAATCCTCAGAATCTGGGTAGGTTCTTTTTGAATAAACACACCTCACCTCTATTGTTTTGTTCAGTGACTGATCTGACTGATCAGATTGATTGAAAGACTGATCAATCCACATTCAATTGTATTCAATTAGCAAAGCACTGTACTAAGCACTTGAGAGAGTACAGAGCTAGCAACCATGTTCCCTACCTACAACAAGCTTATGAGTTTAGAGGGGAGGCCAGACATGAACATAAGTAATTTATAATATATAAATTAAAAGATATGTACTTAAGTGCTATGGGGTTGAGGAAGGGGCAAATATCAAATGCCCCCAGGTCACAGATACAAGTGCACAGATGACACAGAAGGAAGAGGGACCCAGGGAAAAGATGAAGAATAATGGTTGTCTAATTGGGATAGAAATCAGGGTGCTTGTGCTCTAGTTCTTTTCCTGCCAATGTTACTAGCACAATGGTCCAAGATAATTTGTTTATGTCTCAATGTATGCACTTGTACAGTTTGGATAAAGATAGCCTTTATTACCCCATAGGATTATTCTAAAATGGGACCATATAAGTGAAAGAGATTTGCACTCAGAGAAAAGATACTTTTATAAAGTTTAAGACTGGTTAATAATAATAATACTGAAATAGTACTTAAAAAAGTGTGCTTGCATAGGGCTTTTATTTTTCCCAAGCATTTCTTTATCAGTGATCTTGTTCTATCCTCAATATCACTGTGAGGAAGGGAAAGGTAGGTATTACATACCCGGTTCCATGAGGAAACTGAGGGACAGAGAGGTTAACTAGCTCACCCAAGGTCACACAGCAGGGTAGTGGCAGAGCTGAGACTAAAACCTAGGTCTCTTGACTTCTGGTCCCGTACTCTTTCCACTAGACCAAGCTGCCTCAAATTTAGTTTATTCAAAAGCTAATATTTGAAATGAGTGGGCTTGAGGGGAAGTCTAATATATGGAAAAGTGGAGGGGAGAAAATGCAAGACAATATAACAGTTGCTATTTCAGAGGCAGTTTTTATTGGGTTTTTTTTTTAGTCTGAGAAGGAAATGTTAACTGCATGGGCAAATGTTAGGTAGATTTCCACTCTACCAATCTTTTTCTCATTTTTTACCATTAAAAATACCCTTGAAGTTCCTTTCCAATGATGTTGAGAAAACTAACAGTTGAGTAAATTCTTGGCAAAATAAAGACAAAGGAACCATTTATGCAAATATCCCATAAATATATCACTGCATGCAGTGAAACAAGAACACCACATACACACTTGATCACAAGCCACACAAGACAAACCTCTAAACCGACAAATAAAACTGAAGTTGAAATGTGCACTGTTTAAGCAGTTCAAATGACTTACTTGATCATCATTAGAGAAAATATTTATGATTAAACTAACCTTTGGGTTGGTTTTTTTTTTACATGGAAGGGAAAAAATAAAAAGAACATTAGTGTCATAGTAAATGTGACATGAGATTAATCCAGATACCAGTATGGTAGATCCAGGCAGGACCATTCTTTACAGATAAGCTTTAAACCTCTAAGGGTGTATTCCTGATTGAAAATATGATTCAAACCAAGGAACAGTAATCAACAAATTTGAAGAAAAAATGAATTTAGTGCTTTAGTAGAATTTGCATTCAAATCTGTTGAATGAAAAGCCAAATATATACACTATATATTTATCTGGATAGATCCCTGTTTTTGAATGTTATAAGAGCATGAAATGGTTTCACAGACAAGTTACAACATATAGCCATAATGAGCTTTGAATCACCAATACTCACACATAAAAGGGGGCCTGATCATCAGCAGGTGCTGGAGAAGATCTAGAATGTGAAGCATATGATGCAGCATCTTTTTACAATGGTGTTAACAAATGTCAATGTCTTTTGCTGAATGTGAGATGCATACATATGTAGTTAAAAGTGTGTGCTACTGTTTTTTTTCCCCCCGCCTTCCACCTCCCTTCCATCTACACCTCCCCCGGAAAGCATCTGCTCTTTGCTGGTGTCTATAGCAGTGATTATTAACAAGCATGGAAAAATGTAACTGCAATCAATCTTTTATTCCTTGATCAGGAATTCATCCCACACTTTAGGTTAAGGTAGGTGAATTCTGATTCAGCTCAGTAATTATCTGGCAGATGTTATAAGCAGCTGCTGCTAAGCGCAAAATCCTGGCTATTATTACAGAAATATAAGAGCTCCTGGCAAGGTGGAGTGAGAAGTGAAACAGGATGCATTCTGGTGAGGCCACACATCTGGTTTTCAACAGAAAATAATGAAACCTGGAACTTAACTGGCCATACTTTAACTATCAAAATCCAAATTATCATCACACACACACAAAACACTGATGCTGCTTGCTCTCTGCTGTAAATCAGGAAAAACAGTGCCTCGGATATGTTGTAGTACGTAAAACATTTTCTAAAAATTGAGCAATCTTGTAATTAACATTTCTTTTTCTTTAAGACCTCTTTCTCTATTGTTTTCTATGCCCTGAAAAAAACCACTAGGATTCCATGAATTTTCAACCAACAGCCAAAACTGAAATCACAGGTTGCAAAAGATGTTTTACTGCTCCTTTTTGGAAATCTCTCCTTTTGGGATGAATACATTATTATCAAGGATAAGCTAAGCCCTATCATTTTAAAGGCAAGAGAATCATTGAGGAAACCGGGATCGTATCCCTACTTTAAATTCCTTTGAATATCGAAGCATCTTAAAGGCAAGAGAATCATTGAGGAAACCGGGATCGTATCCCTACTTTAAATTCCTTTGAATATCGAAGCACTTCAGCTCCTGACCAAAGTTATTGCTTGTTTACAGTAATTTACTCTACCTCAGAATTCAGAAATGACTACGGGATGATCCTATCTGCTTTGTAATCCTGGCTGCAGGAGCAAAATTCCCTCTGCCTGTAACAATCTTAGTGGGGGGTGGGGAACAACTGAGCATCAGGAGGTCGTTTTGTCTCATTAAATTAAAATACTCTAATGTCTATCAGGGTTTTGTCATCAATTGTTCAACACACCGCCTCCCTAAAATTTCTTGTTGATAATCTTGAAAGCGCTACCATCAGAAAATTAATAAGTTTTGGTGTTAAATTGATGGAAGAGGCAGAGGATACAATATCAAAAGGAGGTTTCATTGGAATCAATCAATCATATTTATTGAGTGCTTACTGAGTACCAAGTATTGTATTAAACGCTTGGGAGAGTACACTACAACAGAGTTGGTAGAAATGTTCCCTTCCCACAGCGAGGAAGAGAAGGGATAGAATTCATCTGAAGCATTTAAAGAGTTTACCAGAAACAAACTAAATTACTGTAACAATTGTGCTATGCTGTGTGGTTTTCTAACTTTGAGTGCTCTAGGACATGTGGAGACTTGTTCTGAGTTCCAACGGGAAATGCACCAATATAAAATCATAGAGCATAAAACCTGGAAATCATATAACATGAAGTCAAAATAATCTTCACCAAACATCTGTATTTAATACCACTGAACATGGAAATTAATATCTTCAGACAAATTATTTCAGTGAGGATATAGCCTGATTTGTTTTTTTAATTAGAAAAGGGGAATGTTGGCAGCAAGAAGTGGTAAGAAAAAAGTCAATCAAGGTATTGGATATACTTACAGCATGTTTTCATTCGTGTGTATGCCCTGATATTCTTCATGATGATAATCTTCACTTGCACTCAAATTACTTATATGATTACAAAATGCCCACAGGAACAAGAGATAAAACAAAAACTCACAGCTAATTTTTGCAAAATGAATGGCTCTTTTATGTAACAATAATCAATTGGAAAAAGGCACAAGACATATTATTGCTTTCTATTAAAAATGAAGCAAACTCAGACTGCTTATTTAGCATCTTTTATGCTTTCTTTGCAAGAAAGCCAGATATGCTAAATGCATTTCCAGTAGCATAGAGTATGGGACACACAAACATCACCTTTTGCTGTTATCTGTAATAAGGAAAATTTTCTTAAGGACCAGTGACAGTGTTACACCTTAAGTGTGGCATTCCTATAGCAAATGTGGAGGTTATTAGCCATCATAAGGCAACCCTAGTGGGTCCTAGTTGAATGTTCTGTCCTTTAGGAAAGAGAAAAGTAGTAAGACAATAGAAATATATTTTGGAAAGAACCATACAACTTCTGGCATTAATAGACCACACTTATTCAAACCATAGTGACATCAATTCATTTTACAATTTTGATTTTTCTAGGCTAGCTACAAAATATTTAATGCTCTAATTCTTTCCCAACTCCATACCTTGATTCATTTTACCTACTTTATGTCAGGTCCAATAAGAGAATGTCGCCTCAGCATAGCTCGAGCTTGGGCACTGGTTATGTTAAGGGTGGATTCTTCATTGATGGATAAGATGCAGTCCCCCACACCAACTCGTCCATCACGGCTGATGGATCCACCATGAATGATGCTGCGAACTATCATTCCTGAGCCAACTTTATTAGAACTTACCGTCATTCCTAAAAAAAGAAGGAAATTAGAAATTTAATTGTATGGTTGGCGCTACTGCATTAATTCTAGTAGTTTCTCAACAACAACAAAAACACAGACTATTTTTGATTAGCCACAGAACAGGTACAACTTGGGTAAAATTGAGCTATGGCACAAATGGGTCCCTAAATTCTGCTTCCAACTCTGTGATTATGGGATTTACAAATTTTCTAATTGTCCAGACATGTTCTGTTATTTGGACAGTTGATTCCATGAATTCAAGGATACCTGCTAGTGAAAAGAACATGGTCCTGGGACTGAGGACCTGGGTCTTAATCCTAGCTCCACCACTTCCCTGCTATTGACTTTGGGAAAGTCACTTACCTTCTTTATGCCTCAGTTTCCTCATCTGTAAAATGGGAACTGAATAGCTGATTCCCCTCTTACATACTCCCTGTCCCACATGGGGCTCACAGTCTATGTCCAACCTGATTACCTTATATCTACCCCCATGTTTAGTACAGTGTTTGACCCAGAGTAAGCATTTAAATACATCAGTTATTATTATTCACTGCCTAACAGTATTTTTGAGATGGTCTTTATAATAATTTGGAATTCTAAAATACACACAACTCCCTCCAATTTGAAAAGCCCTTTCTGAATCCCACTTACCCCATCTCCCTACTCCCAATTCTACTCAAACTCTGAGAATGGGTCATATTCCCCCAACTGCCTTAATTTCCTCTTCATCAACTCTCCTCCTGACCCTCTGCAGTCTAGCTTTCAGCAAAGAAAGCAGCTCACTCTCTGGTCACAAAAGACCTCCTTAGAGCTCAGTTAAAATGGCTATACCCCAACCTAACCTTCCTCAATCTCTTTACTGCTAGAGACAGTAACCTACCCCCTCCTCCTGGAAACACAGTAAGGACTAGATATTGTTTACACAGTAGTGGTTCTCCTCCTACTTCTCTGCTCATTTTCAGTTTTGTTTGCTGGCTCCTCCTCCGCCTCTCATCCTCTTCCTGATGGCATCTCCCAACACTCAGTTCTAGGCTCCTTACTCATCTCATTTTATACTCTCTCTCTCTTAGAAACCTGTTCACATGGCTTCAACTACAACCTCCATGCAGATGACTAGCTCACCTCTCATCTGACCTGCAAAGAAGCAACTTATCTCACCCTACAAGACATTTCAACTTTGCCCTGCCATCACATCAAATTTATCACATATAAAACAGAACTCCTCATCTTTCCCCCAGTCAATCAATTAATCAGTGGCATTTTTTGAGCACTTAACTGTGTGCAGAGCGAGAGAGTACAACACAGTACATGTGTACATATCCATAATTTATGTTAATGTCTGTTTCCCCCTGTAGACTGTAAGCTCCTTGTGGGCAGGAAACGAATCACATCTATTATATTGTACTTTTTCGGGTGCTTAGTATAGTGGTCTGCACAGAGTAAGTGCTCAATAAATACCATTGATTGACTGAGCAGATTTATCAGGACAACCAATATAGGTCTTCATACTGAATTCCAGGTAAACAAAGGATGAAACTTTACGAAGGTGCAGTTTGTACAGGCTGGGACCCAGAAAGTCCCAACCTGGCTCCAGATTGTAAGCTCCTCATGAACTGGGATCCTGTGTACTATACTCTCCTAAGCGCTTAATACAGTGCTCTGCACACAGTAAGTGCTCAATATCATTGACTGATAAAAGAAAAGAATCTTACTTAGCCCTGGGACAAAGCAACAGAGAGAAAATTTCTGGTACGCATTGAGACCCATGCCCAGACCAGGGTCTTAAGAGACGAAGAGTCACACACAGGCCCAGCTCCATACCTGACCTCAGAGCCTAGCCAAAATGAGATTAAAACTCACCCCAACTCCAGAACCCAATGGACATAGGTAGGTCCCATGTCTGAACCCAGCAGGATAAAAACAAGTCTCCTGCCTGGTACTAGACCCCAGTGGCAGAGACCAATTTGCTTAATTCAAAGCAGAACCACAATGAAATAGAACATCTAACTCCTGAGGAACTTCCTGAGGATATCCAGTGAAAGCTACAAAAAGTGTTTATAGGAAGAATTAAACCATGTTGAATACACTGCCATTAAGGCATTTGCACCGAGAGCAGATACATAACCTTAGAAATTAAGGTTTAAAAATGAAAGCTCTGGTTCATGTCTTGCTGAACTTCCTGCCTTCTGTATCTCCTCACTCCAGACCATACTTTACTCTGCTGCCTGAATCATTTTTCTAAAGAAACTTTCATTCCACATCTCCCCACTCTTCAAGAATCGCTAGTGCTGCCCGTCCACCTCCGTATCAAATCACTGGCTTTCGTTAAAGCACTCAATCACTTTGTTTCCTCCTATCTAACCTCACTGATTTCCTAGCACAACCCAGCACACTCACTTCACTCCTCTAACGCCAACCTACTCCCTGTACCACAATCTCATTTATCTTGTCCCCAACCCTTTGCCTGAGTCCTGCCTCTAACCAGGAACTCTTTCCCCATTCATGTCTAACAGATCATCACTCTTACCACCTTCGAAGCCTTATTAAAATTGCATCTCTAATCTTAATGGTTAACGAATGTGTCTGTTATTGTTATATTGTACTCTCCCAAGTGCTTAGTTCAGTGCTTTGCACACAGTAAGCACTCAATAAATATGACTGAATGAAGAGACCTTCCCCAACTAAGCCCTCATTTCCCCTTCTGCATCGCCTTTGCACTTGGAGTTGGATTTGTACTCTTTATTCTCCCCAGCCTCTGCCCCACAGCACTTATGTACATATCCATAATTTATTTTACGGTGTGCCTTCCCCTCCAAGACTGTAAACTCCTTGAGGGCTGGGAACATTTCTACCAACTCTATTATACTGCACTCTCCCAAATTTGTGGTACAGTGCTTTGTACAGAATAAGTGCTCAATAAATATATTGAATATTAAACATTGAATAAATAAATATAATATTGAATAAATGTCTTGTCAAGTATTTACTGGGACACTTCAGGTTGGCTCTCCATACAGATCTTGTATATTTGCCATTTGAGTTTATAAGCAAATATGCTAGTCTCAGCCTCCTGATGTCTGGGTAAATCATATTCGCAAATGAAGACTGTAAGCTCCTTGTGGGCAGGGATCATGGCTATCAACTCTATTGTATTGCACTTTTTCCAGTCAATGATATTTACTGCATGTTTAATGTGCTTGGGAAAGTACAATACAATATAGAGTTGGTAGATACTTTCCATGCACACAAGGAGCTTACAGTCTATAGGGAGACAGACATTAAAATAAATTTCATCCATTCAGGTAAATAAGTGGTATATTTAAAAAAAAACCCAACTTAGAAAGTCTCTGTTTCAACCTCATAAATGAAGAGTTAAAAAAAAAAAAAAGAGTCACTGATTTACTTCTGCTGCTGGCCTGAGGAACAGATTGTTGTTTGGAGATCTTAGTGAGTCTCTGACACATATTTAATATGGATATTAGTCTTATAAGATGAATCAAAAGTTTTTTTTCTTTTTTTATATACAATCAAAAATTGCTGGTAGTCCAAATTTTTCATGAGGTAAATTACCTAGAGCAATAACCCTTTTACCTTTCTTTGTATTTCAAGTGTACCCAATATAGATTTTTTAATCAAAACTGAAAGCTACTAATGACATGGCCAGGGTCAAAGTGTTGCTGCAATCCACAGCTGATGCCATTAAAGAAGAAAAAAATGCCAATTTTGAAATGAAATTTTTGGCACAGCTGTGGCTTTCAACAGTATTAACTTCACCTAATTTAGCTCTTTTAGTGAAAGTTAAAAGCAGTTAAGCTATGGGTACAATGCTTTTGACCACCCTAATGGAACAAAAAGAGTCCAAAATAGAAAGTCGGTTCAAAGTAAAAGAGGACATAATAGTTAAATATATGCAATTGCTGGTTAATATACAACTAACCCCTTAACCATGCTTTGCTAGCAAATAAAAACCTGCTGTGATTGACTCTTATTCTTGATTCAATCTGGTGATTAGCATCCTTATTTACGAAGCTACTACCAAAGCTTTGTAAAGCATATAGAAAGCATTTTCTAAATACCATGATTTCCATCAATAGATTATGTGGGCATATTTTCACAACTTAAACTGTTCTTCTAAATTGAAACTGTAGTATTTGTTTCACTTGCTAATATTTCCTAAATCTTCATCACAATAATTGCGGTCAAAGCAAAACATACTTTTAGCATTGTAAACTCATCTGTGCTGGGCAGCAGGGGTATGGGAGAGAGTTGAGGATGGAGACTCAGGTTTACCATGCAGACGGAGGCAATGGTAAACCACTTCCGCATTTTAACCAAGAAAACTCAATGGATCCACTACCAGAACGATTGCAGATGGAGAATGTGGTGTTCTGGGAGAGATGTGCCCATGGAGTTGCTATGGTCGGGGATGACTCAACAACATAAGACGAGACAAAATGTCCAAACAGTCTACATAAACCCCAACTGTTACTCCCAAAGGCAAATTGGCTTAGCTAGGAATTATGGCGTGAAACATCTGTGCTTTAAGGTTGGTATGGTCCTTTCCAAACTGACTTCTGTGTGGTAATAACACTTGTAGTGAAGACGCTGTCGTGCTAGCCTGAGTACTGACAGCTACTCAGTGTAGCTCTTTATTAGGAGGGGAACAAGTGATATGCTAGATTTTGAGAAAATGCTACATAATTGGCCTCTTGAAAACAGAGAATGAAATAAAAATTGCTTTCTAAATGCAAATGCCTTTAATCCACCAGAATGACTTTCAGGTTTAGCTTAGTTTTTCATGACAATCAAATCATCAATTGGAACTGTAAGCTACAGGACTGTAAACTCCTTGTGAGCAGGGCTCGTGTCTATCAACTCTGTTGTATTGTACTTTCCCGAGGGCTTAGTACAGTGCTCTGCACACAGTAAGCACTTAATAAATACATCTGAATGAATGAATGAATGAATGAATGAATGAATGAAGGTACTGTGCAGGTAGGGGTGTATCAGAGTGCTTAGAAGGTACACACAGGTGATGCAAAAGGGAGATAGAGTAGAGTGAGGAGATACGATGATAGTCAAGGAAGTTTTCTCCTCCAGGGTCCCCTTTATATTGTTGACTAATGGCAATTTTTGAGAACAGTTTTCATAACTAAACATATTATTCCACTATATATTTTCCTTGAAATTTCACATGAACAGGAGAATCATGGAGACAGATGAGTGAATACAGCTGCACTGATTTTCTGTGGGGTACACTTGGTCTTGATGTGACTTTGTTACTATGTAGAAGAAAATTCAGCTCCTACTCTCCCTCATCCTTTCTGACCATTTGCTCTAATTTCAGGTGAGAAGTGTTGTGGTAAAATGGGTTTTTGAGAAGGTGGATAATTTTCAATTTTGGCTGCAAAATTTTGGTGTTAAGGAAGTGGATTTTATGTGTGAACCTTTTGGCTAATTTGTAGTTCATTTTTTGTGATGCTTTAGACTTGGATCATCTTAAATTGTATTTAATTTTAAATAATAAAGGGATACCAATAATTAAGTTCATGCTACTAATTCATTTTTGTATAATTACCCAAAATGGAAAGGCAAATTGTTCTTAGAATTACAAATTATTTAAAAAGGAATTCTCTAAAAATTTGATTATTTCCATTCTAAGTAGCATGACGTAGTGGACAGAGCACAGGCCTGAGAGTCAGAAGGTCATGGGTTCTAATCCCAGCTCCGCTACTTGTCTACTGTGAGACCCTGAGCAAGTCATTTTACTTCTCTGTGCTTCAGTTACCTCATCTGTAAAATGGGGGATTGAGACTCTGAGGACCCATGTAGGATAGGGACAGTGCCCAACTTAATTTGCTTGTATCCACCCTAGTGCTTAGTACAGTACCTGGCAAATAACCATCATTATTAAAGTGCCACCAGAAATTCTTTTTAAAAATATTAAAATGTACACAACTACATATTGGTCTCAAATTCTTCTGACAAATCAACTAGCAGCATGCACAGTACCCGTCAACCAACTGAATCATGAACTACAGAGGATTTCAAATGAAAGGCAACTGATCTCATAGTTTTTGAGTTCAAGAAAGAGAATTAAGGATCCCTCCTAATAAGAAAGCAAGGGTAGCATAAAAATCAAAGAAATACATTAAACCCAAAATATTACTTTATATATATGCTCAATAAATATGATTAAATGAATATACATTTATATATATAAAAGTAACTTACCAAGACTAGAATTGCCTTTTTCAACAATAATAGTCTTCTCAAATGATTTTTTGGATGACCTTTTGAGTGGGAGACAATCATCAATGGTGTTTTGTGAGATCTCTTCCAGTAAATATCCTGAATCCTGACAAAGGATAGCAAATCACATAAAAATGAAAAAACTAGACTTTGGACTGTGATTTCAACATCAAGTGTTCTCTAAAACATGATTAATTTTGATTTGGGAAAAAAAACCCACAGGTGTACTGATTATTTTCCAATAATCAGTAAGGAGAAAAATTAATGCTTAAACTCTGAAAAACAAACATATTTTGTGTGTGGACATACCAGCCATATACATCAAATTTTCTTTCTCCTAAACACACAATCTGTATCAAAAAGAAACCCTTACTTTTCCTATGGAATCAGGTAGCCCTGAGGAGGGAAGATTTACATTTGGCATAACTTCAGATGCTGGCTGGGATCCAGGCCAATTTTGTGTGTTTTCACATTCATCTTGTTTCTCCTCAGTATCTACAAACTTGAGATCTTTTTCAGGAAAACTAGTAGCAGATACTGTGTTGAAGTCCCCCATAGACTGGTTCTCTTCCTCTCTTTGAGTTACATCCATGCTGTAGAGATCCTGACTGGATATTTGCAAATCAATTGCTGGGTCAGACAATTTTCTCTCTACATCCTAACAAACAAAATCAAGATCAATGAAGTCACCAATCCCATCATTTTCAAATAGGTGCACTATTATTAAAAAAAAAACTGTATTAAAACCGCTATCAAAACCCATAACATTAAATATGCATGATTTCTCATTACTGAAAAATAATCATTAGCTGATATAAATGTTATATTAAAGATTTGCCACCTGAAAAATGATCTAGACTAAGCTCATTGTGAACAGGGATCAGACCTACCCACACTATTGTACTGTATCCTCCCAAGCACTTAGAGTGCTCTACAAATAGTAAGCAGTCAAATACAATTTAGTGATTTTTATAGAACAATACTGCATTTGTGGAATCATTTATAAAGAGAATAACACAAACTGTTTTCATTAGATTTGACATCAAATTATTGATTACAAGACTAAAAAAGACATATTTTGTTTGGCCTATGATTACTGAAATTTCAAAGGCAACTATCAGTGTGTAAGGAACAGGTGATAGCCTACAAATCTCAATGTAGTCATATCAAGGCTACAGAACCTATTCAACTAGGCTGAAGATTAGGTTTCTGAGGACACTAAGATAATTAACAATATATTTTAAATAAATCCATTAGGTTGGCAGAAGGGGAAAGAAGGCTTGATAAAGCCCCTTGGGTTTTGTCTGTCTAGCTAAGAAAAAGAGACCCCACAATTACAAGCTGAAGATCCAGAATACAAAAATTGGGCACCACTAACCTTTTCTCATATATGAATATTTCTATTTTTTCTTCACTACCCTTGCACTTTACTTTCCTGGCTGTTGCAGTCATTTGGTTATCTACAAAATCCCAAGAGACTGTCAAATGAGAACACCAAATGCACAAATGCTTGATATTTATAATTATCAGAGAATGAGACAAAAGGACTGAAAAATCTCAACAACTATACAATTTAGGTCTTATAGACAACCCTTCGTCAGTAAATAACATGCTGGCATATTAAACCTAAATGAAATCATACGTAATGTTTTACACTAATGATAGCTCACTTCAGGTCTTATTCATTTTTCACCTTTTTCACAATGCTTACAAAGTAATATAAAAATGTCACTATTAGCATATTTGATCAAGAAAATAATTAGCTAACTACTTTGTCATATTGCAGGCAGTTAATACATTATTCATGAAGGAGTTAAAATACTGGGAAAATAAAAAGCTAAATCAATACCGTAGACAACACACGCCAACTTTAGAAGTTCAGTAAAGCTAATCAATACAGTAGGCAACATATGACAATTTCAGAAGTTCAGTAACAGAACATTTCTGAACTTCTGATTCAAAAGAGAATTGTCTTAAAATCTGCAAGAAAAATTTTTCATTAGCAATAGTCAAAATCCCTTAGTTATCTTTTTGACAACCATTAAAACATTATTTTAGTAACTAAAGGAGAGAAAAGTATTGATGTTGAATAAATTCTAGAATCCAAGCTCCCATTTTTAAGTGATTTGCTGAAGCTATAGTTGCACTTGAGTGCACAATTTATACAAATGACTATGGAAATTAATATTTGCAAATGTAAATCTCAAGCATTTATCATTCCTAGGCATTTTCCACAATAAAATGTGATGGGCATTAATAAACACTTCTTGACTTATTTTCTTGACCCACAATATACAGACCTGATTTTCTTCAAAATCCAATGCCCTACATTCTTTGACTACTATTTCTTCTGGAATATATTTACTGAAAGCACAGCTGTTCCATCCTCCACTTATTATTCATTCTATCACTGACAATGGTGCACTCTCTTTGACTGCGCTCCAGAAGGCTGGACCTTCTGAGGCAAAGAGCTACTGTCTGCTTTTTCACCTTTTTAAACTAGAAACGTCATCCTTGAAACACAAAAATTAATTTTCGTCATCTTGACTGGTGTAGATCAATGTTTATTCTCCTAGCCTTTTTTTTCCAGAAACTGAGTAGCAATATCAACAGCACAGACAAAAACGGGAAAGCAACAGTTTTACATGCTGCAGAATGGCTCCAATATGTGCATAACCAAAGGCAGACTGTGTTTGGTTCGGTTCTTCTCCCTGATTATATACCAGGAAATCAGTTATGTTCTGGGCACCGGCTGCTTCTTTCTTGTAGAACACCAACTTTGTTCTGCACTAAAACTGATAATGTTTTCCTCCTGGAGTCAACATTCAAGAATATTGGTGTCCATGCTATATTTGAAATCCATATTCAAAAGATTAGCCAATTTAACAAAAGAGATTTTCAGATTTCTTTTTTTCTTGAGGATCGCAGAACCAATATCTCCATCCAATATATGCGGCAGAAAGGAACAGTGCACCCAAACAGAACTGCTGTTCAGAAAAGGAGCCTCAAATTGCTAGCAGTGATCTTCAGGCATCCTCAGTTTATATGCCAGAGTCCAATAATCACTATCTCTGAGAAGGTAATTGACCAAAGCCTAAATACATTTAATCAGGGTGATGTAATGGATAAGACTACCACCCCGCCATCCCAAATGTCCCTGCCACCACTTAGAGTATATATGATTTTTTAATCTATTCAATAATTTCAAATATTTCAAAGATGTCCAAAAATGTATTGGTTGCTCGACTTTAAACAATCTTGTGCAGCTCTTGAATTTTAAATGAAATTGTACTTCAGCACTTAGATATGTTTGTTCACTTGTTCTAAAAACAAGATCAGCTAACTTTTGTAACTGATGATTATCCATGAAACTAAATACTTAGGAGCTAATAGCAGGGGTTGGAGAAAGAAAGAGATATAGAAGCCAAATCAAATCAAGAAGATAGGTCAATGCACCAAAAATATGCAAAACCAAGTGTTCCTCCACTCACCCCCCTGCACGCCCCCCACCCCCCAAAAAATAAACCTTTCAAGATAAGCAAAGCATAAACTGAACCACTTTCTAAAATGATGCAAACTCCCAGGAGTTTCGCAGTGTGTTTCAAATCACCATCATTAATGGACTCTTTGTTTTGGTGTTTTTTTTTTTGAGTATTTTAGTTGATGGGCTGTCTTGCCAAAATTGGTTTCAGTAAGGGAAAAAAAAAAGTTCACTGCTTGAAAAAAAGATAAAAACAGAAGATTTCAGTAAAGCCAATATGTTGTACTTCATACTGCCAGCATTTATCCTGCAAAATATATTCTTAGTGTGCAGATTGTGTAATCCCTTTAAGTAACAATTACTAAGTCAAACAATACAATCTGTCCCACTGGCATTCACGAAAAGTACTGTTGTGGATTAGGAGATTCCATTAGGAGATGAACTCAGCTTTCAGCCCTGAGGCCAATAAAGGCTGAATACATTCCAGGAAGGACCTAGCCAGACAGACAGTCTCAGGTGTGCTGAGAGAGGAGCAGCTGCTCCATTCAAGATTATACTTTACAAGCCAATTCAAGGAAATTGTACAGCATCATTTGCAATGATAACAGGTGCACCTTGAACATGAAAGAAAATGCTCTGGGAATGGTCTGGCCTAAAAAATTAATGGGTAGACAAGAAAGGAGGAAAAAAAAAAGAGTCGAGAGCCACAACATGTGTGTACATACACCCGGAATTCAATGTGGATGAAATATTTGGAATGCACAGCACTTTAAAGGAGCAGGTTTGGGATATATTTTCAACTAATTCTTCATCTGATTGACCCTCATTGGCAAAATGAAGAATAGAGCTGGAGCAATTATCCTAATAATTGAGACCCAGAAGGAAGCAATGGAAATGAGAATTGAAGGCCTATTTAGCAGTTTTATTGTTTACATACATTATGTTAACTTTGGGGGAGACAAAGATAGATCACTCTGGTTTTAGTATTTTGGCTATCAAGTCACATGAACTTCTCTACAGAGAAGTTTAATATCTTGCATCAAATCAAAATTCCATGACAATGTTATTTTAAATGCAAAAATTTGAGATTCTTTTAATACTCAGCATTGCAACTATTTTTGAGGAAAAATAATTTCAAATGTCTACAGAAGGAAGAGTACTGAAACAAATAATACAAAAAATAAGTATCTCCACATATTTTCTTTGGCATACAAAATATAATCAAGGCTTCAAACCTTGTGTCTATCACCATGTCTCGAAGATATCAGCTGTAAACCATGCGTTATTAGACTGAAAGGTATCCAATCAACACTACCTAAATGAAATTGCACTTTAATCTGATAATGAACCTGTGAGCAGATGGAACACTGGCAACATAATACCCGTGCATTTAATACCACAGTTAGACATAAACATTGACCTCTGGATAATCATAATCAAGACTTCCCATTAATAAAATTAAATGTTCTTTTTACCTTGGGAGTAGATGATGGAAAAGTGAGGCTATAGTTCAGGCTATGTTTACAGGGGCTGCCATGCAGAGCTAAAATGGAGGCTTGGAGGGTACTTTCAGAGTCAGGAGGGTACTGAGGCATACAAGCACATTCATCTGCTAGGTCTGCTTCACCAGAATCCACCTAAAATTGAATGCAGTTTCTTTATCATTTCAACACAGTCACATGCCTTCTCAAAGTTTAGCTGCCTATAACTAAAGTCTCTTCATCCTGGCATATATTGCCTTCAGTGTATTTGTCCTGTTTTGCCCAGACTCTGCATCACAAATAATAACATTGGAAACTGTAACAGAATAAGCCTTGCTGACAACTAATTAGGTACAAAGAGTGCTGGGTATTGGGGTGAGATAAATATGAATTCAATCAGTTCACTCAAATGTTCAATTAACTTTTTGTTATCTGTCAACAAAGAAGGGAAAAATATAGTCAAAAATTTTCCTTTATGTAAAAAGCAACCTTATAAATGGCAACTAATATTTTTCTTAGTTTACCTTTTGGGGATCAGCAGACCCATCCCCACAAATGATTATGATTAAAAAGGAACAAAAGCAGCATTCTTTTTAATAATCTGGCTTCAACCATCTGCCTCACCAAATGAGTGTCAGTTCCTAAAACTGATTTAACATAATTGAATATTTTTTTAAGTGAGCATTAGAAATTAGTTACAGGATCCAAAAAAACATACATTTGTAATTATTAGAACTTCTAGTTATGAAGTACAAGATTTTGTGTTATAAAGGAACTAAGAATTTTCTTTAAACAGGCACAATGAATGGCTCAAGTAGCTAGTAGTAACTTTCTCCATACAGTGAAAAGTGGAAAATTTCACTTCATTTTTTCTTATGTATTTCACACTGGAAACAGAGCTGAGAAACAATGAGCTTTATCATTTGGACTATACTTCCTGTCATCCAAGTGATTGGATGCCAGCTACATCCCTGCAAAATAATGTGGATAGGTGAATCGGTCAAAATTCTTTTCAGAGTGTTGCAGGAGAACAGAAAATAAATTAGTGCTGAAACTCATTTGAGGGACTGTGTGACGTTTTGGGATGCCATTTTGAGCAATGCTGTTGCAATACAATGTTATCTATCCTAATATGCCTCCAAAGTAAATTATACCCAGGGAAAATGACTCAATTTCACTCATATTTATGCACTTATATTACAGCATCAATGAGTAATTTCTCATTCATCTCTTTTTCCCTTTGGTATTGTAAAGGCTTACTACTATATTCTTAAGGCAAACAAAATGACCATGAATTGCTCCAAAACATCATGATAGCCCTTTTGGATCACATGCCTGAAAAATCTAGTACTGATTGTTGTACAAGCCCTTGTTCAAAATAAGTGACTTTAGAATCTAGAATATTGTGTTGAGTACATACAGTAAAGTACTGATAGATTTCAGACCTAATCCTAGTCTTAAAATTATTCCTTAAGAGGATACAGTATACCTAGGATGCTAACTATCTTGGAGCAAGCACTTTACTTAACTCAAGAAGATCTGTATCGGAAAGTTTCCAGGAAGAAAATCTTACAAATAATTCAGAGAGCATTATTTGAAAGTCCAATCTACTGGTTCCTATAAAAGGTTTTATATCATAATGGCAATATTTGTGTCTTTGTGTATACAAAAATGGTATTTATCCTTTTCTGGTAACTGTTTCCTCCTCGATCAATACCACAGCACATAATAGAGAAGCAGCGTGGCTCAGTGGAAAGAGCACGGGCTTTGGAGTCAGAGGTCATGGGTTCAAATCCCAGCTCGGCCATTTGTCAGCTGTGTGACTTTGGGCAAGTCACTTAACTTCTCGGTGCCTCAGTTACCTCATCTGTAAAATGGGGATTAAGACTGTGAGCCCCACGTGGGACAACCCGATTCCCCTGTGTCTACCCCAGCGCTTAGAACAGTGCTCGGCACATAGTAAGCGCTTAACAAATACCAACATTATTATTATATGCCTTCTTGACTTCAGGTATTTTTTAGTATACAATGTGTCACTGTTCGTTAGTAAAGGCCTGGATAATTGACCAATGCAGTAGTTCGAATACTTCTAAGTGCTAAGAAAAAAGTAATAGCACTGCATAATGAGGAGACTTTTATACAAAAGAAATATTCCATCAATTTTAGAAAGCTTGGCAGAGAGTTGAGGGTCACACATTACTATAATGTGCTGGCGATTACATTTCCCCAGAAAACCGACAAATTAATTTTTGCAAATAAATCATATTCCTCGTCTCCAACTACAAATGCATAAGGAAGGAGAGGGTGTTCTTTTAAGTAATTATGCTGAATGATTTAAAAAATATGAGCAAAGAAAGGGCAAGAACTTCAAATGCCAGAAAGGCAAAATTAATCAACAAAAAGGGGTTTTGAAAGAAATCTTGGTAAGTTGCGGCCACTAACCAGAGCCAACTCTGCATGGAAGAGGGCTGCATCAGCTGGCCCTTCCTCCTCAAATGACTGTGCAGTGTAGAAAAAGGAATCTTCCTTAGTAGAAACATAACCTTCTTCTGGTGAAAGCTGCAGAGAAAATGAAGCTCTGAGTTGGAGGGGCCAATCAAAGTTACATTTAAGAGTGAGTAATGCTTTGGGGAATTTTGCAGTTAAAGAAATAGCGAGCTAGAAAAAAGAGATGAGGTCAATAAAGAATTGGAGTATTAAACATAACAAATATGAATCTTTCAAATATATTTTGATAATTCAATAGGAATAGACCTGTAATAGTCTGGAAATTTAGACAGAGTCCTGTCCAATTGTTTACTGTACTTTTTTATATAACTGATGTCAATACTTTCATGCGATCAACTTTTTGTAATCAGTCATGTTTCAAACACTCTGATCAAGTAACAAATATTTCTAATGTTGCATTCAGGAAATTTTTACATAATAGAGAAGTTTGCTTATGGCCTGGGAACAGGTCTACAGAGCAATTTAAACATGTTTCTATGCTTCAAAAAGATGTCAGGCATCTTACAAGTTACATTGTATGTAAGCATTAAATTATTTGTAATTTAAACGACTTCTTGAAAAAGATCTGTAGTCTGAATATAAGCAAGGAAGTGAAATGGAGAGCTGAATATAGATCTGGTTCACTTAGACGAGAAGATAAAATCTCATCAGAAAAAGGTTTCTGTAACATGCATTGTTTTTATGATGTTTGAATTAACAAAATTGATAAAAAAATCAATGCTGCCATTTATATTATTTTGTCAGCAGCTTAAACTATTCTTTTCAAGGATTTCTGGTTCCCCTTTGCACACATTATAAGTGACTTATTTTCCCCATTAGGAAGACAAATCTCCCCAAAATAACCTAAAACTGTAGGCAGCAGTTGGCTCACTTTTAATGTACAGTACCCTGGCATCAGGAAAATTGAAGACTTCTCACTTGAGCTCAAATACTGTTAATTCAGCAGAACATTAATTATCCAAGATGAAAAGTAGCCAAAATATACTGAGTAATTGAAAACTTTGATTTAGAATAGGTGCTTTCTAGATTTTAATAAACCTTATTGATAAGGTATACTAATGACTGACCACTTTGGCATCTAAAGGGGAATCTCTAATGTGAGGCCCAAGTTTCAAATTTTTTTTAGATTAAAAAAAAATCCTGAATAATCCCCCAATTCATATAATCTTGCCGAGTTAACATTCCACCCCCGAAATAGTTCATACAATAGAGAGAGAGAGAGAGAATTTATAACTGCAAAAAAAAAAATCAAGCAAATCAGTGGTATTTATTGAGTGCATATTGTGTGCAGAGCATTGTACAATGCACTTGGGAGAGTACAATACAATGGGATGTGGTAGACACGATCCCTGCCCTCAAAGAGTTTACACTCTAGTTAGGAAAACAGACATTAAAATAAAGGGGAAACAGCAGAGTATTAGTATCTGTACATAAAGGCTGGGGCTGGGGTGAATATCCAAGTGCTTGAAGCATATAGACCCAAGTCCATAGGCGATGAAGGAGGGAGGAAGAAAAGGATGGGGAAATGAGAGGATGGATAATCAAGGAAGGCTTCAGAGTGGAGATATGATTTTTGTAGGACTTGGATTATGGGGAGAAGGGACTACCAGAAAAGGAAAGAGGATGTGAAGAAAGGGACCATAGCAAGAGAGATGAGATTGAGGTACACTAAGTAGGTTGGTGATAGAGGGGTGAAGTGTGCAGATGGAGTTTTAGTGGTAGGTGAATGAGCTTAGGTAGGAGAAAGAGAAATGATTGAATGTCTTAAAATCAATTGTAAGGAGTTTCTATTTGATGCAGAGGTGCAAAGGCAAGCATTGGGTGGAGAGGGAGGGGTGGATTCTAGAGGTGTTGGGAAGGTAGAACTGACAGAATTTGGTGACAGTCTGAAAAAGTGGGTTGAATGAGAGAGATGAGTCAAGGACAAAGCCAAGGTTATGGGCTTGTGAGACGGGAAGGTGGTGTTTTCAGTGATGAGAAACTCATGGGAGGACAGGGTATGGGTGGGAAGATGAAGTGTCTGTTTTGGATATGATAAGTTAGAGGTGTCGGTGGGACATGCAAGTAGAGATGTCCTGAAGGCAGGAAGAAATGTGAGACTTCAGAGAATGAGAGAGATCACGGCTGGAGATGTAGATTTGGGGATCATCCACATAGGAAAACACGTACCCCCAAGATAACCTAAAACTGACAGCAGCAGTTGCACTCACTTTTAACGTAGAGTACCCTGTAGAAGGGTCAGGGAGAGAGAAGTAGATTTGGGAATCATCTGCATAGAGATAGTAAGTAATTGAAGTTGTGGGAGTGATTAAGTTCTTCAAGGGGGTGGGTGTAGATGGGGAATAGAAAGGTACACAAAACTGAGCCTTGAGGAACTCTCTCAGTTAGGGGAGGGGTGGGAGGCAGCACAGGACATTGAGAAGGAGCAGCCAGAGAGATAGGAGAACCAGCAGAGGAAAACACTGGAAGAGTAAAATTAGAACAGAAGAGAGCCAGAAGTGGTTGGCTATCAAGCAAATAAAAGGTGCTGTCCTGATGAGGAAGCTTAAATAACTGCCCATATTATTACAGGGAACACTGCATGCTTAACTGCATGCAACTGCTTAGCATATAAAGATATGGATACCTAAATCCTAGAAATTATCAGTTACAAACCTATTTTCTCTTTTTTGTTAGCTGTTTATCAATTCATAAAAAATTCCCTTCCTCAACCTAAAACTTCAGATTGACTTGGAAGGACTTTTAAAACAGCCATATAGGAATATTACATTATTATTATTATATTAGATTATACACAAGACAGTATAACACTATCGGTCAATAGAAAGAGAACCCCATAGATGAAAGATTTGGGTGATTTGAGTCTGAAAATTAACTAAGTACTCTAGCAAACTATAATGCTTACAGGTAAGGGTTTTGCAACTCCTATTCTAACAGTTCCAGTCGGTGCTCCTTTCAAGGCTTGGACGGCTTCTTCAAGGCTGCCACTTTCCAAATTAAAATCATTGACAAACATAAGTCGATCTCCAGGAAGAAGTCTTCCATCTTGTTCAGCTACACCACCAGAGACTAATGAGCGAATTACGATTACCGTGCTTGCGGGATCAACTGGGTCCTGATGGGTAAAAAGACAATGAAAAAATGACTTCATAATTTAAGCAATGGGTACTTTGAATGAAGTTTAATGGTGCTCTGAAGTTAGAGAAAGTTCGAGGGTTTCTGCAGGACCAACATTACAGACAGGCAAACCTCACTCCACTTTCCCAGGGCAGATCATTTTGGAGACAAATTGCCAGGTTGGAATACCAGTAAAAGGTCCCAACTGGGGTGGTTTAAGGAGAGGAAGAAATGTACTGCTCCTTAAACACTCCATCTTCCAGATATCAGAAGATAACCACACCAGAGGTTCTCTGCCCAAAGCTTCCAATTGTAAGCTTAATGCTACAGTATTTATAATTGTGCAATATTATATGAACATATTTTATGCATGCAATAAAGAAAGCAATCTGTCACACACACACACATGCACGGAAGAAAGCAGTAAATTAGCAAAGTAATATAATTCATATTTTATAAACCCAAAATGATGATGATTGATGAATAAATCAAATTAAGGTATTTCTGTATTGGTCCATTTTTCAAGTTAAAAGTGAAACAATTCTAATTCCTTTAGACATTTTATCTAATATTGTACAGTGAGATTTTTAATAGTATATTTGCTATTGTTTCCTGGAAAGTTGCTCTACAAATAAAAAGTTGCTCTATAAAGGCAAAGAATATGAATAAAAGAATATCTTATATATAAAAATAAGAAAAGACCCACGTGTTACATCATGCAATTCAGTTTTGGTAGTCATGCATGGGTTAATTTTATAAAATCCTTGAGGGCAGGGATTATGCCTAGCAATTCTATTTTATTCTCCTAAGTGCTTAGTATAACACTCTGCACACAGTATGTTCTCAATACAGAGGATAAGGCTCCAGAGAATAAGAGGGCATCTTGTCATATAATCACCTATGGACTTCAGTAGTGTTATCTGTGGCTTAGATGGTTTAAGTGTCTGTCTAGTAAACAAGAGATCCTGGGTTCGAATCCTGATGGGGCCTATTCTTCTCTTGGCCTTTTTCAGGAGGATATTTGTGTGACTGTTATTCTTCTAGACTGTGAACCTGTTATTGGATAGGGATTGTCTCTATCTGTTGCCAAATTGTACTTTCCAAGCACTTCTTAGTACGGTGCTCTGCACACAGTAAGCGCTCAATAAATACAATTGAATGAATGAATTTTACCATTCGTTAACACGGGTGCAATTACAGCTAAATCACATAAATGTATAGACTTCCTTTTCTCATTTAGGCAAAAATGGAAACCAGATCAAATTAATTCATTTCTAAATGATGATAACATCAGTTATATTCATGAAAAAGCATATAAACTATGCTGAATTCTGACCTCATAATTCCCATTTTATTCATTATGGCATTTGTTAAGTCCTTACTGTGTGTCAAGCACTGTTCTAAACACTGGGATAGAAACAAGTTAATCACGTTGGACACTATGTACCACGTGGGACTCATAGTCTAAGTAGGAGGAAAAACAGGTATTGAATCTCCATTTTACTATTAAGGAGACTGAGGCACAGATAAGTTAAATGACTTGCCCAAGGTCACACAGCAGACAACTGGAAGAATTGGGATTGGAATCCAGGTCCTCTGACACCCAGGCCTGTGTTCTTTTCACTAGGCCACACTGCTTCTATAGAAAGTATGTAACAGACTTTTTTTTAAAACTTTTCAAGTAACAACACTGAGTCAATAACATGAAACTCAAAGAATTGGTGTGACCCTTTCAAATACACTAAGTGTTGATGAGAAAAAATATAGATTTATCCACATTTTTTAAACTTCCCAAATCAAATAAATAACCACCAGCAGTTTTATTTCCTACAGTCTTACAGGTTCATTGTCTGTTTTAAAATATCTTTCATCATTTAACTTGGACCTAAAAAACAAACCAGCCTGCAAATGACCTTCACAAAAATTACTGATCCTGATTTGGTTGAAAAAAGATTATTACCTGATAGTCTAATATGCTAAAACCAAGCCCAATATTCCCCTTTTCCAGTTCAATATTCTGAATGTCAGTTTCCCACATCGCTAAAGGGGATCCTTGCACTTCTTCCATATTCTGATTCACAGCAGTCAGCTCCAAAGTAGTATCCTCAGTCTCTGAAGACCCAAAAAATTCACCAAGGTCTACATGAGGCTGAAAAATAAAGGGACACAGAACTCCTACTTCAAAAGTTCAAGATCAAGAGATATGTATTACCTATCATAGAGTCTTTACATAAACACAAGTACAACAACCTGACAGGACATGTTAGCATAAAACTACCAAAATCTTCAGCTTCAGTTAATATTCTAATACTTGAATAAAGACAACAATGATCGGTTAAGAGCCATGCTTTTAAAAGGGGGGGAAAGCTAAATTGTAAAGCGTGAAAGTTGAGTGGTAAAAGATCATTCCTAGTGGCTAAAGAACAGGATAATTAGCATATGCTAAATGTAAAGAACATAAGCCTTGCTAGGACTCAGCGAATCTGGGTTCTACTCCAGGCTGTAGTACTTATGTGCTGTGTGATTGTGGATATGTCACAAACATCTCTGTGCTTCAGTTTCCTCATTGTAGAATGGGGATTACATTCCTTTCTTCCCCCCCTTTGACTATGGGCCTATGTAGGACAGGGCTTGTGTCCAATCTAATTATCTTCTATCTACCCTAGTGCTTAATACAGTGTTTAGCATATAGTAAGTGCTTCACAAATAGCACATTATTATAGTTCATGGTCAGTCTCATCCAGACTGGAATCTCCAAATCCTGCCATCTGTGTATCCATCTGAGTTTCACATGAAATGGAAAGTGAAGTGGTGACTTGGGCTTTCTATTGTAATCCTTCGTATTTTAAGGTAATTATACTGGGGCTACTTCCTGTTTGTCTTGTCTTATTCTGTCTAGCTGTCTCTGACCCATAGTGACTCCATGGATATATAGCTCTCCCAGAACGCCACACTCTCCATCTGCAATCATTCTGATAGTGTATCCACTGAGTTTTCTTGGTAAAAATATGGAAGTGGTTTACCATTGCCTCCTTCCACACAGTAAACTTGAGCCTCCACCCACGACTCTCTCCCATGCTGCTGCTGCCCAGCACAGGTGAGTTTTGACTTGTAAGAGATTGCCTTCTACTCGCTAGCCAGTGCCCAAGCTAAGAATGGAATGGGTATGCCTCCGCTTGACTCTGTCTCCTATAGCCGAGACTGGTAGTGTACTGGAAACTCTCCAAGTGCAATCTTGAGAGGGGACTTCCTATTTAGAATTTACCTTTCCCAAGATTTACACTTTCTATACTCAAAGACAGGACAGGTTTTGGGCACCATCTGTAACCTTACACTTCGACCATTAGCCCCTATACTGACAGCAGGTAGGCCCCTCGGTTTATGGCCATCACTGGAAATATTAATTTAGGTTCTTTCAGCTGCAAAATCCACATTTATGCATGAATTTAAAATAGCATGACTCCTATTTCTGACCTTGCAGTATGAAACTAAAAATTTCAGAGCCAATCCAGCCCTGGACAAAAGCCTCCTGATTGAATGCTATTGATGCAAGCTCCAGCCCTGCCTCCCTAGCTATATGTAGACCATTCAGAGAGGGGAAAAACATTTGGGTTATTAAAAAAGTACAATTTGATTAACTTCCTGCCTAAAGAGTTAGTTTTATTTTACTGGCCTAACTCTCAACATTTGGGCGGGGGCGGGGGGAGAAGAGAGAGAGAGAGACACACAAAGGCAGAGGAAATATTTGGAACTTATTCAGTAGCATATGTAAAAAAGTGAAAGCATTCATTCACACACCTTAAACATTAGGACACTAGGTGGGAAACCTATTAAAAAGGCTATATTGGAGAATATATCCTTATTCACCTCAACTGAGAAAATATTCCACCCTGTAATTAGGAACATTGGGGAGTTAAATACTTACAAAAACCTGTCTTTACTTCCTGGACTTAAACCCGCTTTATCCCAAAAATTGCGTTGCTTTAGTAGCTATGTACCTTTTCAATCAGCTGGATGTCGGTGAGATCCAATCTATCGGAACCACAGGGAGCAACTGGACGACAGCATACCATTGTCACTTTGATAGGTAGTTCTTTTAAAATGTTGACTACATCTTTGTGATTTTCACCAAGCAAAGATATTTCATTCACCTGTACAAAAATATTACTGATGAATTTTGCCTATGAAAATGTTAGCTTATTAAGTATTACATTGATAAAAATGAATTACAAGTTCCTTGGATTTAAATGGCAAGAATGATTGTGAATAGATATCCTTACTGGTCAGAAATTCACCAAAAGCAGCACTGATGCTACTGCCTCAGGTGCTCAAATGAATAACACCGGATTTGTAAAAAGTTGAGGGTCAAAGACCTGGATAGGGAAAGTGTTATTTACTGAAATATATATTCAAAGAGGGAAAGTGCCATCAAATACAATCTGACAGACCCAAGATTATTTATCATACCATGACATTTCAAAATTTTACTCTAGGAAGAAAAGTGTAGACCATTTTTTAGTAAGCACTTAGTACAGTGCTCTGAACACAGTTAGCGCCCAATAAACATCACTGATTGATTTCTTACTTCCAATAGTTCATCTCCACTAAATAACTTTCCATTGTGTCCAACAGGGCCTTCTGGGAGAACAGATCGGATGAAATGATGTCCCACAGTTGCCTCCAAACTAATTCCCAACCCGCTGTTCTCGCTGAATTTATTCACTTGGGCCACCTGAAAAAATTAAAAACGCTGATATTTGTGAAGTGTATATTTGTAATCTTTGTCATGCACAAAGTACCCAGGCTTTCGGGATTGAAAATGTGAGAAAATACCGCTCAAAACTTCTTAGTTGGTTGAAAGAGCCCATATAACCATCAGTCACTTGAGTCAACACCAGATCCAATAACAGTGGAAGCTGAAAAGGTGCACCCAGCTATTGCCTCCCATTCTACTTCTCTTAGGGCCATGGATGTTGTTAGCAAACACTGTTTGCAGATGAGAGTTATTCCATAAGAATTATGAATAAATGGAAGGAAAGATATAAAAAAAATCAAACTGGGTTGTACCTATCCCTAGGAAAGCTGATGACCCACAGTGTAACAGGATAGTTTCTTCAGCAGAAATAGACTTCTAAATATGGCTGCCCACACTTTCCCATTTCCAAGGATATTACATTTACCATTTTACTCAAGTGCCTGGCAATCTTTACACAGTTCAATGTAGGGGCTCGGGCAGCTCCTAAAATGACAAATGGGGCCAGGAGTGCCATAAGTGACAAAAATGAATACATAATAATTAGGAGGACAGAGTTCCTGTCCTGGCTGACATCTATAATTTCATGGCTAGTATTCAGCTGCCATTTATCCATTACAAACCTTGCAGAGGGGCTATTGTGAATAAGCTTTACTTGCCAGTTAAGATTACTTGATTCTCCCATGTCCCAGAAATTCCACATAGCACATAAAAAATTATCCAGCCCAGGTTCGGTGCAACCTTTACTACTCAGCCCCAAAGAGTAGAAGGCTAGGATTGACGTACAGGGATGCCAATAAATGGGTGAAGGAGTTAAAGTAATCTTCATTTCACCATGGTGCAGGGGGTATCACATAGCAAAGGGAAAGTAGAAAACAAAATGTTTATAAAAAGAGGATCATGTGGTGATGAAAGTGTCTTAAACAGGTTATGTAGTGAAGAAAGGATGGGACAGTTTCCCTTGAAATATTAGACATATTCCATAATTTTTTTAATAGGTGAAAGGCCTTTCATCATCTTCTGAATCTGAAAGTCTTAGCTCTGTACACAACACTTGTGACTCAGGCAAGAGCTGCATAAACTGCTGGTAACCTACTCATGGTTTGAGTGAGGTTCAAATAATGTAACAAACTTTTAAACTTGTGAATTCGGCAACTGCCAGCTGCAGGCATTTTTCCTTATTTGTTTCTTTTCATAGTCTTAAGCAAATCAACATTTCAAACCTTAGTCCTCCCAAAAGGCTGCGACAATTTTTGTACCTGTAACCCAAACATACCAATTGGTAAAAAGTGTTTTATGATGGCTTTTCTGTTTAAGAATAAATTGAATGCTAAGAATTATCCTTTGAAAATAAGGAAAAAGTCATACTATATATTTAAATGTAAATATTGTCAAAGCTATCATATTAGTAACTCAAACACTTTTTGCATTAGGAAATACTGATTAACATACCACTATTTCATAATTATCACCCATAATTCTTTGCCATTTCTTCCGCAATACTTCTTCTTCCCCTTCTTCTTGTCCATCCTCAGTTGATGGTAACTCATAGCCTAAGATTAAAACAAACATTTGATTATAAATTCCCACCCCCTCCAGTGTGTAATAAGTTAACTTTGATCAGAATTCATTACTCCATCAAATCTTTTACAAAAATGAGTTTCAATAAAATTTTCCTCCTTGTGGTAGCCCTTCTTTTGGAAAGGCAATTTGGATGGATGGCTCAATAAAGTATAGTTAAACCTAAAAATAATTGTGAAGTGTAGGCGGCTTCTTCCCTTCTGCCTTCCAGCACAGTCAGGGTCCCCCATACAAAAAAGTCCTCTTTCAATCCCACAGGCCCCTCCAGTTATCCCTCCATCTGCCTTGTTCCAATTTCTACCCAAATTATTGGAAGATTATTTACACCCACTATCTTCAATATTTTTCCACGAACTCTATTCTTAACTCACTTCAATCAGGTTTTCGATCACTTCATTTTACTGAAATTGCACTTTCAAAGACCATCAGTGACTGCCTTTTAGTCGATTCCAATGAGCTCTATTCTGTTCTGCTCTCCTTGACCACTCAGCTGTCTTTGACACCGTGGACCACTATATCCTCCTTCAAATACTTTGTGCCCTTTGTTTTCCTAACAGGACTATCTTGGTTCTCCTCCCTTCTCTAACCACTCCTTTCCAGTCTTGTTAAATACCTTCTCTTTCTTCTTGTAACCTCTAATATTAAGTGTTCCACAAGGCACTGTTCTTGGTCCCCTTAGTCTTCTTGTTCTACCCCCACTCTCTGAGGGAACTCATCTGCTCACATGGCATCTACCACCTTTAAACCCAAGACTTCCAAATCTGTAGACTGTAAACTCATTGTGGGCAAGGATCAGGTGTACCAATTGTACTGTATTTTCCCAAATGCTTAGTGCACACAGTAAGCTCTAAATAAGATTGACAGCTACATCTACTTCTCCAGCTCCGATAACTCATTTTACCCCAAATCCCACATTTCCTCTTGCCACTGGGCTGTCCCATCAGCACCTCAATCTTACCATGTCCAAAACTAGACTCTTCATCTTCCCAGCCAAACCCTCTCCTCCTCCCAACATTCCGATCTGTAAATGACACTTTGCTCTCTCCCTCCCAGCCCCAAAGCACTGACGTACATATGTGTAATTTTATTTATTTGCATTAATATCTGTTTCCCCCACTGTAGACTGTGAGCTTGTCGTGGGCAGGGAATGTCACTGTTTATTGTTGTATTGTACTTCCCCAAGCACTTAGTACAGTGATTTGCACACAGTAAGCGCTCAAATATGACTGAATGAATGAAGACACTATTAACCTCCCAGTCCCAGAAGCCCACAAATTTAATGATGACCTTGACTCCTCACTGTCATTCAACTCTAGCTTTCAACCTATTAAATCCTGCCAGATCTTGCTACATGACACTTTCTGAATCTGCCCATTCCTCTCCACCTAGACTAACACCTTATCACATTACAGCTGGACTACTGTATCACCCGCCCTACTGTTCTCCTGACTCAGGCTCTCCCCTGACATATCTCTACTATATCTACTGCGTAGATCATCTTCTTGATGTGTTCCTTATCTCAACTTCTCTCTCCTCAAATCCCAATATCTTCCTATTTCCTTCCACACCAAGCAAAAACTCCTCATTATCAGCTTAAAAACTCTCAACTACATCTCCTCTCATAACCTACTTACCAGCTCACTCTCTTCATTCCTCCCAAGCGAACCATTGCCATCCTAAATAAACCTTTTCTGCACTCTCCCTCTATTGACCCATCTCTCCTCCTATTCCATCAATCAATGATATTTACTGAGCATTTGCAGTGGGCAGAGCACTGTACTAAACACTTGGGAAAGTACAATAGAGTAGGTAGACATAATCCCTGACCTCAAGGACCTTATTCCTGTACAAATTCATCAAATGGGTTACGTTAACCAGCCATATCCATTTCCTCCCCTCCAACTTACTTTTTTGACCTTCTAAAATCCAGTTTCCACCCTCTTTCCTTCACCTAAGACTACTCTCTTCAAGTTTACCAATGTCCCCCTCTTGACAATCCTAATGAAATATCAGGTTGTCCTATGAGGGGCTCACAGTTTTAATCACTGTTTTACAGATGAGGTAACTGAGGCACTGAGAAGTGAAGTGACTTGCCCGAGGTCATGCAGCAGACAAGTGGAGGAGCTGGGATTAGAACCCACGTCCTCTGACTCCCAAGCCCATGCTCTTGCCACTAAGCCACACTTTTTGCAGCATGGCCTACTGGAAGAAGCATAAGCCTGAGAGTAAGGGGAACTGAGTTCTAATTCAGACTCTACCACTTAATTGCTGTGTAATCTTGGGCAAGTCACTTCCCTTTGCTTCAGCTTTGTGCTGGGTAAAATAGGGAGTCAATAACTGTTCTCCCTCCTATTTAGACTGTGAGCCCCATGTGGGACAGGGAGTGTGTCCAACCTGATCGTTTTATACGTACTCCAGCACTAAATACAGTGCTTAGCCAAGTGCAAATACTTAACGCACACCACAGTTCTTGTTATTATGCTCAATGTACCTCAATCCTATTTCGCTGCCAACAGTTTTCCCATGTCCTTTGTCTGACCTGGAACTCCCTCCCCCTTCATATACACCAAACCACCAGTCTCCCCACCTTCAGAGCCTTATTAAGCTTACATCTCATTCAAGAGGCCCTCCCTGATTAAGCCCTCTTTTCTGACTCCTTTTCCCTTCTATACACTTGGATCTGGACCCTTTCAACACTTGGTATTTACCCCATCCTCACTCCCACAGCATCTATGTACATATTCACAATTTATTTTCATTAATGTCTGTCTCCCTCTCTAGACTAAACTCGTTACAGGCAGGAACATGTCTACCAACTGTGTTGTACTGTATTTTCCTGCACGCTGAGTACAGTACTCCACAGACAGTAAATACTTGATAAATACCATTGATTGATAGAAAACACATATAGGAAGGAACTAATTATCCACTAGGCAATCTCTTTAACATCCTTATTTCAAGTTTTTATATGAGTTCTGGAATACTGCTTCTAAATTTATTTTTTTTAAAAGGCACAATCACCTGGCACTTTTGACTTATCTTCCTCTACAGCTTGTACTCTGCATTCATTTTCCTTCAGTGATGGAGAATCTTGATCCTTCTCACAATTTTCTGAAAAATAACAAATTAATATGGTCTTGGGTTCAGGTGCCGGTAACTATATTTATTACATTTACATGAAAGTTTTCAATTGGGCTTGCTAAACATTCATGTTCAATGATTTCATAATAAAACCTCATTCTTTTTATCCTCTGGAAGTTTAAATTTTCAGAAAGCATATGGCACAATCCTAAAATGTTCATATACTCATACTGGAAGGAAAAGAACATTGTCTAGCAAAGAACATCTTACACAAGAATTCTTATTATCTTTGGAGAACTTAAAATTTTCAGTTTTATTCCGTGTTCCTTAGTCCTTTAAGACATCTGAGAATCTCAGCATTCTACCCTAAACTTATACTTTGGAATCATATTAGCAAATGTGTTTAAGGAGAGATCAAGAAGTCCCTTCTCCGACGTCACCTAGAGGTTTAATCCTATTGCCAAGAGCAAGTCACTCCTTTTAGTTAACTATATCCCAACACAGTGTGTGGAGGTCGTCTCAGGAAAAATGATGCAGCTAAAATATTCAGATAATTCAGGACAAAAGATATCTCAGGAAAATATTTCCTAAATAAGGGAATAAGTTATTTCCTAAATAACTTTGGATGGGGAGGTAGGGAAAGGCTTGAAACAGCTAGATAATGAAGGATGAGGAGCATTATGGGGAGTGAATTGATTTATAAACCTGGGCTCCCTATAGATTTCAAATAGCTGATGAATGAATGAATGAATGAATAAAGTGAAGTTGCAAAAAGGCAGGCTAATCTGTCAAAGGCCAAAAAGACTCAGAGGTACAGTCAGGGACAGAAATAAAGCCGCCCAACTTTTCCAATCATGGGCCAAGTGATTTTTATACACTTTCAAGTCCAGTTTAAAGATACCCTTCATAATACTTCAACTAGGGTTGATCTAAGGGTTCTGGGAACTTGAAGCAAGGATGGAATTGGTGATGGGGCAGGTAGGGGGTTTTGGAGGAGCTGAAGTTCCTTTACATCTGCTACTCTCCCACCTAACTCCAAAGCCATGGTAGGTACCAGCTGGATCCGAGCTGACTAGCGCAGCACATCTTTAACTCGGATCCAGAAAGGAGAGTAGCATTGTCCTGGGTAATCACTAGACCCATTGTAACCCACACTGGTCCTTTAGAGTAACTGGTTCCTAAGAAAACCTGGACATGTGGGGTGCAGATCAGCTGCTCCATTGGAAAAGTGTTAATCCAGTCCAGACTTCACCATCTATCCTATTTATCTCCATTTCCTTTGTGTAGGTATGAGTAGGCAAAAAATTGTAGTATCCATAGTATTTGTTAAGTATTTACTATGTTCCAGGCATTTCAATAGTTCTAGTATTTATAGTATTTATTGTTTACTAAGTTTCAGCGCTGGGGTGGACACAAGCAGATTGAGTCAGATTGAGTTTGACAGAGTACCTGTCCCACATGGGGCTAACAGTCTCTACCCCCATTTTACAGATGAGGTAACTGAGGCACAGAGAAGTTAAGTGACTTGCCCAAGGTCACAAAGCAGACAAGTGGCAAAGCCAAGAATAAAACCCAAGTCCTTCTGACTTCCAGGCCCATGCTCTATCCATTAGGCCATGCTGCTTCTTGTGCTTTCATTTGGCATCTCTGTATTAGGAGAAAACCATCAGGAAATGTTACTTTAGAACAAAACTGGTTTGAGTTACCTTTGGCTACATTTGTTTCCAGCGAAGAAAAAACCACATCTTTCGCAGCGGTTGCAGTTCCGTCCTTCTCTGACTGTCTGTGGGCCTCTTGTTTAGGTCCTCGCCTCACCAAAGTAAGCCTAACAGTTTGTCCTGTCTGCCGTAAAACCTCAACTGCTTGCTGATTGGTGTATCCCTGAAGATTTGTGCCATCCACCTGAAGGTGTTATATGGTATGTTTACCATTAAACTAAAATATTTCAATTTTTATATATCTAGGCATTTACCTTCCCACTTCTCCCTCTCATACAAAACCTTCAGACTCATAACTGCTTTCTTCTAATCAATTTTAAAAAGAGCAAAGTAATCTACCTTACACATTTGAAGACTTTTAAATCTTTTCAGTTTACTGGCATTGATAGTAGAAACCAAATCTTATGCAGTATTAAAAGCAGCTTGTGAGATGGTGAGGTAGTTTGCCACACAACTCCGTACAAGCTTCTTTTATCTTGGACAATTAGTGGACAACCAAGTCAAAACCAAGAACATAAAAATACTAGCTTTTAAGAAGCAAAATAGGAAACTTACATAGGCATATGTAATCTTACAGCATGACCTCACAAACAGAAAAGGCAGCATTTTTACTTTTTGAATCAATATAAATAATGGCATGTAATCTTTTTAATTACTGGTCAGTTTTGGTCATTGCTAGGAGAAATTTTTTAACAACCCAAAAACACAGCAATAAAAACACTGAAAATGAATACAGGGTCTTCCATTTATTCCACATCTTCACATGTAGAAACAAAATCTCAAAAAGGAATATGTGCCTACTTACTGCTATAATTTGGTCACCGATGTGGATCCTTCCATCATGTTCAACAGCACTACTTTTAGTAATGCTCTTTACAAATATACCTGAAGGTTCTGTAATTTTTTGAAAAAAGAAAAAAGAAAAAACATCACTGGTGGAAACTTTTCCCATTTCTATTCACTGAAATTTTAATATGTTTCCACTTGGGTTGTGACTACTCAAATGTTTCAAGCAAAAAAATCTCCTGCCACTACGTTAAAAAAAAGTTATTTTTGTTTAACATATCTAATAGTAATCAAATTCCTGAACTAGTTACTTAAATTTCTATTTTACTTCTCCGTGGCCAGCAAAGTCACTATCCCTTAAAACTGTGACTACTTTATTTTAATGAGATGTAAATGGATGGAGAGTTGGTGAAAATGTCTCTGGTCAAACTAAAACCTTGATGGAAGACAGTTTAAACATAAATAAAAGAGTTTTCCAGAGTCAGTAGTCATGCATAGATTTCTGATCACGTGACCCACTACTAAAAAAATCCTAGATGGTACTGCGGTTAGAGTCATCACACAAATCCTGCTTGATTGAGCAATCAACAATTAATGGGATGTACTTAAATAAAGGTTAAATTAGCTAAAAATCTGCCTTGGGAGTGAAGTTCAGATTGCTTGGAGGAATGAAAGATTCAATTCTGTGTTGAACCATCCACCATGGCAAGATGGGGATGCCAGGAGAGCCTAGACTGATCACCTGAATAAAAATATTCTGAAGCAATATATCTGTAGTAAGCAGATATATTCCTTGCCCAAGACACTGCTTTCCAAATATTCAACTGAAAGAGATGCCCAGTGAAAGATTTACAGTATGGCATTCATATCCCTTGGTTCCAAAAAATCCCTCGCCAAAGTTGTTTTGACCAATGAAGCAGAGATAGATGGGAAATAACCTCTCCCCCGCCCCTTCCTCTACCCACTTTTACGCCAGGTTGTATGTTTGCTTGAATTATCTAAATGATTGCCTCAACTCTCTACTTCGCAGTGTCATACCAAGCAGAAACAAACTAACCTCACCTGTAGCCAAATTTTACAGGTTATTTTGTCTAAATTAACAATAATAATTGAGGCATTTGTTACACACTTACTATGTATCAAGCACTGTACTCAGTACTGGGTAGATACAAGGTAATCAAGTCCCATTTGGGGCTCACAGTCTAAGTTGAAGGGAGAACAGGTACTGAATACCATTTCACAGACGAGGGAACTAAGGCCTCAGTACTGGGTAGATACAAGATTATCAAGTCCATTTGGGGCTCATAGTCTAAGTTGAAGGGAGAACAGGTACTGAATCCCCATTTTACAGATGAGGGAACTAAGGCATAGAGAAGTGAAGTGACTTGCCCGAGATCAATCAAATCAATCAATGGCATTTATTAAGCATTTACTGTGTGTAGAGCACTGCAGTATGCAGATATATTCCTTGCCCAAAACAAGCTTACAGTCTAGAGGTCACACAGCAAACAAGTGGTGGAGTCTTCATTAGAACCCAGGTCCTCTGACTCCCAGGCCTTGCTCTTTCCACTAGGCCACCCAGTTTCCATATATATTAACACATAAATATATTTTATGTATATATTAACACTTTCATTTGATATACACGAATATTTTAAAAGCTTCTAGTTCCCATGAGACCGCTTAAGCTACAAAAAACATGGCAAATAGCATACAAAAGCTAAATTATAAACATTTAATATTAAACATTACCTGAATGTTTGTCTCCAATGTAGCCAGCAATAGTTATTCCTAATCCCTGGATATTTTTGGTGAGCTCCACATCAAATTTCTCACCCTCTCCATTTTTCTCGTTAGGAACCTCCACCTATATATTTTTTTAAGTCCAGACAAAAAACAAATCTTCAAGAAGCACAACCTAACACAAAGACTGCAGCCCACAGAACAGAACAGAGAAGCAGCATGGCTCAGTGAAAAGAGCACGGGCTTTGGAGTCAGAGGTCATGGGTTCAAATCCCGGCTAGGCCACTTGTCAGCTGTGTGACTTTGGGCAAGTCACTTAACTTCTCGGTGCCTCAGTTACCTCATCTGTAAAATGGGGATTAAGACTGTGAGCCCCACGTGGGACAACCTGATTCCCCTGTGTCTACCCCAGCGCTTAGAACAGTGCTCGGCACATAGTAAGCGCTTAACAAATACCAACATTATTATTATTATTATACCATCCTTATGTAAAAATAATGCCATAAACACATATAATGTGCAAGTCAAGGGGGCAACCATATGTTCTTCCAAGCACCCTACTGCAACTCTCCGGGACAGAATCCTGGACTATATGGAGCATAAGTCTTACCCCATAATAGTATTTTTTTAATGGCATTTGTTTAGCCTTTATGTGCCAGGCACTCTACTAAGCTTTGGAGCAGAAACAAACTAGTCAGGACGGACACAGTCCCTGTCCCACATCAGGTTCACAGTCTTAATCCACATTTTACAGATGAAGCAACTGAGGCCCAGAGAAGTGAAGTGACTTAATAATAATAATAATAATAATGGTATTCTTTAAGCACTTACTATGTGCCAAGCACTGTTCTATGTGCTGGAGTAGTTACAAGGTTGGACACAGAACCTTTGTCCCACATGGGGCTCACAGTCTTAATCGTCATTTTACAGATGAGGTAACTGAGGCATGGAGAAGTGAAGTTGCTCAATTTCACCCAGCAGACAAGTGCTAGAGCCAGGATTGGAACCCAGGTCCTTCTGACTCCCATGCTCGTGCTCTATCCACTAGGCCACAATGCTTCTCATTATGATTTCTTAGATTTTACTATCATTTTACTACTATAATTAAAAGAAACTTGGGCCCAACATCCCTTTTTCATCTAAGATCCAGAGCTCATCAATACTAGCTCAGTTCAATCTATTAAATAAGTCCTCACTGAAAAATGGAATAATTAAGAGCTAATACATTTAACATTAGCCAATAGATGCAGTGGTCAATGCAACTCAAGTTGGTAAGACTGTTAAGCTTCAGCAGATCTGAACGTTGTGCCCAGGCTCAGGATGGGTAATGTAAACCTCAATGCCTTTAATTTACCAGGGCAAAGTTCAGATCACATGCTATCTGACCTGTATTTAGATTGATTTTGGGGTTTTTTCCCCAGATGAAGTCAAATCCTTACTATGAGACACTAACACTTAGGCTCAATAGACCGCAATGGCATGGAAAGCTTGATTTTTTTTTGTCTTTACACATAATTTCCTCTGAAAACTTAGCAAAAGTTTAGCATTTAGACAATTAGAAGAAAATGACAGGATGAAATCTGGTTCAGTTGAAACAAATGTGCTTGCTATTTTTAATAAATCTTCTGCAAGTGCTATTTTAGAGAGTGGCAATTTGACTATCAGATGATTTCAAAAGACACACAATCTCCAAAAATGATGATACACACAAAATAGATTTTTAGGCTTTCATTACATCAAGTGGTTTTGGACAAAATCCACTTATTTATTGCTGAATACAATGTTCTGTTTACCACAGAAAAATGCCCTTTAAATGCTTCCCCAAACAATATTTCTTTTGTTGCAAAAAAATAGCAACAAAACGTATCCTTTAATCATCAGACTCATGGAAAATTTTAGGTTTCCTAGTAACAATGATCCAAATATTTTAATGGCAAGAGGGAGGGAAAAGTCTTAATTTTAAAAGAATAAATTTCACCAGGTTAAATAAGTGTATGGATCACTTACATGTGCTACCCCATTTAAACTGGGTGTTTTTTTCTGCTCAGAAAATCAGATATAATTTAAAAAAAAACCATTGCTTCTCAACAACAGTGTTGATATTGCTAAAAGTTCTGTAACAAGGAAGTTTCTGAAATGTTCAGATTTCAGGAGTCTTCATAACTACTTTCAGAACTTTTTTTCATACAAATCAACAGATAAAGATGGTTGTGAGCAAATGACCAGAACTAGCAATTTCAACAAGAATATAATGTTCTTTCTTTAATGTTTGTTTCTAAACTTTTTCCAACATCATAATGATACCCTGAATTAACACAGCCCTAATTCAGAATGGACTCCCCTTCTGTCTGTGAAATATTAGAGGAAAAACCAATAGGCCTTGGGAACAGATTGACTGGGAATAGAAAAGAAGACAAAAGAGTCAAAGATAATGAATGCCAAGATTTGCAAGTTTACTGTTGGCAAAGGTGGTGACGTTTTGATTGCAATGGGATCATAGGGAAGAGGAGGTTTAGAAGGAAAGTTGAGTTCAGTTTGGCCACATTAAGTTTCAAGTCCCGACAGGCCATCCAAATAGTGATGTACAGAAAGCAGGAGGAAATATTAGAATGGCAAGCAGGTGGGAAGTCTGAGTTGGAGTGTATTCTTTAGCAGATATCTACATCGATGGTATGTACTAACACCTACAAGGTGCAAAGCCCAAATGCCCAGTACACTGCACGCGAGGGGGGCACTCAATTAATACTACTACTTGTGTTCCTAAGCACTTGAAAGATTAAAACAGAAACAAAACAAATGATCCTTGCTCCAAGCTTACAATTTAATAGCATAGAAGTTGTAGTTGAAAACACACAAACTGATTAGCAACCCCAAGATATACAGATGGCTTAGAGTAATCACTATGGGACCCAGGATTCATCAGCCTTGTATTATACAAATTGCAAAAGTAGGAAACATAGAAGAAGCAGTCAGACACAGAACACTTCAGTTTTCTTTGCATGGACAGGATAGAACCCTAAAATTAGGTTATCCAAACCATGCACAAGGTAAGCTAAAGATAATCTGGTAATTACTAATTAAGTGAATATGCAATATTTATAAAGACGATCTATAGCTATTTCTTCCATGGCAATTTTCCAGGCTAAATATCTCGGAGAGGCCATTGAAATTACACCACTTTTGACTTCAATTTAAATGGAACTGTTTCCACTTATTTACCTGTTTTTCTGGCATGGCTGGAAGTGAAGATGATAATGGGTTGCCTGAGGAAGTTGCTAGTGGTGACTCTTCCATAACACCTCTTGCAATCACCAGTTGCACTCGGTTTCCACATTGCCTGAGAACTTGTGCTACTTGCTCACTGCTCATACCTGTCAAATCGGTATCACCAATTTTCAGGATGTGGTCTCCACTGCATAATCGCCCATGCTGAAGGAAGAAGTGCCTGACTGGTTATACATAACCACACAGTAACAAATAAAATTGCATCATCTCAATAAAGTTACTGAATCATCATATGCTCATCTTGGGAAGATGCAAAAAAAAAAACAAAACCATGTTATCCACATGTAAACTTTGAGAGTGGGATCCAGTTAAATAGAGATAAACTTGAATTAATTAACTGTTGAAGATTACACACTGAAGTTAAAGAAATGTACATAAAAAGAACATGTATTCAGCTTACAATGAATTACTACATTTAATTTCCCAGATTTAGTCCCATTAAGTCATTCAGAAGTAAGTAGGTGATTTGATTTATGTGGCTGGGTTTTCCTACCATATTTGATACGTCATATATCACCAAATCAAAGGAAAGGGTAATGAAAAATAGTCTGCTGCCCACCCAAGGGGTTTACAGCTGCTTTACAGCCAGGTAGTGTCCTGTGCAATATCAGTGCCAACCAGAGATTTGGAGGGGGAAGATGATACTGCCACCTGGAGGTTCTTGAGAAGTGGGGAAATACGGACTGACCTGAATCCCAGGCCCGTGTTCTTTCCACTAGGCTATGCTGCTTCTCAACCTTCATTCATTCATTCAGTCAATAGTATTTATTGAGCGCTTACTATGTGCAGAGCACTGTACTAAGTGCTTGGAATGTACAAATCGGCAACAGATAGAGACAGTCCTTGCCCATTGACGGGCTTACAGTCTAATCAGGAGAGACAGACAGACAAAAACAGTAGCAATAAATAGAATCAAGGGGATGTACATCTCACTAAAACAATAGCAATAAATAGAATCAAGGGGATGTACATCTCATTAACAAAATAAATAGGGTAATAAAAAATATGTACAAATGAGCAGACAAGCACAGTGCTGAGGGATGGTGAAGGGAGGGGGGAGGAACAGAGGGAAAGTGGGGGAAAAGGGGGCTTAGCTGAGGGGAGGTGAAGGGGGGGTGTAGAGAGGCAGCAGAGGGAGTAGAGGGAAAAGGAGAAGCTCAGTCTGGGAAGGCATCTTGGAGAGGTGAGTTCTCAGTAGGGCTTTGAAGAGGGGAAGAGAATTAGTTTGGCGGAGGTGAGGAGGGACGGCATTCCAGGACAGCGGGAGGACGTGGCCCAGGGGTCGATGGCGGGATAGGCGAGAACAGGGGACGGTGAGGAGGTGGGCGGCAGAGGAGCAGAGCCTAAGGGGTGGGCAGTAGAAAGAGAAAAAGGAGGAGAGGTAGGAGGGGGCAAGGGGATGGGAGAGCCTTGAAGCCTAGAGTGAGAGGTTTTTGCTCTAAACACAACAGGCATGCTACTGAATGAGAATCATTAAAAGTCTTTGATGGGCACCCATTATAGCCTGTGGACTGTGATCTTATGGCAAATACACAAGATGTGCATATGACTATGAATTGCTTTGCAGAAACAGCACTAACAGTAAGCCTGAAAATAAATCTAACTTATATACCCACCTACATGAAAAGAATTCTAGCAGCAGTACCAAACTTAAAGTGAGAAAGAAATTGTGCTACCTGGGATTACAGTATACAATACTGCATGGATAGACAAAATGGAAGAAAAGAGACCATAACGGCTTTGGCGAGACTGACAACAGAGCTTAAAGCTTCATACAAATTGAAGATCTGTAAGGCTATAATATTGTTCTATCTTCTGTATAGCTGAGAAACCTAAAACTACCACAAACCTAAAACTACAATGTCACCTACAAACCATACTCCCTATCAATTGAACAGGAAAAGATGACCAACAACAAAGCAATGTACAAGTAACATAACTTCATTAGGGAAGAAGATACAACTAAACTGGATAAACAGCTTCTATAATAAAGTGATAGGGAGCACAAATAATCCAGGAAGGATAGAGTAAACTATATAAAGATAACGAAGTACTGTATCAAACAATATGACATAGCAGTGTGAATATCGGGAGACCATTACAGCAGAGAAACCAACCTGGTGGATGGCAACTGGGACAAAGGTGACTCTCCTAAATCAAAGTCTTTCAAAAATCGGGAATAACAATAGGCTGACTGGAAAACAGAGATAAGACCTGCATGGCGCACACCTAGAGCTGGACAGTAGGAGAACTCTCTTTACATGCACACAGTGTGGAAGGATATTCACCCACAACCACTCACATGGTAAAGATTTCACCATTGGTAGCGTCAAAAATGAAGGACAACAATCCCTCTCTAAATCACCATTGAAAAATGAATATCATGGTTTAGTGTTGAGAACAGGATTTAAAAGCTCTGAAGTCAAAAAGGTGCTTGATGCTTTTTTACGCAAACTCTATCCTTCACTTAAATACAAATAAAACCCGAGGTCTTTGTAAAAGTAATTACCAACAATAAAAGACAGTAACTCGAAAAAAAAGTTCAATGAACCTACCTGGTCAGCCACTCCTCCTGGCAAGATGGTTTTAACTATGACTCCAGTTGATTTTCCTCCCACTATACCAAATCCTAGGCCTGACCCATCATTTACCAGTTCAATGGTCTCCATGTGCTGCCAGTGGATCTGTAAAGAATATCTGTATAAGTTCATAAATAACTAAAAAAGATGGTTGACTGCTAAAATGACATCCCAAATGATATTTGGTGGCAAATGTTTAAAAAAAAAAAAATGCAGCTTTGCCACAGGACCCCAGAGATTTGAAAGACAGCAGCCATCATATTAGTCTTCCAAATGTCCTCTGCTATCAAAAACAGACTATTTGCTTAGGCAGTCTTTTGATGGTCCAGAATGGCACCACTTATGTTCTTTTGTTTTATCCTGCTAGGTTGAAATACTACGATTTCATCAACAAGTTAATAACTTTACTATGTGGTGTGATATTCCTACAAATTATTAAAATAGATATTACTTAATGAGGGATTTCAAAAATATGTTCTAAATTGCTTCTACATTCAAGGGTGTATGCCTTAACAAAATATTCTTTCCAAGAAATCTGATAGCTACCTGTTTGTCTTAAATGGTTTGGATTATTCCTACTAATGGCATCAGAATTATCATGATGACCACTATGGGTTGATAACAGAATGCTAACTGATAGCATTCTACTATTCATTTATTCTATTTAATCATTTTTATTTGCTTGTAAATTTTTAAATCTTCCATTAATTCAAATCATGCTTTTAAAGTCACTAAATTGGATATGAAATGTATTTTTATGCAAATTCTATAAATCTAACCATCGAGACTTCCTAAATTTCCCATACTCATTGGAAACAAGTTTTAATAAGGATTATTATCTTAATTACATCAGTTCACAGTTCCGTGTACAGGAGCTGGGGACAGTTGGGGAAGCAAAAAAAAACCAAAAAAAAACTTTTGCTTGAATTCAAATTTAGCACATCTGTCTGGAAATTTGCCCTATTCCATCTTTCAAGCTCCAATGCACCAGACCTCAGTGGTGGACCCCAACATGGTGGCTTTCTCAGTCCCTTCTCTTCCCAGTGGCCTGTACACCCTAGAAAACAAAGTCAATTGGCTAGAAGGAGGGGCCTTAGAAGAGAAAGCCCAAGGGTCTTTCCTGCCCCCCCTTCCTCCTCTCAAGCCACTGCATGCTCTCCCTCAATCCTGCTGCCCTGTACCTCGACTTTGCAGGCAGAGGGAAAGAGGGTTGACAAGGTCCGCAGAGGTGGGACCCACATGTTGGTGATGTGGTCGGGGAAATGAAGTGGAAAGGGGCATGGGAAGACTAACTGGAATGTGAAATGCTGCAGTGATGGAAAAGGCGCTTGGCATAAAAGGTTTGGGTTAAGGATAGAGCTCATTTTACATAGCTTGACTAGAAAGATGTCTAAGATATAACTTTGGAGGCTCCTACAACAGCAAAATTTGATCCTCTGATGGATAACTAAGTACAAGGGAAGCAGCACGGCATAGTGGATAGATCATGGGAGTCAGAAGGTCATGGGTTCTAATCCCAGCTCCTCCACTTGTCTGCTGTGTGACCTTGGGCAAATCACTTCACTTCTCTGTGCCTCAGTTACCTCATCTGTAAAATGGGGAATTAAGACTGTGAGACAACCTCACTACTTCCCCAGTGCTTAGAACAGTGCTTGGCACATAGTAAGCACTTAACAAATACCATAATTATTATTATTATTACAAACCACAGAACCAACTGATTCATCTGAGGCCGAGTACAGGTTATTTCAGCAAATGCAGGATTTAACCTCCCTTTAGGATAATGTGATTTTCCCAGTCAGGTTAGGTAAGGAGAACAAGAGGAAAAACCCCACATGAGGGGCACAAATAGCCTAAGGTACCAATGATTACAGGCCCATGAGGCAGCCAAATAGACTTAGAAAAATATCCATCTTTCTTTTAATTATGAAGAAAATTAAAATTATGAAGAAAATCTGGTATATACTTACTGGATTGGAGTGAGCTGAAACTGTGCTGGCAGCAGACGGGGAACGAGAAACTATAGGACTGATGAGTTGAGGCAAGGAGCCTCTGGCGATAACTAGTTGGACATTATCTTTTGCCTTTTGAAGGATGCTGATAGCCTGTTGATGTGTAATTGTCTGATCAAGAGGTTGTCCATTAATAGCAAGGATTTGATCCGTTTCCTTTAGCCTTCCATCTCTATCATGGAGGAATAACAGTTAATAACCAAAACATATAGCATCAATGTTTGAAATTAAAAGGTCCTAATTTTTTTTTCTATCCTATTTTCCACACTTTGTGATCATCTCTACCCAGATGGCCCAGTGGCAAGAGCACGGACTTGGGAGTCAGAAGAAGTGGGTTCTAATCCCGGCTCAGCATGGCATACTGGATAGAGCACAGGTCTGGGAGTCAGAAGGTCATGGGTTCTTATCCAGGCTCTGCCACTTGTCTGCTGGGTGACCCTGGGCCAGTTGCTTCACATCTCTGTGCCTCAGTTCCCTCATCTGTAAAATGGGGATTGAAATTGTGAGCCCCACTTGGGACAGGGACTGTGTCTAACCAGATTTGCTTATAACCTCCCTAGTGCTTAGCACAGTGCCTGGCACATAGTAAGCGCTTAACAAATACCACAATTATAATTATCTGCCATTTGACCTTGGGCAGTCACTTTACTTCTCTGTGACTCAGCTACCTCATCCAAAATGGGGATTAAGACTGTGAGCTCTATGCAGGCCAGGGACTGTGTCCAACCTGATTACCCTGTATCTACCCCAGTGCTTAGAACAGTGTTTGGCCTATAGTAAGTGCTTAAATACTATACAATAATATACAAAGTAATTATTACTTTGGCCCCTCTGATAACCAGCTCTGTTTGAAGACAATCTCATGACTACTCTAAAATGGAAGAAATTCTCTTGCCTCTTCTCCCTATTCCTGTTTCACTTTTCACAGTTGTCCATATACTAAATAAGCTCTACCTTAGGTATTCACAATGGTTAACACTAAAGGGAAGCTTCCACTTCTTCTTAACTTTGAGTCTTTAACCTTTTTGTTCCAGTCACTTAATGTATAGAACTGAGTCAATTTTTCAGATGCATCAACCACCAACATTATTACTGCGTAGCTCCATTGGGCCACACTAAGTAAAAAATCTAAGTGGAAGCCACAGACTCTTTAACATGAATGCCGTAACTTTATTATCAACCCAATGAAAGGAAGATTGCTGACTTCCTGTTTTAGATCACGATTCAGCATTGTTTAACTTGCAGCGCAGCTTGTGGAAAAAGCACAAGTCTGGGAGTGAGAGGACCTGAATTCTAATCCTGACTCTGCTACTTTGCTGTGTGATCTTGGGCAAGTCATTTAACTTCTCTGTGTCTCTGTTACCTCATCTGTAAAATGGAGATTAAGATTGGGAGCCCCATGTGAGACAGGGACTGTGTCCAACCTGATTATCTTTTATCTACTCTGTCACAGTTGCAGAAGCTTTTTGATGTGTGCCTTCTGATTAGACTGAGAGGCCACACAATTGGTAGGTCACTTCTGGGATCCTGCTTATCTTTCTGACACTGTGCTGCTCTACTTGGAAGTCCAACTTGCCGGATTGAGGAAGGGACAGTAATGCTATAGATAAATCAGGGTGATGCAGTGGTGTCCACTCAAATCAATCAATGGGATTTATTAAACTCTGAGTGGAGAGCACTGTACTTGGGAGAGTACAACAGAGTTATTAGACCTGATTTTTGCCAGCAAGGCTTCTAACTCTTTAAAGGGGAAGCTTTCCCAATTAATCCAATTTATTGATCAACTGTGAGCAGAACACCATACTAAGAAGTACTAAGGAGATTACAATAGAATCTTTACACATAATTCTTGCTCTCAAGGAGCTTACAGTCTAGTGGGGATGACAAACATTAAAATAAGTTACAGACAGGAAGATATAAGAGGGTGAAGATGATTGCAGGAGTGCTAGAGGGGTGGGTGCATTTTAGTGCTTAAATAGCATGGAATAATAATGATGATGATTATTAATAATAATAATAATATTTGTTAAACACTTACACTTATAAGCATTATACTAAGCACTGGGGTAGAAGGAAGATAACCAGGTCAGGCACAGTCTCTGTCCCATATGGGCCTCATAGTCTAATTAGGGGAGATATCAGGTTTTTAACCCCCATTTATTGATGAGGAAACTAAGGCACAGAGATGTTAAGTGATTTGCCATGGACACACAGCAGGCAAGTGACAGAACTGGGATCAAAATCCAGACCTATACTCTTTCTGCTAGGCCAAGCTGCATAAGCAGTAGATATGAAAGAGATACCGAGGGGAGATGAGATATCAATCAAAGAAAGGCCTCCTGGAACAGATGTAACTTCAGAAGGGTTTCAAAGATGGAATTCCCAACATCTAATGTTGCATCGATATAACAGTCATCCTTAGCTCTTACATATTTATACCTATTCTCAGCCCTTATGAACATATATCTAATTATATAATCTCTTTATTGATTTACTCTATTACCATCCTTATCATTATTCTTTTCACTCTCCTGCCCCACTATTTATAAATACTTAATCCTGCATACTACCCTCAAATTGGCAGAGCCTTGAAAAGAGGGAATACATGCGTTGTTTTCTGATATGCTCACCCAAGTGCTTAGTGCAGTGGTCTGCAATCAATCAATAGTATCTATTGAACATATATTGGGCAAAACACTAAGCATTTGGGAAAGTACATTAGATGAAAAAAAAACCTAACAACCCCTATATTCAAGAGTTACAGTCCAATGGGGAATACCCATACACTTATTTACAAAGGAGTGAGAGCAAATGAAAATAAAGTGTGTTAAGTGCTTATTATTTGTTGTATACAAGTTGGAAATTTTTCACAGTTGATCTATAAAGCTAATGTAGATATGCAGCATGTGTTTACTGCTGCTGTTTTTTACTGCCCAGTTAACTAAAACATCACACTTTAGAAATACACTGTTTTCAAGATTGTATCAACAATAAAATTAGTATTCCTTTAAAGTCTTACTTCATATTGGAAATTTAAGGAAGATGAACTTCAGAAACAGGTTGATGAAATTCCAAGGTTGATACACACTTTTAAAAAATGTCAAAAAATTATCAGGTGTCAAAACAATTCAAATGCGAGGTCATCAAAATAGAGAAAGAAAAGAGCGTATAAGTGATCTTACCTGTGTACCACACTGCCCTCTTGTATTTCTTGCACAAATATTCCCAGTTCACCTCTGTTTTCACTCTTCAATCCCACAACACTAAACCCCAAGCCACCACTCATAGGCTTGACAAGCTCTAGAGTCTCTACATGGCGACCCTATTCAGGAAACAACAATGTCAACAATAAAGTGTCAGAAAAAACAGAGGAAAAACAAATCATCGGCAGGTATGCCAAATGTTTTAACATGATCCTTTGTACCATTTTGAAGGAAAGTGGTTTGTGTTTCGTTGAAGAACACTTTGTCATTTTCTCTATTCTAGAGACTACAATAACTGAAGATCATTTGAAGTGCTCCCTAGATATAGTAGATCTGTCATAACCCTTTAGAATATGACTTGGAAAGAACATGATGGAAGAGAGCCCAGTTCTCTTAACGTGGGCCATGAATACACAGTGTATTCTCATAGTGTATTGTAGCCCTCAGGTCATGCCTTAGGTGTAAGTTGTGCTGTTCATTATACAGTCTAAATAAAGGGTACCCTGTCTCTTATCTCCATTCTCCAGTACCCCTGTAGACCAATTTCAATTCCCTGATTCACTTGGGGCAGGGTCCTGCGATTCCCTTGCACCCCCCTTCACCCCCATTTCTATTCATAAGACTGTGATCCCTCGAGGGATAGGGTCCATATCTAATTCTCACCTATATACTCTTTCCCAGTGCTTTAATACAGTGCTCTGCACACTTAATAAAGACTATTACTACAACACTCCACTTGCGGAACGCCAGGAATTTGATGGGGTAGCTGTTTGGCTACTCCTACTACTGCCAGTGTGGGCAGGTTGGCAAAAAGCCAAAAAATGCGCCAATCCAGAACAAATAACAAGACTGTTCAAAGAGTGAGTCCCAGCAGCACTGGCCTTATGCAGTCCTTGCTTGGGCTTTTGCTCTTCTTCCCCTCCTTTAGGGTTCCCAGAATAGTTTACTTGGCTCTTCTCCAGGTACTATTTCAATTTGATAGAACAAAGCTGATTATATAATCAATTAAATTGAAATAATCTAGATTAAACTCGTTGTGGTCAGGACTCTGTTGTATTATACTCTCCCAAGCACTTAGTACATTGCTCTGCAACAGTAAGTGCTCAATCAATACCACTGATTATGATGGAATTTTCTACCATCTTTGCCAAAAATCCCTATTTCCACTGAAACAATGGGTTGACCAAGTTGGTTTTTTGTTTGTTTTTTTGGACAACTTGGGGTTTTCAAGAATGGAACTATGGTGCTGTGGCAGGAATGCCTCAACATACTAGATTGTAAATCTCCTCCTCTAGGTTGTAAACGCCTTGGGGGTAAGAGTTGTTGTACTCTCTCAAGCACTTAGTATAGTGCTCTGCACATAGTAAGCGCTGAATAGATACCATTGAATGATTCCACAGTAAATCGGTGAAGTTTAAAGTCACAACAAGATATGTCATTTGACCCCAACACATCAATAAACATTATTTGGCAATTTTTTAATCAGCCAAACAGTTTGATCACTTTTCTGTCACATGGATAACTCCATTTTCACTCATACTCCAAAAGTTAAATGCCAATCAGCCTCTGATTACGATATTATAAAATTACACATATAACAAATTATAATTAGTATTAGTCAGGCGTGCTTTCTTACCTGTGACATATTTTCTATCAACTGTTCAAACTCATCACAAGAGGGCCTCCCATTGTTCTGAGGAAGACTGGGGACAACAGATGTCTCTGGGTTGCCATTATTCCGAGCCAGTGAATAGGATTCATTATGGGTGGGACTCACACCAGTTCCAATATGGGATAGTTGTGCTAACTCAGCAGTTGAAGGGGTAGTGTTGACCTAAGGATGACATTCAAAATGCAATACATTTGATTGTTGTATTAATGGACAAAAGTCAATTGTGAACAGATTGTTTAATTGATAAAGTGCATTGACAGCAAAAGGCGGCCTGGCAAATGTTGACATGCTTCTGACTAAAACGTGCCTGTTGCACCAGTGACATTAATCAGAAACCACAGGTCAGATTCTTATCCTTCAGGACTAGCTCCTAATTGCAAAGATCAAAGGCGTGTTGGTAATTATGCCATGAGTTTGGACCCTGTGCATGTGCTGTTTGGGGGTTTTAGCAATTCCTAAGACACAATCAACATTTGTTGTGGGTAGGAAATATCACTGTTTATTGTTGTATTGTACTTTCAATCGTATTTATTGAGCACTTGCTGTGCGCAGAGCTCTGTACTAAGCACTTGGAAAGTACCCCAACCGCTTAGTACAGAGCTCTGCACACAGTAAGCACTCAATAAATACGATTGAATGAAAGAACATTATGTACCATGTATGCAAGGTCCAAAGTCCAAAAGACAGATAGTCATTCACGAATTCCTACCAGCAGATAACTGCATCCTGGAAGCACACATCAAAAAAGACATGCAAATGTCAGCAGGGCAGTATGGACTGACAAGAAGCCTGAAGAAAATCCAAGTAATCAGCCTGCAGTACAGAAAACTCTACATAGGCAACGAGCTAAAAGCTGTCACAGAATTATTTAACCTGACAACACACTAACTATAAAGGACAAGGAAGTAAGAAAATAGTATCCAGAAATCCTCTGGGAGACCATCAGACTGGCAGGAGCAAGGTATTAGCCTCCAGACCAAACTAAGCATGTACAAAGCTGTAGTGCTACCCAAGCTTCACTGGCTGGACACCCCACCAGACACCCCACCCACATCTTATCCAACTCTTTAAAGAGTTCAATCAGTGTCACTTGCAGGCTATACTCAGCATCAAATGATAAAACAGCATAACAAAGAAGGGAAGCAGTGTTGTCCAATGGTTAGCACATGGGCCTGGGAGTCAGAGGACCTGGGTTCCAATCCCAGCTCCATCATTTGGTTAGACTATGAGCCTGTCATTGGGCAGGGATTGTCTCTACCTGTGGCCGAACTGTACATTCCAAGCGCTTAGTAGAGTGCTCTGCACATAGTAAGTGCTCAATAAATACTATTGAATGAATGAATTAATTTGTCTGCTGTGATACTTTGGCGAAGTAACTTTAACTTTCTCATCTGTAAAATGGTACGGAGTGCCTTTAGTTCCAATTTTCTTATGGCATTTTTAAGCGCTTACTATGAGCCAATGACTGCACTAAGCACTAGGTACATACAAGCAGCGTGGCTCAGTGGAAAGAGCTTGTGGCTTGGGAGTCAGAGGTCATGGGTTCTAATCCTGGCTCCACCACTTGTCAGCTGTGTGACTTTGGGCAAGTCGCTTAACTTCTCTGTACCTCAGTTACCTCATTTGTAAAATGGAGATTAAGACTATGAGCCCCACATGGGACAACCTGATCACCTTGTATCCCCCCAGCGTTAGACCAGTGCTTCGCACATAGTAAGCATTTAACAAATATCATCATTATTATTATTATACAGGCTAATCAAGTTGGACGAAGTCAATGTCCCACATGGACTTAATGTCCATTTTCCAGATGAGGTAACTGAGGCACAGAGAAGTTAAGTGACTTGCCCAAGGTCACACAGCAGACAAGTGCAATCTCCTTCTGCTCATGTTCACAGGGGCCTGGGATGGGAACACAAACATTGTGGAGCAAGCAGGGTGTCAGCCCCTCCTGGGAGAAGTGTAATAGCCCCAGGTCCCTTCAGATGAACTTACACAAAATGGCATGTACAACTTTCCCCCTTTTAGACTGTGAGCCTGTGGTTGGGCAGGGATTGTCTCTATCTGTTGCCAAACTGTACATTCCAAGCGCTTAGTACAGTGCTCTGCACACAGTAAGCACTCAATAAATATGAGTGAATGAATGAATGAACTTCAGTGCATTATATTGCATGCCTGCCAGAGCACATGAGACATCACATGTGTCTGCATGACCAGTATTTACAAGGGCTGTCACTGTCCACCCTATTTTGATTGTAATTCTTCCTAGTTCATCTTGAGATTGCTTTAATGCCCTTAAGGAACAAAGCATCCAGTCAGAGCATAGATAGAACATGAACATTTCATCCTCCTAAGTTTTTTGTGACTGGCCTGAGAGCATTTACAATTTGATAAGAGGATGCAGGATTCCTGACCAGTGACTTATAGCAAATCCACTCTATGTTCATTCGTGTCATTTTATAACATGATGATGCATTTTTATGAAGAAGAAAAAGAAACAAAACTTGGATGAACCTTGCCCAGGCTGGTGACGGGAAAAGCCTAGCCAGCTTGTTTGTGCCTCTAAGTAAAACATGTGTTGAGTAGTTTTAAAGTGGTGGAGAAGATTTTCCTTCCTTGGAAGGGGTTTTTTTAGGCATATTGCTAAAAGAAAGAGCTTGAGGGAATGTTGCTTCTGAGGGTAGAGGTTGGGGGGGGTAGAAGCCTTAAGGCAATCACTATGGGTGCATTCCATTTATTTTAGGAATTTCTCCTATGCCTCTTTGCTACAATGTTTTAGGTAGGACATAAATTCTAGCCATTAATGGAGCCACTGGGAGTGCTTCAACTAAAAACAGCTTATCTAATGCATGAATGCTTCCTTCCTTCCTACCTCTCCTCCCTTCTCTCTTTCTACTGCCCACCCCGCTCGCTCCACTCCTCTGCTGCCCACCTCCTCACCGTCCCTCGGTCTCGCCTATCCCGCCGTCGACCCCTGGGCCACGTCCTCCCGCGGTCCTGGAATGCCCTCCCTCCTCACCTCCGCCAAACTAATTCTCTTCCCCTCTTCAAAACCCTACTTAAAGCTCACCTCCTCCAAGAGGCCTTCCCAGACTGAACTCCCCTTTTCCCTCTGCTCCCTCTACCCCTCCCTTCACCTCTCCGCAGTTAAACCCTCTTCTCCCCCCTTTCCCTCTGCTCCTCCCCCTCTCCCGTCCCATCCCCTCAGCACTGTACTCGTCCGGTCAACTGTATATATCTTCATCACCCTATTTATTTTGTTTAATGAGATGTACATCACCCTGATTCTATTTATTTGCTATTGTTTTAATGAGATGTTCTTCCCCTTGACTCTATTTATTGCCATTGTTCTTGTCTGTCTCCCCCGATTAGACTGTAAGCCCGTCAAAGGGCAGGGACTGTCTCTATCTGTTGCCGATTTGTACATTCCAAGCGCTTAGTACAGTGTTCTGCACATAGTAAGCACTCAATAAATACTATTGAATGAATGAGTGAATGAATGAAGGCGAAACAGAGTTCCCTATGGTAGACAAGACCGATATATTTTCTTTCCACCAATCAGAGACTGTACCTACATCCCCTTTCTTTGTGAGTAGCTCCCTTAAAAGTGGACTGGGGGAGAAGGGGACAGCAGCAGCAGCTTCCTGGGAGGGGCTGCAGTCACTAAGATTAGAAACAAAAGTTAGAGAAAGAAGCAAAAATGTGTAGCACACAATGGGGTTCAGTACATAAGGAGTGTGAAAGGGATCTGAAAAGAGGCTGGTAATAGGAGGGTGGGGTGGAAAGAGGGTGAGAAAGGAGTTGATTTTACTGCAACTAGTATCAGGAGTGGAGTTTACAAATGCTGGGGCATACAAGAAAACAGCTTTGCACATATCTCTGGAGAGTGACATGTTAAGAGGTGCTTGAAGGAACCAAGTGATGATTCACCACCTTGACATCCATCTGAATGGTAATAATAATAATAATGGTATTTGTTAAGCACTTACTATATGCCAAGCACTGTTCTAAGCACTGATGTACTAGCAGCAATCTCCTGTAACCCTCCTTGAATGGAGTTCCACTTCCTCTACACCAACTCCTTACTTGACCCACTGTAATCAGAATTTTTTCCCTTTCACCTCTACTGGGATCATGTTCACCAATATCTCCAATAGGCTCTCCTTATCCAAATCAAGTGGACTCTACTTCATCCTAATCCTGGGAGGCAGGGTGGTCTAGTTAAAAGAACATGAATCTCAGAGTTAGAAGACCAGGGTGCTAGTCCCAACCCTACTATATCTTGCTGTGTGGATCCTGGCCACTTAATATCTCTGTACCTCAGTTTTGTCATCTGTAAAAATGTTCTCACTACCTTAAGTTGAAAAACCTAAATGAGAAACAGACTGTCATTTGATTAGTATGTATCTACTTCACTGTTTGGACAATACAAACATGATCAAAACAGTACTCCTCATCTTTCTACCCTAACCCTTTTTTCCCCCATGAGTATAGTATAAAAGATTTGAGTGTTTCGATAGCAGAAGGTAGAGCCATCAGAAAGTGAGAAGCTAAAGACAGCAGAAAGGGAGGGGAGGAGAGGAGGACTTTGAGAAGTGGGAGCAGATGAGGTCAGGCAGTGTTTCAAGTGAGAGGGAGTGGTCAATAGCATCACAGGAAGCCAAGAGATCAGGGAGAACGAGGGCAATGTAGATCTAATTGCACTTAGCTATGCAAAGAAAATTTATGACCTTGGAGAATGTAGTCTTAGTGGAGAGTAAGGGGAATGAGCAAAAGGCCTAACTGTAGTGGATCAGGAAGTGGATTTGGAGGCAGTATGTCTCTACTCCAGAACACAGCACAGCGTCTGACATAACAAGGACTCAAAAATGGCAGGGAATCAGTATGGCCTAGTGGAATGAGCCCAGACCTGGTTACCAGAGGAACTGGGTTCTAAACCCAGCCCCACCATATGCCTGCTGGGTGACAACTTCCTATGCCTCAGATTCCTCATCTGTAAAATGAGGATTCAGTAATTGATCTCCCTCCTACTCAGACTGTAAGCGTTTTGTGGGTAGAGACCTGATTATCTGGACTATACTCCAGCACTAAATACAGTGCTCAGCACATCATAAGTGCTTAAATACCACAATTATTAGGAACAAGAGAGTTCAGGTGATACTGTGCAAACCATTCTTACAGTATGGTAGTCCCTCAATAGTCAAATTGTGTTTCTTCTGTCCAGCTTCTTTACAGTCATCCCATTTCAGCTCACTATGGGACAGCTATTTGAAGGAGAGCATCAGTAATGTCCTCATGGGCTCTCTGAAAAGTCAGTGACAAACTGAACAATGATAAGTACAAGAATGTACTGGGAGAAGCATGACAAGCAGGTAAATTACAAGATTAGCAGCCCTCGTCATCAAGCATCCTACAGATATAAGAGACTAGTTCTGGAAGGGCTTCCTGGTAGAGGTGAATAATCGATTAAAAATCTTTTCTTTCAACCTGTAAATCATAGCAGCATGCCTAGAATCCTGTTTATATGCCACCTACTTTGAAAAGCACAGTCAATATTAGACATTGATGACCTTTCAGCCATTCTATCATGCATCGTTACGTTGCTGTGACTAGCGAAAAAAAAAATAGGAATGGGCCAAGGAGAGAGAATCTTTCAATGCTTAGTTTAAGGTCAATGACATGCATTACCAAGTTTTTCTTCAGAAAAATCAATCTTCTTATACCAAACCTGGTTTATCATAATCCATGGCAACTTCAGAAAGTCTGCCAGCATAATCTACACAGCTCAGGTTGAAGCAGATGGCATGATGAAAGCTGTGACAGGTTTAGGATTCCATACACAAGATCCTAAAGCCTGTGTTTTTTTAAGAGAAAAATTATTCTGGGTGATCATACAATGGGCTAGGCTGTATGCACTAGGAATACAATCTATGTATGGGGAACTAACTCTTTGAGAGTGGTAAATTAAAGAATCCATATTCTTAAAAATCTGCCCAGCACTCTAGAAAGTAAATCCATTTTACACGTTGGATACTCCAATTTAATTTACCCACTCTGACTCAAAGCATTACAATCCTCAATTAGAAGTTAATGTCAATGACCATAATTGCACTTGTAAAACAATTTTTCATAAAGGATACACATAATCATATTAGAAAACTGTAATGAGAGGCCAGTATGACATAGCTGTAAAAACCCCAATGGTTATCCTTTTCTATCCACATCAAAAAGAAGCTTATGACCATCAGCTTCAAGGCTCTCCATCAGCTCGCTTCACCCACTAGTGTCCATCTCGCCCTTTTTGGAATGACCAAACTAACATGCTTATTTTGTCCTTGCTCTTGAATACTCCACCTTCAACATAGATCCTTGTCCTTGCCCTCCCTCCTACCTGGAACTCCCTCCCCTCAGAAATCCATGGCACTACAGATTTTCCTATCTTGGATATCCTGGAAATCCACCTGACACCAAAAGATGCTTAGAGGAACAGTATTATAGGTGGCTGCCTTGGCAGTCATTATCATGGCAATAGATCAACCTCTTAAAAATATTTTTATGTCTACTCTGTATTGATGAAAATCCATAAATATATTTAAACCTTCTCTGAGGTCTTGAACATTCATTAACTCATTTCTCTAGCAATCTATACTGGGCCTCATTCACAAATTCATTTAAAACCTATTTGAACCTCTCCATATTTTCTGCCAATCAATACATACTACGTGCAGAGAACCATATGAAGTGCTCAGGAGACAATCTAATAGGGTAAGACTAACCAACACACACCATTCTCAAATAATTAGAGGAGAAACAATACAGCTATGGATAGCAAAAAATTACCTCCATAAATCATTGTAAATTATATATTCAATGGTATTCTTCAAGTGCTTACTGCATATGTAAGTTGATAAAAGTGCACAAACGTAAAGCATAGGGGTACAAAAACAAGGGCTAAAGGCAGTTCCTCTAACACCAGCCTACCCTCGGTACCTCAATCTTACCTATCTCATCACTGATCCCTTGCCCATGTTCTCCTACTGGCCTGGAATTCCCTCATCCTTCATAAATCTTACAGCCCACCTCTCTTCTTACCTTCCAAGCCTTCCTAATATTATACCCTCCCTATTTCCATATTCACCTTCCCTTCTGCATCATTTATGCATTTGTATTTGAATCCCTCAAGCACTTATTATTCACCCCATCCTCAACTCCACAGAACTTTTGTACATATCCTTATTCTCTCTCATTTCTCCTATCTGTAATTTAAGGTCCATCTTCCCCTCTAGACTATAAACTCCTTGTGGCCAGGGATTGTGTCAGCCAATTATGGTACTGTACTCTCTCAACTGCTTAATACGATGCTCTGCAAATAGTAAATCCTCAATAAATATAATCGATTGATCAATCTAAGGATGTAACCTGAAAAAATGGGGCTTAATCAGTGAATGCCAAGGAGAGTTTTTTTGCAGGGCTCTGCGAATGGAGAGAATTGTGGTTTAGTGGATTCAAAGAAGGGAGTTCCATGCCAGAGGAAGGCATAAGCAATGGGTCACAGGCATAAGAGTTTTCAATTCAAGATCAGTGAGGTTAGCTTGAGAGAAACAAAGCTGGGTGATAAGAGGATGGAAAAGTAAGAGGGAGACAGCTAGTGGAGTGCCTTAAAGACAATGGTAGGGAGAGTCTTCTTGATGCAGAAAACACAGGGCCTTTCGGGAGGCTTTGGGTCCTTTTGGGAGGCTTTTGGGGAGTTGGGAGACAGATGCAAAATGCTTCAGAAAAATGTCCCAGGTAGCAGAGTGAAGTATGGACTGAAAAGGGGAGAGACTGGAGAGAGGGAGACTAGTGAGGAAAAGGCTACAATAGTCTGCTGAGATGTGCAGTGCTGTTGGCTTTCCACTTGCAGCACTCATCACTGCTTTCTAACCTGCTCCTAGGTGTCCATCTCCCTTAATCCTATTCTCTAGAAGAGACCCCGTCTGTTGCTTTTTAAAGAAACTAGGTTAGACCTACAGAAGTAGACTCATACAGAGATTTCCAAAAATGCGTGTCCATTCCAGTTATCCAAAGTAGAGAGACATGATGATTTAAAAGAAGCACATGGTACAGGTCCTTGGAGCATGTGAACTGTATGCTCAATACAGCTGCCATCAGAGAATGATGGCAGCCCTTGGCTCCTCCTCCCCTACTGCTAAGCAGCCTAGACTCAGAGGCTTTGGGAACAACTTGAGGCCACTCAGACTATCAGAGAAGTGATAAGAAAAGGAATTTTTTATGGTATGTGTTAAGCCTTACTGTATGTAAAACAGGGTTCTAAGTGCTGGGGTAGCTACAAGTTAATCAGGTCAGATACAGTCCCTGTCCCACATGGAACTCATAGCCTAAGTAGGAAGGCAAACAGGTATTTAATTCCTATTTTACAGTCAAGGAAACTGAGGCACAGAGAAAAGTTAAATGATTTGCCCAAGGTCACACAACAGGCAAGCAGTAGAGCCGGGATTAGAACCCAGGTCGTCTGGCTCCCCGGCCCCTGCTTTACCAACTAGGCCACTCTGCTTCTAGGATTGGGGCTCTAAAGCCTGAAGTGCTATTGGTCAATCAAGTTGATCACTGTCAGTTTTTATGATCACATATTTAAATTATATATTATAAATTACTTATTCATATTAATGCCCTAGTCTCCCTTTACATTGTAAGCTCACTGCGGGCTGGGAACGTGCCTACCAACTCTGTTATACTCTACTCCCAAGCGCTTAGTACAGTGCTGTGCACATAGGAAGCATTCAATAAATACTACTGATTAATAGTATTTCTTGAGAACCTACTATGTGCTGAGCACAGAACAGCCCAACTGAAGGTGTTGGGAAGAGGAGGGAAATATAGACCTTTGAGGTGAATTTTTAGGAGGGTTTTAAAAAAGAACAACTTAGTGTTCAAAAGAAAGGGTGTTCCAGGCAGGAAAGCGGCATGAACAATAGTTATCCCCTGCCAGAATGTAAACTCTATGAGGGAAGGGACTACTTCTACTAGTTTTTTTACTCTCTCAAGCACTTAGAAGAGTCCTCTACACACAGTAGTTGCTCAATAAATACAGCTGATGGATTTATTGAAGAGTGAGGTACAAGCTTTGGGAGCCAGAGACAGTTGGGAGGAGCAAAGAGCACTCACTAGCTGAGGACATCAAGCATCCTGGGATGGGTTTGGAAGCAGTACTGCTAATGTTGGCTTTATCTGCATAATTCAAGAATAACCAATATTGGTGTACAATCTTAAGCAATTCTCTACAAGAAAACATGCCTCATGGAGACACATTCGATAATTATTTAAATCACTTCTCTAGTTTCCCCTATCAAAAGCAGAAACTAGGGAACTAAAGCATTTTATTCCATTGCATTCATTCATTCATTCATTCAATCGCATTTATTGAGCATTCGCTGTGTACAGAGCACTGTATGAAGCACTTGGGAGAGTATGATATAATCATATGATCCTGCCACTGGAAAAGAACATGGCACTTTAAATAGGTAACCAAAAATGGTCCACAAAGGTATCTGCCACTGAGCTGCAGGGATTGAACGCTTGTGTCATATGACTTTATTTCAGCTTAATAACTCTAATAATTGATTGGTTATGAAACCAGAGACTGATTAGGGAACAGAGCCAAAAAAACTCCAATGATAAATGATAACTCCAATAAAACTCCTAATGGTTCTCAAACATGCCTAAATATCTTTTCAAGAGACTACAACTCTTTGTAGTAAACAGGACCTTACTTCAGCATGGATCTATATTCACCTAGATTTAAAACATGTACCCAAAAGGCAACTTCTGACATCCCTAATCCCCTCTGAAGCAGCCTACATTCAAACCCAATTATTGCTTATATCCAAATATAGGAGAATAATGACAGGAGAGAACAATCTGCTTCCTGCTATGGCTCAACGAGAGGACAGCTAAGGAAATCCTATCAGTTGAAAAAGGGATTTGGGTGATTAGAAACTACCCTCTGGATTCTACTATTTTCCACACCTAAGAAAGAACAAGTTCATTCGTATAGCAAATATTTAGGAAATGCAGGAATCTAGCAAAATAAACATGCTCCCAAACCAGCCCTTCTCAAATTATTCATCTTGCAAAAAAGTATACCATCCGTACTGGTTGTCCTATTTTGCCATGATCTAGGCATGGGGTTGATTTTTTCAAACTTCAGATTTACTAACATTTATAGAATAACAGCAGAGAGCAAAAATAAACATCAGCGACTTATCAATCAATGGTATTTAAGGGCTTACTGCATGCAGAGCTCTTTGGAGAGTACGATACAACAGAGTTGTTAGACAGAGTCCTGGCCCACAAGAAGCCTACACTGCCATCTGCCTCCCGCCGTAAATGCCCTGCCTAGAACACAACTCCTTATCTATGGGCTTGTGTAACTGAAGGTCTTAGCAAGCTGCTGCAGCTAATAGCCCCAGTGATCCACAGGAACAAGAGTAATAATAATAATTATTATTATGGTATTTGTTAAGTGCTTACTATGTGCCAAGCACTGTTCTAATTGCTGGGGTAGATACAAAGTAGTCAGGTTGTCCCATGTGGGGCTCACACAGTCTTAATTCCCCATTTTACAGATGAGGTAACTGAGGCACAGAGAAGTGAAGTGACTTGCCCAACATCACATAGCAGACAAGTGGTGAAGCCAGGATTAGAATCCATGACCTTCTGACTCCCAGGCCCATGCTCTATCCACTACACCATGCTGAGTACGAGTAACCCATCAGGCCTGCTGATTTCACTTCCTCAAGTGAGTAAGATTGGCCCAAACAGGTGTCTGGAAGCGCTCGAAAAACAGAACTCCACTAGTGCTGGGCCATCAATTTCCAACTTGTGCTGAACTCTAGCATTTGAACAAAATTTGGCACTCCAAAAAACTATGAAGAAATGTTTTTATTTATACATAAAAGGCTGACTCAGGGGGAGAGAAGGACTGAAAAAAGGTCTCAGTGCACTTCGGCCACCACCGAATAATCATTCTTATGCCTTCTTATGATGGGATATCAGGAAGGGCATTTGGGGCTTGTTCCTTTCTCTGAGACTTTAAGAGACAAAACACAGCCAGCTTCCTTCTCAAGCTTCCAGAACCAATCACCCTCTCTCCCTTGCACAGCATCTACTGCAGAAAGTCAGATACAGCCATTTTGCCCACATAAAAGAATCAACACAGGCTGAGCACAGGGCAGGTAAAACTTTTACTCTAACTTTGACTTTGAGAGGGTAAGTAGGAAGGAGAACAGGTACCAAATCCCCATTTTAAAGTTAAGGAAACTGAGGCACAGATAAGTGAAGTCATTTGCCCAAGGTCACACAAGAGGCAAGGGACCAAGCTGGTATTAGAACCCAGGTCCTCTGACTCCCAGGCCCATGTTCTTTCCTTAGTCCATCCTGCTTCCCACATATTATCCATTTCTACTATCTAATGCAATTACTGGTCGCCACCATCTACCCCCTCACCTCCAACTTTCTCAGCCATTTTAACGCCTCTCTCACATTCATTTACTCTCCTTCTCAATTGGTACACTGATCCCCGGGAACTCCAACATCCATGTGAATGTTCCCAACGATTTCACACTGCCATTTCCTCTCACTCAACTGTCAACCTCCTGCGTCATCCCAGCCATTCACCAACTTGGACACCCACTAGATAGCTCTTGTCACTGTATCATCTCCAACCTCACCAACTCTGAAATCCTGCTCTCCAATTACCATCACCTCACCTTCCTTCTCTGCCTCAAACCCTTGCCCCATAAAACTGTCCTGTTCCCACATGGAGACTCTGATCTCTCTACACCCTCCAATTAACCTGAGTTATCATGCCATGCCCAAATTACCTTCTCATGACCCAAAAATCCACCTCCTCAACTGAACTTCCTTGTATCTCACTCCATTCACCTTGTACCACCAGCCCACAACTCTGGACAGCCACCACAGTACACTTCCTCCTCTCATATGCTCATGCTGTGGGACACTGGTAGCAGAAATCCAAACTTTAGGCCAACCTCATCCTCACCTGTTATAGCTCTGCCCTTTCCTCTGTCCATCAACAATTCTTCTCCACCTTTATTGACTCCATGCCCATTATCCACATCAGCTGTTTCAGACTTAACTCTCTCCTTACATGCCATCCTCCACCTCCCTCATCTCTTACCCCTAATGACCTGGCCACCTATTTCACTGATAAAATTGAAACTTGTCAGGGGTTATCTCCCTGAGAAGCAGCATCATTTAATGGAAACAGCATGGACCTGGGAGTCAGAGAACCTGGGTTGTAATCCCTGATCTGCCAATTTCTTGCTATGAAACCTTGGGCGAGCCACTTCACTTCTCTGTGCCTCAGTTTCCTCACCTACAAAATAGGAATTAAATATTACCCCCTCCTTCTTAGACTGTGAACCCGAGGAGGGACAGGGATTGTCCGACCTGATAATCTTGTTTACCCAGGTGCTTAGCATAATGCTTGACACATAGTAAGCGCTTAACTAATACCATAATAATCATCTCCCTAAACATCTCTCCTGAACCTCTCCAGTCCCACCTGCCTCAACTCTCCCATACTTCCCAGCGATATCTCAAGAGATCTCCCACCATCTCTTAAAATCTACCCTCTCCAACCCCATTTTCTTTGTATTGCCCTCTCCCTTCTTCCCTCCCTGTCATATTTTCTTATATCACTTACTATTTGCCAGTCACTTTAGTAAACACTGGGTAAATACACAATTGGGCTGGATACAGTCCCTGTCCCACATAAGGCTCACAATCTTAATCCCCATTTTACAGATGAGGTAACAGGCATAGAGAAGTTAAGTGACTTGCCCAAGCAGACAAGTGGCAGAGCTGAGAATAGAACTCAGGTCCTCTTACTCCCAGGCCCATGCTCTTTCCATTAGGCCATGCTGCTTCTCATTTTCTCAGTCACTTTCAACTGCTCCTTCTTAAATGGCTCCTTCCCCAATGCTTTCAAGCATGCCCATTTATCTCCATCCTAAAAAAGAAATTAAAAAAAACCCAAAAACCACATCTTTCGTTCCACTGCACCTTTCCATTATCACCCAATCTCCCCCCTACCATTCCTTTCCAAACTTCACATGCGAGTTACTTACATCTGCTGCCTCTATGGTCTCTTTTCCAATTCTCTCCCAATCCCCTGGCAATCTGGATTCCATCCCGTCCACTAAACCGAAACTCCCCTAAGGTCACTGGAGATCTCCTTGCCAAATCTAATGGCCTCTAACCCATTTTAATTCCTCCTTGAATTCTCAGCTGCCTTCAACACTTTGGACAACCCTTTTTTCCCTCTTATCTAATCTTGGTTTCACTGACATTGTCCTCTCCTGATTCTTCTCCTATCTGGCCACTCCTTCTCAGTTTCTTTTGAAGGCTCCTCCTCTGCCTCCCACCCCCTAATTGTGGGAGTCCCAAAAGGTTCAATTCAGGGTCTTCTATTTTCAATCTATACTCACTACCTTGGAAAATTCATTTACTCAATCAATTAATCAAAGGTATTTATTGAGTCCTTCGGTGTGCAGATCATTGTACTAAGTACAGTAGAGTTGGTAGACACAGTTCCTGACCACAAAGGAACAGTCTAGAAGGGGAGACAGGCATAATAATGGTAACTGTATTTGGTAAGCACTTACTATGGGCTAAGCACTCTTCTAAGTATTGGGGAAGACACAAGATACTCAAGTATCAAAATCCCATTTTAAGATGAGGTAAACAGAAGTTAAGTGACTTGTCCAAGGTCATATCACAGACAGGTGGTGGAGCCCATCACCCCCGCCAATTGTTCTGGACCTTTAATTCTCTCCTCAGGCCCCCTGTTCCTCCTCCTCCCCCATCCCTCACCCCCAACGATCTGGCCACCTACTTCATCATGAAAATTAACACAATCAGGTCTGAGCTCCCCAAAGTCACCCCTCCCCCTCCTGCCTCCCCCCCTCAACCCTCTCCCCTACTTTCCCATCTTTCCCTACAGTATCCTCAGAGGAGATCTCCTCCATCCTTGCAAGTGCCACCCCCTCCACCTGTGCTTCGGACACCATTCCCGCTCACCCTATAAAAACCATCGCCCCATCCCTCCTCCCCTCCTTAACTTCTATCTTTAACCGCTCACTCTCCAATGGCTTCTTCCCCTCTGCCTTCAAACATGCCCATGTCTCCCCCATCCTAAAAAAACCCTCTCTCGTCACCACTTCCCCTTCCCGTTATCGCCCTATCTCCCTACTACCCTTCCTTCCAAGCTCCTAGAACGAGTCGTCTACACTTGCTGCCTAGAATTCCTTAACTCCAATTCTCTCCTGGACCCCCTCCAATCTGGCTTCCGTCCCCTCCACTCTACCGAGACTGCTCTCTCAAAGGTCACCCATGACCTCCTTCTTGCCAAATCCAATGGCTCCTACTCTATCCTGATCCTCTTTGACCTCTCAGCTACCTCTGACACTGTAGACCATCCCTTCTCCTCCACACCTTATCTCACCTTGGCTTCATGGACTCCGTCCTCTCCTGGTTCTCATCTTTCTGGCTGTTCATTCTCGGTCTCCTTCACAGGCTCCTCCTCCCCCTCCCATCCTCTAACTGTAGGAGTTCCACAAGGGTCAGTTCTTGGCCCTCTTCTGTTCTCCATCTACACTCACTCCTTCGGTGAACTCATTCTCTCTCACTGCTTCAACTATCATCTCTATGCAGATGACACACAGATCTACATCTCTGCCCCTGTCCTCTCCCCCTCCCTTCAGGCTCATATCTCCTCTTGCCTCCAGGACGTCTCTACCTGGATATCTGCCCACCACCTAAAACTCAACATATCCAAAACTGAGTTCCTTATCTTCCCTCCCAAGCCCTGTCCTCTTCCTGATTTCCCTATCACCATAGATGGTACGACCATCCTTCCCATCTCTCAAGCCTGCAACCTTGGTGTCATCCTTGACTCAGCTCTGTCATTCACCTCACACATCCAATCTGTCACCAAGACCTACTGGTCTCACCTTTATAATATCGCCAAGATCCGCCCTTTCCTCTCCATCCAAACGGCTATCTTACCGGTACAGGTTCTCATAATATCCCGGCTGGATTATTGTGTCAGCCTTCTCTCTGATCTCCCTTCCTCCTGTCTCTCCCCGCTCCAGTCTATTCTTCATTCCACTGCCCAGATCATCTTTCTGCAGAAACGCTCTGAGCATGTCACCTCCCTTCTTAAAAACCTCCAGTGGTTGCCTATAAACCTCCGCACAAAACAAAAACTTCTCACTCTAGGCTTCAAGGCTCTCCATCATCTTGCCCCTCCTACCTCTCCTCCCTTCTCTCTTCTGCCCACCCCATAGGCTCTGCTCCTCTGCCACTCACCTCCTCATCATCCCCCGTTTTTGCCTATCCCGCCGTCGACCCCAGCCCACATCCTCCCGCTGACCTGGAACGCCCTCCCTCCTCACTTCTGCCAAACTAACTCTCTTCCCCTCTTCAAAGCCCTACTGCGAACTCACCTCCTCCAAGAGGCCTTCCCAGACTGAGCTTCCCCTTTTCTCTCTGCTCCCCCCTTCACCTCCCCTCAGCTAAGTCCCCTTTCCCCCCTTTCCCTCTGCTCCTCCCCCTCTCCCTTCCCCTCCCCTCAGCACTGTGCTCATCTGTTCATTTGTATATACTTCTATTACCATATTTATTTTGTTAATGAGCTGTACATCCCCTTGATTCTATTTATTACTATTGTTTTTGTGTGTCTCCCCCGATTAGACTGTAAACCCATCAATGGGCAGGGATTGTCTCTATCTGTTGCCTAATTGTACATTCCAAGCGCTTAGTACAGTGCTCTGCACATAGTAAGTGCTCAATAAATACTACTGAATGAATAAATGAATGAATGAACCCAGGTCCTCTGACTCCCAGGCCTGTGGAAATTACACATGGGGAAATGACAGAGAATAAGGATATGTAACTAAGTGTTGTGGAGTTAATATCAAGTGCTTAAGGGATATAAATCCAAGTGCATAAGCAAAACAGAAGGGACGGTGGAGGGAAGTGAGGACTTTCGGAAGGTCTCTAGATTGTAAACTCGTTGTGGGCATGCAATGTGCCGGTTTGTTATATTGTACTCTCTCAAGTGCTTAGTACAGTGTTCTGCACACAGTAAGAGCTCAATAAATATGATTGACTGATGTGATTTTAGAGGGGCTTTGAATGTAGAAAAAATGGTTGTCAGAAATGAAGGGGAAGTGGGTTCCAGGCCAGGGAGGATGTGGGCAAAGGGGTGGTGGCCAGATAGATGAGAGATACAGTGAAAAGACTGAAATGTGTGAAATGTGAAATGAGAGGTGATTCGTAGTGGATCAGCTTCAATTACCATCTCTTTCTCTGCAGCCTCACATTCCCTCCTGACATCAGGAAATCTCTACTTGGATGTTCTGCTGACACCCCAAACTTCACATATCCAAATAGAACTTGTCTTCCAATGCAAACCCTCTCCTCCCCATGATTTTCCCATCATTATGGACATCACCATATCTCCTGTCTCAGAGGCCCATAACCTTGACATCTCCCTGACTCATCTCTCTCATTCACCCTATTCTGTCACCAAATCCTGCCTGCTCTGTCTTCACAACATCTCGAGAATCTGTCTCTTCCTTTCCAAACTGCTACCTTCTCTAGATTCTAAACAAAATTCCTATCAAAGTAGGCATTAGAGACATCAGTGAGCAAGGTCTCGGAGTTAAGGAGACAAAAACCAAATTGCAGAGGGCCACGAAGAGGGTTGACTGTGAAAAAGTGAAGACAGTGTTTGTGTAAAGCCTATTCCAAGAGGTCTAGAGAGGAACAGGAAATGGAAGATGGAGCAATAGCTGGAGGGTATAGTGGGGTCAACAAGAGTCTTGAGCATGTTTGAAGGCAGAGGGAAAGGAGCCAGAGGAGAATTAACATCTAAAGATAGCACCATAAGGGAGAGGAGGAAATTGGGAGCAAGTGTTTTTAGATCACTCAAATACCATTGATGATGACAACGATGACAACAGAACTGGAACTACTGTGTATTCCTCCTTTCCCAATCAATGGTATAAATTGAGTTTTTACTGTGCACAGAGTATTCTACTAAGTGCTTGGGAGAATACAGTATGAGCTGAAAACACTCCCTGCCCATAAGAAGCTTATAGTTTGCCTTGTCAATGAGGAATGGATAAGACTGAGCACCCCCAGCTCTGATGTGATCAGCCAAGCTATTATGAAATAGTCTCAAGATCTTAATTTAACTTTTCAGGGCAGCCAAATTTACTGCACAATTTCCAGAATATATATCTAGTGACCAATATATCATATGAAAGCATATGGTCTACGAAAGACGTATAGTCCTTGGTGATCCACTGAGCACTTCTGCTGAACCTGACATGCTTCTAATATCACGCCCACTAGGCCACTCCGTGATCTGAAGCACACCGTGGTTCTATAAGCAGTCGACAAGATTCTTGAGTAGTCAATCCAGGAATACTTGGTGAAGATCTGGCTAGTAGTGGAGAGTAATGAGATGCCTCAATAATTGCAGAAGTCTGATCTTCCACATCTGGAAGATGGTGGCCTCTGAGATCCTGTAGCATCTTCACATTGTCCCATATGTTGAACAAGAGTTTGTATGTTTGTTTTAGCAGTTCCCACCATATGCGTAGATCTCAGTGGGTATGCCATCAGGTCCAGATGCTTTGCTATTTTTCACTGTTCTGATGATTGTGATGGCTTCTTCAATAGTTGGGACAGGTTGCAAGGCTTTCTAGATTTTGAAGGGTCTTATCTACAGTAGTAGATATATTGAGAAGAATACTGAAATGTCATCTCTTCAAGATTCCCTCCTTATCTCTGATGAGATGGAGCAATCTTCACTCTTCAGAGATGTCTTGATAGCATGTACAGGGCCATGTGATATCTTAATGATGTGCAGAAGTTCATATTTTATTTAGTGGCCTGGATAACTCTAGATCTCTTCTGCTGTGGCATACCACAAGACAAGACAGGTTTCTGTAAGGCCCACTTTTTCTGAATCATGAGGTGCTCTGGGGTTTTACTGGTGCAGTAATTTATTGTGCTACAAGTAAAATCACCAGCCTAGGTGATTTTCCGGAAGAGCATAAAACTCAACCTCAGGGTAAATAACACGTTGATTTTCAAGAATACAATTCAATAGCTCTTAAATGGTTGCTGTTGGAGTTCTACTTAATTGTACCAAATTTGAGCAGATTAGCAATTGGCCTTCTTGAACTGGCCTATCTTTAAGGCTCCTGTAAAATGAGATTGACCCTAAGCAAGTAACTTAATTTCAAGATGGCACATTCTTAAAACAAATTTTAACATTTCCATAAAAGAAAAAAAAAACAATAGAAGCAAAATCAGTGCCAGAAAAGAATCATTTATTTGTTTCCTTAGGTTTAACCTACAGGGGTTATATTACTTATTTCCTTGCATCCTGTTTGATAATTAAATGTTATAACTCTTCAGATATTAAAAGCTACAATGTAGATTTTACTTTTAAAATCATGAAATACTTCAGTCAAACAAGACCCTAGACTGGCAAAACCACCAAATACACAGAACTTATGATTGTTATCTATAAGTGATTTCTAATCCATTCAACGTATGGCCACTTGGTAGTAAAATATGATGTTTTTCAAGCACTTGTGATTCCTTTTTTCTTTTCTACCCCTTTCAAAATTGATGGTAGAACTTGCACAATGGCAGCCACCTGCATCTCGTAGCCTATTTCTTTTGTAAAATCCTTGGGCTGGCTTGTATGGGAAAAAAACATCTGAGGAATGCAGTTCATCCAAAGAGTTCTCATTAGTAATGTCTTGCACTCTTGTCTGGGAAAAGTGGTAGTCACAGTTCTGGGTGATTATGTTTAGAGACTATTTTCAATAATGAAAAATAGAAACAATTTAGAAACCAAATACTTGAATGCATTTCCTGATCCTCTTCTATGCTGGTTCCTGTATCATTGTTATGCTACAGCATCAGCATCAGAAAAGAAACACTTAATAAAATTTGAAGAAGCTTAGTCCTCAAAAGAAAAACCTTGACATAATGTGCTCTGTAAGGACTGAGGATTCCCACACTAATAAGAATGTAATTTATTGCCTGCCATTGTTCTTAACTCTCTAAATTTGCATTATAAAAATGCTTATTTTGTTCAAAAAAAAATTGAGAGTGAAAATTTTGGTTCACGGAAGGCTTCGAGGAATTTAAAGAAAAAGGAATGTCTGAAGCACCAGTTTCTTAGTCCTCTGAGGGGTAATGAGACACCAAAATACGAGGCTAGTGTGTCTTCTCTTTCAGGATCTTTCAATAGATTTCACTAGGACTTATACAATTTACCTCTAAAAATGAGCAAAAAATAGTTTGCGTACTTTATGAGTGAAGGAATCAGTCTTTCAGCTCTGAAGATTTCAATTCAAAATACTATTTTAGGTCACTGGTAAATTTGATATTCGCATCCTAGTCCAGGGACAGACCATTTAAGTCTGTCACAAATTCTTCACACAATTAGCACCATTTGTTGTTTGTGCTAGAGACAGAGATGAAAGGAGGGAGAGAGGGGGAGAGAGTGAGAGAGAAAAGAACGTGAGCGAGGCACACACTCAGCACACAGGACTAGAATAACAAAATGGTGCTGCATTTCAATTCATTATAGAAGAACTCCCACAGTGCCTACTTGCCCAGCAGAAAGCAGGCATTTTAATCTCTTCTTTCAAGTGCTCTATATTTACACACTTTAATTTAAATAAACAAACACATAAAATCTGTTATTGCACTAAAAATAAAGTCTATGAAATTCCTACAGTAAATAAGCTCTGTTATAAATGTGAAAACATAAGGTTGTTTCCCTGTCATTATTTTAGGTTTTTCTAACTCCACCCAGTAATGTATAGTCCAGCTAGAGAAAAACAAAATCACATTCTCTACAGATTTCTTGCAATTCTGTTTCCACCAAAAGAAGAATTTCACTGGTCAGGATTCTCCTTTATCTCCACTACTGAAAAAGAATTCCATCTACTTTAGTGAATACTCAATACTGCTTACTAAGGCACATTTTCCTTTCAGTTGGTCTACTCCCACTAACCATACCATGACTCTTCCTGACTATCTTTGGAGGTCAGCAGAAAGATCCTTTCACCAAAAGTTAAAACAAAAAACCCAAAAAACAAAACACTTTTCTTCTCCATCTCAATCATAACCTCAAATCCTTTTACATGCTTGTTTGGACTTTTGTGACAAAAGTGCAAAACTAAAAGATCTTCTACTTATTTCTTAGCATTGGCAGTAATGCTTAAATTGGGCAACAATTAAAAAGAGGTCAGTCTGGTGACAAACTGGAAATTTGTACTATATATATAGATATAGATATATATATGACATACATAAAGAAGTATTTTAGGCTTGTGTTTCTACTCCAGAAAGAGAAGTCTCTACACCAGCTCTCCTAAAATACAGCTACTGCATTCTTGCAAAACTCCACATTAAAGGAAAAAACTTCTGCTGTAGAATGTACCCATTTGATGCCACCTCCTTCTGACACTGTGGTGCACTGTACCCAAAAAGGCTCATGTTGCTGGACAAATTTCCCTCAGTTCTCTAACAATGGTCTAGGCAATATAGGTTGTAGAAATACATGTCTATTAAATACATTCCCCAACAGAAACCTAATGCCAGCATCCAATTTACATTCAACACTGCTACCTCAGCCATCAATCTAGTCCCACCTCCAAACTTAATAATAATAATGTTATTTGTTAAGCACATACTATGTACCAAGCACTGTTCTACACATTGGGGTAGATACAAGGTAATCAGGTTGGACAAAGTCCTGTCCCGCATGAGGCTCAGTCTTAATCCCCATTTTACAGATGACGTAACTGAAGCACAGAAAAGTTAAATGACTTGCCCGAGGTCAGACAGAAGACAAATGTCAGAGCTGGGATTAGAATCCACATTCTCTGACTCCCAAGCCTGTGCTCTTGCCACTAGGCCAAATCTGTGCCAGGCAATCTTGACATCCAAATGTTGCCCTGACAGGCAGAGGTGCCCCCCTGCCTAGACTAATCTCTTCAAACCACTAATACCTGGAACAGCCCTCTAAACAGTCCCCAGAATCCAGGCAGCAGAGCCGCAGGATGCAAGGAGATGGAGGGGAAAGAAAAAGAGGGAAGAGCAAGACCACAAGCTTCCCTGGGCATTTGCTAGCAATCATGTGGACTCCAAACCAATTAGGAGGTATGCACAAACCTGCTGTCCCATCTCCACAAGCAAATGCACTAAATTGAGGCAAAAAAGTACTAGTTACCAGTCACCTTTCACTCCACTGAAAAGGACTGCCTGATTGCAATGGCCATTAAGCAGCAGGCTATAGTCACTAAGCTTCTTTTTTCAACCTCATTGTGATTTATATAGCCAGGACTTGAGATTTGTCAAAGTAGACCCAGTTTTAGGACCAGTCAAAGGTATTTTTTTAAAGCATTAATCCTATCAGTTCCCATATGTTTTGTAATCTTTATAAATCTTCATTATGTACAAAGGACAAATGAGTGTGAAAAAATAAACCACACATTTCTGTTACTTTCTCTACCAGTTCATTGCCAAGCCGAAGAACCACTGAGAAAATCTATTTCCACATATATTGTACCAGACAATTTCCAAAGGATAATCAGGCATTACAACCTCATGTGTGACAAATTTCTGTGGCTAAATTGCTTACATGTTTATTTCTTGACAATAGCAAGATTTGTCATGAATAAGCATTAAGCCCCGTAGTTATTAGCTATTATCTGTGATGACTAGGTGGCACTGCATTTGACAGATCACTGACACACGATCACGGTTCTTTTTTCTCCCAATTACATGTGATTCAGGCACTAGGAAATGAACTGAAATCTAAAAGAAAATATTCAGGTATAACAGAGCCTTCTTTTAGCTGGCAGTTATAACAATACATAAAGTAAGAAAATTAAACAGAGGTATCAATTAAACTCTCAGACCTGCTAATATTTTTGACAATATTTAAATAGTACAGCCTCCTTGGGCATAGCTTTTTTTTTACCCTCTCAGTTACATATCTGCCAAGTATTTAATCTGCTAAAGAACACCGTTTGATTTTGAAGATCAGCTTAACTTTGAACAACAGTGGTCTATTTTCCCAATGTTTTATTTCAATATTACTTAGCACAAAGGCAGCAGTTACGATAATCAGGTCAGACTCAGTCCCTGTCCCACATAAGGCTCACAGACTGAAGGAGAACAGATATTCAGCATCCATTTTACAGATGGGGTAACTGAGGCACAGAGAAGGAAAGTGACTTGCCAAAGGTCCCACAGGATTCAAGAGGCAGAGCCAGGATTAGAACCCAATTCCTCTGACTCCCAGGCCTGTGCTCTACCCACTAGGCAACACTGCTTCTCTACAGAAATCCACTAGCACGTGAACATGCACACACACACACACACACAGTACTCCTATAACACATGGGTTACATTTTTGAAGAACTCCAGGTTAAGGAAAACCAGTGCTATAAGTGTGTGTGCCTTGGCTAGTACAGGAAGTATGCACACAACCATTTCTTGCAACATCATAATAGCATTCTATCCAGTTAGATGTGCACTGACAGAACATTCCCATCAGAGTTCTATCCAAAATCTGACAAAAACCTGCATTTTTGGCAATCTGACTTTATGCCTGTGTTTATATTATACATATTGTCTGTCATGCTCAAAAAAGAGATTATTTACAATGGAGGAATAAGCAACTGGCACAAGTGTAGCTGAGACCCACAATCCCAACTTCACCATGCACACTCAGATACTGCCCTTTAATTGTACTATTGATACTTGCTTATAACACAATACCCTTTTAGCCATTGCCTCTGCATCACAACCCCCTCCAAGCATCCGCTCAAGAAGAGCCAAGACCTTTCTTGACTGCAGTGCACCATCCTTATCTGTCTGCCACAGCAGTCTCCCAGTTTTCAGATGACATGCTACATTAACTGAGGCTTGGTTTTACTGTGTCTTCAAAATGCTTCCTCTGTTCTTTCTGTATTTGGGTTTTATCATTTCAGTTCGCAATACAGCAGTGTGGCCTAACGAGGAGCAGAGTGACCTAGTGGACAAGTCACAGGTATGAGAGCCAGAGAAACTGGGTTCTAACCCCAGCTGTGTCACTTGCCTGCTGTGGGAGCTTGGACCCGTCATGTAACTTCTCTGTACCTCAGTTTCCTCATCTGTGAAATGGGGATTCAATACCTGTTCTTCCTCCTCAGACGAGGGGCCCCATGTGGGGCAGGGTCTGTGCCTGATCTGCTTACATCTATCCCAGTGCTTAGCACACAGTAAGCATGTAAATGCCACTATTATATTATTAACTATTTAGCAGACTTTTGGATACCCATTCTCTTCACATGTCCCACCCAGTCAAACTGTGTTGAGGGGATCATAGCTTCAACTCTACTATATTGAGTTAGTATGGCCCACTACTGATATTGATTTAAGTGCTTAAGGAGTCACATGTGGTTCCCAGAGTTGGGGGTGGGGGAAAAGGATGTGAGTCTCTCAACCACAGAGAATGTTAGACAGCATTATAGTTCCATAGGCCTTCAGTTGAATCTGAAATCTAATACCCTGCTGTTGCCACACTCCGATGATCCCCAAAGGAAGAGCTAGCCATCTTGATTCCATTCTCTACTTCCTTGACTAGCATCATATTATTGGATAGCAGGCTGCATAGGTAACAGAATTTCCTGACCACATTTAGTTTGGTATTGCCCATGAAGACCTTTGGTGTTATATAAAGTTTCCTTATTAATGCTGTCACATCACTTTGGTTTTCCTCAGATTTATTGTCAGTCCATAATGCTTGGCTAACTCTACAGAGCAGTTTACACTACTGAGACTAGCATGCATTCTTGGGTGAGTGTGCCCAGAGGGTGCAGTCATAACCATATGGCAATTTCTGAATTACTTTGGATGACACCCAAAGACTACTGAATTGGAGATGCTTCCCAGATAAGTGGAAGCTCATTCCAAACACCTATATCCATGCCCAATGTTGAAGAGTCTGGCATCACTGTGTAGAACAAATTGGACAGGCCTATTACACATACCTGTTTTACCCCATTGGTGAAGGGAATGGATTAGACAGGTCATACCCAGTTCTGGAACGACCAGCCAAAACACTGTGAAGCAGTTTCAAACTTAGTGAACCTCTCTGGATGGCCAAAATTCACTGAATAATTTCTAAAATCTCCACCAAGGAATGTGTATAGTCTATGCAAATCCTACTGAGGTCTTGGTGCCTTCTCCTTGCATTTTTCCTCTATGTGCTGTGATGACAAAGATCATGTCCACTAATCACTCTGAGGTCTGAAGTCATACTGGGATTTTGTGACTGTGCACTCAACAACATTCTTCAGAAGCCAGCCCAGGTCTCTGGCGAGGTTCTTCCAGGACTGGAGAACAATGAGATGGCTCAAAAATTAGTGCAGCCTAATATTTCCCCTTTCTTCTTGAGGATGGTGATATCTATGAGATGCTGTAGCATCTCCAAAGTGTTCCACATATTGAAGAAGAACTTGTTTATTTAATCAGGGTCTCCTCTCCATGCTTGTAGAGTTCCGTAGCAATGCCGTTGGGGATGTTTTGCCATTTTTCATGACTTGACTGCCATGGGTTGACTTCTTCAAGAAACTGAGACAAGAGCCACATCTTTGCACTTTGGAAGTCATCATCTTTAACAGAAGGTATGTTGAGGATTATTTTGAAATATTGGTCATCTCCTCAGAATTACTTCCTTTTCTGTGATGAGGTTAAAGCCACCTTAACTATCCAGAGGGCCTGTTTGGTGCATTGGGGGAGGGGGGGCCAGGGGGGAGAGGGAGCAGCTGTCCTCTCCTAAACCACCTCCACTGCTCCCTCTCCCCCTGGGTCACAGGGCAGGGAAACTAGTGGGAAGTAGCCATGCTGGGGAAGATGTAAGGTGCAGTGATGACTACCAGAAAGGCAAGAGAAGTAAAAAGAGGTTAAAGAAATAAAAAACTGTGCCAGTTCACGACATATGGAGAGCAGGTAGGAGAAGAGGGCTGGGCAAGTGGAGAAGAGGACTGATGGGATGGCATTAAACTGACTTACCTGCAGTTGTTCGACGTAACATCAGGGATGGAGTTTACGAATCCTGGGGTATATCAGTGAACACTATTATGCATATCTCCAGATTGCACATACTGCAGGGTGCTCGGAACCTGGAGTACACCTGTACGCCAGAAGCAAAAGACACTGTCCTTGCCCTCCAGAATCTTAGAAGGCAGGTGAAAGACTGGAGTTGTGAGGCACATCGTCTATATAGAAGCGGTAGCTGAACTCACGGAATGGGATGAGCTCACCGATGTGAGCACGACGTGAGCATAAAGAAAGAAGAGTAGGGGAATAAAAAACAGAGCCTTCTTGGGCAACCACAGTTAGAAGGTGAAGTGCAAGATGAGCCACTTAAGGAGTTTGAGAAGAAGCAGTCAGAGAGGCTGGAGGAGAACTAAGTGAGTTTAGTGTTTCTAAGAGTACAGAGGTGAAAATTTGAAGGGGGAAAAGAAAGACAAACAAAGGTGTTGTGGGTGGGGGGGTGGTGGTGGTGGAAGAGAAAATAAGGAGTGGGAGAAAGGTAGAGGAAGGAAAGGAAAATGATAGGGGGAAAGGAAGCTAAGAGGGCATTTGGGACTGTGATTCTTCTATTATAATCAATTCCTAGAGTCTTCTATGGGGCCGAGGCTTACCTGTCATTTGACAGAATACATCATCATCATAACACTAATAACTGTGGTATTTGTTAAACATTTACTATGAGCCAAACCCTGCATACTAAGTGCTGAGGTAGATTCAAAATAATCAGAACACAGTCCCTGTCCCACATGGGGCTGACAACCCTATTTATTTTGTTAATGAGGTGTATATCTCCTTGATTTTATTTATCTTGATGATGTTGTCTTGTTTTTGTTTTGTTCTGTTTTGCTTTGCTGTCTGCCTCCCCCATCTAGACTGTGAACCCGTCACTGGGCAGGGATTGTCTCTATCTGTTGCCAAATTATACATTCTAAGCGCTTAGTACAGTGCTCTGCACATAGTAAGCGCTCAATAAATACTATTGAATGAATGAATCTAAATATTCATTCATATTTATTGAGTGCTTACTGTGTGCAAAGTACTGTACTAAGTGCTTGGGGGAGTACTATATAACAATAAACAGACACATTCTCTGCCCACAGTGAGTTTACAGTCTAGAGAGGGAGACATATATTATTATAAATAAATAAGTTACAGATATGTACCTAAACAGAGTGAGAACAGCTACCAAATCCCCATTTTAGAGAAGAGGAAAACTGAGGCACAGAAAAGTTAAGTGACTTGCCCAAAGTCACACAACAGGCAAGTGGTGGAGCCAGGATTCAAACCCAGGTCTTCTGACTCCTAGGCCTGTGCCCTTTCCAGTAGGTGACACTGTTTCCCCATGTACCTAGTACAGTGCTTTGGGCAGACAGATACAGACACAGTGCATTTAAACAGCCTGACTGCTCTGTTGTCTCCATCTCTTGGGACAACTGGGGAAAATGTAGATTAGATACACAAGAGTGTTAAGGAGGTAAGGCTGGCACTTGGAAAGTTTACAGCTGATTTTTTTTTTTTAAGTGATGATCGAAGTTGTCAGAGTATGTTAAAAAGGGAGATATGTTCTGGAACATTTGATTGGGTTAAAGGAAATATAGTACTATTGCTGTGCAGAATAAAGGCAGGGTAGTAGCAGGTAGTGTGAAGTTTGAAATGGTAGAAGCAGGTTTAGTTTCTGAATTTCCTCCAACGATGCTCAGAGATTCCTCATGCAGGAGTAGAGGAAGCAAATTGTTGAGGTGACCAAGGGCTAGAGGGGCAGAAAAGCAAGGGAGCTAAATTCAGTCACTTTCAACATCAATGAACAAGTCAGGATTCACAACAACGTGATCCTAAATATGATAACAATACTAAGGCAATGCTTCCTGCATCTCAATTTTGTTCAGTGGACCACGTGAGCAAAATAGACAATATGAGGATACCCAAGCAGCTTCTGTTCAACAAACTAAAAGGAGCACATACAAGCAGGTGGGCAAAACAAACATTTTAAATACACAGCGAAGCAGAGTCTCGAACAAAGAGGTACACTAGCAGACTGTTGAGAGACAACAGCAGACAGACCCACCAATCTGGCTTTCAGCAATGACAACAGGCACTGCATCCTTTAGCAGAAACTTCAGCAAGATTGGAAGACCAAAAATAATGACAGACCCTCTCAGTGGCAAAGGCAGCACTACAGAAAATAACTAACTTTACACATAGCCAGTGCAGAATGGAAAGTCAGTCTCTCATAGATCTTTATGCACCTCCCTTCACAGACAGACTCTACCATCAGTAGTGTCATCTTTGGGAATGGCATGCATATTCCAGTTCTATATGAATGCTATTTCATTGTTTCTTCCATAAAAATGTAACAAGAAAAAGAACATGTGTTATATTTAGGAGTTCTCGTGTTTCACACCATCTGATGCTGTCATGTCTCATTCATTTTAAGAGATGAGAATCTCCACCAACTGATGACAATGTAATTATTCCTTTTACTGTCAAAATAGACGTGCTTTCCCATCCTCACACATGATTACACATGCAAATCTTTGCTTGTCTGAAGTCTTGTGAGCAGAAAATGCTTTAATCTAAATGAGCAAGATCACCTACAAAATAACTACAAGTGATGAACAACAAAATCTGCTTCCTTCTATCCTGAACACTTATATTTCCTCTCTCCTGTAGGAATGCATCCCTTGGATCCAGACAGCTTTCAACAGAATGTCATCATATACAGGATACAGCAATAACCACTGCAAAAATAACTAGAGAAAAAAAGCTACATGAAATATGAGCATGTTACTTTGATTTAAATGAATTAAGCATTCACCTGAAAAAGTCAGTTTTTCAATGTAGCCTAAGCCTCTCGGAAGATCTTTGAACTTTTCCTTATATGGATAAGAGATACTCTACCTGATCTCTCAGCAGCTGAAAAGAAGATTGAAGGTTCAGGATCTGGCTGAAGAGAGGGCTCTGCAGGACTGACTTCAAGAGGCTCAACTTCTCTTCATTTGCTATGTCACCACGGTCACGAAGTTTGGTCTGCAAGCGTTCCACTGCCTGAAGAGCCCGATGTGTGTCTACCAAAATATTCATTCATTACCATTCAGTGACTGGTAAACAGGTCCAAAGCAAACAACTAGGTAACATCTCACCTGTTTAAATATGTTACACTATTTGGGAGAAAAATGACATGTTACGCAAAGTATGAGAAAAGAGGGTTGAAGGCAAAACATAGTCATCAGACTCAAACACGCCAACCAAATCCCAAGTTTAAAAAAAACAAACATAGTAGTCTATGGGTCATAATGGCAAATGCACTCCCCTGTTCAATACCTGCCCTCCCCTCAAACTGTAAGCTCATTGTGGATAGGGAACATGTCTGCCAACTCTCTAGCACTCTCCCAAGTGCTTAATAAATACCAACGACTGACTGATACATCAAGAGCGTCCCAGACTATAGAGCAGCTTCAGAGTACTGTCCTGGGGATTTGATATGTACTCAGAATGACGGACTCAAGAGGTCTGGGAGGTAGGGGATGTGGCAAAGAGGATGGAGGAGTTTAGCTTCACCAAGGAGCTTCTAAGCTTCTAAAACAGCCACTGGTCCAACTGAGGGAGCTGGGATTAGAACCCAGGTCATCTGACTCCCACGGCCATGCTCTTTCCACTACGCTACACTGCTTCCCTAAGTGTAACATCCAAATATCTGAAAGCAAGGAACTCAAGGGATAGTTACACCTGACATGCGATAGGACCAAGACGTGCTACGGTCCAACCTTTCATTGTGTTATCAATTTTAAATGCTTAATCTATGTCCATGTTAATGCCATTTATTACCACTCTTACTGGTTAGAATAATTCAACAGTTTTTTACAAGTTAAAAAATATTTTGGTTGCATTTACACTGTTCATAAAATAGGAGGCAGGTAAGGAAAACCATTCTGGGCATTTGTTTTTTTAAAAAAAAATTAAATAAAATACTGGTTAACTGCAAGGACTCTAAGACCTTTCCGTGAAAGGTTTTAGGTAGTCGACCTTTCTCTGAAAGGTTTTAAGTATTCCTTTGTTTTGTATGGATAAAATGGGAAGGAAAAATCCTTACCTATTGTTTCCAACATGATTTTTGAAAATTCAGTGGAGGCTGTTGCTAAAAGAAAAAAAAAACTGGGGAGAAATATAAAAATAAAACTGGTCATTGCAGTGGAACTTAAGAATTTGGATCTCAATATTATGAATACATTTGACAATCACATGCCTTCAACAATTAAAAAAATGCACTTGTCCCCTAAATTAGTCGCAAAAAATAGTAGACGTGAAAGTTATTGCACTATCAGATGCTATTAAAGTTTCCAAAATATTTATTTCTAATCAAGCTATGATGTCACAAAGCCAACCCTTGGTTTCAGGCTCTGACAGTACAGGTCATAAGATAGATAGATACCAGAAATTCAGTGCCCCTGAAGACAATAAACCCATTGTTGTCAGCCTTGGCTATTAGGAAAGGTTTTCTTGACAGGCCCACCTTCCCCATCTGGATTTTCGGTCCTCCAGCAGGGCCATGACGGAGCTCAATTGTATAAAATGAAAGAAACTTTCCCAACTCCTTGAGCAAGTTATCTACATCTGCTGCCACCACGTCCTCTCCTCCAATTCTCTCCATGACCCACTCGTCCAATTTGGCTTAAGCCGCTTTCACTCCACCAAAATTGTCCTCTCAAAGGTCACCAATGACCTCCTTCTTGCCAAATCCAATGGCCACTACTCTATCCTAATCCTCCTTGACCGCTCAGCTGCCTTCAACACTGCCAACCCCCTCTTCTCCTCGAAACATTATCCAAACTTGGCTACACCCATACTGTCCTCTCCTGTTTCTCCTCCTATCTCTCTGGCTGCTCATTCTCAGTCTTTCTGCAGGCTCCTCTTCTGCCTACCACACCTAACTGTGGAAGTCTCTCAAGGCTCAGTTCTGAGTCCCCTTCTATTCTCCATTGACACCCACTCCTTTGGAGAACTTATTTACGCCCATGGCTTCAATCTTTCTCCTCTTCTCCTCTTCAGTGTCACATTTCCTCTTGCCTTCAGGACATCTCTACTTGAATGTCCCATCACCACCTCAAGCTTAACAAGTTTGAAACAAAACTCATCTTCCCATCCAAACCCTGACCTTGCCCTAACTTTTCAATCACTGTAGACTGCCCGACTATCCTCTCACAGCCCATAACCTTGGCATTATCCTCAACTCATCTCTCTCATTCAACACACATAATCGATCTGTCACTAAATCCTGTCATTTCAACCTTCACACCACTAAAATCCACTCTTGCCTCTCCATCCAAACTGCTACCACATTAATCCAGGTACTTATACTATCCCACCTTGACTACTGCATCAGCCTCCTTGCTGATCTCTCTGCCTCCTGTCTCTCTCCATCCCAGTCCGTACTTCACTCTGCTGCCTGGATCATTTTTCTTCAAAACCGTTCAGTCCTCAAGAACTTACAGTGGTTGCCCATGCATGCCTACATCAAACAGAAACTCCTTACTATTGGCTTTAAAGCATTCAATCCCATTGCCCACTTCTAGCTTACCTCTCTGATTTCCTACTACAACCCAGACCACACGCTTTGCTCATCTTAATGCCAACCTACTCTTGATCTCGCCTATCTTGCCACCAACTCTTCACCTAGTTTCTGCCCCTAGCCTGGACCTCCTTCCCCATTCATATCCAAAAGACCATCACTTTCCCTATCTTCAAAATCTTTTAAAAATCATATCTCCTCCAAGAGGCCTTCCCCTACTAAGCCCTCATTTGCCCTACTCCATCTCCTTTATGCATTGCCCTGCAATTGGATCTGTGCCCTTGACTCACCCCACAGCACTTATGTACATATCCGTAATTAATGTATTTTAATATCTGTCTCTCCCTCTAGGCTGTAAGGTCCATGTGGGCACAGAACATTTCTACCAACTCTTATATTGTACTCTCCCAAGCACTTAGTACAGCACTCTGCACACAGTAAGCACTTGATAAATACAACTGATTGATTGAAAGAAGGTCATTACAGCAAATTTTCATAGCAGTGGAACTGGTAAGCCTCATTACCCTGAATATTCACTTTCACAGATTCAGTTCAATCCAGGCAGTCCATTTTACCAACAGTCTATAATCTCATGCCCTTCTGTATATTATTGCAGAACTAGGCATTATATTCATTTCCCCCAAAAAAGTACATAAGCTATTTAAAAGAATTTTTTAAATAAGCTATAGGTATTACAAATAGAGATTCACACCACCCTCCCTAGTACATATATACACAAAAAAACAAATCCAATGATGCTAATATAATTAGCTATCACTATAGCATTCAATTCCCCAAGAACATAATTTGAGCAGTAATGAATGTCTTTACATATGCCCAAAACATTCATTTACAGCAACACATGAGAGGTTCAATATGTTTGCAGTAATACGTGCAGGACAGGACAAAGAAACATATTTATTACCTATAGGTTCTTAAATAGAAAGTAAAAACATTTAAAACCTGAAATATATAAATCGTTTAATATAGTTCCACTCTAAAAGTGTTCCTGGCAATGATGTGAATGGGCCCCAGGGAAGGTGCTGGGAGCTGAAGAGTATCCAGTCCAGAAGTGAAAGCTGCTGAAAGTGAAGACAAATCTTTTCTCCCCTAATTCCTGACCAGACTAGGGGGTCCCTGAACATTTGGGAAGCCTGGGCTCTTAGCCAGGGGATCTTGGTGTTGTGTGCCCCTGATAACTATCTGCTGAAAAAAGGGGGGGCTCAAAGCCTATTACAATCCACCCCGGCACACTTAAGCTCCTTGTGGGCAGGTAATGTGTCAGTTTATCGTTGTATTGTACTCTCCCAAGCTCTTAGTACAGTGCTCTGCACACAGTAAGCTCTCAATAAATATGATTGAATGAATAATGCCAACCTACTCGCTGCACCTCGATCTTGTCTATCTCGCCACCCACCCCTTGCAACTCTCTCCCCCTTCATATATGACAAATCACCACTCTCCCGCCTTCAATGCCATATTAAGATCACATCTCCTCTAAGAGGCCTACCCTAAGCCTTCATTTCCCGTATTGCCTTTCCCAAGCACTGCCCGTCACCCCCGCCAATTGTTCCAGACCTTTAACTCTCTTCTTAGGCCCCCTGTTCCTCCCCCTCCCCCATCTCTCACCCCCAATGATCTGGCCACCTATTTCCTCACAAAAATCAACACAATCAGGTCTGAGCTCCCCAAAGTCACCCCTCCGCCTCTCCCCTTCCCCCCACCAACCCTCTCCCCTACTTTTCCATCCTTCCCTGCAGTATCCTCAGAGGAGATCTCCTCCCTCCTCGCAAGTGCCACCCCCTCCACCTGCGCCTCGGACCCCATTCCCTCTCACCTTATTAAAACCATCGCCCCTGCCCTCCTCCCTTCCATAACTTCTATTTTTAACCACTCAATCTCCAATGGCTCCTTCACCTCTGCCTTCAAACATGCCCATGTCTCCCCCATCCTAAAAAAACCCGCTCTTGACCCCACTTCCCCCTCCAGTTATCGCCCTATCTCCCTACTACCCTTCCTTTCCAAAATCCTAGAACGAGTGGTCTACAATCGCTGCTTAGAATTCCTTAACTCCCATTCTCTCCTGGATCCCCTCCAATCTGGCTTCCGTCCCCTCCACTCTACCGAGACTGCTCTCTCTAAGGTCACCCATGACCTCCTTCTTGCCAAATCCAATGGCTCCTACTCCATTCTAATCCTCCTTGACCTCTCTGCTGCCTTTGACACTGTCGACCATCCCGACCATCCCCTCCTCCTCCATACCTTATCTCACCTTGGCTTCACGGACTCCGTCCTCTCCTGGTTCTCCTCTTACCTCTCTGGCCGGTCATTCTTGGTCTCCTTCGCTGGCACCTCCTCCCCCTTCCATCCTTTAACAGTTGGAGTTCCCCAAGGGTCAGTTCTTGGCCCTCTTCTGTTCTCCATTTACACTCACTCCCTTGGTGAACTCATTCGCTCTCACGGCTTTGACTACCATCTCTATGCAGATGACATGCAGATCTACATCTCCGCCCCTGTCCTCTCCCCCTCCCTTCAGGCTCGCATCTCCTCCTGCCTCCGGGATGTCTCCACCTGGATGTCGGCCCGCCACCTAAAACTCAACATGAGCAACACTGAGCTCCTCATCTTCCCTCCCAAACCTGGTCCTCTCCCAGACTTCCCTATCACCGTGGATGGTACGACCATCCTTCCCGTCTCTCAGGCCCGCAATCTCGGTGTCATCCTTGATTCATCTCTCTCGTTCACCCCACACATCCTATCCGTTACCAAGACCTGCCGGTTTCACCTTTACAATATCGCCAAGATCTGCCCTTTCCTCTCCACCCAAACGGCTAACTTACTGCTACGAGCTCTCGTTATATCCCGGCTAGACTACTGTCAGCCTTCTCTCTGACCTCCCTTCCTCCTCTCTCGCCCCGCTCCAGTCTATTCTTCACTCTGCTGTCCGGCTCATCTTCCTGCAGAAACGATCTGGGCACGTCACTCCCCTTCTTAAACACCTCCAGTGGTTGCCTATCAACCTCCGCTCCAAACAAAAACTCCTCACTCTAGGCTTCAAGGCTCTACATCACCTTGCCCCTTCCTACCTCTCCTCCCTTCTCTCTTTCTATTGCCCACCCCAGACACTCCGCTCTTCTGCCGCCCACCTCCTCACCGTCCCTCGGTCTCGCCTATCCCGCCGTCGACCCCTGGACCATGTCCTCCCGCGGTCCTGGAAGGCCCTCCCTCCTCACCTCCACCAAACTGATTCTCTTCCCCTCTTCAAAACCCTACTTAAAACTCACCTCCTCCAAGAGGCGTTCCCAGACTGAGCTCCCTTTCTCCCTCTACTCCCTCTACTGCCCCCCCTTCACCTCTCCGCAGCTAAACCCTCTTTTCTCCCCATTTCCCTCTGCTCCTCCCCCTCTCCCTTCCCATCCCCTCAGCACTGTACTCATCTGCTCAACTGTATATATTTTCATTACCCTATTTATTTTGTTAATGAAATGTACATCGCCTTGATTCTATTTAGTTGCCATTGTTTTTACGAGATGTTCTTCCCCTCGACTCTATTTATTGCCATTGTTCTCGTGTGTCCGTCTCCCCCGATTAGACTGTAAGCCCGTCAAATGGCAGGGACTGTCTCTATCTGTTGCCGACTTGTTCATTCCAAGTGCTTAGTACAGTGCTCTGCACATAGTAAGCGCTCAATAAATACTATTCAATGAATGAACTTAGTACAATGTTCTGTACCCAGGAAGCACTCAATAAATACCACTGGTTGACTGAGATGGGCTTGTTTGACTGAGAGGGACATATAGCACTTACGTCACTACTAGTGAGTAACTGATTAAAGCAGGTGAGTGACTCAGTCAGTCTACCTGGGAGGCCACAATCTCCTCTCTGACTCTAGAGAAGGCACTGGGGCACTTCTAGTAGTATCAGGCTAATTATGTAGCATTTGCTTAAAACAGAAGAAACTTGTTTATGCTGAAAGACGACTCAACTAGGAAAAAAAAAGTCCCAAATGCATATAAATTTTTGATTACCTTAAATCCTAGATGAAAAAAAAGAAGAAATGTAAGAGCTTTGCTGTTATGGGCTTCTGGCTCAGCAAGATGCAGCATCTGCTACTACAATTAAATTTAGCATTTAACATAGTTCAACCAAAATGCCAATATTACCTGAGGCAGAAAAGGGCAAGCAAGCTTTATATTTTTTTGTAGGTAGTAGGTCAGAGTGAATTAGTGCTCCAAATGGATCATTCGGCATATTTTCACAGTTTAAGGGGATGGAATTTCCTCCAGTCTCAAGTGGGACCAGAGTAAGGTTTCAAGGGAGGGGGTAGTGTGAAGGTGCTGAGAGTGGAGAAAAAGAGAAGTACAAAGAGGCACCAAGAAGAAAATAATTTAAGCTTAAATATATCACCGCATCCACCAAATTCTTCAAACAGAACCCCCTGACCATTGACAATATTGACTCCATCAGCTCACTTATCCTTACCTATCCCATCTCTTCTATTACACCCCAGCTCGCATTCCTACCAAAATCACCTCCTTGCTGTGTCTCATCTCTAGCTCACTCTCTCTCTACCCCTGGTTCATGCCCCTTCTCCTGCCTGGGCCAGCCTTCCCCCTTCAAATCTGTCAAACTTCAGCTCTTCCCAACTTCAAAACCCTCTGAAATCTCAACTCCTCTGGGAAGCCCTCCCCCAATTAATTTCTCTTCTTCCTAGGTATCATCTACCCAACAATCATCTCAGAGTTTTTGCATCACCTCAGCACTTAGGCACCTGCAGCCTTGCTACCCGTTTGTACACAATTTTTACAGTCTGCTATTTAAACACTTCTCTCTCAGATTAGGTTACATTGTAAACTCCTATTGAGCATGGATAATGTGTCCTAATCTACTGCAGTACTAATAATTGTGGCATTTAAGTGCTTACTATGTGTCAAGCACCGTAATAAGTGCTGGGCTAGATAATCAGGGTGGACACAGTTCCTGGAGTCTAAGTAGGAAGGAGAACAGGTACTGAATCCCTATTTTGCAGATGATAAAACTGAGGCACAGAGAAGTTGAGAGAGTTGCCCAAGGTCACACAGCAGAAAAGTGACAGAGCCGAGATTAGAACCCCAGGTTCTCTCATTCCCAGGCTCGTGCTCTTTCCACTAGGCCACTCTGCTGTTCATACTCTCCCGTGTCCCTCTCACCTATGAAAGCAGCATGGCCTACTGGAAAGAGCACGGGCCTCGGAATCAAAAGACTTGAGTTCTAATCCCAGCTCCATCACTTGTCTACTTGTGACTTTGGGCAAGTCAATTTTCTGTGCCTCAGTTACCTCATCTGTAAAATGGGGATTACGACTGGGAGCCCTACGTGGGATAGGAACTGAGTCCAACATGATTACTTTATGCCTATCCCAGTGCTTAGCACAGTGCCTGACACATTGTAAGGGCCTAAATACCTTTTTTAAAAAAAAAAATACAAGTCCTTAGTTCACTGCACTGCAAACAACTATTTTCATGAGTTCTTACTGTGTGCAAACCATTGTACTGAGTACTTAGTAAATCGATTATGTAAACCAATCCCAGCACTCACAGAGTTTACAATCTGCATATAATAGGCTCTCAAATACTATTGCTAGAAAGATTATCTTTTACCCTTCTTTTTGACTGGCAATCTCCCATTGCTTCCCTTTTAAAGATATCCACTGTTGCGTGCATATCTGGTGGGTTTTTTCTTAAATTTCTTAAATTGTATGCCAAACATGACAGACTTGGCCAGAAGCCTTCAGTTACCATGGCACTCAGAAGAGAACATCAAGAATCCTGTGAATGTTTTTCACATATAGAGATAAAAATTAAAAACTTGGGGGAGGGTGAAGGGGGAGAGCAATTTTTCCTCTAGTGATTGAGAATACCAAGCATAAGTTTAATTAAAATGATCATCTGATCTGTTTTATCACTACTAAACCTACTTTTGGATTTTTGGAAAAAAAAAAATCTATGGCCTCTACTCCATCCTAATCCTCCTCCACCTCTAGTTGCCTTCAACACTGTGGATCACCCCCTCAACTTTGGCTTCACTGACCCTGTCCTCTCCTGGTTCTCCTACCTCTCTGGCTACTCATTCTCAGTCTCTTGTGGGCTACTTCTCTGCCTCCACCCCCTAGCTGTGGGAATGCTCCAATTTAAATTTAAAATAAACAAAAAACAGTGGACTGTAAACAACAAGAGTCAACAAAAGGATCAAACAATAACATGACAACCAAATGAACAGTTCTTGGAGCTGGAAGTCCTGAGGCTCCCTGCTGCACTTGGGAGAGTACATTACAACAGTTCACCTTCTAGTCTCCATTTACACCCACTCTCTGGAGAACTCATTCGCTCCCTTGGCTTCAACTACCATCTCAATCAGTCGTATTTATTGAGTGCTTACAGTGTGCAGAGCACTGTACTAAGCACTTGGGAGAGTACAATATAACAGTTGGGAGACTCATTCCCTGCCTACAACGAGCTTACAGTCTAGAGAGGGAGACAGACATTAATATAAACGCATTATGAATATGTACATAAGCACTGTGTGGTTGAGAGGAGGGTGAATAAGGGTGCAAATCCTAGTGCAAGGGGAACACAGAAGAGAGTGGAAGAACAGGAAATGAAGGCTTCGTCAGGGAAGGCCTCTGGGAGATGTGTCAGCCTTCTCTCTGATCTCCCTTCCTCCTGTCTCTCCCCACTCCAGTCTCTTCTTCATTCCTCTGCTCAGATCATCTTCCTACAGAAACGCTCTGAGCATGCCACTCCCCTTCTTAAAAACCTCCAGGGGTTGCCTATCAGCCTCCACACGAAACAAAAACTCTTCACTCTTGGCTTCAAAGCTCTCCATCCCCTTGCCCCCTCCTACCTCACCTCCCTTCTCTCTTTCTACTGCCCATCCAGTACGCTTCGCTCCTCTGCCGCTCACCTCCTCACTGTCCCCGGTTCATGCCTATCCCACCGTCGACCCCTGGCTCACGTCCTACAGCTGTCCTAGAATGCTCTCCCTCCTCACCTCTGCCAAACTAACTCTCTTCCCCTCTTCAAAGCCCTACTGAGAGGTCACCTCCTCCAACAGGCCTTCCCAGATTGAGCTCCCCCCTTTTCCCTCTGCTCCCCCACCCCTCCCCACCCCATCCTCTGCTCCTCCCCCTCCCCCCTCGGCACAGTGCTCATTTGTATATATTATTTATTACCCTATTTATTGTGTTAATGAGGTGTACATCCCCTTGATTCTATTTATTGTGATAATGTTGTCTTTTGTTTCGTTCTGTTTTGCTCTGCCATATGAATCTCCCGATTAGATTGTGAGCCGTCATTGGGCAGGGACTATCTCTATCTGTTGCCGAATTGTACATTCCAAGCGCTTAGTACATTGCTCTGCACATAGTAAGCGCTCAATAAATACTATTGAATGAATGTGCTTTTAATAAAGCTTTGAAGGTGGGGAGATTGATCATGGGTTAGATATGAAGAGGGAGGGCGTGACAGGTAAGAGGTCCGTGATGAGATAGATGAGATCAAGGTATAGTGAATAGGTTGGCATTAGAGGAGTAAAATGTGCAGGCTGGGTTGCGGTAGCAAATCAGGGAGGTGAAGTAGGAGGGGTTAGGTGACTGAATGCTTTCAAGTCTAATGTAATGAGTTTCTGTTTGATGCGGAGGTGGATGGGCAACCACTGGAGGTTCTTGAGGAGTGGGGAAAACTTGGACTGAATGGTTTTATAGAAAAATGATCTGGGCAGCAGACAGTTATGAACTGGCATGGGGAGAGACAGCAGGCCGGGAAGTCAGCAAGGAGGCTGATTCAGTAATCAAGGCAAGGTAGGCTAAGTGCTTGGATTAATGTAGAAGTTTGGATGGAGAGGAAAGGGTGGATTTTAGTGATGTTCTGAAGGTTGAACTGACAAGATTTAGTGAGAGTCTGAATATGTGGGTTGAATGAGAGAGATTAGTCAGGGATAATGCCAAGTTTATGGATTTGTGAGACAGGGAGGATGGTCTGGAAACAGTCTGAATGAGAAAACAGCAAAAGTGATTGGGTGTATAGTAAGAACTACTTATCATTAAAGTATTTTAGAAGTATTGGTTCCAAAATTGGGAAGTACATATCCCTGGGGTTTTGCTAGCTCACTCCTGTAAGTCAGTGAAAAGTGTAAAATTATATAGCCAGACCAACCTCCTCCAGCACCAATGGAAGCTACATGCTGGAAGCCCCCTTTCCTGAACTGGCATTGGGCGGACAGGGACTGAGACATGTGATAAAAGGGCTCTGGTGGAGACACTGCCCCAAGCCTGGATTAGGTTCCCTTGGCAACAGAGTAAACCAAGAAAGCAACCTTAACAACCTTGGAGAGGATGAGATGGTGGATTTGCCTGGTGCTCGATATGGGCAGGGAAAGTGCCTGCAAATTGTACTAATGTACTTCCTGAGGACTTCCATCTCCAAGAATTGTTCAGTTGTCTTATTGTTTGATCCTTTTGCTGACTCTTGTTGTTTACAATCCATTGTTTTTTGTTTGTTTTAAATCTTCTACCCCAACTTAAACTGGGCAGGACAAAGTTTGCCTAATTTGTTATGTCTGTGTCTACCCTAACTTTTAACCAAGTGCTAGCACATAGTAAACATTTAAGAAATACCATAACTGAAGCCTCACTTCAGGAGGCACTTGGGGAGCCTCAGTCCTGGGACTTCAGGGCCAAGAATCTTCATTAAGGAATCAATTGTAGTGTTATCGGACTGAGCCCACCCCTTTCCCTCTGCTCCCCCTCCCCTCCACTCCCTGCTACTCCCCCTTCCCCTCCCCTCAGCACTGTGCTCATTTGTATATATTATTACCCTATTTATTGTGTTAATGAGGTGTACATCCCCTTGATTCTATTTATCTTGATGATGTTGTCATCTTGTTGTTTTGTTCTGTTTTGCTTTGCTGTCTGTCTCCCCCGTTTAGACTGTGAGCCCGTCATTGGGCAGGGATTGTCTCTATCTGTTGCCGAATTGTACATTCCAAGCGCTTAGTACAGTGCTCTGCACATAGTAAGCGCTCAATAAATACTATTGAATGAATGAAAGTGCCGACTACTCACACTCTCTATTCCATCCTCGTCACATTCTCACAAGGGCAAGGAGTGTAACAAATGAACCCAGTAGGTAAGTGGGCAGGGTGCAGAGCAATGAGAAATGCCTGTAAATGATTCTTCTAGTGCAGGATTCACTGTGATCACAATATAATGTTGATGCAGCATCATAGCTCCATAAACCAGAGGGCAATTGCCTTAGTAGCTGCTGTGGTCTTTGCCACCTGTTTCCCAGCTATTTTTCAGGACTCCTGTCAGATCTGTCCACCCCGTGGAATATTTTGATCAGAATATCACCATCATGGCTCAGACTCTATATTGCTTAATAAAGTCAACTTTTAAAGTGATAGAGAGGTATGGTTCAATGTCTAGCACAGCTCTCGCATGACATCATTACTTTCTGGAACCACTGTCTTTTTCCATCCAACCTCTTATATTATTCCAGTATATTAATACTGAAAGAAATGACGATGTAAATAACCCTGCTACTAGAGCTGATCTACAAGAAAAACTTGCTTTGCTACCTATTACAAATGAGAAGTTAAAATAAAAAACTGTTCACCCAGACCAAAACATAAAACCCAAAAGAGGAAGCAGAAAAAAAAGCCCATTTGGGGCCTACAAAGGTAGAGGCAGATTCAGATAATCAGGTCAGGTACAATCTCTGTCCCACATGGGGCTCACAAGTAGGTGAGAAAACAGGTATTGAATTCCCATTTTGCCGATGAGGGAACTCAGGCACAGAGAAGTTAAGTGACTTGCCTTAGGTCACACAGCATGGTCAAAAGCAGCGTGGCTCAGTGGAAAGGGCCTGGGCTTGGGAGTCAGTGGTCATGGGTTCGAAGCCCAGCTCCACCACTTGTCAGCTGTGTGACTGTGGGCAAGTCACTTAACTTCTCTGTGTCTCAGTTACCTCATCTGGAAAATGGGGATTAACTGTGAGCCTCACGTGGGACAACCTGATTACTCTGTATCTACCCCAGCGATTAGAACAGTGTTCTGCACATAGTAAGCACTTAACAAATACCAACATTATTATTATTATGTAAGTGGTGGCTTCAGGATGAATCCAGGCCCATGCTCACCCCACTGGGCCATGCTGCTTGTCTTTACCACTACTGAAAGTCTCTCCTATACTTTCAAATGGTAGTCTTCTCCTTCATTGCCCTATTCTTTTATCCTTATCATCAAATGGAGCTGACCTCACTTAAGAGATGGAAAAAGATTATTTTTATAGGGATCAATGAAACGTACTATCTCTTCAGCCAGTAATAAGGCAACTATGCTAATACAACTCAAACCAGGCTTATAACACAAAAACAGCACAGTATTTTAGGACAGTTTCGTTAGCTAATTCTGATCATCAGTCAAAAATCAGCTTTTGCCATTTAAATTATCTAGAATCCAAGGGATAGGTATTGCTTGGCTGTTTTTCTTGCAGTGTTCACGTGATCAGCCTAATAGGCATTATTTACTCAGACTCACCAAAGCAAAGCTACAACTCAGAAAGTCTGCCATTAGCAGAATCCAAGTGTTCTAAAATGGTTATAAAATACTAAGGCAGATGGATACCAAGATTTAATTGTATTCACCCATATCTCTACTAAATTTGCTTCAAAAAAATTAGGAATGAACTAGTTCCAATAAACCTATGACTTTAACTCAAGCATAAATGCCCCCTGGAAAGTGGCTTCTATTCTAGTAGTTCCCAAATAACATTTGCATGACTATGCCTCTTTAATATTAGGCCAATGGTAATACAGCTATCATAATAAATATTATGCTATTAAACAGCAACTATGTGCCAGGCACTCTTTTAAGCATTGGGGTGGATACATAAGAAGCAGCGTGGCTTGGTGGAAAGAGCACGGGCTTAGGAGTAGGGGGTCATGGGTTCTAATTCCGGTTCAACCACCTGTCAGCTGTGTGACTTTGGGCAAGTCACTTAACTTCTCGGTGCCTCAGTTACCTCTCCTGTAAAATAGGGATTAAGACTGTGAGCCTCACATGGGACAACCTAACCTTGTATCTACTCCAGCGCTTAGGACAGTGCTCGGCACACAGTAAGCGCTTAACAAATACCAACATTATTATTATTATTATACAAGCAAATCGAGTTGGACACAGTCCCTTGTCCCACATAGGGCTCACAGTCTCCGTCCCCATTCAGATGAGGTAACTGAGGCACAGAGGAGTGAAGTGACTTGCCCAAGGTCACACAGCAGACCAGTGGCAGAGCAGGGATTAGAACCCATGACCTTCTGACTCCCAGGCCCACCACTATCTACTACGCCATGTTGCTTCTTATCATGCATTTTTAACCTAAACAGAAGTATCAATCACATTTATTGAGCACTTACTATGTAGAGAACACTGTACTAAACTCCTTTTTAAATGGTATTTGTTAAGCATTTATTATGTGCCAGGCACTGCACTTACTAAGCACTAGGGTAGAGAGAAGCTAATCAGGTTGAACACAGTTCATGTCCCAATTGGGGCTCATGGTCTTAATCCCCATTTCACAGATGAGGTAACTGAGACACACAGAAGTAAAGTGACTTGCCCAAGGTCCCACAGCAGACAAGTGGTAGAGGTGGGATTAGAATGATTGCCCATCTACCTCTGCATCACCATTGGCTTTAAAGCACTCAATCACCTTGCCCCCCTCCTACCTCACCACTCTCCTACCATAACCCAACCCACACAGTTCGCTCCTCTAATGCCAACCTTCTCATTGTACCTAGATCTCATCTATCTCACCCATGTCCTGCTTCTGGCCTGGAACATTCTCCCTCCTCAAATCTGACAATTACTTTCTCCCCCTTCAAAGGCTTATTGAAGGCACATCTCCTCCAAGAGGTCATCCTAACCCCTCCTTTCCTCTTCTCCCACTCCCTTCTGCATTACCCTCACTTGCTCCCTTTATTCATCCCCCCTCCCAGCCCCACAGCACTTGTGTACAGATCTGTAATTTGTTCATTTATATTAATGTCTGTCTCTCCTTCTAGACTGTAAGCTCGCTGTGGGCGGGGACTGTGTCTGTTTACTGTTATATTGGACTCTCGCAAGTGTTTGGTACAGTGTTCTGCTCACAGTAAGCGCTCAATAAATGATTAAATGAACAAAGCCAGATCCTTTTGATTCTCGGGCCCGTGCTCTATCCACTTTGCCATGCACGTGGGAGAGCACACTACAAAGAGTGATAGCTATAAAATACTAAGGCAGATGGATACCAAGATTTAATTGTATTCACCCATATCTCTATTAAATTTGCTTCAAAAAAATTAGGAATGAACTAGTTCTAATAAACGTATGACTTTAACTCTAGCATAACTGCCCCCTGGAAAGTGGCTTCTATTCTAGTAGTTCCCAAATAACATTTGCATGACTACTGTGCTTCTTATCATGCATTTTTAACCTAAGCAGAAGTATCAATCACATTTATTGGGCACTTACTATGTAGAGAACACTGTACTAAACTGCTTTTTAAATGGTATTTGTTAAGCATTTATTATGTGCCAGGCACTGCACTTACTAAGCACTAGGGTAGAGAGAAGCATAAGAAGTAATAGTTTGGTACATTTGCCTACCCAAACTGGAATAGGCAAGGGTTGGTTGGGGCTTTTTTTCCAGATTTCTGTTTTCACTTCACCTCAAGGATGGAAAAGGGTTTCCTTCAGGATTTATGAATGCACGCTCCTGGTGAACTGCTCGTCTCTAAAGACCGCCATCCCTTGTTGGCCTCCGCTGCTTTCACACAGGGCTGTAACTTCAGCAGCGCCCGCGGAGTTCCAAGGAAGGGAAGAGGGAGGATGTTTATGCAGCCAGCAGCCTCCCATCCCCCTACTCTTCCCCCTCCTTCCTCCACCCTAACAGTCACTCCGTTTGTTGTAAAGAATAGTTCAGTTAGGGGCCGCTACAGAAAACACAACCTAAAATAACCCTCCAATAGGGCTCTATAAGTCTCCTAAGACCTGCTACGTGGAAAGATCTGGACTTGAGCGTTGCAAAATCGCATACTAAGGAGTCAAAGATGAAGCGTGGGGGGAGGAGAGAGGCGACTGCAGACTCTTCTCTCAACCAGTCTCTCCAGAGATGTTTTTTTGTTTTTGTAAGAGGCTAGAAACGACACTGGCGTTTACACCATTCTATCTCCCACCAGTTATACAACTGTGATCCGGGTGCCCAGGCTCATTCCCAAATCCCCAGTAAACAGCCACGAAGCATCATTTGCCCGCTCCACCCCCGAGCTTCCTCCCTTCCCCAAACCCCCTCCCTTCCCCGAACCCCCTTAAAAACGGGCCTCCCTCTCAAAGTCTTTACAGCCAGAATATCCTTGAGGGGGGAGGGAGGTGAGGAGGCCGTCTGTCTCGCAACACTGCATCGGGGCCCTGTAGTCCACCCAACAACCCTGCGGAGAAAGAAGCAACAGGCTCCAGAGCCCACCAGCAGCTTCCTTCGAGTCTCCCTGCCGCTAGGGCCCTGCTATCACCGTCTACGCGTACCGAACGCGGTCCTCGCCCTCCCCGCAAAACGAACAGACGATCGAGCAAAAAAAATAGACAAAAACAAGGGGGAAAAAAAAAACCCTTCTGCAACCATGTTTTAGAGGGGGAGGGGGCCGGGAGGGGGAAAGGAAAAAGCTGGCCGCTCAGTGGTGATGGGAGGCGAGGGAGCCTCCGTTCCATCCTTTTAAAGCAACAGAAGTAGAACAGTTTTGCCAAAGCCATAGGCATTAGGGGGCTGGGACGGGCGAACCCCTTATCTTTCCTCCCTTCCACTGGCCCCACAAAATCCCGATGGAACGTTCCCAGGAAGAGGGCGGGGGGGGAAAGAGGGATCAGTGGGGGGGAGGGGGGTTCGTTCTGCATTCCTAACTCACCACCCCCTCCTCCGCCGTCGCCGCGCCTCCAGGCTGCTTCCCCCAGCCAGCACCGCCGACCAAACGTTTTCTCCGTTCGCTCCAGTTCCCAAACGCAGTGGGATTTGCCGGGGGCGAGGGAGGGTCGTTTTGTGATCCTGTTTTCTCCCTTTGCCTACGCTCTTTATCCTCTCTCCTGAAGTAACGGCCCCGAGAGGAACTGCAGGATAAACACACACACACACGCTATCAGGAAACTTAATCCTGTCCAGCCATTAAGCGGCTAGACGCCAATTCCTTCCGCCCTCCCCACCCCCCCGCAACCGTCTTCCTTCCCCCAGATTTCCCACCCCCTTTCCTATTTACTCCTCTCTTACTTTTTTCCCCCCCTTCTCCCACTCCCCCTCTACAAGACGTACTTGGGTGAATAGGGGCATTAGGAAGAAGCCATGACAACTACAATCAACTCCCCCATTATTCGATCCAGGCTTGACCACTTTGCGGTCGGTATGTCGAGAAGGAGAGTTCCTGCCCACAAAACTTGCTCTGCCTTTTTTTAAAAAAAAAAACAAAAAGAATTGCCCTGCGGCTGGAACTTCAACCACTCCTAATCGTGTGTCCTACATTACAAGCAAAATGCCTTTCGAATTAAAAAGATAGCCCCGAGATGGCAGGAATTGTAACTGTTTATGTATAGTAAAGGTCTTTGGACCAATTAAATGAATGAAATTAAAGATAACTCAGTCCATTGTTTTTTCAACTGCAGGAAACCAGAGAACAAAATCGTGCATCATTCATAGGCCTTTTTAAAGAAAATTTTTAAAGTATACACCCGGGGGAAATTAGACGATGCAGTATGTAGACCAAGACAGTATAACTTTAATTAGGTCACTATTTAATAAAATGTGTTTGAAATCTACCTCTCTGTAAAATCTCCATGGAATAAACACAGCTCGGCAATGATTTCCCCCTAAATGAGAGTTTAGGAACTTCTTTGATTTCACGTTAGGCCCCAAGCCCCAGTCCCTCTTCTTACCTGTCCCAGAAGTGCTCAGTCAGCCTCTCTCAGAACAATAGGTATTACAGACCCTCACCTGTGGTGACCGTTTCAAGGGAGGAGCAGGAAGGGGAGGGAAGCAACTTTCACCCCAATCAGTAAGAAGACAGAAATGTCATTAAACCACAATCCTGACCAGTACTTACTAAGCTAGAGACCACTTTAAAATACAATAAACTTCCAATATGACTCTCTTGCCCTTAAATTTGAGGGATTCCCCAATCCCCAGCGCCAAAGATCCAGGCAACTACCAGCACTCTCAACCAATCGATGGTATATATTGATTACCTAAGGTTGCAGAGCACTGTTACTAAGCACTCGGGAGACTACGAAAGAAGAAAAACACATGATCCCTGCCCACAAAGAGTGTATGTTCTGGGAGACAGCCATATAAAAATGATTTACAAATAGTGGGAACTGGAAGAACATAGCTATAACCAAAACCAAGAATATGAAGGGAATAAAGGAGTAGAGCACATAAATCAATCTATTCATAAGTGCTAAGTATAGCTGTTGGGACGACCCTACTTGAAGGTGATGGAAATTATCATCTATCTATCATATTTATTGAGTGCTTACTATGTGCAGACCAATAATAATAATGTTGGTATTTGTTAAGCGCTTACTATGTGCCGAGCACTGTTCTAAGCACTGGGGTAGACACAGGGGAATCAGGTTGTTCCACGTGGGGCTCACAGTCTTAATCCCCATTTTACAGATGAGGTAACTGAGGCACAGAGAAGTTAAGTGACTTGCCCAAAGTCACACAGCTGACAAGTGGCCGAGCCAGGATTCGAACCCATGACCTCTGACTCCAAAGCCCATGCTCTTTCCACTGAGCCACGCTAATTGTACTAAGCGCTTGGGGGAGTACAATATAAATGAGTTGGTAGTCCCTTTTCCTACCCACAAGCAGCTTACAGTCTAGAGGGGATCTTGGAAAGATATGGCCATACTTCATCATCTCTTGAATACAATGTGGGAAACAGCCTGGCCTAGTGGAAAGAGGATGGGCCTTGGAAGTCAGAGGACCTGGGTTCCAACCCCAGCTCCGCCACGTACCTGCTGTGTAACCTTGGGCAAGCTACTCAACTTCTCTATGTCTGTTGCCCCATCTAGAAAATGGGGACTTAATACCCTCTCTCAATCAATCATACTTATTAAGCACTTAGTTTGTTCAGAGCACTGTAGTAAGTTCATGTAAGAGTGCAATGTAGTTAAGAATATTAATAATAATAATTGTGGCATTTGCTAAGTGCTTATTATGTGCCAGGTACTGTACTAAGTGCTGGGATAAATACAAGCAAATCGCATTGGACACAGTTGGTAAACATGTTCCCTGCCCACAAGGAGTTTACAGCCCCTCCAGCCCACCGACCCCACCCTGGGCATTCTGTGCCAAGGCACACTCTCCCAAAGTGAAGGCAGCTGTGGGGTGGTATGGTGGGGAAAGAAGAGGGACATAGAGGGACCCCTCACATTCCCCCTACGTCATACTGACACCCCACAGAACAGCAGGACCCCAATCAGTGGTATTTATTGAGCACTTATTGTGTACTGAGCATTGCACTAAGAGTTTGAGAGAATACAATAAAGTCAGTATGCATGATCCCTGCCCCTTAAAAACTTACAATCAAACGGGGAACAAACATTAAAATAAATCACAGGTAGGAGAAACAATAGGGTATAATGACAATGCTTTGCATACAGAAAGCATTCAATAAATACCATTGATTGATTGACTGATTATGTATATGCTTTGAGGGTAGGGTTGGGGTGAGTAACAAAGTGCTTAGAGGGTACAAGAGGGAGAATAGGGTGGGGAAATGAGAAATCATACATATACCCACAGGACTGTGCTCCCACAAATCACCTCTACCTTGGCACCTCAGGATTTCTATTTTCTGGGGAAGGGATCAGGGAAGAAGTACAGTTAATGGGGACAGCGGAAGCCAGGCAGCCTTTTGTCAGGGGTGCCAGGAAGGGGGGAATGTTGGAGACCATGAGTCAGGAGGACCTCTACTGTGACTTAGTGTTGTTTCCTGACACATTACTCCTTCACCTCGCTTCCCCCTGTGACTAGTTCCCCTGAAAGCAAAGGCAGCTCTGGGGTGGGGAGATGGAATCCGCCTCTTTCTCCCCAGTTCTTTTAAGCCCTAAACACAAGAAAGGGTGGATCGGGTATCTCTGCTGGAGAACACTGACCCAGCAGAGATTTCTGAGTTTCTATTTCACCTATTGCCCACTTTACCCCTCTTTATTTACTATCTGCTTAATTACCTCTCCCAACCAAGAAATTGACAAGATTCCCTTCTGAGGCACTGAGATGAATAACTAGAGAGTGGTGATTAGCGCCTATTTGTATGAATGATTGTATCTCCCCTCCATGGGTCCACCATCCTCTAAGTGAGGAGGAGGAAGAAGCTGCAGATGTTTTGAAGGAATAATTTAAGGGTTTCCTGGGATGAATTATGAAACACTATGAAACATGAAGTCCGGTCTCATGCTGTCCCTTCCCTGCAGCAGTGGGAAGCATCTTTTTTTTAATGGTATTTGTTAATCAATCATCTTCTAGACTGTGAGCCCCTTGCTGGATAGGGATTGTCTCTATCTGTTGTCGAATTGTACTTTCCAAGCGCTTAGTATAGTGCTCTGCACACAGTAAGCTCTCAATAAATACGATTGAATGAATGAATGAATTGTATTTACTGAGAGTTTACTGTGCTATGTGCCAAGCACTGTTCTAAGCATGGCATACCTGGGAATCAGAAGGTCATGGGTTCTAATCCCACTCTGCCACTTGTCTGCTGTGTGACCTTGGGCAAGTCACTTCAATTCTCTGGGCCTCATTTTACAGTCACCTGCAAAATGGGGATTGAGACTGTGAGCGTCATGTGGGACAGGGACATGTGTCCCACCTGATTTACTTGTATCCACCCCCAGCTACTTAGTACAGTGCCTGGCACAAAGCCAGTGTTAATAAATACCATAACTATTATTATTAAGTCAGTCGGGTTGGGCACAGTCCCTGTCCCACATTCATTCATTCAATTCAATACTTATTTATATTAATGTCTGTCTCCCCTTCTGGACTGTAAGCTCACTGTTGGAAGGGAATGTGTCTGTTTATTGTTGTATTGTACTCTCCCAAGTGCTTAGTACAGTGTTCTGCACTCAATAAGTGCTCCAAAAATACAATTGACTGACACAGTAAGTGCTTAACAAAACAGCAGAGAAGCAGGATGAGTGAATGGTTAGAGCACAGACCTGGGAGTCAGGAAGACTTTTTTATTTATGGCATTTGTTAAGTGCTTACTATGTGCCAGGAGCTGTGCTAAGTGCTGGGGTAGATATAAACTAATCAAGTTGGATTCAGTCCATGCCTCACATGAGGCTCACAGTCTTAATCCCCATTTTACAGGTGAGGTAACTGAGGCCCAGAGAAATTAAGTGACTTGACTGAGGTCACACAGCAGACAAGTAAATGGCAGGGTCTGGATTAGAACCAGGTCCTTCTGACTCCCAGACCTGTGCTCGATCCACTAGGCCATGCTGCATTTGGTGACAAGAACAGGTAAAAGGATAAAGGTAGATAATGATTTGTGGTCATTGGGCCTCAGAGGTCCAAGGTTGTTTGCTTTCTACTGCTTCTTTATTCTTTTTAGCACTCCATTTAAATGAAAGATTTGACGATTGCCCATTGATGTTAATAATAATGTTGGTATTTGTTAAGCGCTTACTATGTGCCGAGCACTGTTCTAAGCGCTGGGGTAGACATAGGGGAATCAGCTTGTCCCACGTGGGACAACGTGGGGCTCACAGTCTTAATCCCCATTTTACAGATGAGGGAACTGAGGCACAGAGAAGTTAAGTGACTTGCCCACAGTCACACAGCTGACAAGTGGCAGAGCTGGGATTCGAACTCATGAGCCCTGACTCCAAAGCCCGTGCTCTTTCCACTGAGCCACGCTGCTTAAGACCATCTTGTAAACAGACTTTAAAACTTCAAACTTCTCTCATCATCGAATTCTCTATACATGTTCCCTTTATAGTATTCCTCTCTGGGCTAAACAAAAAAAAATTGCTCCTTTCCTTTTAACATCATGGAAGAACTGTCACACCTTTTAAGAGAAAAAATGTGGGCCAGTGAGGTCACAGAAGCCCTTGGGGGAAAGGAGGGAGTAGGGGAGGGGACACAGGATGAAAAAGATTTAGAACCATTAGTTCAGAAAAAAGCCTTTAGGAGGAGAGAATGATGAGAGAGCATCTCAAGCATGGGAACAATGTAAAAATAATTCCTACCTCAAGAAGGTCTAGGGCAAAGGTCACTAGTATTCTTTAAACTGAGTGCCACAAAATCCCATAAAATGTAGAGTGGGGGAGGGAAAAGGCAAGGACAGTGATGTTTTCTTTGCCCTTTCTTCTCTATTGGCATATTCTTTTCTTTCTCTCCCCTCCGTTGTTTTTCTTGCTACCTCCCTGTGTTTCCTTTCAAGTTGCTTATGTCTACACTTCCTTTTTCATTTGTCTGTGGTTTCACTCTTCTGATCTTTACTATTCGATTTTCTTCATGATAGTTTTCAATTTTTTCTGCACTCCTTTGCTCCTGCATTATATTTAACATTGTCACCATTTGGGTTCTTCCTTACCACATCTCCTTTCTTTATTTCCCCAGCTGTTGTTTGTCTTTCTAGCTTCAGGTCCTGCTCCCTAGGAAGCTGAAAAGAAAGGTGAAAGAGGGGAAGGGGACTAGGGGAGGGAAAGACCCTACTGATTCTCTGTTCTACACCTACTCCTTAGTCAATATTTGCCTAATGCTGGCTTTTGAAATTGAGGTTGAGTAGCAGAACTCCTGGGACTAATAGCATAGAGAGTTATTTGAGAGGGTTATAAACTGGAAAGTCATATTTTGTCCATTCTCTTCCTTTGAATTTACCTGTTTGTTATCATTCTTTCTTACTTTTTAAACTGCTATTTCTACCTGATACTCTAATTCTCTCTTATTAGTTCCTTTTGCCTTCTCCAGTATTCCTTGATACTTCTCCCTCATTATATTTTTCTCTTGTTGGTAAAGTGCCATGTTTTATGTTTTTTCCCACTTTCTCTTTCCTTTATTTGTCAAAAAATGCCTATAAGTGAATTAGTTATGGTTTTTATTAAGCACTTACTCTGTGCTATGCTATGGGGTAAATAGAAGATAACAGATTGGACCCAAACTCACAGTCTAAAGGTAGTGAGAGCAGGTAGTTCACCCCCATTTGAAAAATAAAGAAACCAAAGCACTGAGAAATTAGGTGACTTAACTAAGGTCTCACAGCAGACCAGTGGCTGAGTTGGGACTAAAACTCAAGTCTCCAAACTCCCAGCTCCCTGCTTTTTCCATTAGACCCCCACATTGCTTTCCCTAAACAAAGTTACCGAAAATTCCTCCTTTCAGTTTAGTTTTTACTTAATTTAACTTCATAATGAAATGTTCTACCACTATGAAAGAAAAAAAAATTAGTTTGAATTTCCCATACACTTATTCATTCATTCAATCATATTTATTAAGCGCTTACTGTGTGCAGACCACTTTACTAAGTGCTTGGAAAAGTACAATACAACAATAAACAGTGACATTCCCTGCCCACAACGAGCTCACAGTCTAGAGGGGGGGAATGATAATTACGGGATTTGTTAAGCGCTTACTATGTGCCAGGCACTGTACTAAGCGCTGGGGTAGATGCAAGCAAATCAGGTTGGACCCAGTCCTTGTCTGACATGCGGCTCACATTCTTAATCCCCATTTTCCAGATGAGGAAACTGAGGCACAGAGAAGTGAAGTGACTTGCCCAAAGTCACACAGCAGAAATGTGGCAGAGTCAGTAACCCATGACCTTCTGACTCCCAGGCCCATGCTCTATCCTCTATGCCATGCTGCTTCTCAACATTTAATTTTTCTGTTGAAATAATCACAAATTGTACAACCTATAAAACTGCATAAAGAGAGACCAGGAATTAGATAACAAAATTAACATCTAAAGGGAGAGAATCTTGAAAAC